>NC_133973.1:55493445-56118445 GCF_047716275.1 Strix uralensis
CAGAGGGACCAGAGGAAATGATCTCTTGACTGAGTCTATTAATTATTGTTCCCCTGAGAATCTGTTTCTTCTTCAGAAAGAATGGCAATAGCAAGCAGAAAAAGCACTCTGGAAACAAACTAGTGCAATTATTACTCATGTGTTTGGCAAATTAGGGGACTGATCCTTTTCCCAAAAGTTTCAAAGAAGCATATTCATTCTGTTTTGATGTAACTTTTTATAAGAAAATCAGTCTTTGAGCCTGTAATTCTTCATACTTGCCACTTGGCCAATATCTAGGAATGTAAGACATGAGGGGACCTCCTGGGCAGTGGATCCCTGCCCCTTTCTGTTGCACACAGCTACCCATAATCCCTTACATAAACACAGCAGGCTCTGTGTCGCTAGTTTTTTTTCCAGTTCACTCCTTCAGCTGGAGGGCTCTTCCAGAGCACTGTGACTGATAAGTCATCCTTTCATATTGGCCTAAATCTATTCTTGGGACAACATAAGCTTTTAGCTTAAACTGCACTTTTGCTGCCCTGGTATTTATCCACGTTTTTCCCCTTCATTTTGTTTTGGCTGAACTGGCTCTTTGTTGTGATGTGCATCTTTTATTCTGTGCCTCTACGTAGAAACTGTCCTTTGTGCTTGTTGCTTTCTTCAGGTGTGGACTTAATGCACAATGGAAATGTGGCTGCCTGGGAGAATAGAGTGACAGGAGCTCATATAATGGCCTGAAGTCAAAGAGAAAATGTCCTCTGTCCCAATCCCTCCCCCACCCCAACTATAAATGGAGCCCGAGTTTAACAGTTGACATCAACATTGCAGCGTTCTTCATTTAGATGAATACCGCCCTTGGTGACCTTTTCAACTCATGGCTTTTTTTTTTTTTTTTTTCCTTCAATTTCCCATCTTTTAAATAGATGCCCTAATCAGCTTTATTCTGCAGCTCCTCAGAAGAAGCATCCCCTCGGAGACTGGGATCTGCTGCCTCTGCAGGCAGAGGAGAGGTGGGAAACTGAGCACGTACCTGATCTTTCTCATTTTGCTGGAGTTTCTGTTGAAGTGTGTTTTGCATGGCTCCTGGTTTCAGGGACAGAAGAGAAGGAGGTGGAGTTAGGAGATGGCAAACTGTAGATACAGGATATGAAAAAGGAAGGAAAAGGGGAAAGTACTGATGAGAGAGAAGGGTATAGCTGAGGAGGCCCCACTGCCGTTGTGTTGGAAGCCAGCCTGGAGCCCAAGCACTGAAGCCTTGCAGCCCCTGCAGCCCCCCACACTTGCACCAGTACCCCTGGCATGGCCCAGGGAGTATAAAAACTCCTGGCACTTGGAGTAGCAACTGTGGAAGAAGCTCCTAGATGACTCCCTACCACATTAAACCATACTAAGTGAAGCAGATGTTCATTACTGTGGGAAAATCTTGTTCATATGAACAGATTTCTTTTGTTTGCACCACTACTACTGTGACAATAACTAATTTTTTTATGGATAGCTTAATTTGAAGGAAGCCTCCAACTTTTACATTTGCCTAGCAGTAGTTACAGATACATTGTCAACAGGAAAATTGCACTTCTGCCTGCAACATAATATATATATTTGAGAAAGTTGAATACAACTTAAAAGAAACAATGTCAGCTTCTTCAGTCCCCTTCCTCTCTCTGATTCATTCACTTCACCGGTGTTACTCTTTCTGTTTTGCCAAACTTGAGAAAACAGAAAATACAAGATTAAAAGACACAGAACAGTCCATACTGTTTAAAGAAAATCTGTTGCAAACTGGATTAATTTAAAAATTACATAAATTTTCCATTCATATTGGCTTTATTCCTCTCTTACATGTCTACACTTAAAATTTAAAATCATTATCTTTGTGCTAAGCAGTGATCCTTTGTCCTGTGCATGCTCATCAGGGATATGTTGCATTTTCTGGGGGAAATGTAATTTATACTTATAATATACTGTAATCCTTAAAATTTTAAGTAAAGGGTTTTTTTTTTTGGTTTTTGCATGTTATGAATCTGAATGGGGAAGAAGAGGAACAGCTCTATATATGCCTCATTGTTTAAAGTGTAAATGTGCCAGCTCTCTCCTACATCTTTTTCTCCAGGGCTGTAAAGTTTTAGTAGCACTTAGCAAATGTTCAAAGGAAACATGTGCCAATATGATTTTAAGGACAGCATAAGGCATTTTGAAGTAGTGACTCATGCAAAGTGTTAATAAATACAACAGCACTCAAATTGCTTAAGGCTGCCTTTGTTACCCCACAAAGGTGAGAGGTGCTTCTGAAGTGCCAAATCAAGATTAAATTGTCTTTAAACTTGTCTATCTGTAAACATCTGTCTAACAGAGTCTTCTGTTAGTTCAGATTGGCTAATTCTCTGACATTTTTTGGGAAAAGGGGTCTGCAGTTAAGAGGTTTTAAAAAGCTCGGCAAAGTTTATCAAGTTTTCAATTTTTCTGTCACTGGGAGTACTTTAAGAATGGATTCTGAGTGAGTTTCCTATGAAATGAGTAACAATGTTAGCTGTGTTTCCCAACCTGTTCATGCAGTGCCAGAATGGCATGGGGTTGGTGAGAAGGTTATTCCAGTTAGGGATGGCCTGGAAGGCCTCCTGGTTGATGGAGTGGAGCAAAGAGCCATGCACTCACCCTTGTCCTGCTTTGTTTCCTGGATAGGTATAAGATGTGAGGTACTATGGGATGGTGTTGGGAGTCTGCTGTGGTCTAGAAATCCTTAATGTTGCTAGAGAAAGAAACACTACTGGGAGGTACGTGTCTATGGGAAACTTCTATTTCTTGGAGAAGATACTATTAATAATGATAGAAAGGATATTTCTGGATGTAATTGTGAACATATTTCTTCACCTAATCATTACTGAATGGAAAGATCACTCTGTTTCAGGCTTAGTTTTGGTATGTAGGAATGATCTTGTAGAAGAGCTGACTATGAAAACAGTCCTGGAACAAATGCCTACTACTTAATCCATTTCAAATAGAAAGTTAAACAAAATACAATCAGAAATTAAGAGAATTAATTAACAAAACTAAAGAGATCAGAGGGGACATAATTTCTTTTAAAGAACAAAGTCCTGAAACCAAGAGCCATGCGAAAAACTGTCAGAACCACATATAAACTGTTTTATTGAAAATGTAAATGTAGGATTAACTACTTCAGAATAAAGCAGAGATCCTTGCTAAGAAAGCTGTGGCTTGGAGGTTAAGGGCTTCTGTGAAAACTGTCTAAAATCATGCTAAGTGCTTTACAGAGGAACCTGATGCAAAGAAGGTGTTCTTCAGACATAAGAACAAGGGCTGAAATGAAGCCACAATGCATTAAAATGCACCTTAAAAATAATCTAGACATGATCTCAAAACTAGATATATTTTCTACCTCCACTCTTAATAGAGTGATTATATTGGAGGTGCTGTATTAAAGCCAAGATAATTTGTGTGAGGGCCTGAAAAACAGAGTCTCTGATTTAAGAATAAAACCTAAGTGTCTGGTTTTTCCTGGATCCTGAGAACCATATGATAGCCATCCCTAACACATAACATTTAAAATCTGATCTCGAGCATTTTTGATAGATCAGTCATTTCAGAGCTGCTCATGTATGACTGGAGAAGAATATATTTCTTGCTGTTGAGAAGAAGCAAAAATGTGACTCAGGGACCTATAGATTGATTATTCTGACATCTGTTGTGTGAAAGACTTTAGAACAAGGAAGTCATTATTAAAGATAAGGAATAATGATGAATGGAAGATGAGAGGAAAATGAAGCATAATTTTACCATAGCCAGACTGTGCCAGAATAATTTCATGGTTCTCTTTGATAGTCATGGCATTTCTAGAAGTGTGTGTGGGTGTTTTTTTTTCTCTTTTTCTAAACGCAAGCCTTGTACAATATATCAGGTGTAAGATTTTTGGTAGAGAAAGGGAAGTGTTTATACCATTGCAAAGAGCGCTGGTACAGTTCCACTGGCAATCTGAATACATTGCCCCATGTTCAAGAAAGATAAAGTAATATGTGGAGGAATTGTAAGTAAACATTTAAGGAACTAGAGGTACTGTCATCCTGAGGACTGGAGGAGAATAACTTTGCTTAGCCTAGTGAAAGGGAAGATGAGAAGGGTGTGATTATTGTCAGTGAATATATCAAGGGAATAAACAGAAAAGAAAGAATTCTTTCTGTTAAAGCACAGCAGTGATAACAAATAAATTGTAAACTAGACATAAATAAACTCAGGTTAGCAATTCGGAGGCTTCTTCTATGGAAGGGGGTTGTTTCTCAAACAACCTCTCAGTCAGCTGATGCTCACTTTCCTCTTCTCATGTTCTCTCATCAAAAGTGTTGTCTGGAATAGGAGATACCTTTTCTGCCCAGGACTTGTGGGGTCCATAAGAAGTATTGGTTTTCACAGAAGAACTATTTTAGATCACAAAGATTTGCAGTGAGGAATTTGTGGTGTTTTCTGTGTACAAGGATTATTAGCATTGTGTATCTGTTCAAAGGCTTATATTCCACTCTGAATAAATGAAAAGTAGTGTCTTGAGTATCCATGGAGACAAAATGTGCTGGAGGACATAAAAACTGAAAAAGTTATAAGATGTTTTCATCTCTAGACTTTTATTGAATGGAATGTATTTGCGATAGGGGCTGATCACTTTATAAGACATAAAATCCTATGTACCAATTGGTCTTCTGGGCTTTAAGGTACATTAATATCATGAAGGCAGGAAGTGCAGAATTAAGCAAACAAGGATTGGTAGTCAAGTGAATTAGGAAAACGAAGATTGGGCTTTGGTGTCACTTGGACAGAAAAAGAGCTTGTAGTTTTAGTACAGTGATTTAATCCAATTCCATTTTTCCCACTTCCCTTTTTTTAGCACTTGTAGGGTACTTTTAAATTATTCTTTTTTAAAATTTATTTTAAGGCTTTTGCCAAGTGGAAGAAATGTCACTTGGCTGTCCTTTCCCCTCTGATGAGGAATGAGATGGCGTTTTTGTCTCCACATGTATGGGGACAGAGCATGGTTTGATTCTTGTAGAGGGATACAGAAGAGCCCTGGGAAGTGCTAGCAACCCAGTCTAGCAAATATGTGAGGGCTGTGTTTTGGGTTTGGTTTTTTTTTTTTGGTTGTGTTTTTTTTTTTTTTCTTTTTTTTAAAGACAGAAGCTATGCAGCCTTAAAAGGACTTGTTTAAATTTTTGTGTGTGTGCTGAATATGTCAAGTTTGTAAGGAGCCAGTGATTCTTGCATCCTTTTAAAGTGAAAATTATAGCATACTTCACATACTGTTTCTTAACAAAATGCAGATTCTATCTTTCGCTACGAGTAGAATCAAAAAACCTGAATTTAGTGAGAAACAGCATGTGTGGACTGTTTTCATAATTTGCAGTTTAAAAATGGGTTGGGAGGGCAGGATCTGCTGGCTTCTAACAACCTTGACATAGTACACTCAGAAGGAGCCCCCTCTCCTCCCCCTCCCCCTCCAAACCTAAACAAGTCCTTTTAAGGCTATATGAGAAGGATGGCTGATAGCTGAGGATATAGGTGCTATATAAATCATTAAATAAGTGAATTAAATAATATGAGGAGAACTACAGTGAAATGGAAACCACAAATAGCAGCAGAAATGCAAAGCTCCGTAGAAATTAGCTGGTGGTTTGATGCATTTTGTGGCTTCTTTGCCTTAAAATTGGTTCAGATGGTTGGGGAGTGTATTGTATATTCCTGTTGTATAAACATAGCCGAGCTAGGGTCTCAAAGAAGGATCTGAAGAGTGTTTTACAAACACTTGGTAATTGGCTTCCATGAGTTGCTAAAGAATGCAGCCAGGGAGGCTTTTTGGATTTCAGTGTATGTAGTTAATGGGGAACTAAGTGATAGAGTGCTTCCTTAGCTTAGGTTATTTTGTGGCAGGCAAATCCTGTGAGCCTTTGAACAAAGTGAAAAGTGCGGTTGCTGCTTTAGGACAACTTCATTCTTTCCTGTGTGTGTTGCATGTTTGTGTTTCCCATTTCAAGCTCTTGTGATCAGGCTGCACACTACACCTAACTTTCCTCCCACCAGGCACTGTGTTTCACTAGCCATCACTGGACTTAACACTGTTCCTCTTCGATGTGTGGCCGTCTTATGAAATGTATGTTGGGTTAATAGGCATGAGGTGCTTAGCTTTGCAAGCTGATGCAGCAAATTGTTTTCTTTTTCCTATTCTAAACTTTATTAATTTAGGTATTAGCATGGGTTTAATGCAGTATCACTTAGATTAGCAAAATGTTAAATCATTCCTGTAAGTCAAATCCCTTAATGCATCTTCTCATCTGTGAAACTCTTCTGGAATGGCCTTGGCTTAGCCAAGGCTGCTCTCTAGCATTGGTAACAGGCGGTGAGCTGTGATCTGGCTATGAATAAATGTAATGCAATAAAGTCTATCCTGATAAAATTTTTGGCATTACTCCTATTATTTGTGGAACTGTGTGGCTTGTAGCATACCTCTGTCTGCAGGACTCTGATTCTAATCCCTTTAACATGAATGGGAGTTGTTTCTTCTCTCACTGGAGTTAGTTGAAAAAGTCGGCAGTCTCTTTCTGCCCCTGCCCCCCCCAGTATTGCTGGTATCTCAGACACTCCAGCACTGCTTAAGCATTCTCAGGTGTCTGTCTCATTTTACCTCTGGCAATGGCTTTATTACCAGAGTTTGAATAGTGGCTCTTTAACTGGGCATTGACTTCATTTGTAATCATCGTGACATGGAGGGCAGAACAAACAACCTTTGCTACTTTATAGGACTCCTCAGTATTTTATTACTGATAATTATTAACATGCCCTCCCACTGTACAGGATGCAGCTAAATCCATTTGTGGATAAGTGCTTGCCAAACATGACAAATCTATCCTCTTTACCTCTGTTAATAAGGAACACTAGGCTGGTTGAAGACATAAAGACTCATGCCATCTTTTGATGTTGTGCTCTCTTTAACATTGAGCAAACTGTAGCTGATGCTGTTTTGACATCAGTAAAAGTCATGTGTCATGTTTGTCATGGAGTATGCAGTTAATTAGTTCTGCACATTTGAATCCCTCTCTGTGGGGAAAATGTGGTCAGGAGACACTGAGTAGGGACAGAGCTTTTGTGAAAAAGCATCCTGGCAAGAGGGCAAGGGAAGAGACTTGATTAGGGCAGCGCTGTTCCTGGTTGAGTCTCAGCATCAGATAGATGCTAATATTTGTGGGTTTTGAATGGAGCTGCCCATCAATAACCTTGAGTCCGAAGGGAAGATACCACTCTGCTCTGGAGGAATTTCAAGGCAGTGAGACAAGTGAAAGCTTCTCAAAGGAAGAAATGGTCTGTCTTATCTTTATTGTTTTGTGACTTTAGAAAATGTCAGCTTTTATTTTGAGAATTGCTTTCTTTGATTTGCAGTAAAAGACCAGACTGTTTCCTTTGATTTCTTCCTTAGCCACACAGTTCTGGGCAACTTCACATTCAGATTTGTATCTAAATTCTTTGAGTCAGCCTTATCATTGGCATGAAATTGTAAAATAAAATCTAAGTGTGATGGATTTCTTTTAAACAGAAAGGTTTATTAGCTTGTTGATTTCTTGGGTAGTTTGGTAATGAGTTACTCAGGCAAATGTTTTTATTACATTCTTGCCTTATGTTTTGTTTGTCCCGTGAAAGAAAGCTTTAGCTTTTAGCAGTGACTTTTATTGGCCACATTTAGATGAAGTGTGCAGCCAGCACGCTTTCTTATGCTGCATAATCAGAAAGTGTGTGCTGTCATTTTGAATTATGAAGAAATTTGTTTTTATAATAACTGAATATTGTGGGGTGTAATTACTTATCACAGTAAGTACATTTTATTTTAACAATGTACTGATTAGCAATTAGAAAGATTAGAAGTTATCTTTTTTATTTCCCTTTACTTTTCACAGAATTAGAGAATAGATTGGAAAGGCACCTCTGGAGATCATCTAGTCCAACCCCCTGCTCAGAGCAGGGTCAGCTACAGCAGGTTGCTCATGGCTGTGTCCAGTCATGTTTTGGGTATCTCCAGAGATGGAAACTACACCCTCTGTCTGGGCAACCTGTTCCAGTGTTTGACCACTGTCACAGCAGAAGTTTTTTCTTACAATTTTTTCTTATGTTTAAGTGGAATTTCATTCTGTGTACACTGTCTTTTGTCCTGTCACTGGGTACCACAGAGAAGAGTCTGTATTTTCTCCCCCCATTGGGTATTTGTACACGTTGATAAGATCCCCCCAAAGGCTTCTCATCTCCAGCTCTATCAGCCTCCCCTTGTATGACAGATGGTTGTGTCTTTTAAACATCTTTGTGGCTCTTTGCTGGAGGACTTGCTCCATTAAGTCCCTGTCTCTCTTGTATGGGGGAGCCCAGAACTGGACCCTGCATTCCAGCTATGTCTCACCCAGCCTGAGTAGAGGGGAAGGATCCTCTCCCTTGACCTGTGTGACACTTTGCCTAATGAAGCTTGTGCAGCTTAGGAAGCTGTTGGCCTTCTTTGCTGTAAGTGCATATTGCTGGGTCAGGTTCAGCTTGTTGTCCACCAGAACCAGGACCTTTTCTGCAAAGTTGTTTTCCAGCCCAGCAGCCCTGCTATATTTGACTTGTATGTGGGACAGTTCTTGCATTATGCCCGAGTGTCCTTAGAGATCTAGCAGGTCTTTATGATGTGGGCCTGAGAGACAACCCCGTCAATAAGTTTGTGTACCTTTGTGCAGCATGCCTATGCTGTCCTACAGGCAGCATTGGGCAGTCTGCATACCTATTAACTCATGAAGCATTTGACATCTGTAGCTGGCTTATGGGCCTAATGATGGCTGCTTGACAGAACTGCAGTGATCTGCTAGGAAGCATGGTCCCAGGGTTGAAATCAATACTGTGTGCTCAGTTTGTGCACACAGTGTAGACAAGAATACACAAACTTGGTTCTGCACTAAGCTTTCTCTATTGTACCTTAGTTTCTTACCTTATACCAAAAAGTGAGCTAGTATACAGATGGTTTTGACACAAGGAGAATTGGTCGTCTTCTCAAAAGCCAGTGTAGATCTGTTGTTATTATATAACCACTTGCCCTGAATGGTTTATAGATGCAAGTCTTCTCTCTTTTTAGTGTGGATCTTTCACTTATATTAAGGAAAAAAACACACGAACTTGCTTATAAACCATCAAAAGTTAGATTCAGGAGCAGACGTGGTACCTGTAACTGCTCTTGGCTTCCTATTTTAAATTGTGCTGGACTGCAGCTCAAGGCTCTTTGTGTTTTTATATTTATAAAATAAAGGAAGCTGGAAAGCTTTATGCATGTTGCAGGGCAAAGAAACCCTGCATGTGGACATGAAAGACATCTTGTGAAATCTTTATCAAACAGGAATAATGTTCTGAAGCAAAAGCAAGGAAATAAAGATGCCTTCTAACATTTTCTTTGCAACTTTACACCACAATGCTTTTAAAAAGGCATTAAATATTTGTCAGACGCAAAGATGCAATTCTACCTTTCTACATGCAGAAGACAGTCAAAATGCTAATCTTGGTTTTCCAGTCAACACTTTCCTTCCTCTAAGGAAAATTTATTACCCATATAATGCCAATGCATGAAAGAATTAATTGCTTTAATAGGTGAACACTCAAAAAAGTACTGAAGCCTTGAAGCCCAGCCTTGAAGAGAAAGTAAGATATCAAAAGAACAATTAAATTTTTTAATTTTTTTTTTTATTGTATAACCTTGTATCAGTGATGAAAACAGCTAATACTGCCTCTCTATTTGGAGCCAAAGTACTTAAATTAATATTAAAAGTCCTATGTAAAACGTTTTTTGCCCTTGACTTGCTGTCAGCAGATATTTTTTTATCTTGGAGATGTACAGCATTTAAAAGGTTTAGTCATTTTTAGACTCATAGTGGTGTTGCAGTCCTGAAAAATGCATGTTGCCCTGAATTAGGAGGATGAAAACTTGAAAGTAGTTACTTGTTTTGCTCCAAACATTCACCAGAATAATGCCTTTAGCAGTTCATCAACAGGCAGTCTTACACAGTAACAACTAGATAAGGAATAGAAAAGAGACATGCCTGAGTCTATACAGTAACAATAAATATTAAATAACTCTTCTGGAAAGTAACAGTTCAGTCCGAAAAGCAGATGGACTTTGAGAGTTAAAAAGTATTTGCATTGGTAGTAAGATCCCATGGAAGACTGGCAGTGTCTTCTAACCACAGACTGTTATGATGACCCACGCCTACCTGTAGTGAAGGAGAGCACAGCTGCTGCAAGAGAATGAACCAGTTCTGAAGTCCTGAAGTAGCTGAGAGAAAATCAGCTGGACCAACCATCTCCACTCCAGTGAAAGGAAAGGGGGAAGAAAGAGCAGAGTGCTGAGTTCTTTAGCAGAAAAGGGAGAATGCCTTTTCTTTCATCTTGGGTGCTCCTCAGGACCAGTCAGACAAATATTTATGTTTTATAAGCTGAGGTGCTTTGTCATCTCTTCGTAGCCCTGTTCTGGGCTGTGAATGTACGCTCTTGGAATGTGCACAAGAACAAGGATTGTGCCTGGACTATATATGCTGATGTAGAAATGATCAATGGTTTAGGAGACTTTTTCTAACAGTGGCTGTTTCTACTTAAGCTGAGCTGTATTCATCTTATGTGATGTTCACAAAGTTTTTGGACTGAACTGCTAGTACTTTTTGGTACTCCACAGAGAAATCTCCCCAAGATCTGGATGGAGCTAAGTACCTGTGTGTGAAGCGTGGTCATAAATATATAGATATATACAATGAAATAAAGATGTGTTGGAGAAGAATTGTTTTGTTCCTGTTCCCTTTTAAAGGTTTCTGCTGTTATTGAAATGTTTTCCCCATTGCTATCCTGTGTGTGAGGGACAGTTGTTTCTGACAAGCAGGCTTCAAATTTCTCCTTACTGTTCAAATACTAGGCCTGTGGATACCTCACTCTCCACTTTTGTTTTACAGTCCTCTGGCACCTTAGCTCCAGTGCAGCTCATTACAACTCTTGTCAACTCCGGCTGTGTGCAAGACACCTCGGTGCAGAGCACAGAGATGTTCTTCATAACTGAGGCAGTAGCCTCAGTAGCTTAAGTGTTCATTTAAGCTTACTTCTGTTGCTCAGTGTTCACTGAACCTGCAGAAAGTCTTTCAAGAAGTTGTCTTCTGCTCATGAGGGAGAACTCTGCATATATCATCCTCTCTACACATTAACCTGGTCTGTCCTTTAATTCTTAGGAGCTAGGACTTAATGATACTCTTTCTAGCTGGGAAAGAATGAGTTTCTGTTTGACTATCAGTAGCTAGCAATGTCACATTGTTAATGTATGGGTGGCATTAATGTTTTGTTGTACTGCTGAACACAAATACCACACTGGATATTTGGAAGCTCACAGAGGCTGATTTGTTGCAGTACCACCGTCCTCTTGGAAATTAAAATGAGAAAGCTCCCAGGTCTGTCCCTTTTGTGGGGCCGTTCCCCAGAGTCTGTGGCTGTGTTCCACAGTCCATCAGCGAATCTCTTCAGCAGTAGAATGAAATTAGTATTAGAGATGACCTACTAACTCTACCACTGTATCTTTACAGAAGACTTTATACCCCTCTTTTTTTCTGCAGTTCCCTCAGTGTTTCAATCAAGGTGACCAAGGCTGATTGCCATGTACAGAAGTACAGAAAATCCTCTTTAATCTGGCAGCATATGTGATTATTCTTATGCTGGACGTATTTATAACTAACAGTACCAGACTTAGTGTATCACTACATGAAAGAAAGGCTATTCTGGCACACATCAGTTAAATCATCCAGATGGTAGAAGCTACTTATTTTGTTTTTTTCAGATTCTGCGTTAGGAATTGCCTCTTCACTGGTAATACTGAGAATTAAGGTGTGGGGCCTTTTGAGGGGTAGCAGTCAGTGTGTACTTTATGCACGGTAAATGGTCAAGCGTGTGCTGCTGTACGTGTATGTTGCCTGCTACGGTGTGAGTGGGAGGGGTGACTTCTTGCAGAGACATTTTTGAGGTGGGAATCTAGCACAATAGAAGCCCCTTGTGAGTGTATGATGGCAATATGAGTTTTTGTTAGTGTAACTAACTGGAGGATTTGAGGTGGGGTGTTGAAAAGGCAGAACGCTTTCTGCTTGTGACTTGTCACCTTGGGTGAAGAGATTGGCCCCATCTGTTGTCATTTAAGATAATCATTATTTCTTCTTCAGGCAGCATGATGTTTTCTCTCAAGTGGTATTATCATATCTGCTTTTGATTCTCCATTACTTAAAATATTCTTAGAAACTACAAAACAACTCTCCTCATGCATCTGTATTTTCTTTGGTAAAGGTGTAGGAGCCCAGCCCTTTGTCGTTTTCACATTTAACTATGAGAAGACATCACTGATGACTGTCATGTTAGGGAAGAGAATGAGATTTGGTCATTAAAAAAAATTATCTGATGTATTCTCATTATACTAAATTTTTACATGTAATAAGAACATCTCTTTTTTTATGTTGACCCGACTGAGCACCATGATGGTGTCCAGCAAGAATCTACCTGTGTTGGCCTGCCTGTCCCTGACCTGCGTGGGGGCCAGGAGGGTTGTTCCTCCCTGGTAAGAAGAGTGATTGGTGTGACAGTTGTGTGTCACACAGAGGAGACTCTCATGGAGGAAGTGTGCATGCAGTCCCATGACGCATTGGGCTGTTGATGTAATTGGTTTATGCTAAGAGAAAAACTCTTATTATAGTCTAGTAGGACAGCAAACCACAATCAAAACAGTTACATTCGTACACAATGTGAAGAAGCTCATTTAAACCTCAGGCAAGTTTCAGAGGTCAGGTCCTTTATCCCATTGCCTTGTCTTGGCAGAGACCCAGCACCAAGGGAGAGTCCTGTTCTCGCTCTGTAATTCCTCCTCCAGACAGCCTCCCCAGCCAGAAGAGACTCTCTCTCACAGCTGTATTATCTCCCTGGACCTGGTGAATGCACGCACAGAGCAGCTATGCTGGAAATGTGTGTTGCTTAATCATCTTTCAAAGCAGTTCTTGATGACCTGGTTCCTTCTAGACCCCCTGATCTCCTCCCATCCTAGCCAGGGTTGCATATGTGCAAGGGTTGAGGGAGCCAGGACACATGGAGGCTGCTGCGTTTGGTGAGAGGTGAGGGGAGAGAGGTGTCTAGGTTTCTAAGTGGGTACAGCAACATGGCACCGTGCGCGAGTGGGAGGTGAGCAGGCTGATTTGCTGGTGTATGGGATTTAAAGGGAAAAGGAGAGGTAGCAGGCCAAGAAAATGGCAGACATGATATGTAAGGGCAAATGTAAAGCAAGATCTGAGACCTGAGGAGGACAGAAGGATGCAGTCGGTCTGAAGCTGCTCCACGTGCTCAGAAGAAAAGCAGGCAGCCTCTTTTGGTACGGTTTGAGGAAAGCTGGGATGACCGCAAGCTTATTTAGGTCAGTGCTTGTAAATCATTTGTCTTCTGCCTGTTTTTAGGATGTGCTACATGTGTGTTGCTCTGTAACTTGAAAAATGAGAGGAAAAACTGTGGAAATTCAGCTATACTCTAGCCCCGGAGCTTTCATGAGCAGGGAAGCAGAAAACATTGGCTCTAATAAAACCTGCATCTTCTCAGAGTAACTTCCGTAATGATGGTGCACTCAATTGCCCAGTTACGTTCCTTGTGAATGTGACATTCAAAATATTTACAAGAGCCACTGCCTTGGAATGTCTCATTTAGCTTTGGGGTAGTGGGGACTAGCGGCTGCAGCGGCCTCTGCCTTCTTGCTGCCAGGTGGGGTGACTGCAGGGAGTCTCCATCTCATCCCGAGCCTTGCTTTCCAAGGAGTTTATTTAGTGCTTGTCAATTATTTATGATGTTCAAGCCAGCTTTTATAGGAAAGTCATATTAATTCACAAAAAATGAGCTGTAGGCATATATGGCTGAAAAGATACTGAGAACTGTGCGGATTGAAAAGGTAAAGATTTATTTGAAGACAGGACACTGCTCTCATTTCCCAGAATACGCATAATCAAGGAGATAGGATTACATTAAATAGGTTGGCACCAAGAAATAAAAAGCTCTTTTAGGCTTCATCTCTAGAGACATGGAAAGTTTTTGTTAAGCTTTAAGCATGCGGGGAACCTCTTGCCTTTCAGGTACTCAGACCTTTGCAGGGTTGAACATTTGGAGACCTTTTTTTACTTTGTTTCATTCACATCTACTTGCCAAGGTGTCTAATACCTCCTTGACAGAGAGAGACAGGAGCTAGTTAGTGCATATAGAAAGATATATTTGAAAATAAATGATAGTTTTGCTGCTAAAAGTTCTTTTAGGTCTTGTAGTTTTTTTTTTTTTTTAAGAAAATGACTGAGAATGTGGCAGCGGCAGATTTCTGTGCTTCTGTCAGAATATTCTCATCAGTGTGTTACTTTTGCTAACATGCTGTATAACTTTAGAAACCTCAAATTAAAGGAGAATCCTTGAAGAAAAGTGATTAAGTATCCTTAGTTGCTCTAAAGTTCCTACAGTGCGGTTCTGTTGCATTATTTATGGGATTATAAGAATATTTAATTTTCAGTCTCCTTCTTAAAAAAACATATTGTGCAGGGTTAAAATAAATAACAGAAACAGGACTTTCTGAGGGGTTTGATGGACTCTGTCTGAGATGGAAGATTATTTTATCATATGGATATGTTCTGCTGCGTTTTCCATTACATATAATGTAAAAGGTTTGGTTGGCACTTGCCATAACATTCCTTTACATTTCTCTGACTATGTAAAGCAGCTAACAGTGGTAGAAAATGTATACTCTGAAGATCCCTGGTGCGACAGTGAGACCTGAAACAGCTTTCCAAAGAGTTTACTTTTTCGAAATGTAAGCAGGTTGCATCAAAATAAACTCAAATGTTAGTTTGCTGCATATCGACTATGAAGTAGTTTCTGTCCATTACAAATGCTTTTACTCCATGATACATGAAAAGTGGCTTGTTCTTTTGTCACTAAAGGGTGACCCAATTCATATTCATTATGGGGTTGCAGTATGAGCACAGGCTTCTCAGCTGTATCTTACCACAGAGTTTACCCAGCGGCAGTGCTGCAGCAGCTGCCTGGTCCGTCCGTGTTTCAAGCTAAGGAGAAATCAGACAACTACTAATTAATGCTGTTGGAGTAAGAAGAGTAGAAGTAGGGGAAGCAATGTAACAGTGGGATTAGTTGAGAGGTTAATGCATATGTTTTCCAAGTAATTGTCCTTTTTTTGTTAATATATTGCTAGGATGGTCATAAAGGAAGTGAGGAAGATGGCACATTGAAAGAGAGTCAAGAAGTCTTAAGAGGAGGAAATGTGGAAAGGAGAATGTAGACCCCATCCAGGCAGATTAGATGGATTAGAAGAAAAATATTTCAGGGAAAAGGACAAGATCAATGAGGAGCAGGTCAAATGACTCCTGAGAAAGATCCCTGAATAAGCAGTGGAGCAAGTGGGTCATGTTTTGATAGATGACCAGAAGGTTTTGTAGATGAAAAAGTCAATCTTTACTGAATGGAAGAAGTGAGTAATGGTTAACTACGGTGATAAAGGATGTGGGTTATATTGTTCATCTTTATCTACCCTGAAAGTAGTTACCTGGGCAGTTCTGGACTATCAGCATTAAAGATTAAGATAAAATCCTGTGTGACTGAACTCAGTGTGTGTAGTCCCACTGACTTCAGTAGAACATTTCTACTCTTAAGTTTTCGATATCTTACTAACCAAAGTGACATCATGAAATAGACCTGAAGAGCTCTTTTAAAAAGTTTGCATTTTATGATCTGGAGCTATATAAGGATTGTTTCCTTAACATTAACAATTCTAAGCATTTTAGTTCATTGTTTAAAATAGAGATCAAAGAAACCCCTGATTTTAGTTTTCCATAGAGAATAATGGCATTGTAGAAAAGCTTAAATTATAGCTATCCTAATTTACCATCTGTTGGACTTCTTTAAGTTGAGGTGTAAATCTTGCATCCTGAGGCCAATGTAACTTGTCAGAATAATTGAATATTCTTCCTTCTCTTTTACTGACTTCTTGTGGCATGTTACTTCACTTCTCGGTGGTTTGAGTTTCCCTATTTTTCTACTGAGTCAGAGAATGTTTATCCTTATTTATTTCAGTTATTGAAGATCAACAGCTTGCTTTATTACTCTTTTCCTAGACGATGCATGTGAGTGACTTTCTGAGAGATGCCTTTCAAATACAGTTGAGATGCTCTAAAGCAATAGAACACCAGTCACTCCAAAGTAGACAAAGATCTGCCATTTCTGCCCTGCTGGGTTAAGGTTAACTAGGTGTAAGATTCCTATTGTGGGATAATATCTTTCTGGTGAAATCTTTTAGTAAAGTTGTCAGACGCTGATGAAATGAGTACATTTCTTTATGAAGTTTTCTATAGTCTTTCCCCAAATTCACATCAATGTGCTGTATATTTATGAAAAGTTAGTAAATATGTATGTTAGCATGTATGCAGATTAGGATAATTAGTGGATATAGATGAAAGAAAAAAATGAATGGCAAATGAATGTGTGAATGCCTGCTTGGCCTTCTTTTTGAGGGGAATTATTGAGCACCTGGTGGCCGAAGGGGAAGGAAGTTATTGGCATTAGTAACTTCATTAGAAGAACATAAGAAAAACTGTTATAGTCTTTCATTTACACATATATAATTTAGAGTTTATAATATACACATTTTCTGAAAGCATTCATTTTTAAAATCATCTTGGAAACTCATCAGTCTAATTAGTTGATACAATTTTTTTTCCTCATACTGTCTCACTTTCATCTTGTTTTCTTTGTAACTTGTTGACAGATTAAAATAAACACTTTGTTAGTAACAAGGCTACATTTTATTTTTTCATATAAATGCTTCTAATAGGTCATGGCTTGGAGACACTTCGTCCTTGTCTGTGCCAGACTCAACAGCAACCAAAAAAACCCCCTAACAACAAAAAAATGAAACATGATTAAGGATTTTGTAAACCATAGTGAGATACAGAAGATAGATGGGAAAATCTGTTAATAACTTAAATTCCATCCTTTTGTCTTACATCATTTACCATAGTGTGAGAAGTGGAAAAACTCCTTGAGTTTGTTTCAAACAGTGAAGTATTGCATGTTTTATGGTGGCATTCTTCAGACTTATTTTGCTTACACTTTTTTGGTTAAACTTTTCAGCTGAGCTGTGAAGTGGGGAAACTGACCTGATGTGCAAGATATGGAGAGGGAGAGGGAAAACACATGAAGAATATTTTATACCTGTACAACGTTTCTGTTCCAGTAGAATATAATGAAATATTTAATAAAGTGGAAGAAAGTTGGAAATACCATTCATAATAGGAGGACTTGGCTTTAAAAACTTGAAATATTTGCTCATAATAATTTGCCTTCCTTGGTTGCCAATACAATTATTTTCAGTAATCTCAGTCCTTTCTCAATACATTACGTTGTGAAAAAGCAATTACTGAAAGACCCAAGCTGGTACAGAAAAACTATTCAGACCGAACTGGTAATTTTCATTCAGGCACACAGTAAAAAATCGCATTTGAATTGTAAATAGTTCCCACATGTATAAATAAAAATAGAGAAAAATCATTCTGAATTCAACTTTCATGTCACATTAATAAAAAACAAAACAGAAGCTCAGCTGAGAAACTGTATTGGGAAGTACTTTTAAAGTGAATAAATTGCAATCTGTTGCCTACCGTAAGTGTTCTGCATGGTTTAATTGTTCCATATTGATTCCTTCTTGTTCTGCAAGTGGTTAAGCCTTGGGGTTTTTTACCTGCTTCTACAGGAGGCATTAAGTCTTCTGCCTTGCTGTCCTGTATGTTTTATGAAGACAGTAAATTAGCTTTCAGTGCTCAAGTTACTTGTCCTGCTGATCCCATCTTCAGATCCAGCTGGAGTCTCCCGAGACCGGCGGGATGTGGGGGGGATGTGGGGGACGAGGGGGTGATGCTGAGGAACACCTCTCCCCCCTCAGGCAGGCATGCTGAGCACCCAGCTCTGGTGTAACCGGCCTCCTGCTTGCTCTCCCATGTGTCGCAATTTCCACGTTGGCACTCTTATCCAGAGGAGGGTGAGTGGGCCAAGAGCTGGCATGATACAAGCCTCTCCTGGATGATGAGTGTAGTCATTCAGCGCTCTGACGTAGTGTAAGTTGGGACACCCGCATCTGCTGTTTCTTAGGGGCAGGTTTGAGCAGCTGCTTTCTCAGCACGCTGGCGGTTGTGAAAGCTGTTGGTTGTAACTCCCCTTACTTCTTGTACTTCCCAGTGGGATGCTATTGCTTCTGTTGCAAGTGTTGAGGGTTTAAGAGTGAAGCATAAGGACTGACTGTCCTTTTTGCACCTGACCCTTGCAATGTACTTTTCCCCAGTTGGTAACTACATTGGCTTTTATTGAGACGAATGAGAACTGCATGCAGTCAGCACTCTTGGCAGAACCAGGCGTTCACAGAAAAAAGGAGCCATTTGGCTCAGGCAGAAGAAATGGTGGAGGTTCAGGTGCTGCAGGTGGCTTTCTGACCTCTCTCACTCCTCCAGCTCACCAAGGGTATTTCCTACTCTTCCTTGCTGGATGGACTTTATTTATGCTTGTCACCATGTAAAGTATGTATTTATAGCTCTTAAGTGTGTAAACACATATTGCTACAGAGTTGTTAGCATCTCTTCTACATTACTACTGCTTGTGATTCTAAGATGCTTTTACAGAGGACTATTACAATAAATTATGAATTGTTAAGTAATTGCTTAGGAGTGCTCTGACTTGAGCTTATTATACTTTTGAGGGCTAGTTTAATTTTTGTTGGTAAATGGAAACTGTTTTCCTTAGCAGTTTGGGACTCTGAACAGCTGAAGGGTCTGCAAACAGATTCATCAGTAAAAGTAGTAAAATTGCAGCTCGGGCTCCTCTGCTCCCTTCCACGTGGGAAACATGACGTTTTCTAACGAGATAGTGGGAATGTTTTCTTCTGCAGGCCTGAGTCACTTGTGAGGAATGCTAAGATTAATGCATAAGATTAATTTTCTCACTGCCGCCTTCTCCACTGCAAAAATGGAAGTTTGCTTGCCTTTGAACTTTTCTCTTGTTTCCAGCAAAACTTCAGGTACTCTGAGCATCTTTACTACAGATTCAAATCCAGTTTTGCTCTGTAAAATCTGTCCTTGCCTTTTAGTGACTGTGAGCAGAGAAGTTGATGCATGTCTCTTTCGGATTTAACTTTTTTAGAGTACAGTGACTAATCTTTCTGTTTGCTCTGGTGCATTTTGTGTGCTGCTGCATATACAGAAAACCTTCTGTTCTCACAGAGCTGTAAAGAGGAGTTTTTACTTTATCAGAGTTCCCTAGATACACAATTTAATGCAATTTTGACCATTTTCAGCATAATATTAATTACACCTAATCTGTAACAACATCTGTTCTGAAATGGCATTTCTATTTAGTTCTAGATTCTCTAAAAGAGATTATGCCCATTGTCTTCTTTCTTAATTAACCATAAAGAATTATTGCAAAAATTAGTCTTAAGTACTAAAATTAAAATAGAAGAAGAGATGAAGGATGCCTTCCCAGGTTGCTCCAAGGTAAGCACTACTGACTATATATTGAATCTCATCAAAGGCTCATGGCTGCCAGTGGGCCAGTTTTTAATGCACGTGATTTCACTGTGGCATGTATTGCACAAATGTTCCCACTGAATTTGAGCAAAAAGACTTCACACTCTGAAATGAATAAACTTCTGTTGAAGTAATTTTAGCAAAAGCAGTAATACAAAAATGAGCCCATGGCCAATGCACCTTCATTTATATCTTTTTAAGATTTAATACATGTAGTAGAAAGCCATTGTAAGTGAAAGGAGTGCAAATGGCTTTCTCTGTAGCTTGTAAATAACAACATGCTTTGTGTACTGTCCCTAAAGGAGCAGGGGCAAAGCTCCAGGTATCTTCCTTTGCACTTTGGTCTGGGCATTAGTTTCCAGCACTAACTGTAATGGCTTTGTCCTGCTCTAACCACTGCTGCTGCTTTTGAGGCTTAGGGGGAAATGCCTGGCTTTCCCCCTACCCTCCCTGTGTCCCAGTGCTGCTCCTCGGAGAGGAAAGAGAGAAGGCATTACTGAGGTGACACACTGGCTCTGGGACAGTCAGAGTCTTTCTGTCTCTTTTTTGATTAAAAGGAAATCGGTCTGGAGAGCTAGGAGGAAGAAATGGAGATGTGTCAAATGAGTATGTGTGTAACTTGATAATGGTTGTGTGCAGGTACCACTGCTGTGCATCATGTGGCAGTGTGCCTGCTAATGCCTGTTGCTTATGTTCTCTTTGATGCTCATATGGTTGGAGAAGTAATTATTCCAGTCAAGACTACAAAAAAATATAATTTGCATTTTAGATCACTTGCTTTCTTGGAGAAGCTTATTTGTCACGAACACATGCGAAATCCTGCTCCACTGATGTCATTGAAATTTCTGCCATGTTATTAATTTAGGATAGACATTTACTCAGGGTTCCTGTAGTATTAAGGGGCAGAGATAATCTTGCAGCAAATGTCCCGTTCTGCTCTTCTGGATTCTGGTTCTCCACTGTGATGAGCAGATCATAGTGGGAGAAAAAGAAAGTAACATTAAAACTCTTGAAAGTTTGTAATTTCATTGAATCAATGAGAAAGCCTAATTAGTAATTGAAAAGAGAATTAAAATTTGACAGATTGCTAAGTTTTGTATAGCACATTGTCACTCCTTTTCAATAGTACATTTTTAAAAATTATTCATTACTCTTTTTGGTCTTTTTTTTCTTTTCTGCCTTCCTGCATCTGATTGCTCATTTCAATTCTCATTTTATAATGGCTTGAATTTTTCTTTGTCTGTTGTTGACATTGTTATTTCATTCTTAGGTCTCCTTGTTTACATTTTCTGCTGTTCCTCCATAGGTCTCATACTCTTGACTCTGTTGCTCTCCTACTCAATGTCATATTGGGTACTGATTAACTTCCCATGAATTGTTCCCTTCAGGCATTCAATGCTTGCTTCTACAATTCTTTATGAGCCTTCTTTTGTTTCTTTCATGTTGTACCAGAATCAAGACTGGTCATTATACCTATTTGCCCACATAATTTTCTGAGACCCTTGTACCATTACGTAGAAACAAAAGCAAGCATGTATTTCAGTGCACATAATAAGGCTAGAAATTAATTACAAGTGTGAAAGATAAAATCTTCCTATTGACTCCAAGAGACCCAGATTTCATTTGAGTTCTCTATTTAGATAACCTTGTTATTTCTGATTATCTGTATTCAGATCATCCCGTTTCTATTTTAACCGTAGTTTCACCATTGTCAATTTAGGATTGTTCTGTGATCAATGAAAAAGTCCAGATCACACGGATGAAAACTCCCATTTAGTCTAAATGGGGGGGAAATTGGTCTTAGTAAAACTAATTGAAAATATTTGAAGCACCACACAGATCCTAACATGTCAGATTAAACTTGAGAAGAAACAGATTGAACTACAAACTGCAAAGGACTTCCTGAGCATCTGAGGCCTTCTTCAGAGACATCTGTTTTATTTATTATGTTACCTCAGTATATTTGTAAACAGACAACAAAGAGGAATTAGTCATAATAGTGCAGAAATGTACTTGAAATTTAGCATTAAGAGCTTCATACTGCTTTCCAGCCGTCTCACAACAGTTTCTGTAAAGCATCTGGAAGAGAAAGGATTAAGCTTTGGGTCTTGAATGATGGGCTCATACTTGTACAGTGAGTAGCAGGGTGCGGTCAGCATCTGAGAGCGGCGGTGGACTTCTATTGCTGTCTCTACAAATGGTTCCTTTCTGACCTTAAACAATTGCCTTGTGGTTAAATTAAAATACGGAGGTAAGTGTCAACCTGCAAAGTCTTAACAGACTTTCGATACGCTTGGCTTTTTCTGGACGGGAAACTACAGCCTTGAGTGTGTGCCTGAGCTCACTATGCAATGGAAAGGAAGGAGCTGGTGCCATAACACAGACCTGCCAGCATGCTGGACAGGGCTGCACAAGACACAGAAGACTCCAGTTTGCTGTTCTCCAGCGTGGCCTGGCAGGAGGTTCAAACTCCAGTTTTTCTTGGAAGAGCTACAAGCCACTAGGCTAGAGAATAGCCTAAGATCAGGATCTCCTCATTTATCTTACACCTGCACTGGTTGGTAATGGGGTTTTTTTGTGGTGGTGGTTGTTTTTTAGGTTTTGTTTGTTGTGGTTTTTTTCTTTGTTTTGTTTTTTTCCAGAAATATATTCCCACATCTGCTTAGTGTTCTGGCCATGAGGCTCTTCTATAAAAGAAGAGCCTATTTGCCTGTTTTTGAATGAAAGCCGTGGTCATCTCTCTGTCCTGTAAGCACATGGCCTTTTAGATGTACCTCTGGAAGACCACCTTCAGAACTGTCGCCCTTTTGTATCACTGCTGTGTGGACCTAAGGGTGGTGTGGCAGGGCTGAGGTATGGAGGATTGACTAGACTGACATTTCATTGATCATGCCAGAAGGGCTGCAGGTGCCTGGGCAGTTTCCCTGGCCTGAATTTAAACACCTACTTACAGTGTCTGTTAAGTACCTAACACAAACCTTTCATCTTGGTCTTCCCGAATGTAAATTGGAGTGATTATTGAGAGCTAGATACTTCGCACAAATGTGGATTGGTCCCCTGTGCTGCTCTGTGGATTCAATATGCTCTATATGTCGCTACAAACTTAGCTTATACACTAACTGTAGTTGATTTGTTCTTAACAGTCACAAGTCTCAAATTATGTGATGTATTGTTCCCACTTGATTTCTAATACTCATGTATGAGGAGCTAGAATGGGCTGAAGCTTTGAAGTCATACAAGCATTTCCTTTAGAGGTATAGAAATGTATAAAGTGTATAGCAGATCCCAATTTTTGACCAAGACTCTTATATTTATACATCTGCCCAGAAGAAAATTTGTCTGGTTTGCTCTTATGTTTGCAAAACATAAGTAGGATGTAAGTATTATTTATAGTGGTAGTTATAATTTCTGGGTTGGATATTCTTTAACATTCAGTGAGGAGCTAAAATTTACATCCTTGGCCAGTTTTCTGTGTCTCACATTGATACATATTAAAACTATTTGTCAGATGAGTGTTAATTTGAACAGAATGAGTCTCTTGCTAAGAGTAGCCCTGCGCACGCTAAAGCTGTGCCTTAGCTTCAGGAAATGCACTATAATTAAATGCTAGTATAAATTGTTAACTCAGCGATAGCTCAAGCACTTTATTGCAATGAGGCCTTGATTTTTTTTTATGCCAAGGTAATGTTAGAGCAACACTTGATTTATCCTGAATTTGCAGGACCATAGCAGATCATAATCTAGTTCCTGGGCATTCAAATACTTCCCTGAAAAATAGGAGGAGTGTAGTTCACTTTTTATAATTATGCTGCTGTTTTTATGGCTAATAGATTATTCTTCATATTTAATTCTGAGTATAGTTCTGTGGGAGGCAAAGTTAAAAACACAAGAAAGGCAAAAAGCCTGAGTCCACTTTATGGAGAACATAGAGCAGCATTGCATACATAGTGTGAATGGGAAAATTCCCTGCCTTGCAGATTCAGCAGGATGTATATATCTCCAAATGTGACTTTGTTGTCTTTTTTTAAATAAGAAAACAAATCCTCTCTTCTTCAAGCTACATTTTAGAGCTGGTAGGATTTTTTCTTATTTTTCTCTTTTTATTCAACCCCTCTCACCCCCAACATTTATCTGTAGTCTTGAATCTAAACAGCACTCTTTGGATTTTTGTGCTTGGATTTAGTATTATTGAAAAAAACCTCACAGTATTCCCAGTGAGAAGCAAACAGAAGATGCAGTGTCTCAAACAGGAGTGTAATTTGGTTACTGAAGATTCTGATGTGCATCTGCTTGATTAAGAAATAAGGATATTTATTCTAATGCATAAAGCAGGCGGTAAGTGAAGTGAATGTCTTATATACAAAAATCTTTGCACTGATACTTATTCACTTCAGACTAAAGGAAGTTGCACATTACTCGGCTGTTTGTTCTTCCAAAAGATTCAGCAGCACTTCTGTATAAGAGTTCAGTGCTAGAAAACAATAAATTTATATTCATCAGCTCCATTGTGCAAGATTGTACAGATATGACAGTGAAAATAATATGATAGTACTGCGCAATTTGCTTCTTATTTGCTTAACTGAGGATGGGATTCAAGCTTCATGTTCTGAGTGCTTTTCAATCTGGTGTATATATGATTAATGTCGGTGAGTCACTTCAATGGGAATTTTAACTTTTTCTCACATGACGAGATAGGGAGAGTTTCTGCTCCTCCCACCACCACTTTAAAAGCGCTGCAAAAGACAGAAAGAAGGAGGTAATTTTTCAGGTTTTCAGAGTTGCACCCTATTAAAGGCAGTGAAGAGATAGCCCATCTGTTGGCATGTCTGCAAACCAACTAGGACAGCTGAGATTGGGATAAAAGTGTAAGTAGATTGTTACTCGCTTGAGAAACCATCTATTCTCACTGTTTATTTAAATTCAGAATTTAGCTGGGAAGACTAGTCCAGAAGAAGGGAAGGAAATAATTCTGAAGGTGCAGGAAGGCAAATCATGAGGTGAATCCTGTAGGGGTTCATTGTAGGAACTAGTGGAGCTCTGGAGACCTGTTTATCCTTGCCAGCAGTAAGCTGTGGAGAATATAATGCTTTATGTACATAGGTTAGCTCTGAAGCTTGCTGTAGCTGAATGTGAGATAATGTAGGCATGTCTACAGAACTTTCCATGTGGTTTTAGAACATGTTTCTTCTCTGTTTATGTATGTGTGTCTCTTCATAAAGAATATAATATATAGTTTGATTATGAGATTCAGTTTCCACAAGATTCATCAAATGGGCCAGAATGGCTTCATTTTTGAGGAAGTTTAAAGGGTTCCAGTTCATATGTACCTAGAGGCCAGATACTTGAAAATGCCTAGGCACATAAATGTATTAGAAGTCTCTCAGTAGCATTTTACAGTCTTTAAACAGACTGCTCAGTTAATAGCTACTGATTGTAATAGGGCTTACGCAACTAACTTGATTCTGTTTTAGAAAGCCCTGCTAGACCTCTATGTGTAATTTTAGACTTCTAAGTAATGTTAAAATATGATCTGATATTTAAATGTATATGCTTCACCTGAAATTTGAAGTCTACCCCATATCACTTTTGACCCTAAGTACAGACCTCCTTAGTTAGTGCCTTATGGTTTTTAACTTCTGTGTCTGCATCATCTGTTCTGTTAAGCAGCAGTTGTAAGATAGGACAGGGCAAGATCATTTGAGACTAACCTCTGCTACTGTAGGCAACTTGTATCATATAATTTTTGTCATTATGGTAGTGATATTCACTATAGATAACATTACTGATTATTTGGTGACCTCTAGGAACTTAGTCTTGTATCTTCTAATACCTTTTGGACTAGTATGTATTTCAAAACTGACTCAGCAGAAAGCATATGGCCACAATGAGTATAAATGCCAATTATCATGACATTAGTAATGGTGCTGCTGGTTTGGGTTCACATTGTTGTTGGATTTATGTGTCTAATTCATTCTATTATGGAGAAAAAAAATGACATTCAATTTCTATTGCTAGCAGGTTGGGAAAAAAAAATTAACCTTGGGAAAAAAAAAAGTATTGTCTAAAGCACACAGTGCCAACACTTCAGAAGGTGACTTCCATAAAAAGAAAAAAGTTTTGAGAGTGGTTCTATAATTTATTGTATCAGGGATTGACTCCTTCCCTTCCCTCCTCTGTTCCTCACAGCTCTTGGGACTCTGTTTGCTTTTCAGAAGTATAATGACATGCTCTGAGTGGCTGAAAAAGCTTATTTCTGCCCTAGGCTGAGAGCAGAAAGAGGATGAATGCTTTGGTAGTGCACTGGTAACGTGCTGATCTGAACACGGGGAGAAAACAGGTCTTTACAAAGATATAAAATGAAAAGAATCTAATGTTTGTTTTCAGTATTCTCTGTAGTATTTTTTTCTTTTCTGAAGAAATCCATAACTTCTTCACAAATCCCTTTACCCTGTTGGTTTTCATAATTCATTTTTCATTTAAAATCTCCTACTATAGACAGATGGTGTTCAGGTTGAGCTCCTGGCTGCTATTAAATGCACACTAAATACTAAGCATGCATGCTGGTGGGTATTTGCACTTACCCATCAAGCAAGGATAAACTGTTAGCAACCCTGCAAAGAATTGTTAAATGTTCTGTAAGGCTGCCATCTCTGCGTTCAGACAGTACATACAATGTGGCTTTCTGAATAGTTTTTAAAAAGGCAAGACCAGAGAAAAACTTAGGAGTGGGTAAAGAAAAGCAGATCTGTGTATGTGTGGGCCAGGAGGAGAGTGTTTCTCCTGTACTCTGGCTTATTTCTTCTCTTTTCCGTGTGGCCTTTATCCCATTTCCCACACATCTGTCACGCAACGTTTGAAGTGACCCTCCCGTTGCTCTCCATTGCGCTCTGTGGAATAGTATGTGTGTCATGAGGGGACAGTTAGCGATGGCACTTAGCAGGGATCAGCCAGCATAGGGCCACCTCTGGACTAGGTTTGCACCATGGGCTACCATCTTTGACTTTACAAATCTTGCCACACAGCCTGCTAAAGGACATCCACCCAGCTGCTCCCCGATGGCATCTTAAGCTCAAGATCCCTGGCACATGGAAAAATACACCTTTTGATCATGAACTCTTACTGTAACACCTACAAACTACTGTGACAGCCACTTTCTAAATACCCTGAGTAGAACATAATGGTTTTGTTATTCTTCTGAAAAAGGATCAGAAAAATGACTCGATACATTGCCTTCTCTGAATTCCCATTTTCTGTACAGCAGTTTGAGCCTGTGTGCAGACACCTTTGTTTTTATGGTTTACCTTTTCAAATCTATATATCATCTCAATACACAAAGGAAACTTATAGTTCTGCCTTTTTTCACATCATCCTATGTATTATATAAGGAACATATATAAAGAAATTATAAAAAGAAGATTGAATAGCAGGTTTTGTTTTGCAGCCACTCGCAAAGTTTAGAGCCAGGTCTGTTTTAATCCTGGCTGTTATTTCCCATGTGATGCTGCATGGGCATGAAGAGCCTTTCTAGTATTAACCATTTCTGTCAACCCTGATTTGTTGAATGGGTAACTCCTCTAACAATGGTTTGAAATATTTTGTGATTTTGTGCCTGCCGGTGTAATGTAGCTCTAGTAGTGATCCCAGTGGGAACAGATGAGGAAAAAGAGTCTATAAATTCCCACTAAGCTGCAGTCACATCTGCCAGGTTTCTGAAAGCCAGCCATTGCTCTTGCTGATCTGGTGAAGATATGAATGCCTTCAGCTGGTGACTTTTAGGATGCTCACTTACAGGCTGGGAGGTATCTGGTGAATCAAAGAAGAGCAGCCACCACCGTGGGAAGCTGTGAGCTCTTTTAAGATGCCTGTATGAAATGCAATACAGATCAAGGCAACCAGATAGGTAAAACGGTAATATCTTATTTTTTATTTATTGAAATGTCACTTTTCTATGCTGTCCATAGAGCTCCATTTACCAATCTTCAAAAATGGATTATGCTGTAGAGTAAATGGACAGCATACAACAGTTAAAAATAACTAAGTGATGCCATCTGCTGTCTTAAAATCTTATTTAATATTACATTGATGACTGAATTGTTATCCTAAGAACAAATGGAAACAGCATACACTAAGTAAAATGCCAGAGCTGTGACATGCTATCTGATCTGTATCAAAGTTATGCAATATAAATATTGATTGTGATTAAATACAGTAGACTACAGAATGTCAGAAGGAAAAGTGGTGCTAGGGTCAATCCAAAATAACTCCTCAGTGAATCTACTTTGCAAATAACTAGAGATTTTTTTCAGGCTGCTTTGTTTTTATATATCTGAGAGGAAGATGTAGAATCCTGTGGAATAGAGGGTAGGCTGGAAGAACATGGCACCACCCCTTCAAAGTGTATGTTTATTAAAATTTACCTGTTATGTAGTGACATTCTTCATGTTACATCTATATTTAGTGCAACTTGTTATCCACAGTGACTTTACTTTTAGGTGCTTTGTGGAAAGAACCTCACCATGGACTTCAAAGAAGTTGAGAACCACGTTTGTGTAAGACGTATTATTCAAAGAGAATTCACCCATCCTCTCAAAAAGGTAGAAGAGATCATAACATTTTAACAGTGCAATCTGTACACTAAGCTAAATTTGAAGTGAAGTTGACTATGGACTGCAATGCTCAGCCTTGAAACGGTAGCTCATTCAGAGAATATTGAATGGTTATTTATTTCATGTACATATATGCGTTGTTAGGTTGGTTGGGGTTTTGACAGCAAGAGTTAAGGATGTATTTTCCTCAAATGCAGCTATGACAGATGGCAGTTCACAGGTTGCACCTTAATGAAACAGTGAAACATCATAGACTGATCTGAAGGTCCTGCAGTCAGCAGTGCTTAGCAGGTATAAAAGGGTGTGGGACCAGAGAGACAGGATTTAACTCTCCTTCCCTTTGTTCTTTGTTTCTTTTTTAAATGGTCTGTAAAGCACTGAGATAATCTCAGTTTCCTGTACTTTATTTTCACTTTAGTAAAAATAATCTGAACTCGGTGAAGCAGACTATAGATTCTAGTATTGCAGTGACCTGTAACTTTTTTTCCTGAATGGCTATGCCCTATTTAGTGTGACATCAATAAGGACATGTTTGGACATAAATGTATGTAGAACCATAGTCTGATAATGAAATGTGTAATTTCTTGTGGATGTTGTTTTTGTTTTTTAAGTATCAATACTCTAGTGATGTGTATTTCTGCTTGTATGTTAAAAGATACACAATCTGTGCTTTCTTACGCTTCTACGTAATTTAATTTTCAAGGCAAAACTCATCCAATGTGTAAATATCCATTTTCAGATGTAGTACACTGGAACTTTCCGATTCAAACACTGTAAATAACAGAAGTCCTTCCCTTGCTTCCTCCCTCAGTACTTGGGAGCACACCCACAAGATTCACAAATGACCAAACCAACAGTGAATTAATTCCACAACTAATGATCCCTAGAAAAGTCTTACTTTCCAGCTGCCTTTTAAATCAGATTTCTGCAAACGAGTGTAAGCACAGTCCACACTTTGACAGAGAGGAAGTTATGCATGTATTTACATCCTTCTCATAGCTTGTCATATCTCTTTGTTTTAAATTTCTGTAAAATTCCTTCCTCTGCAGCTGGGCTGTCCAGTCTGGAGCACCCAGAAATCATGAGATGGATTGAGGTAGATTTGAGAAATATGTACTTGTTGGTTCTTTTGATTTTTGTTTTCTAAACATTTGCATATTTCCAAACTTCTCTACACAGCTCTGAGGACTCAAACGCTGCTTTAAAAGGCAAAGTAAAATGTGAAATGGAGATTTCCATGTAATCATGGGTTGGGCTTAAAAACCAGGAGCTTCAATGCAGTTCAGAGTTCACTGCAAAATGGCAAAGTGTCAGCCAAAAGCTGTGACGGTATAGAATTGTGATGCATTTACTTACATACAAATCTGCTGTTGTTACTGTAGTTCCAAGTGGGCATGAACAGTAAACCGTGTGTTAGGTCTTAATTGGGATAGTGTCTGAACAAGTGTGGGAGAAAAAAGGACCTAATTTGGATAATGTAATCTGTGAGTTCCTATTATATTTCCATGGCAAATGCTGCACTCATAATTAGAACATCAGTAACAATGTGAGGAAACGTTATGCCCTTGGCTGTAGAAAACCTTACCTGAAGGCAATGCTAGATTTAAAGCTCTTGTTGAAAAAAGCAGGAAGAAGTTTTATTCCTCATGAAAACTCACGGAGCTCTTGACATGATGTTTTAAGGAAGTTGCAAAAATGTACTCATGTTCTAATTAGTACATCCTTCTCAGAGAGTGATGACTGGCTGTTAGCAAAGTTTTTCTGGAAATGTCTAGGCTTTTGGATAACATGTGTCTTCCACCACTCGAGGCTGACTGTATGTAAAACTAAACTGCTTCATAACTATGGGATAATGCAGTGTCAGGGTGGCCAGAGTGCTTGTGATTCTGTAAAGGGATGTGGACAGTGGAATATGGATAAGGCGTGGATGATGGGAAGGAATGACCAAGAGGTAGATTTCTTTCTCTTATTCCCTGGTGCAGTTTTTACTTTTATGACTCTTGCTCTTTTCCAGCTGAGTCCTATTTCCAGAGAAGCCAATTCATGCATTTTAGAAGTGAGCAAAGCTTCGGGAACTCTCACATCTGACTGCAAAAATACAAAACATGAAGTGAAGTACTGACATGAAAACCTAGAAATGCAAGGAACCGTGCATATGATCAGTATTCATCTTCATTCCCACTATTCCTGTTAAAGGAACAGAGCACTTCAATACCTCATCTGCTTTTTGGTTTTGATGCTGAATTGCCAGAGATGTCTGGATCTGGTAAACTAGAAATTATCAGAAGCTTCTCTCAGGCTTTGAAGTGCCATTCTGAGTACTGTATTGTGGGAGGGGGCTGCTTCATCTTGCTGCAAACCTCAGGTCTGAAAGACATCATCACAGCTGAATTGCTGCAGTCAGACACCTGGTGGGAAGACAGTGGAGTTGAACGTGGTTGCAAATCGTGATTTCTTTTCTTTGAGCAGTAATACTCATCATGGAATTTTGATCTCTGAAACCTGTGTACTAGGTGCCAAACTACAGTTTCTCTGGTAACTAGCAAAAAAAGTGCAGCAGTAGTATTGGGGTTGATTAGATTATGTGCTTGGCTGAATAAATAACTGGTCAGGATCATGGGGAAGATTGCTGGGTCAAAACATTTTTTCTCTTGATTTCTTTGTCAGTGTGATACCAGAATGTTTAATTTTACATACAACATTTCTCTGCAGGCTAAGATTTGGATGATGAATACCAGCTTTTAAAGGAAGTCTGGTGCTTGTGGGATAGGTTGCAAGTCTGGTGTAAAATCTTATTGACTTGGAAAGGTTTTCTTTAGTCTCTTCAGCATTACCCTGGTTTATTACCTCAGGTTATTTCTATAAGCCTGCTTTGTGAAAATTCTGTTGAATTGAGTTTCCTTATATGATGTAACAATTTAAATAAATACAGTGGTGAAAGTTAGGTGATACCTTAAATACCTTAGGTGAAAGTTAGGATTCCATCAATTGAGATGATTTACAGTTTACAAATGAAGTTCCATGCCTAGTTTATTGTCAGTTTAGAAAATAATAGTTATTTCCACTCACTAGGCCAAGCAAATAGAGGTATTGGGCCAATAAGCCACATTTGCTTATTTTTTTTAAAGGGTAAATCTTGCGTTAAGGTAAATTTTTGTGCTTGTTAGAGTGAAATTCAGACAGCTGTAATTTTTAAATAAAGTTAGATATTCTTCTGAGGAACAGGAATACTTTTTCCAGTTCAGTAATTTCCTATTGTTTCCTTTTGCTGCTTGCTTGAATTTCATCACACAGAGTAAAACACTAGCTTCTTTGAATTAAGCAAATATATCTATAGGCACTCTTATTTCCTTACACTCTTAAAATGGGTGTAGTAAAAAGAGGAAGATTCTCTGAGTGTACTGTTCTTTTCTTACCTTCCCAGCAGTGTTGCAAAATCTATCAACAGCTCAGCAGTGTATGCATGGTTACTTCTAAGGGGGGTGAGGGGGAAATCAGTTTTGACTGGAGCATTTTATTTTATCTGGTTTGTATGTGCAGTGCTTTATAGGAACCATTAACAGTAGCTCTTTGGAGAGTATTAATTACAAGAAAGTGGGTGTTTATAAAGTTTTTAGACAATGTCCCTCAATGCATGTGTATTGTAAGGTATTTCTTAATGTGTTTAGGTAGTTGTTGTCGCTTGTTAAATTGCCAAGAATTTAATTGTAGTTTGTATCATCATACCTGGACTCCATCCAGCATTTCCCACTTGTAATGCTTTTGAGTTTAGAGACTTGCATGTATGCTGTGGGAAGTTAAGGCCAGAGATTGACAGTGGCTGTGATGGTGTGCCCTGGGGAAGAAGTTATAGCTGATGTATGCCATCAATTTAAGGGGTGGGGGGTGGGGGTGGGGGAGTGGAAAGTAGTCACAAACTAAGCCAAAAACCTGCCCTGTTAAATTTAGGCTCACTTTCTCTATTTCTAGTCGCACTGGTGTCTTCAAGCATAATCTCTTTTTGTCTTCTGTATAGTGTCTTTTGTTCACTATTTAGCTACTTGCCAAATTTACAACATGCTGGAAGGCTGGGAGAGGAGCAGTTGAACAGCATGCTGGCTATGACAGGAGAAGCATCAAGTAGATCCAGGTTACGGCAGTTCAGGCTTTAGCAGCTTGATAACTTTAGCAGTTTTGACTTGCAGATCTGTCTTCATATTTACATTATCATAACTTAAAACTTTGGGAAGAGAAGATAAGAAGCAATTAATCTTTGACTCTTCACAGTGCTAACTTTCTAATGTCATATTTATAGCTGCTAGTAAGAGCAGAGTGGAGTTAGTTTTTACAAACTTGATGTTTAGTGGTGTTAAGCATATAGTAATTTATAATTCAAAATTATAAATTTGAATTGGTCTAGCTATAATAGGATCTGATGGCCACAGCCTTACTTTATTATATGATACAGAGTGTATGCAGCGTTAGCATTCTGCTTAGAGAACTAGAGTATTTAGCGTCCCAGATCATTGCATGATAGATCTTCCTTCAGTGGCCCTTGCTCTCCCTGTGCTCTCTCTAGTTTCTATCACTTCAGGTTTGTGAGGGCTCACTGGCGGAGTAGGGTTTTACAGATTCCTGCTCACCCAGTATCTTGAGTCCCCAAATGTGGGAAAAGAACCTGCAAGCATCTGTAAACTTGGCCATAGAGAAAATTACCACATCCATTAAAACATGAGATAATATATCTCCCACGCACTGAAAAAAAACCCCAACCAAAAATGCAAAACCAGATTATGTGAAAGCACTATCGAGTATGTCTAAAACCAACACTGTATGTGTTTCTATTTTAAGATTATTTAACATAAATTGATGTTATCTAACTCCACATGTCTCCACTGACAGAATGTCATCCTAAGTGCACAGAACATGCACATTGACTTGAAAGGATAAACAACTCTTCTTTCCCATTTTCTCTGAAAAGTGAAGACAGGAAAGCAGGAATGCAATTTCTCTTGCTACCTTTAACTCCTTCTCCAGGTCAAGCGTGTGTCATAAGCAAGCAAAGAAGCAAAAAGAATTTTTTATTGGAACAAACAAGGGAGGAAGGGTGAGCTAAAGCCCTGAAGACGTCTTGGCTTCTGAAACCGCTTGCCACTTTGCATTGCAAATAGTCTTGAAGTTTGGGATTTTGCACTGTATGAAGGCCACCTGGAAGCCTGTCAACAGTATTTCTCAGTTAAGCCTTGGGATGAGGTGGCCTTCTTTGGGAGCTGCATGGATATGAATCTCCTTGCTGAAATCCAGAAGGTTGAGGGTGGATGAAAAACAGTCAAAACAACACCCTGGTTTTAGTAAGCACCACAGTTCCTACTTTTCCAGTTTCCCTTGCACCTGGCAAGGGCACAGGGGCTATTTTTGAACTGTCTAGACTATTCTTCTAAAAAGAATCTCCTCTTCTTTTTCCTCTTCTGGTTATTGGTCATCAGGAAAGAAGGGAGTTAGCAAGTCTGTTTGTGAATTTGCCCACATGCTGAGCCCACATAAATGTTTTACAAAGCATGTTTATAGATCTGTTGTAAAAGCACATCTCTTCAAGAGCTATGCATTTATAAAACTGACTTGCATGTAGTTTAATCAGGCTGACTACCAAAGTAATCTTTTATATGACGTTTTGTATTAAGGTGAAATCCCTCCCCCCAATTTAACTTTAAAACTTGATACAGGGACACAAAGATAAAACGCAACTGTGCAGTCGAGTTAAAGTTCATATTTCTGATTATTGATTATTGAAATTATTGATTACTCCAATGATTGATTATTTCTCCTATGGGCATACCTTGTTTGCTTTATTGTCTTCCTGACCCTTTAGGTGAGACCCTTCATGTCAGAGACAGATGGTGGGACAGGTAGATATCTCAGTAGGCATCAGTGTATCTGCCCACTGGCTCTGAAACATGGCTGGAAGGATGCTGCTGCTCTTTCCACCATTTCCCTCTTGGCTGCTCTTTCCTGTTACCACTGAAAATTTTGTTCCTGCTTCTCTTTCTTCTGAAGATGCCTTTTCCCTACTGTTTACTTTTTCTCTTTTTTTCTTTCTTCTGTTTTGGTGTTTGTTTTTTTTTTCTTCTCTCCCCAGAGAATAATTTAGGAGCGTTCTAGATTTGTTATGTGAAAGTATATATGTGTTCATACATTCAGTGCTATGAAAGGTTGGTTATGAAATACAATAGCTTTTTAGACAATCTGATACAGTAAAAGAGCGGATCCTTCTCAGAAATGTCACCCTGTTGTAATCTGAGACCATTACAGCTTTTAATTAAACGGGGTTGCTTCATCGGAGCTAACTGGGCTTGGAAGTAGCTGTGGATTGCTGCTTTCTGGGTACTCAGAAACCTCTTGGAGCTGATTTTGTGTTAGCATGGAAAATCTAACTAAAGAGACAGTAATCATCTAGTTCTGAACAGAACAGGGAAGCAATGGTAGATGGTGTTGGCTGGGGACACGATAAGTAAAACACTTTCTTTACCCCCTAAGCTTTGCCTGTCATACTGGCTGGTACAGCCTTACTCTTTTCCTCTGCTCTCCCATCTGCTCAGCTGTGTCCAGCTGCTTTTCTTGTTCCGACTCTGGTGGGGTGTTTACAGACAGACCAGACTCTGCTCTGCTGTCTTTGCTGGTATTTCTGACAGATTTGGTCATGTTCAGACAGGAAATTTAGCTCAAGTATAATGCTAGGCTAGTGTGGCTCTGAACTTGCCTGCTTTGAGGCTTCTGAGATTAGTGTGTTTTGCATAGAAGCTCATGGCATGTCTTCATCCAGATGTGAAAAATGCTCTAAAATTTTATTCACAGAATCATCTAGGTTGGAAAAGACCTTGAAAATCACCTAGTCCAACCATTAACCTAACACTGACAGTTCCCAACTACACCATATCCCTCAGTGCTATGTCAACCCGACTCTTAAACACCTCCAGGGATGGGGACTCCACCACTGCCCTGGACAGCCCATTCCAACACCCAACAACCCGTTCTGTAAAGAAATGCTTCCTCATATCTAGTCTTAACCTTCCCTGGCGCAACTTGAGGCCATTCCCTCTTGTCCTATCGCTTATTACTTGGTTAAAGAGACTCATCCCCATCTCTCTGCAGCCTCCTTTCAGGTAGTTGTAGAGGGCAATGAGGTCTCCCCTCAGCCTCCTCTTCTCTAGACTAAACAACCCCAGTTCCCTTAGCCGCTCCTCATAAGAGCTGTCCTCCAGACCCTTCACCAGCTTCATTGCTCTTTTTTGGACACGCTCGAGTAATTCAATGTCCAAATTCCTTGCAGCAGAGACTGTTATTACTACTACCATTATTGCTAAGCATCTGGACAACCCACTTGCAATGACCTGATCCATAGTAGTAATTCAAATATATAACTTTAATAGCACATGAAGCATGGAAGAGCAGTAAATGCCAGCACCAGCTAAGAGTCCAAAAGGAAACAGGGAATGACCAGAAAAATATTACTCCTTCAAACATTTGCAGATGTATTTTATATAACATGCTACAATATATGTATATGCAGACATAATTTAACAAAACCTAATTTTTGTAAATATCATGTTCACTGTGAGTTAATTCAGTGTCAGTTCAGGGTGACTTGATTACAGACAAGCAACTGAAATAGCAGTTTTGCTTGTTATTAAAATAACTATTTCTGAAAATAAGCTTGTTGCTCATTTCTCACAAGCAGCTATTTTTCTGATGCTCTGGTGCTTATCTGTGTGCATGTGCTGGCAAGATAGGGCAATATACACGCATCTGACTGGTAAGTTTCTATTGAATTTTATTTACAATATATTTCTTCTGAGGTTCACTTTTAAGGAAAGGCAGGACTTGTGTATCATATCTAGTTTCACAGTGAATTTAAGACAGCTGGAATCATGCTTAGTTAAAGAGCATTTGATGAAGTCATTTCCTCTCTGAACGCTGGAATAAAACTCAGTGGACAAAACACAGAATATGTTACATTTTTTTAGTGCACATGTGAGTAGGAGTCCACATCTTGACATCACAAGTGACATCACAGCTTGATATTAATTATATGTTGGTATAGTGATGATGCTGTTTCACCTTCCTTTTTCCTTTCATGTTCAACAAATGCTAATCATACTTGAATATCTCAAGATTGCTTGTAAGTCGTTCATTTGTATTTGCCCACATTGCTCACCTGGATATTTTCTCCACTGGTCAAATTCTGCATTCAGGTAGCCAAGTAGCAGTGTTAATTACTGAGTAACATCTGATAGCCAAGTTCTGTAAAAGATAATGAGATATTTCCCCTTTTTTATAAGCTGTATTTTACTTTTAGTGGAATGTGTTGTGAGTCAAACCTAGTTCAGAAATGTCTCTAAGACCATTCCTCCTCCTCCTTCTCTTCCAAGCCTGCTGTCCTCTCTGCCCTTTCTCCTTGTAACTGTCAAGCTATTTACCACCAGATTCAGGCTCTCTAACTTAGTTGTGCCTGATCTTTTGTCTTTTCCAAGGCTTATTATGGAGTTTTCCATTGCATCCATTTCCATCACAGTAACAAAGTGTTGGCATTTCTCCGTGGGTAAATACCTAGTGATTCAGTGGGGGACACCGACATCTTGGTCATGGGACAGGAACACGCCTAGCTGTAGGATGGGATGGATGCTGAGGCAGCCCTTACTTTGTGACCCAGTGGTCACGGGTGCTCCAATGCACTTACCTGAGCTGATGTGCGCTACAGACTCGATGGGGAGGGAGCTGGTACTTTGTCATGTAACAGGTGCCTTCCAGCCGTGTGGCTGGGAAGGGACTGTGAAGCCTCCAGAAGACAGAGTGGCAGGAAAAGGAGAGGGCAAGTAATCCAGACAAGTGTTTGGGCAGACTGCATCCAGGCTATTGTAGCTTGAGCTTCCCTGCTCTTATGTACAGTTACAAACATGAGCAAATCCATACATATATGCCATGATGTAATAGAAGCTATAGTCAGCCTTCTGTCTTCTCACAGTACCAAATTAAATTTGACTGAAGAAATTCCCTGTTGATTAAGACTGGTATTTTGGGAACTGATATTATAGTTACATCCTAACTATAGCTCGGAGCTGGGTTCCTTCCTCTAAAGAGAAAGAATTGACTTATTTCACCATTATTGTTCTTCAATTCTTCAATAAATATTCAAGATCTTCCAGTCTCATAGTGCTTTCCTCCATCATAATGTTGATTTTATTAAAATGTGATTGTACTGCACTTTGTTGAAATACAGGATTTACTCTACTCTACTCTACTCTACTTTACTCTACTCTACTTTACTCTACTCTACTTTACTCTACTCTACTCTACTTTACTCTACTCTACTCTACTTTACTCTACTCTACTCTACTTTACTCTACTTTACTCTACTTTACTCTACTCTACTTTACTCTACTCTACTCTACTCTACTCTACTCTACTCTACTCTACTCTACTCTACTCTACTCTACTCTACTTTACTTTATTTTTTAAATTCTGGAAGTTCCTGATAAATTCTTCAATATTCTAAGGGTGGTTGATATCTGCAAAAGGATGTCTGTCAGACTTCATATGCATGCTACTCTGCTTGCAACTACAAAAATGCTGTCTTTGGTTTGAAATGGTATTCTCTACTATAAAAATTTTCAAGCTGGGGGGAGTTGGTTTTGGTTTTTTCTTTTTTTATAAGCTGCCTCTGAAGGAGACGGAGTAGAAGCTGTTTGTGCAATTGCAGTGCATCATCTTTACAGAGCAATAGATCCTCATGTGAATGGAGAGAATGAAAATCCAAAGAATGAAAGAAAAAAAATCATTCTCAAGACATTGACTTGCTTTGCTTTTTTGGTACCATCACAGGTGGTCATACGGAAAAATCCTTCCTGGTTTAAGCTTTCTTACATTTCCTTGCCCTATCCTGAAGCTGCTTACTCCTCTTTAATGCTATAAAACTTTTTGTTCAGAAACTTAAAAAAAAAAAAAAACCAAAAGAATAACCTAAGGGCTCATGCTATAGTATATGACTCATCATGCTTTTTTTGGGAGGAGGAACTTGCTGTATCCTGGTGCATATTCAGAAGTAGCCAAGCTACTAGGTTCAAACATTTGAGGGTTTTTTTTTACTTCTTCTATCAGACCATATGCATTCAAGCTTCCTGTCTCAGGAAATGGGCATGAACTTCTTTCTCTCTCCCTAAGTCCGTTTTTTTTCATCCAAAGGGAGCTGAGTTTCTAGTAATCAGCTCCAGGAGTGGCATATGTGGGATAAGAGACCCTTTTTGGTTTGTAGCTATAGCGGAACTGAGAAGAAAATGTTATCATGTATTTGCTTGTTACAAAGAACAGGTTCACTTCATTATTTACAGGCAGACTAAGATAATGTCTTGCAAATTAAAAATCTGAAGTTATAAAAAACATTAAAGAGAAGTATTTTAAAATCTACCTCTTAGCCAAGTTAGATAGTTCCTTTTCCACATTTTATAAATTCTGTTTTTAAAGTGTCACTTTGTTTATATGTGGGTAAAACTTGGCTTGAACATGTGTCCCTTTACAGTAACTTTTAGTAAAATGCTGTAGTTTTTGATGAAGCAAAGCTACTTGTTGTACGTTATCATTATTCTAACAGAAAAGAATTCAGATTAAATAGGTGTGGTACTGAAAGTGAGATAAGTTTACAACAGAAGATACTATTGGAACAGCAAAAATGGATGGTACAACTCGTAGTGTAACATGAAACCTAAAGCTGTAGATAATAGAGAAAGTATTTAAGGGAATATTAAGTAGCTTTTTGCTCAATGGCTGGTCCTGTCAGCTGGCTATCACATTTAAAATGCTATATTTGAAGAGGTTTGTGTAATTTTGGCAATTTTGTATAGGGATAATTAAGAAAAAAGTGAAAATGGCTGTAATACTAGCTATGTGTCACTGTTTTTCTTTTTTTTTTTTTTTTTTCCTTAGAATGTGCTGGAGTCCCAAGTGCATTCTGTGCTGTCTAGGTGTGAGCTAGAGGTATAAACCACTGCAAGAATTGTTACTCAGGGCAGCTGAAGTAACACTGAAATGCTCACATGTATACAATATCCCACTCTTGAGGTGAAGGCATAATAACCAGCAGGAGGTGCTGAACACTGATAAGCAAAGACCTTTCCCCTGGCTGTGGCAAGGAAACACATCTTCCTGTAATCCTTGGTTTAGGCAAATTATGATGGACTGCCTCTGTCTATGTAGCATGCATAATTTGCAATTTGTGGTTGTGTCTCTTGTGAGCGTACAGTGCACGTAAGCTTCTCCCAGAGCTGAAACTTGAAAATATGTGCAAGTAGTCAGTGAGCAGCACTCTGAAAGTCATTTCTCACAAACACATTCAAGATGAGTCACAGACAAATGAAGATGGAAGGTGAATACAAAGGCGGAAGGGATCCAGGTGCTTATCAGCCCATATATCATTCTAGCACAGAAGGTACATGTTTGCACATTCTGCTGGAGGAGTTTAATACCTGCCTCCAGCTGTATGACCCATGCTTTATGGCTGTTGTAGACAACACATCATAACGTGTAGCGTGAATGCTTTCCTTTGTCTTTTAATGTAGGTCAATGAGGTGACTTGAATCAACTGAAGAAAGCAGCATAGATGTTAAATAACGGCTAGCTCAACTATGATTTGCCAGCTGTAAAGTGGTAACGAATTTCTAGGGTCAGTAACTTCTCAATCCAGTCCACCCACATCTGTGAAAGCGTGTCTGTGTATGGCTTTGTAACAACATGGATATTTTTCATGTTTAGGATGAAGATACCTGGCAAGACTCCTGACTGATCTTAGCTGGTGAATTAACGGGATGGAATTGCTTTGCTTTGCTTTATAGTTAAGCACACTACAGTTAATGAGGCCCTATTCTATCGCACCTTTTTTGGATGTAATTCTCACAGTTCTGTTTTAGGAGCCTTAGTGCAAATTCCAGCAGCCCGTGTTTATAGCTTTGCAGTTCTTTGTTTCAGCCCTAAGTCTGACATTCAAAATGTCGCAAGGTGGCCTTGAGCTGCTGCCTGCCATGTGTTTCTTCATTCCATGCAGAAGATCTACAGATGCTAAGTGGTAGTAAAAAGCAAATGGTATCTTGCACTTACTTCAGGAGCGTTCATTAGAATAGCAGCCTAGGCTTTGTCATACAAGTGCATGGGTCTGGATAAATTATGGGGTACAGTAGAAATAAGGGATGTGGTGAAAGAGAGTATCAGTAGAAGTGTGAAAGGAAGACTGAGCACAGGAAAACAAAGCTGCTTAGAGTGTCAGCTCAGACACGAGATGCAAAAGAGACAGACCATAAGAACCAGGGTATGAGAACAGCCCAACAATCTCTTAAGTGGAGCAAAAAATGTCAGCTGGTTTGGGATTTCTGATAGGATCAGCCACCAATACCTGCTTTCAACTGCTGTTCTTAGTGGGCAGAGCTGGGAGTGAGTAACAACATCCCTCAGCGCTCCTCACTTAATTGCAGGGAGTCATTGCTGTAAACTTGGGGAACAGATTGGTTCAATGTTTGCAGTTCAAACTGGTGGTTTTGTGTCACTGCTCCCAAGAGTCAAGTGACCTTGTTTATGCTATGTAGCTGGGCCAGTATGCAGCTGTTTCCACTGTAAACGCTCACAGAAAGCTGTTTTCAGGGTATGCTTGTGCATATTACTTTGCAATTAATTTTGTATGGACACACATGCTAACCCCTCCTCCCATAGTTGCCTAAGTGCTTTCTACTACTGTAGGCAGAATAAGTACACTATACATTTTCGGTTCATTTTTACACTGTCAGAGGAAACAAGTAGTTGGTGGAAAGGAACAAAAGTGATGCTTATGGCACTGAAAAAATGAACTGCAAGGGGAACTGACTGGGTAGGTCGGATCTTTTTAGAAGAACCAAAAATGATTTTATGTGGAACCATTAATCCCCCAGTTTGCAAGACACTTCACAGGAAAATTATGATAAAACTACTATGATAGGAAAACGTAAGTATATCCAAGTCTGAAATTGTTTTGGAAGAGTAGAATTTGTATATATTCCTGAATACAATCTGTGAAATACTACGATGCTCTCTTTTCTAGACAGCAACTAAAAATAATCATTCCATTAAGTATGAGAACAGATTTGTTTGCGTTAATAGTTAGTTTCTAAAACCAAAAACATTTTGGCATGAAAATATTATAAGCATCAAATTCTGGTTAGAAATGGAATGGAGCTGCTGGAGGTTGAGGGATATAAGAAGGTGGATAGGACCTCTCTTTTACTGTACAAACATCCTGCCCCAAGCAGTGTCCTTGAGCATGTAAGAGCTTCCCAGGGATCTTTGCTTATCATTAATATTGGCATGCTGCACAAAGGGGAGGAATCAATTTTCACTTTCTCATGAGATTTTCTTCAGTAGTATGTGATTTGTACTGTTTCTGACAGAGCTTTCTCAAGGGGTCTCTTTATGCTAATGGTTTCCTCTCTTTCTTTTTTTTGGTAGCCTATTCAAATCTGTCCGATGGAGGAGAATTTCAGCCAGTTCAAAGGAGTCTTGTTCTCCTTGGTGACAGAGCAGAAATGACTGAGAAGCGATGGTTGCGGAGAGGGGTTGTCTCTTTAAGTGTTGGATAGGAGACCTGTCTTTGACTTTGCCTTTTGTGACCTAGAGATGTTGCAACGTGTGTTATGTGATGTCCCTGTTGCGTGTGCCTTTCCTGTGAGGGAAGGAATGAGAGAGGGAGTGACATCTGACAGATCTGTAGGCATTTTGCTTAATGCTGGGAGATGTAGTGATGAAATAAGCTGCATGGAGTTAATGTTCTCTATAATGCAGAGAAAGAAGGGAAAACAGGAAGAGGGAAAAAAGAAAGAAGAGGTAAAGGCAGGGAAGAAAAAAAAGCATTTTAAGGATTTCAGGTAACTGTCTCTACAGAAGCGTACCTCAGAGCAAAAGTCCTGCAAAGGATTTGTCAGCCCCTTGGAGAGCCTCTTTCTTTTTAAACAACGCGAAAATGCCAGAAACCTGTCCTTCAGATGGGGGAGGACTGCATTTATGTGAGTGTTTTGGAGAAGTTCTGTATCTTGGAGGAAGAGGAACCAGAGTGTGGTTTGACAGTTGCTACAGCAACTAACGTTTTTTTAATGGAAGGCAAGGATAAGTGATGGTATAAAGTCTTGTGTAACTGACGTACCTTCCCCCGCTTCCTGCCAATTTTCCAGTATATTAAAACAATAAGTAATTTATGAGTTCAGCTGAGAAACGGCTCTTCGTTTGCCCAGCTCAGCCGCATTTGCGAGACTGCATGATCTTTATGGAGACAGCAGAGAAGAAATTATTTACATACCGGAAAGCAAGGATTCAAGCATCTCTGAAAAGTATACTTTTCAAGGGACAAATGCATTCTGCCTGAAGAAATTTTGTTAGATGTGGATGTCACAGGGCTGAGCCTTCTTCATCTCATAGCTTCCTTTCTTATCGTCTGCCTTCCTCCCCACCACGATTACTTTTTTGCAAAGTTTTTTAAACTCTTTGGTTACCATGGAGTTTTTTTTTTTTTATTGTAGGAATAATGATGTATTATAGAGCAAATGAAAGATGATGCAGACTTGTGGCAGGACGGGAATTTTGCTGGCCCTCCCCACTCCAGTGTTGCAGAACCAGCCCTGGCATAGATGTGCTCCAGTAGCTGCTGTCCAGGGAGAGAATTAACCCTCAGAATTTTTTAGGACCCAGCTGGCTGCTAACATACTAGAGGAATGATACAAAAATGTATCTTAACCTGAGCTTTCACTCACCAATTTAAGGTTACATATTTAAATCTAATGGTGGTTTCAGTTTTACTAATGAAATCTGGGGGCACTTTACATCTGAATTTCAGGGGAAGACAGTTTGGCTAATACTCTGTTTTTTGAAATCTCGCTGGAAGTCTTAGGCTTAGGTCAGTTATATAAGCACTTTGCCTGCCCCTTGGGCTCTCTATGTAAGATCAGAATTAATTAATTCTGAGTCAAGGTTACTGATTTTAATTAAAGAGTAGCTATTAATCCATTAAGCGTCTTTATAAAATGAAACATAAATATGAACAATTATGGAATCTTAAATATAAGGTTTTGCAATTTTTACACCAGTTTTAAAGCCCTGTTCTCATGAACCAGACATGTTTACCTGCCTCTTTAGAAGTAAGATTTATGTTACAGATGTCCTTGCTAGTATTTTGAGCATTAACAAGCCATAACCAGAGCTCCCGGCTTTGTAGGTTTGAATCCTGTGTAAAGAAGTTATCTTTGATACAATTCATGACAATTATACACTGTGTACTTATTAAAAATTATGACTGAGCTAAGAGCCAGTTTTCAAGTGAATGACACTGAGGTATTTAACTGGAATAAGTTCACTGCTCTTGAGTTGCTGAGAAGCAGTGCATGAAGCATGCACATTTTTTTGCACGGATGAGAAAGTAATAAACATTTGCTACCAATTTTATGCATTTTTAAACACAGTAGAGGACTAGTTGCTACCTTCTTGCCATTCAGTAAGGCATTTTGTGTATTCGTGTGAGATGAGAGAGATAACTGAAGTATTTGAAGGAAAGAGAAGACTGACAGAAAGCGCTCTGTTTAGATATCCCTGTGTTAGTGACCAGTATTTATTCCAAGAGAAATTTGCAACGTTTGAAATATGACATGAATGTCTTCTTCCCCATAGCGTCCTGTCTGTTATTCTCTTCCTCCTACAACCCTCTCCTCCTGTATCCTTCCCGTCGTTCAGAAAGCTCTTTGTTTTTTGGTTGGTTTTTTTTTTTCCTCTTAACTCATTCAGTTGCCCCAGTGACACAACCCCATCTCCAAATCTTTTACACTCACTCCTTCAGGCTCGCTCAGGGTCACCCTGCTGCAAGATTCTCCTTTACATCTCACTGTCTTCCCCATAGTGATACAAGCCTGCTTTCATCTCTCTCATCTTAAGAAGCATGTTGCACCCTTGATTCTCTGTGCTATTCCAACTGCTGCCCATGTCCCTCCTTGTTTTCATGTCAAATTCACTGATTCAGCTCGAAGTTATTTTTCTTCGGTTCAGTCTCGACTTCTTCCAGACTGTCTCTCATCCCTTCCACTGCATCTGACTGCCCTTGTCCAGCTTCCCATGACTAGCAAATAGTGCTGCATTAGTAGAGGGACACCAGCAGAACATCTTGTACTTGATGTGCATTGTTTCTGCTCTTTAAATCACACAAAATGGAAATCTTTCAGTGACACCGAATTAATGTGTAGGTGAAAGGAAGATACTTGATTTCCTAGGAAACACATAAGGGCACCTGTGACATGAAGAACTATATGTAACAGAAAATGCTAACATTTTTATGCTTACATTGTTTTGAAACAGGCAAGAAGTTGTTGAGATAATGTGATGGTCAGGGAGTGATTACAAACACAGTATGCAAATCTCCCATACCTTTGAAGGTAATGATATCTCCCCTCAGCTGTATTTAACTATGTTTCGGATAAGCCTCGCACTTAATACTGTGGATTATGCTTTGGCATGGGAGAACATGCAGATATTTACTTGATTTTTTCCAAAATCGGGCATGCTGTTGCTTTTTGATACGATTCTTGGGCTTCTGATTCTTGGGCACTTGGCTGATATGTGCTAATGGTGACGACAGCTCTAGGCATGCAGCACACATTTGTAAATGGTCTGAACAACTAAACTTTGAGATTTACTGAGTGATTGGAGTATTTTAGTGTCTCATTTAGCCAACCACTTCAGACTTTTATTTAGGTGAACTAAAGTTTCTCACCTGAAGAAATGTTGGTGTAATCTGAAAGCAAAAGGAAGTTACTTGCAGTTCATCAGACTAACCTGTCATTACTGGCATCAGTAAAAAATGTAGGAATACTGAGACAGAAATATATGAGGATATTCAGAGAGATCTTATCCAGTTTAATTGCATGAATATTGCACATGCATTTTTGTCCTATGAAACATAAAGGACAAGCAGTATTCTCACTCTACATTTTTCTTCCCCAGATCAAAAATGAGAAGTTATTCACAGTTGTCTTGAAAGTGAATTTTTGCTAAATGGCTAAAAACGTCTACTATGAAGTATTTTTAAAGTAGCACTAAACCAAAGATTTTTCTGCCTTCATACTGATGGAATTAGAGACCAAAGGAGTTGAACTGAAACCCAGTTTATGCAATTGATGGTAGTACTTCATTGTCAAAAAGCAGCACTCCTGTCTTCATCGTCAGCATTTTTAAAGATAGAAAACTATCATCTGGGAAACTGAACAGAATGGGTCTATGTTTTCCAGCAAATGGTTCTCTATGGTTCTTCAATGAAAATGGGTGCTTAGCTGTTAATGATAGGAGGCTCCATATGCAGAATTGTCCCTTAAATTTAGTGAGCAAAAATCTGTGTCTTTGAAAGGGAAGCTGACCTGGCTTGGATTCACCTTGTTATGATAAGATGGCTTTTTTCTCCAGTGTTTTGAAGTGTATGTTTGTATTTGTCTTTCCATAAGGTAGGTGCATGAGGTCACCTGAGGCACCACTGCATTTTATAAGATAGAAGGAAAATCCAATTTAGTTTGTACTGATTTTACTCAGTTAACAAGTTCATGTGATTCCTGTGGAGAGATTTATAAAACTGTAGGCGTGACTGGGTTTCCATGCTGTAGTTTAGTGTTAATGTATCCCTAAATGCACAGATTTAAACGGAAGGGTAAAAAGGTTGTTACATTTAAAAAAAACGAAAAAAACCCCCAAAAGCAGTGAGAGTATGTGCAGGCTGTAGGACCCAGCTCCATAGCAGTGAACATAACAGCATCAACTGGGAGAGACATCTCCTGACTGGCTCCGTGCAGGCTACCCTGTCCAAGGCTGAGCCTAACATCAAAGAGAGATGTTAAAACTCTCAACAGACAGGAGAGGGAGGGAGCTGAGTGAGCAGTCAGGGAGGCCATGCTCAAGGTGTCAGTGCAAACGCTGACAGTCTGAGAAGGCTCAGAGAGGCGTGGAGGGGGTGCTCTGCAGACTGTGGATGGCTTCTCCCAGACAGACGCTGGTGAGTATGACCCCTTCCTAACTGGCTCCCTTACCTAAGGAGTGAGATTTCGTGCAGTGGGCTCCTTATCTTGTGGCTAGTGGAGAGGTTGTGCCGTGAACTGGGGATGAGTCTCTTTAACCAAGTAATAAGCGATAGGACAAGAGCTAATGGCCTCAAGTTGCGCCAGGGAAGATTTAGACTGGATATTAGGAAGCATTTCTTTACAGAACGGGTTGTTGTGCATTGGAATGGGCTGCCCAGGGAGGTGGTGGAGTCCCCATCCCTGGAGGTGCTTAAGAGTAGAGTTGACATAGCTCTGAGGGATATGGTGTAGTTGGGAACTGTCAATGTTTAGTTAATGGTTGGACTGGATGATCTTCAAGGTCTTTTCCAACCTAGATGATTCTGTGATTCTGTGAGGCTGCTGCAAGGAGGATGTGCCTTCCCTGAGGACTCCCTTGAGCATCCATTGATCACATCATATGAAGAAGCACCCCCTTGACAGCACTGGGGTCATGCTGTGGCCACCCTCCTGCATGGGGGCTCCTATGGAGATGTCTGGAGATTGCCTGGTACGTGGGAATGCAGTGTGGGATGCCAGAGCATGGCACTGTATCGCTGGAGCCGCTGGAAGAAGCTCTTATGTAGCATGTGAAAGCTGGCAAGTCAATGAGTAAGCTGTAGCCTTACATGAGTGTAAAGAGTTAGCTGCAGATAAGGGGTGACTGAGATATGTTGACTTTTGTTATCAAATAATTGATGCTCTGCTAAAAGGAGTTGGTTTTGAATTTGTTGAATCAGCTGTGGTCATGGCCCGAGAGTGAAACTTTTGACAGATCCCGCCCTATTTGGACCAGTTGCAGTGCGTCTTGTTATCCAGGATGTGGTCCAGTATATGGAGAGTTATTATGGAGTGTTATCTCTGTTGCCTAATGTCTGCATATGATAACTTTTGGTGATGTGAAACTGCCAAAAAAAAAATGGAAAGAAGTTCTGGTAGCTTTCGAAGAAAGACACTCAGCTCTTTAAAGGAAGAAGTTCTCTTTGATATATGATATCCCTGTTAAATGCAAGTCCAACCTTGCAGCTCAAAGGGCTGCAGTGTTTCTTAACCCAAAGACATTGGAGAGTTTTCAGTTAGGCCTGGCCTTTGTTTCTAAGCATTTATATGATTGACATGGCCAGGCATATTGATAGTTACGTGCAGTTTTACAAGGAGGTGTATTTAGCATTTAGTGTAACAAGCACTTGTGTAGGGGCTGTTACTTCTTTACAGCAGTGCCTATTTACATTCACGGGTCTGACAAGTCTTTCATCCTGTTTTGCCTTTCTGCTGTTCCCCGTGCATCACTGCTCAGCAGTGGGTTCCTCGCTGCCACCTTGCCTGTGCTGCGGGGGCGAGATGTCCGGACTGTGCGCACACACAGTCTCGAAGTGAAAGAATTTCCATAGCTCCCACTACTGTGTGTGCCGCCTAGGTGGTTACATATCTATCCATCTCTGTTAGGAGAAGCTGCTGTTTACACTCACTCACTGGGAATTCTATTAGTAAAACCAGGTAGACCAAAATAAGGACAGGAGCATCAACTGTACTTTTAAAGCTCACTGATGAGCAGACCCAGCTTCTGCCACCTAAATTTGAAAATGCAAACCTCCTAACACAAGTTATGGAAAAATAACAACCATTTTTTTACTCATTCCTAAATGCGTTTGCTACGGAGTATCTGAGTTAGCAAAGCCAAATTCTGATGCATTGTCAAAATACTTATTTTTTTCAGAAATAATTATTATTACTTTATCATACTGTTGTGAACTGACGTGATTGATTTGGGTGGTAACTTCTTAAGAGGTGTAAATCAAGCTGGGCTGTTACAGTGTGTAGCAGCTCTCAGCTTTTGAGGGCTTCCATACTGCCAGGATGTTGCTTTTTCTGCAGAAGCAAGGGAGGCCGTGGAAAAGCCTTTGCTACTTGCTATGAGGTTCCTCTTCTCAGAGGTGTGGGTCAAAGCTAATTCAAGGCTGCCCTCTTTCTGAAGCAGGAAAGTTATGTGGTTGAGAGTACAGGTTCCCTTAGCAAGCAGTTGTCCTCATGGGCTGGAGGAAGAAAAGCTGGGAGATACGATGATCAAAGACTTGCCCTCTCTTCCCAGCATGTACAACACAGAGCACCTCTGCCTAGAAACGAAAGCAATTTGGGGGGACATTGTTGTACCGAGATGCCCAGGTCTGCGTAGTTATCAGTTATCAGCTAAACTGAAAATCTGTCAGTTAATGGGATTATGAAGAAAATCTTCATTTGCTATGCATGCTGTCAATCTAGAGGCTTATTAACATGCTCTCGTCATGGTTTAAGACTTTGGTCACTTGTAGATCATCCACCTCAGGCTGTAGATGTGCTCACAGGGATGTAATAAAAGGAACTGTTTACCCATAGAGATACAGTGCTACAATGCCTATGTCTGTTATCTTTCACAATCTATCACCTAGATCATCAGGTTCACAAAATAATAACAAATCTGTCACATTGGCTGAGGTGGTGACATGGGTAATGGCTTTCCTCAGCTCTGACAGCCTGAACGCATGGGATGGTGAACGACTTGGGAGGGGAGCGCTTGGGTATGCACCTGCCGGTCTCCACTCTTTCTCTAGATGCCTGGAAGATAGTCTACTGCAAAATAAATTTTAAGCACCACCATCACAGAGTTGCCGACCTGCTTTGTGTCCCAAGGTTTACTTTTCCAATTTAGTATGCTATTCCTTGAAATGTCAGCCACTTCCAGCGTTATCCTGCCTAAGTTGTGAAGTTTTCTCTCTCTCTTCACTTGGCTCAGCAGGCGGGGAGGTTTTGGGACCATTCCAGGCTTTTCTGAAGCGGCTTTTTCCACTGTCAGGAGGGGTCTGGCGCTGAGTCAGCCGCTGCTTCCTGGTTCTCACCCTTCCCTTGCAGGCAGACGGATGACCTGCCTTAAGGGAGCAACCTTTCTTGGAAGGTGAAATTGGGCACATAAATAAAACGCTGACCATAAACATTAGCCACCTACATACCTATGAATATATTAATCTCGTGTTAGCACTGCCCGGTGCAGTGTTCATCGATCAGTTAATTCATATTTGTGCAGTACTTTGAAGATGACAGTGATATGTACATTTCTGTTATCATTATAGATTAGCATATTACAGCAAGCCAGAAAACATTACTGAGGTAATTTATCCATATTCTGGTGAGAGAGGTGTGTGTTTATTACGGAACTCAGTGAGGCACAGAATGCATCAGAGGAGGAAAAATTTGATAACCGAGTGGGAGTATTATTAGACACATCGTGCCCTGTACCGAGGAGGAATGAACATATTAATTTACCTGTCTTCCTCTGGTTTTGGGTTGTAATGTCAACTAACTTTTCCTCCTTCCCCATTGCTTTTCTGGAAGACTCCTCTCATTTTATTTTGTGAGTGCTTGAGCACTATCAGTTTTATCTTGCCTGTGTATCAGTGGAAGAAGGTAAAGGAAGACACCCTTTAAGTACCTGGGTCCATCCTGGGCTGCTCAGGAAAGGAACAAGTACCTCACCTGTCTCTGCAAAACATGATCAAGGAGAGCTTGATCCACACCCCTCTGCATTCACCAGGCCTAGGGGAATTCCACCTAAAGGTGTGAGTTTCCTGTTCCTTCCTCATCCTTGATGTTCACATTTTTGATCTCTTCTGCCCGCTCCATTTAGTCTTTACAGTTAAAATTGTTTTTCCCTGGTGCCATGCTTAACTTGGTCTGAGTTCATGCTTTGCATAAGTAGATGTGAGAGAAAATGTGATCCAATAATAATAGCAGACATGCTTTTTGATCATGGTATGTGCATATCCATTAACTTAAGGAGAAGATCACTTTGGCCTGAAATAACACTCATTGCACAGACATAAAAACATGAGACTAAGTCATGTGAAATAAGAGCCTCTGTCTAGAAATCTCCATGGCCCTGACCTTACCAATGGTTTTCTTCATAGAGATGTTGCATTTCTGTGGACCATCACTGTCTTCTGGGCTGCCCACGTAGTTGGGGAAGGTTTGGGAGGGGAGCCTGTACAATGGGAGGAACCAGGAGTGTGGCTGACCTTGCAGCCAAGGTCTATTAATTCCCTCTTTCAAAGCAGTATGTTCCAGTTGGGCTCTTCGTGTTTGCTGTAACTGTGGGCTCCTGTCTTTCTCAGCTGCAGGGGAGTGATTCATACCTTAGAGGCCTTCAAAATCATTTCTCTCTCTTCATTAATCAAGGACTTGATCAGTTTACGGGGATCTAACTGGACTTTAAGCCCTAGGTTTTTAAGTTCCATGGAAATTTTCTACTCTTTAACATACGGTAACATGCAGATTCACTTAAGTTAATGGCACGATACTTCTCTCGGGAGATCATTTTCTGATTGTTCTTATTACAAGTAATTTTATCTATGGACAACTAGTATCTGATGGGATCCCTTTGCTTCTGCTCAGTGAAAAGATGAAGCCTCTCAGGGTGGCTGCATTCCACAAACAGCTCTGAGTTGCTGGGAATCCCTGTGGGGCCCAAAAAAATTCTTAACTCAGTTGTTTTTCAGAGAATGTTTTTCAGTCATGTTACATGGCTTTGATGGTAGAATAAAAGTGATGGAAAAAAATACCTGAGACACTTCATGCTGTTCTTTTTCGTCATGTTATGATACTTGAAATGTACCAATTTGGTTGATTTTAGCTGTCAGGAAGAGAAATTTCCCATGGATGCTTTAGACTTGAGAATGCTTGTACTTTACTTTGCTGGAATTTTTAGGCAACAATAATAAATAGTCTTTGCATGTGAACTTGTATCAAGAGAAACAGAGATATTAATCCCTTAGGGGAAATCATAACTGTTTTGCTTTCTAGATGAATTTCAATTAATTTCATATGGTCTCGCATTGATTTTCATCTTCTTTTTGTAAGCCCTGCTTCTCTGTTTTGTTCTTGCTTTACACCAGTGTCCCTTTGCTTTCCCCAAAGCTTCATATACTTTTTTCTCTTGTCTCTAGTGGGATACTCAGTATTTGTCACTATCTCAGCCTGCCTTGATTCTGTATCTTAGGAAACTCCTCCATCTTCTGTCAGGTTGCAGGTTGCTAGTGATGTCCCCTTCAATCTGCTGGAGACTTCCCCTAATTCTTTCCTTGTCATTCTCTCCCGTCTGTGTTTTCTTCCCCAGTCTGTCCCTTTCAGTCTCTTACAGGATTTTTTTCCAGTTAATGGTCTCCTGCAAAAGCCAGTAGGCTGTGGCTAAAGAAAATAAGGTCTTTTCAGGCATTGCTTATCTCTGCTTTTGTTTCCAGCAGTGCCCTATGCCAAATATGTTGTGTATTTATAGAGGTTACCTTTTTCTCCAGCATTAAGTTGATAGCTGTAAGAAGAAGAAGGAGCTCAGCAAGGTGCAGGTGATTTTCTTAACGTCCTCAGGTTGTCTGCTCTGTGCAAATATGTTATACCTGTATGCTCTCTTCCTCTATGAAAAGCTGAATAGCAAAGGTAGAGATGAGGAAATAGGACTTTTAGCCAGCAGTATAATTTTGTATCAGAAAGGAATGCGAAGCTAGTGGGTATGTTGCTTCATGGTAAGTTGAACTCACCTTTTGTTTTTCTTAGTTATATGTTAGAAAGTGAGGGGATAATTATCTTTCAGGTGGGAGCTAGCGAACTGGGAAATGCTGCTTTCAAAATTTAAAAATGGTACTTCTGGAGGACTTCTGGAACGTAGTGGACTGCACTTTTATAGAAGTGGACTATATGTGAAGGAAAAAGACTGCTCTCATCATTTTCTTAAGTTGTCACTTCATGTCTTTTGTCAGGGTAATCGTAAAAATGGACCTTTCTGAAATCATAAATGGCAGCTATAAATCATTGTGAAGTGGTAAAATACAGGCATCTAACTGATAGCTGATTCACTCTTACGAAATCTCCATCTTAGGGGACAGGTTTTCAGAAGCGTGGATTCAGAGATATGCATTTCTTGCATTTGCAAATGGTTAATGTGCCAACATACTTCCCAGTTGACTGTGGCTCTGAATTGCCATTTGTGGCCTTGGTAGTGTTCTCCTAGTGAGCCAACAGGTAAGAGGATGTAGAGATCCCTCAAAATGTTGATGCTTGACAAGGTGTTTACAACAAAATTTTGGTTGCCCTTCAGGTCCACTGGCCTGACCTGAGGGCTGTTGCCTCAGTCTTTTTTCTAGTCTCATTCAAATGAACTAGTTTTGTATCTTCCTTTTTCTGATACCAGTTCCTGATTCTCATTTCTCTAAAAGTCTTGCTTTGGTTCTCAGAAGCAAATGAGGTCAATTAGTCTGATCTTAATTTGCAAATTACCTTTAAGAACAAATTAAGCTAAACATTTTCCACTCGAATTCAGTGTTCTTGCTTCCACTTGTGCTTAAAGGTTAGTAACTTTTTAATCAGTATTCAAAGTTTTGTTTGTCCAATACTGCTAATTGGTCCATACTCTTTTTCTCACCATACTCTTCCCTTCCTTTTTTAATTGTCTTCCTTCATCTTTGCCTTCTTTTATTTTTCACTGCTTTGCTCCGTTTCCTGCACTTCATGGAACTGAACTCAATCTCCATGAAGTTGGCTTTCCCCAGTGGCTGCCCCTTGGGGCAGCCTCATGTGCCCCGTCCCGGCAGAGGGAAGGCTGCACTCTGCTGCTCCAGGGTGGCTCTGCTCCATGAGAGAGCAAGCATCGTGCTGGCAGTGCAGGACTTGAGCTGGCAACTCAGTATAGCCTTGTGCCAGGCCACGTAGGTGGATGGAGTTAATCTGAGGTAGCTCGACTAACTCCCAATGGCTTTGGGCAATGCACAGAGGAAGCCTGAGTAATCTCTTGTGGAAAGGAGGTTTTGCTTCCCCCATTGCTGCTGCATTTTAACTTGTGTGAACTGTGTCTCCTGTGTTTTGCTTATACACATTCATTGCTGTAAGCTGTTCTTTGAGATGGAGAGGCAGATACAGGACCAATTCAAGGGAGGCAGTAGAGGTTTAAACTCTTCTGTTTGTATTATGTTATATGGTGGGGCAATCCTGCATGGTGGAGTTACAGATTAATTGAAGTGCATGATCCCCAGTGCTGCAATAGCTCCTTCCCAGTTCTCTGCATTTCTTCTCTGTGGGACTTCGAGACAAGGTGTGTGTAGCTTCCTAGGGCAGGAATGAACACTAAGAAGTTACCTAATAATGGGGCTCTGTAAAACATCTGGTGTAGTGAATAAAATCCTTTCTTTTTAAATAACAACACTTGCCATACAGTTATTTTGAAATGTTCAATACCATTTACTCTTTTCTAATGCAAGCATCCATGCAGAAGGACAGTGTCGATATGCAGAAGAAAAATCTCAGTGTATGGGCAGCATAATGAAATAGTTGGGGTTTGCTTTGATTAGAAAAAGCAAATGATTGGTTGGTTTGGAGTCAACTAAAGCTTCCCCCCCCCCCCCTCTCTCTAGGTGGTTATTGTCATTCTTAAATTTCTTTAGTTTTTAAAACAGGAAAAAAGTGTTTTTTTTTTTTTTCTTTTTGGTATGCAGTGTAAAATTATGGAATATTTTGGATGAAAAGATAAGTGAGTTTGATAGTAGAATTCTGACTTTGTTTTCTTCAGGAGATGCTGCCTTGACCATTAAGCTAATAAGAGCAAATCTTTAGTAGGTCTAGCATCATGCATAAAGGAGATGAGAACAGGAAAAATTATGCCTTGGAGAGAGGTTTTGTCAGTGATGCTGAAGAGAAGAGGGACAGAGCCTGGTGCCTAGGCCTAAAGCCAGGTGGTATGGGCGGCTCATGTTGATGCTGCTGACAGCAACACCTCTGTAGCAAGTTTGTCATGGATACAGCTAGTTCAGGTGAACCCTCCTCACTTCGAGGTGGTTTTGTTCCTGTTGAATGAAGCAAAACGAAAGCATAGAGATCTTTAAGGGACTGGGAGCATGGTCTCTGCAAGTCTTGGTCTCAGGGGACGTCTGCGTAGCGCGGCGGAGTCACAGGTGCCGGTGAGCGCAACCCTGACCAGCAGTGGTGCTGGGAGCCGTGTGCCTGGGGTGTTACCCAGCCCAGGCTCAGCCTGCGCTCACTGCTGGGACCCGTTTCAGGTATTTCTTAGCGGCCAGTGCTCACCGCTAGTGGCTGAATCACTGCTTTGCCCTCGCCAGCTCTGCTGCCTTTCTCTGAGAGCGCTCCAGCAGCGCTTTTGCTGTCAAAGCAGGCTGACAGGCAGCGTGGTGCTGGCTTCCCTGAGTCAGTCTGGTGAGGGGATTTATTTTTTTTTTTTTACTGAAAGAATTGAAACCTCTTTCTTTGTTTTGCTGGCTCTCTGGGAAAGTGAATTCTGACAAGTAAATCCTCCCCCAGCATGCCAGCTCAGTGACAGTCCTTGCTGCATTGGTAGCAAATACCTCTCTCCTACCTTTACCTTACATATGTCTGTTGAGGATGCTGGTATAGCCTGTGATCTGGAACTGTGTCTTTAATAGCGGTAACTTTTATGGTATAAGCCTGTCAAATTTAATTTAAGGATATTACAGCTAATAACTCCCTGTGTGAGTGTGCCTTTTTACAGGAATATAAATGGTTTAGACTCTTTTGTGACATGGAGTGAAGCCAGTGATTTTAATAAAATATTTTTTATTAACTTCTCAGTTCTCTCAGAAAAAAAACCCTGTATTCATTCTTATCTCATTAGTAAGGAAAGGAGTAAGATATGGCCTTGTGTTCTCAGCTGATTTGTAAAAACAAAACTAGAAAGAGTCCATGGAGACTTAATTCTCTATGTTTTTACTAGAAGCACAGGGTACTTTGTGACAGTGTCATATTCTTACTCTCTGAAGTCAAATTCAATTATGGTACAAGTTCATGGTGTGCATTAGGTATGTCTCTATTTTAAGTACTTTTTTGCAGATTAAAATTAGAAGATAGTCTTTATAATTTGTTATATCATAGCTTTTCAAACCACAGCGGGACCATTTTTCAGGATAGCATGTTTATTCTGCTCAATCACTGTACTATTTTTGATACAAAGTGTAATGTCTCAAGCTCACCTTTTAAATCCGAAGCTCAACAAAAAACATTGTTGGTTTGGTTTGTTTGGGTTTTTTAAAAGTATTTTTTATTCTATGCTAGTTGCACATTTTTGTTTTTCCAGTTAGTGTGCTCACTGAGAAGGAGGGTTAAAGGAGACATGCGCCGCTGACTACAGGAGATGGATTGATTTTTAAAAGCAAGTGAAAATGCCTAAAATACTTTAGCTTTTTTTCTGATTTCCTGGTCTCTTTAATCCTGAAAGAGAAGGAAAAGAATGAAATTAAAACCAGCCTTACAAAGAGTTCTCATGCAGTGGTAATGGGGTTTGTGTTTTGTCTCTTTTCCAGTGGTGATAAGAAATGAGGTCTAAGATACAGAAAGAATGAGATTTGCAGCTTTTTCCCAAGTAAAAGCATTAGTGACCTTTAAGTATAAAATGAGGAGAAAAGCAGTGAGCTAAAAATTATGGAAGCTTGTTACGCTGTTAGAATAAGCTGTTATAATCCTCCTGCCTTCTGAATCACATAGTGAGCATGTACTTATTGCATCCTTGGTTTCTTTAAAACATGAAAGGGCATGGCATTAATTCTATCTGTTGCAAAGGCCATGGTGTTAGTATGTTTATATTTTCCTGTAGGATATAAGGTCTTGCAAAGTGTGGTGTTCCCTTTGTACAGCATTGCAGAGTTTGTTAATACATGTTTCTTCCTCTGAAATTCTGTGTAACTTTGCAAAGCTTTGACAAGACAGACTCAAGGCTGTATTGATATGATAGATCTGCAGTAAGAGGTCTGATTTGACAGTCATCTGCCTGGTTTAATTACAAATTTGTTTAAAATTCGATCTTTTGCTCCAATCTGACAGAAGCTAAACTGTTACAAACCAATTCCAACCTGACAAGACTGTGACTACACAGAAAGATACATTGATTTAACTGACACACTCTCTGGCTGTAATGGCTGAGGAGGGAGGGGGGGGGGGGGGGGGGAAGCTTTCATATTATCTCCTCTTGCTTTTTCTTATCGGTGGACTGCTATGACCCCAGAGGCATGTCCAGGAGCAAATGGGGCATGGGGTACGTGGACAGGTGGGGATTCTTCAGCTGCTGGGGCTGCATTAGTTGGCTGGGATTTACAGGATGCTGAAGCTGCTCGGTCAGGTTTGGTTGTTCACCTGCCTGCGGTTGTGCTGTTTGAGCTGGCTTTGGCAGGGTTGGTTGGTGGAACTGGATACAGCCTGGGGAATTCGTCAGGTGGTGCTGGAGTGCCATAAAGAGTGGGTGTTGGAGTGGTGGTAGGCTCTGCATTTGTGGGTGTTGCTGGACTGCTGGCAATGTTGGTTGGTGATGTAGCCAGCTCCCATTGAATCATAGCCATAGGATGGGTGCACAGATGGAGAAAGACACCCACTTTATTGTGTTCTCACTGTCATTTAACATGCATACTGTGGTGGCACATAGATGCTCTCAGGGATGGCCTCTGTTAACGCTGTCCAGACCATATAATAAAAGCCCTTGGACCAAAGTTTGTCCTTCCTGTGATTGATGATCTGCATCTTTTCAAACCACAAAAGAACACTACTGTATTCTCCAAAATTGGGAGCATATTCTTTTATTATATACTCCCTTCCCCAAGTGGGAAGGATAATATAATAGAAGCATAACGGAAGAAGCATGTAATATACTTACTCACGTGGGATGTTTAAGGGAAAAGTGCCTACACACGACAGTACAGTGCCGTATCTGTCTATGCAGAGTATCGCCTCATATATTGTCTTCCCTTGTGTTTGAGTATCAGCTATGGAGCATACAAGGAAGAGTTTGTATTGCTTCCTCCTAACTTATGTCCCCATGAGGGTACTTCGGTTTTCATTTTCCGGGTGCCTTGATGCAGCAGCACTTTTAAGTGCTTAGCATTTGGGTATTCTTGTAACAAACATAAGTGCTAGTGCAGGAGTAATATACCTCTACATACATATTCGTAGGCAGTCAGTATCTGTGCCAGTCTGTCAGTGATGGAGATTTTGAGGATTGTGTATACAGAGAAAAGCAGGAAAAAATTGAAATGTGATACCTGAGGTCTCATCCATCTGTGATACCATTTCTAGACACCAGGTCTAGAGTTGCCTACATGGAGATACTGGCCCAAAGTCACAAATTTTGAGAAGCCCTGAATTTGCTAAGTGAAACTAAGGCAAAGGAGGCATTCTGGTAGACATTTTTTTCCATCTTTTTCCCCAACTTAGAACCTCCTGCTGTAACAGATTTTGAAAGTTTGGTTGTGGAACTCATGAGAGCTGAAACTAAATTTTAAAACCATTACTATTTTATGAGAATGAAAACCTCTGTGTTTCCAGTTCTGTTCCAACTTTGCTGCTGCAGTCCACAAGGTTAAAACTTAAAGCCATCTGGTCTTAGTGGAATGGGAAATATTTTTGTACTAGCTAAAACACTAAAGCAGGAAAAAAATCAGATACCACAGTTTCCAAAATCTGTGGTTCTCTTTTCCTAATGTAATGATCAGGTTTTCTCTTACGCAGATAATCTTTTCCAAATATTCAACAATTCTGAACCTTCTGATTAGGTACAGGCAAAAAGTACTCCCTAAAACTAGATGAGGTTTTTTTGTTTTCTGTTTTTTCTCTTAGTTTAAAGTGTATCATGGGCTTTTATGACTGGAGTTGCCTGAATACAAATGCATGAACATCTCCCATTTTTAGAAAAATTCCTTTGTTGTACAATATAACAAAACCAGAATTTAATTTACTGCATGAACACCATGTTCAAAACAACTTTCTGGACTGATAAACCAGGACTGACACTTGAAGGTATTCCTTATAGCTGATGTGGTTTCATCTTCTGAACTTGCTTTGGAATGAATCTGCTCTGTCTGAAGACCTTGTGGGTCAGGTTCACTTTGCAGTGCTCTGGTTTTACATCATTGAGAGCTGGCTGGCACTGATGTAATTCAGTAATGAATCACTTTCCTCCTGCTACTCAGTATTTTAAAGTGAACAAGTATGTCAGAAGGATGAAAATTTTTTACCTCCTAACTGACGTCGATAAAACCAGGTTGTGTTGGATGGGGGGTAGCTAGAAAAGGAAACTCTAATATGTATTTTGATACCTTGGTGTTACAAAGTAAAATTACTCTGAAGTAACATAGCGCTTGACCTGGGTCTTGCTGACAGTCTTTGAGTTCATGTAACGAATACAGCAGTGACAGATCTGTCTTGCTGAGTTACTAGTATGCCATTATGGGTAGGATTTTTCAAGCATGAGCTTTCTCATCTACCAGTTAAACATATAAGGCAATTGTCTTGTACCTTACTGCAGTCAGTGGAAAGATCGAGCACCTCTTTAGGTCAAAGGATGCCAGGACGGGTGAGATGAGTTGCTTAATAGCTCAAGTTCAGCCATACAAAACCCAGCCTACATCTATGATTCAAGAGAATAGTTGCATATGATAGATAGCAAAACTTCTTAAACTAAGCATGTACTTAAATGTTTTGCTGACTGGCAGATTTGCCTTCTGTCTGAAGTCATTAGGAGCTTATTTTTACATGAAGCATTAGCAGTCAAAATAGTGTTGCTATCTCTACTTCATTCCTATGGAAAGATTAATAAGATTGGAGGAGTTTGGAAAAGAAATCCTGCCCTTTGGCCCAGAGTAGCTGCCAACTCCGGCACGTCATGCCATGGCACACCAAATAGTAATGCAGGTCTCAGGAGGACGAGTTTTCATCTACAGTGCTAATCTTTTTTCCTTTGCTATTCATGAAAGTAGGATAATCTTTTGAAAGCAGTAATGGCACAAAGATGTCAAGTGCTGTGCGTTAACTCCGAGATCAAGATGCACATCACTTTGCCAACACTCTGCTACGCATGCTGGATGTGTCTGTGCGGCGCTGTGCTGTAGCTCCTCTCTGGCCCCCCAACCACCGGCTCAGCCAGCCACCTGCGCTTGATGCAGTGGTGAACCGTGTGGGGTTTGGGTGGGTCCTTGCTCTGAAGGGGTCCCGCCCTGCTGGAGGACACCTCTGTGTGCCAAGGCTCCTTTCCCAGCCAGTGGCACTGTCTCATGGATCAGACAAGGCATTACCAAGAGGTCTGCTAAAATTAACCCTGGTCAGAGTGTTTAGTGTACAGACCAGCTAAATCTTCATTCTCTCTTTTGGGATTTTCATTTTATAGTTCTGTATATGTATGGTTGCTGTTGTATCACAAAGTAAGAAGACTCACTGTCAAGCTTAACAAAACTGAGGACTGAATTGCTGTTGTAGTCACAACTTGACTGTAATACTCACTGGTGTAGCAAGCGTTGCACCTAGGAGGCAAGTGGTCAAGATCCATCCCTCTCTCTTTCTCAAATTCTAGTATCTGTATTAAGAGGAAAAAAATACTGCTTTGGCTATCATTATATCAGAAAAAAACAATGCTCATATATTAGCATCTGAATTAAAATAAACAGTCTGTAGGTATCAAGGACAAATCTTGTGCAGTCTGTTTGGAAAGCTGGATCATTCATTGTTAAGCATTTGGTGGGAACAGCAAATCAGTGATAAAATTCCTTTGGATTTTGGAATTTATCTTGAGATAGAATGCAAATGTTTGAACTTTTTTTGGTTTTGGTCTCCATTGTTTCTGCAATCTCTGAGGGCAGTTCCCTTTAATTTTGAAGCCCAGCCCATGAGTACCAATAGCAAAAGGACTAAATGTCATTTAAAAGTAATGTAACAATACTTGCCAACAGCACAGCTTTAGTAGATTCTGAGAGAGGAATGTGGGAGCAGTCATAGCCTTAAAAAAACAACAATAGATTTTAGCAGCTGGAGAATCTGCAAAAATATTTGAGCTGTGCATGATTCCTTCTTGCTGTCTTGAGTTTTTGTTCTCATGTTTTTTTGGGGGTTGGTTTTTTTTTTTTTTTTTTTGAGAAACCTCATGGAGACTTTCAAGAAAAAATTGTTAAAAATATTTACTTAAGAGCTGCTTTGAAGATCACTCCCTCACTGGAGTTACAATTTTCTTTCCTGATTTTGCTGGCTGTTTTATCTATCATAATGTAATTTTGTTCAGAGAGTATAGAATTCTGTGCCAAATTTATAGTTCACATATAATTTATTATTATAATGGTATGGTGCATTTGTTTTGCTAAAAGTATTATCTGAAGTGACCTTTCTGCAAAAGTGTGCGTCCAAGTTAAGGAGGTCACACTTTCAAAGTACTGCCATGAGCAGAGCTAAGAAACTTGGAGGAGTTGATATTTTCACTGCAGGAACCTGTTCTGTTCTCATTGCATTAAGAAATAATAGGTTTTCAGTGAAAAGATTCCTCAGATTCAAAATTAAGTATTGGAGGAGGAGGAGGATAGTTAGTATCTATTTGCACCCAGTTTTAAGCAATCACAGAACTGTCACCCGTGCCTTACCCAGCGAGTGAGCACCCAGATTTCCATACAGGGTACATCCTTGCTCACCCCAGTGAAGAGGAGGAGCAGAGTGGATGCGTGAATTCCTGCATTTGGATCACATTCTGTAAGGCTTTTCGTTTCCCAGCACTTAATGACTTCATGCCTTTAAAAATAAGGCTCTGAGGTCATCCGTAATTCGTATCATCACAGTTGGGAGTTGAAGAAAAGTAAGGTATTTTGCTTTTCTTAAAGTAAGCCAATTTAGGTCATGTCCTGTGCTAGTAGTACTATGTCAGGTCATGAAAACAAGCTCAACTTAAGTGTGTGATTTGATAATATTCAGAAATAATTTCAGAAAACAAAATTGTATGACTAAAATTCCAATTTTGATCTATAAAGCTCTTGGTCTCTGAAGTATTTAGGTATGTATTTTGACAGCCAGACATGGTGTTTCTGTTGTCCTGGTGTAAAACTTCAGGACAAAAGAATCCAAGGTTTTCTTGGTGATAGAAGTTAGACTAAGGTACTAATTTTTAAATTGATGTTTTCAATTTTATTACCATGAACCTTATTAAAATCTCATTAAGAAAGAACATTGCAGAAATGCTGAGTAAGGCATGATAGCTTACAATTGTTTTTTTCATACCATGAAAAATAAACTGCAATAGTAGTGTAAATCAACCCAAATATTTTCTGTGGCTTAAAATTTTCATGTTCTGTGAGCATTCTTTAATTAGAAGTTGATGTTAATGTCCTGCATTAAGTAGGAGAAGAAAGGGACGAACAGTAGTTTGATGTTAATGTCCTGCATTAAGTAGGAGAAGAAAGGGACGAACAGTAGTTTGGTTGGATAATAGCTGACTACAGTCACGTAGTGAAAAATGCTCATCTGCATTAACTGACAGGGAAGTGACAAGTACCTTTTTTTTTGCTGGCACAACTAAACTCTAAAGAAAATCCTTATGCAGCCTAAACTTCCCACTCTGAACTCTAAACTTACACAGAGTCTGTTAGTGTTTTAAACACCGTTGATCTCCTTTTGCTTCGTTGTGGAGGTAAGTGAGAATATCCATTCTGCTGTTGCTTCTCAAGGAGTAATGAGATCACCTTCTATCTTGCCAAAGACTGGGGGGAATAACTCTTTTCCTTTGGAAAGATCATTTTCTCTGGGATAAAGGAAAAACATTAAATAGGCAGCAATAGCTCCTTGTTATGCTTCTCAAAGTAGGAAAATAAATCTGGTAGATCATAGGCCTGCTTTTTTCATTTGACTTTCGGAAGTTGAGGAAAATGTCAAACTGTTCTCTTGTCCCAGGAGAACAGGAGAGTGGGGCTCAGAGATGGTGGGATCTCTTCTTAGGAACTGGGAAACTGTAGCCATCAGGGACCCCATCATGAACAAGTCTTCCATCGTTTTTTTTGTTCTGGTATCAGAAGAATTGTTCAGGCATGACAATAGAAAAAAATAGAAGAACCTACTGAGCTGAAAAATGTGGTTTAAAGTGTGCAATGAGGAGAGCAACCATGCTCTTGCGGAGCTTAGGACTGCCAACAGCCGAATTTGTTGCAAGTTGTATATAACAGGGTGTCCAAAGGAAAGATATCCTTTGTATTTTGAGAGATTTACTGATTTGGCTGTCATCAAACAGCACACGTCATCTTGTGCGTAACTGCTTGGACGTAAAGTCCCACTGACTGCGGTGTGTCCCCTTGGCGAGTAGGTGAAAGAAGTACTTACCACTGCCTGTAAATAACGCTAGTAGCTTCATCTGCCTTTTAACCGGAGTGTGCAACTTCCTAGTTAATTTTAGAGAGGCAACTCCGCTGTCTGCTTTATAAGAAAACAGCATCAAATGATAACAAATGTATAAACCAGCTTTGTAGAAATAAACTTGCCTGACTTGGGATACATTGAGTCTTCTGTCATTTGACTTTAATCTAGATGAAGCTCAGGTGAAGTTTTAAGAGTAGTGTGACCCTGTCAGTAGGACTGAGAGTACCTTGGAAAGACTTGCCTAACATAGGTGAATGTTAATATAAAGGTATAGCACTGATATGAATGATAAATGTTAGTTATTTTTTGTTGTTAGTTAAAACTTTGCTACTACGTCGTATGCACGCAAGTTCACTCTTACACAAGTATTTCACATAGCTTGGGCAGGAAAAATAAAACACAAAATGTAATATTACCTTTTTTGTACAAGTTCAGAGAATTGATCTGATCATTCACAGGCAAGAATCTCTTTTTCATTTGCATTCTCAAGGTCAGGCAGTAGGCAGTGCATGTCTAGCACAACCATGGAAGCAGAAGAAAAACGAAGGAGATGCTTTGATGCTTCTCTCTCTCCCTCCTTGCTTTACTCTTGACAGTACAGCTTCATGTCTTCTCTCACTTAGGGCATATTGCAGAGTGTGAGTAACTTTCTTAGAGATACATAAATGCCATGACTGCACGTATATCTGCCTTTCTGCCTCCTGGTCTGCTGTCTTTGACCACATCTAGACAGAGATTGAATCACATCAGAGAGCATCCTCCGGTGCTGGGGCTCAATCATGTGTGCTGTTGGGTTATCACCAATGTCTCTGATGTAGCTTAGGTCCAGACCAACTCCCCGAAACAGTTCCTGAGTATAGAGTTAGCACAGGCCAGGGACTATTCATGACAGACCATTTGGATGTGGCCACTCTGCAGTGGGAGGTGGTTTAATAGTGTGGATTAAGGCTGTTCCCTGCCAGCTGGGTTGCTGCCAGGGCACGAGCCCAGGCCCGTGTAGTTTGCAAATATAAATTTCAGCCTCTGGTTATGGGCTTGTGGTTTTCTTCATCCTGAACTGTAATTGCACGACTTCTCAGCTCTCAGCCTGAGCCCTGAGTGAGAGAACCTTTTGGTGAACTTCCTTACCAGCAGCGATAAGCCACACTATTGGGAACATCATGGGGCTGCTGAAGCTTGGCAGATGGCAGAGCTAAGGTAACTAACCATACGTGTGCTCTTTGACATGCAAAATGCTTTATAAATACATTAATTTAAACTTTCATCGTGTTCATAAGCTAGCACAAGGTGTCTTCATTAGCTGCAAGTTAACAGTGCTAACACAGGTGGTACTTGCGCTGCTGTTGATGTGTTGTCACTTGTTCCGCTGCATAAGCTTGTTCACATACACGCTCCTTTACTCTGGAGACCTATGTCTTCTCCCTTTGTGTGCGTAGCTGCTGGAGGCTGCAGGTGTACCACCAGACCAAGGTCACACCTTGCTTGGGTACTGGGGCATGGTCTGACTGCACACCAGCTCCCTCCCTGCAAAGAAACCCAGGTGGATTGGTCAGATGTGAGCCTTGCTAAGACCCTGCAACTTCGCCATTGGGAAGCTTCCCACTGTCTGAGCAGGGCGGGTGCCATGGTTTGTCCTGTTAAGCGTCGTGACAGCCCTGAGGGCCACACACTTTCTGATAAATATTTGTAAAATATAAGTGTCTGTCAGTGATGTACATGAAGCTGTGCTTGCTCTTCAGTCTGGATTGGTACCTCCTTTGGGGACAGTGGGGTCTGTCTCCACCACTTACAAACCTTCCTAAAATCTTCAGAGTGTACAAACAAGAACAATCGGGAATATTCACTATCACGGTAGTACTAACAAGGTGAGATTAGCTCTTAACCCACTGGAAAACACTGTACCTTGTAAAAGACCATGTAACTGTCCTACATGGAGATCTCTGTGCTCAGGCCCGGTTGGTACCTTTGAATGGAAAATTGTTAAATATGTAGCAAATTGGAACAGGTAATAACTTCTTACAATGTGTTACAAGTTTCAGTATTTTGCTTTGTTTCAGTTTTGTTTGCTAAATGTATTTGCAGGGCACTGTGGGGAATTTTGCAGGCTGCCCAAGCTCACCCGGGGGCGTACAGTAACTCAGCTGGGGTGGGAATTGGGGGGCATAGGAGAAAGTTACAATGTCTTCATCCTTGTAATAGCCTTTTTTCCTGCTCTGCAAACTGTAACAACTGAGTATTCTCGTTCTGTTAATACTATTTTGATAATGAACTGTTCTAAATGTGTGGTATTTTTCTCCTAAACTGCCATTGTGCTACAGATGTGAATATGCATGCAAACACACATCTGCTTCTAAATTTTATGTTGATATCCTTAGAGGTTCTGCAGAGCCCCAGCTGTATCTGTGTGCTGCACTGGTTTCCCCTGGGTTGTTTTACTACTGAGGAGGCAGATTCCAAGATTGAGAAACCAGGTCTAGATCCAACACAGCACAAAACCCACAAGATGGCTTAGATGAATGTTTCTTGGCTTGTGGAGTTTGAAAATCTATGGTGGCTGTCAGCAGAGTCAATAAATTCTCCATCCTTGGCTTTAGGTAGTAACACAACGCTATCAACCAGGTAAATGTCTGCTCTCTGGAGTTTATCTTCTATACAGAAGATACGTGTTTAGGCAGAAGGTACCTTCTGTACAAATAAAAGTCTGTGAGAAGGTCTGTAGAGTCACTGAGAGTGAAGGAGCAGGTTCTGACTGTTTACGTGAGGGCAAATGCTGAGATTTAATAGCTTATTAATCCAAACTGGACTGAGCAAATCTGGTGGTAAGGTCAGTGGGAAACAAACACTCAGTGCAATTTTTTACATTCAAAATGTGTGTCCTAAATGATGAAACAAGATGCTTAAATAAAAACATGTGGTAACATCCTGATTAATAATGTGTTTTCTTCAACAGCAGTGTATTTCAAGCTGACCTTTCAAGCATTTTGTTACAAAATTTTTCCTGTTTCAGTATTTATTTCAAGCATAATTCTGCTGATTTAATACTAGCACAGTGTAAACCTAAGCAGTGGTAGGTACACAGATCAGTAGGCCATCGAAAGCTTTTTGTGCATCTTGTATTAGTAAGGGCAAACATATATACACACACATATATGTATATCCCCATTTTGGAGGTTGCAAAGGCAATCTGTGGTGTTGTCTAGAACAGATTTGTGTGGCCAGCTCAGGGCTACATTATACAGCAGAATAGTTGTCTGCTGAGATGCCCTGATAGTTGATAACAGAAGTGTTTGGGAGCAGGACAAAGTCATCCCTAGGGGCACAGCCTGGCCAGCAGGATACAGCTTGGACAGCCATTTTCTAGAATAGCCTCAAGTAATTCACCGCAGGTTATATGACTCATGATTTAAAAGGGAACACACAGTTTATGAGGGGTGATCATCTTTAAAATCATACTGCTTTTGAAATGCCATATGTGCTGTAATACAGAAGAGGTATTAAACAGAAGATAAAGGACAGTCCTTTTCCCTCCTCATCCCTCTGATTTATTGTCATGTACTTTTGTGATGTTAATAGGTGTTTAGTTACTCATTTGCCTTTGTACAGCAGTTGTTTTCCTTTTGTGCAGTCCTGCAGGGCTAACGGGCATAAGGGGGAGTAGTGACCATAAAGCAGTAGGACTAGAGAAGAACATTGCAGAAAAATAGGAAAACACAGTTAGAAACCTAAAACTCCTGACAACTGAGGTTGACAGTGTGCCTTTGTGTCTTTCCCCTCTGCTCACTTCTGAGTCCCAAGGATGGAGACTTTAAGGGGAAGGACACTGAGTTGAGCTGAAGGCTGTGCCTGCAGACCCACCTCTGTCAGCTCTCCCTCTGGGGAGGAGCTCTTTGTCTCTTGCAGGGACAGCCTTCTAAAGGGACAGTGACAGTGTGGTAGGATGGATGGTTAACTCATTGCTAAGTTCAGTAACATTTATCACATATTAGTTCATATTGCAAAATGCAAGGCAAACTTGAATTGTTTGTGTGAGGTGATACGGTTGAAATAATTAGCTCGTCTGGAACATATCCCGGCTCTCTTCTCCAGTGAGATAAATGAGCTGGGTCAGGGCCTCTTCCCTTTCCTTTCCCTTTCATTCTGCCCTCTCCTGCCCTCGCTCTGTCCTAGGTTTCTGAGAAAGTTTTTATCTTGGTAATCTAAAAGTTTTGAAAACTGTTTATCTTGCACAGTCTGAAATGCTTCTTATCCTCTCACCCATGGTACAGTGAAAAAACAAGTAGGCACATTTTGTAAAGACATCTTTAAGAGGAGACATGATGGATGGCTCTTAGAATTACTTCTGTAACTACCAGAAGAATTGAAAATAAATGAGAACCTGAGACATGCAGTCACGCTCTAATAGTTGGCATCTTAGTCTTTTACCTTAGAGCTTAAGGCTTGGGTACAGGAGTATGCTCTTTGTTATGCAACTATTTGTATAAACTAACTAATCCCAAGTAGAACCCATTGATTCTCACTGGGAGCAGTCCTAGGAAACAATATAATAAAAACTCTTAAGACTTTATAGGTTGGTAGAAAATCTTTATTGGCTTGGAATATTGTATAATAAACTTGGTCCTCACAGATAGACATTTCAGATGTCAGAAATAAATGATTCAGTGTTCTTTTAAAGACTTCATATTTTTTTATTGTGTGCTCTTCTGCATATCCATAAAAGACTATATGGGAAGGAAAGAGTGAAATTAATTTCCAGAGAGAAGTGTTTCAGGATACTGGGCATTTTTCCACTGAACATCTCTGTGGAAATCTGGAAAAAGTGTTATTTCAGTTCCCTACAAGAAAATAATGCTCTAACTGTACTTCTCTTTCCCACCATCAGTAAACTTGAGAAAATTCTTCTGTAATTATTAACTAGTAGAAAAAATGGAGCTTGTTTTGGAAAGAGCAATTTAGGGGGTTATTTGCTTTTAAACAGAGTGCTCTTGGAAGTGTGAGCTGTGGATGGTATTGTACTATTGTCTTCTGGTTTGCTTACAGATAGAAGGCAGTTTAACATTTTGGAAAAGATGTGGGAGAAGGACAGCATTAGCTATATCATTGCAGTCTATGGATGCTCTTTGTATTTCTCTATTGTATGCTTCTCTGTGTCTTCTGTAGCCTGAATGTCTTCTGTACAGGACAGATTGGCAGTAACCAAATCCCTAATGGACTTGAAAGAGCACTGGCTCTTTTCTGGTTTTAGGTTATGAATGGTTTTTTGAGACAGTAAAATTCAGGGAAATTTAAGCTATTATTAATTGATGTGTGTTTCTAATACTCTCTGTTAGTTACATAACACCACAATGCATTGCAACTCTTAAGTTCAACACATCAGTGTTTATGATGAGTATGTTATTGCTTCATCTGGCACTTTATGCTCTACTGCAGGGAAAAAAATAAAAGGCATGATCCTCCTTTCAATGAAGTTACTGCAAATCTGTTCATTTTTGTGGGAGTTCACGTCCTTAGTAGCAGAACTCACTAGGACGATTTTCAGGGTAAATTTTTGTAGTGCTGGAAAGTCTTTCTTGTAGAGGTTTGCACCAAATTAGTTGAAGACCAGTAGTAGTATAATTAAAAATTGTGACTGACTGTTGTTTTGTAATAGCACAGCATGTGCCCAGTTCCTAGGGGAAAAGATTCTTGCAGCAGCTGAAGAATGCAGCCTGTGATCTCTTTCTTCCCAGGGATGCTCCACCCAGCCCCATCGCTATAAATGGCAGTTGGGCTTCAGGGAATTACAGCAGGCAGTGAAGTAAGCAAAGGCAGGTTCCTCTACAGCTGACATTTTCACTGCTGGACATGAAATTAATAAAATGGAGAATGACCTTGAGCTATTTTCTGAACATTAGAAGGGCCTCAGCTTCATCTGGGGCACAGTCTGGATTCTGTAAGGATGGGTTGGTGCAGTGATGATGGTGGTGGTCCAGCTGAGCTTGGTCAGAGCAACTTGTTTCAGGGGACCACAGGAGGGGCTGCAGCTGAATGAACAAGAAGGGAGGAGGTGGGGAAAAGGGCATTTCTGGGGTTTTATTCTTATCTCTGTAAACCAAATGAAATTAAATGCTTCCCCAGAAGTTCCTGTTTCTCACCACTGGTTGAAAGTGGTATTTAGAGTGTCTAGTTAGATAGAGATGCCTGTATTTTGAAAGCAATTCCACTGTAGGTTTGGTCTACCCCATAGCTGATCTGTCAGCATTTGAAACATTGGTAATTAATCTGCATTTTTGCCATTGGCTTTAATTAGTCTGTCAAATGGAAAGGGTAAAATTCACAAAGTCTAAAGGATTCCTCAAGGATAAGCTAATTCATTCTGTAATGAATGATGCATGGGTAAAAGTAATAACAGTAACATATTCTTTCATTAATTCTGTGATGTGTGAGAAGTCAGAGCAAAAGTGTGTTTAATTTTTATCAGTGGATGGTTTGAATGGAGAAGTTTAAGGAAAGTAGCCTTCTATGCAATAATAAACATCAAGTTATACACTTAACAGATGCTTCATTTTTTACTATTCCCTCAGTTTCTGCCTGCAAGCATTATTGGGTATTTGTATCTATCTTTACCAAAAAATATCTCTTGTATACACTGTATATAATTTATTCAGCTAGGGTCATGTATTTCATTAATTGTGTCAGTCCTGTAAGATAGTGAATGCTTTTGTATGACCCAGAGCTGTATTAGGAGAAAATACTACTAACGCAAATTTCAATTTGCATCGTTTGGATAACTAGGGACTCAAATACAGAAGTTCAGATGGGTGAGAGCAGTTGGGACAGTTACCCTAGATATCTGCCACCAGCAGAATGTGCCGTCTCCATCCTGCTGCAGTCCACTTACCCATGGGGAAGGAGCAGCTCGGAGAGCTGCCCACGGTTTTCCTAATGCCAGGAATTCTAGCTGCATGCTTTGAAGGAAGAACCACTCGGGTCCCAAGAAAAGCAGAGTGATGAAAATTACTTTAAAATCATTAGGTGGAATTAAAAAGTGCTTTTTGAGTTCTTTTTCTCAGGTTCTCACTTTCCAAAAGCGCAGAGAGCGTACCTGCAGGCTTCTCTCTGCAATGGCTGGAGCTTTACGTATTCCTTACATAAATACATACACTGAGATCCACCTGTACTTTCACATACCTCCTGGAGATAAAGCTTTAAAGCAAATACAAAATATCACAAAGTTAACTTGTAAAAACACTGTGGAATATGAGAGTGTTACAAATGCCTTTAAAATCAATGTCTTTTAGAAATATACTCAGTTTTCAACTTGGGCCCCTGGAAAGTTGTTCTTGTAGCTGAGGATATTTATTCTGTTCCATTTTTTGAATGGGATGCAGCTGTTGAATTCTTCAGACCTGAGTAAAGGCTCTTAAAGAGCTTTATTTATATCAGGTTTTTTTTCTGTCCTCCTCTGGTTCTGAACAAATAGCCACAACTTCAGCTAATGGAAATTGTTGTACTGCAGCTAAGTTTATAAAGTCCTGCTGCTTTGCTGGGGTGACTTTTCTGAAGAGCTGGACCCTTATGTGAGAACATATGTGTAATTATATGAAAGTGTGTGAGTGTAACCTCCAAAGGAGGTTGGCATGTGGTAAACCCCCACCCACAGTGTAGCAGCTCCCATAGATCCCTGGGGTTTCAGAGAACAAAGAATATGTCTAAGGCGATCAGCTAAAATTCATCTGCAGCCCATTAGAAGCACATTGCAATGATACTTAAGTGTATAATCCCTCTTATTTCAAAATACAGGCTTATAGCTTGAGTTTCCCTTGAATAAACTTTATGATTATTAATGAGCTGTATCAAATAATCTCCTTTAGGTCATTAAAGGGCATAATGCAGATAAGAACTCTTTAGATGCCATAAACCTCAAAATTAATTTGCTCTCTAGACCTCTATGTTACCAGAAATCTGTGATAGTAAGGTCAAATGTTGTGATCTTTCGATATTAGTAGAGTTTGATAAAAGTTCAAAAGCAATATGCTGTGCTGCTACCTGTCTATGGGATGGGGAGCTCTGTGTATGGCAATACTGTGAGACTCAGCCTCAAATCTAACCTGGCAAGTGATTGTTGATTTTACAAGGATATTGCAGTGAAGGCTCTAACTTCCTCTGTCTGCATGCCTTTTTTTAGCAAGAACGTCATACCGGCTCTTAAACCCACACTTTTGGTTCCTTCTTTTTTCACTAAGCACTTTCCACAATGAATAATGAAAAGTAAAATTCAAAGAGGTTTATGTGGATCTTTCAGCTGAGTAATGTATGTTTCAATGACAGTATTAATAATGTTGATAAGAGGAGGTGAACAGCTGCTGTGGCCACAACACAGACAGATTAAAATAATTGGATCAGGGACGGCTGCTAGATTGCCATTAAAAATTTTAAATAAGGAATAGAGAGCATTTGGCAGTCACCAACAAAAGTGTATGGGGGAGAAGGGAGGGGAAAAGAAGAAATAGAAGAGAGGGGTAAGAAGAGGACATTGGAAAGCTTTCATGCTCTTCATTCATCTAAAAATAGGTTTTCAGTCTACTTCTGACTTTGTTTATGTTTATATCTTTCGTTTGGAGACTGTGGATGGAGATGTGTCTTTTCAAATGCTTTGGGAGCAGGGCCTGTGCTCTTTAAGCTTTAAGTTTCAGAAACAGGACTTGGAGCCTTGGTTGTGTGTAGCTCCCTCCGAGATCTGGACAAGGTCCTTGCTGCACCCTCTTCTCACTGAATACTCTTTCAAAATCTGGTGCATCATTTTCCAAAACATCACTTGAATCCATAGTTCTATATATGCTCTGCTTTCTGCTGGTGAGAAATCTAAACATGCCCAAAGATGGGAGTTTGCCCTTGTGATTCAAGGATTGTTGAGCTGTGGGGCTGTACCTAATGCTGCTCATCCCACATGGGTTTTAGAACTTCAATAAAGGGAAAATCTGCTGTACAGCTTTTATAAAAGCAAAGCTGTAAAGTGGGGTTTTCGGGGTATTGCAATGACTCAGAATATATTCGACTGCTTTCAAAAGTCTTTGAGAAATAATAGAGCATATTCTTCTGCTGTTCAGAGATGACAGCAGCAGCACCAGCATGTCTGAGCAAACCCAGCTTTGGTTCTTCCAGGACTGCCTTTCAACTCTCCATCAGCTTACCAAAGTCTCTGCAACTCTTTCTGATGTTTTCCTTTTCTAGAAACAGGGGTGATGCTGCACATTCTCTTGTAATCTATCTCACTGTATGGGCTTTTATTAGAGCCTGATATAACTTGTCAGAGTACTTAAGTCATCTCTTTTGGAGTCACTAGTTTCTGCTAAAAGGTAACACTTAAAATCACGAGAGAAACCCCCAAGTTAAATATATTTAATTGAGTTTTATTTGCTTTCTGCTTTGTAGAGTTTGTGAGGCATCAGCAGACAGTCTCTGGAGCAAACGGCGTGTTTTTAGTTACTGGACCAGACAGCTCAGATATAATTAAAGTGCCTTCTTTGCATATGCAACTTGCTACTGCTTCTATATTTTCACAGGTCTTAGGGTTACATCAGGCGTAAATCTAATAGAGGTTGTTGTACTTCTCTTACTTATTTTTATTTTTGAGTGAACTGTGTGTCATTTGAGCTTATATGTGTCTCTCGGGCTCCCCAGTATAGTTCAAAAGGAATCCAGGAAAGGCTAAAGTAGTCAGCATTTTTCAGTTACTTTTTGTGGAAATACAAAAATGGAATGTGTTTTTATTCAAAATAGCTCTGCCATGTCTCCTGGAAGCTATTCTGCAGGGGGTTTTTTATGCCCCAGGTTCTTTTTAATGAGCTGTAAAGGATTTTCGTGGTGCAGTGCTATCCCTGGAGGTGAAAGGAGTCTCTCACAGGAACCCTTGCTCACGAGGGGAAAGGTAGCCAAGCACGCAGGGTGCTTGAATCGTAGCTCCCATGAGGCACACCAGAGTGTTTTGGACTGAAAACATCTTTCTTAGCTGCAAACTTTTTTGAACTTTTTGACCAAGCCATTTTTTTTCCACAGAAAACATATCTTTCATGAGTATTTTTAAGACAAACGCCTGATTTTTTTTCCACTGAAAAAATGAGATTTTTAGGTCAATTCTGTTTCTGAAGCTATTTTTGGCGGTCCCGTGAGGCTTTTGTGGCCAGCATTGGTCATTGGTGTAGCAAGAGATCAGCCAGAGGAATTCTCAGCTGCCTGCTAATTTGGTTCTCCTAATCCTGTGCCCCTCCAGAGTGAGAGTCCAGTCCTTGGAATTTTGCATAATTAAGAAACAAATTTTAAGTCCCATACTGCTTATCTGTGAATGACAAAGTTACAGTATCAGAATCACTTAACCAGTTTCTCAGTGAGAGTTTAGGCCAAGCTCAGTTTAAATTTTTAAGATGAGTATTTTTGAGTGCTCTGGGAAGAAATGAATCTGAAGTAGACAACAGAAGAAGTTAATTTTCTTCCGTTTTGTGGCTAATAGGGTATATTTTATGTAACCTCTCCATAAACTGTGAACATTTTGTGTTATAACATTCCACCCTGAATAGCATATTTTTAAATACAAAGCTGTGCATTACTGAAAAAAGTAGTTCGAAATGGGGAAAAATAATTCCCCAGATGTACTAGTAGCTAATAGAAAGTATATAAAAATAACATCATCTAGGTGTAGACAATGTACTGCAAAGGAGCCTGATTTTTTTGCAGGGAATACTGTTAGCTACTGAATAACCTGAAGAACCCTGGTTCAAAGTATAACTCAACAAGTATTGCTGGACTCCTCAGTTTCTGAGAAGGAAACCCCTGCTGTCAACCTGTAGTTCCAGTAAATAGGAATTGAAACCCATAGTTCTAATACAGTTCCACATTTTTTTATCCAAGGTAAAGAAACATAAACTTGTCTGGAGTTCATAAATACAAGGGAGACAGGCTGGTTGGGTTCTTTGCAGCCACCAAAAAAGATCAGTGATTTTTATATTCTTTGCTTGCAAGGCAGCTGTTGTGCAGAGCCTCAAAATGGCAGTTCCTTCATCCCATGGTTCGAGTGAGTGGGTCCATGAAAGAACACGTCCCCATTTCTGGTTATATAAATAGAAGAGTTTTGCTCATTAGAGGAACTCAAAGAAAAATGGTACAATGGATATATGGGCTGAAGACACTTACTTTTGAAGAAAGATTGCAAGAACTACAAATGTACAGCATAATCATGAGATGACTAGCAGGACATTGATCTCTGGCTACAGCATTTTGATGGGAAGAGATAAATCTAACTTCAGTGTCCTGGGTTTGTGTTGGGATGTAAGCACAATCAGTGACAGTAATTTTCTGAGAAAGTTATTCAGCTCTCTTTGCAACTAAGACAGTTTTTCTTTTCCTTGGAAATCCTGTAAGTTATGCTGGTTGTCCTTAGCACTGCTCAGCCCTGGGTAGTGAAGTGAAAAGAGACTGGAAGTGGAGGTGAGGAGCTGCATGATTTGAGGAGTTGATGTCTGATCTAATGCTGAGGCATTGAAAATGCTGAGACCTGTGCATTGATTTCCCTGAGCTTTGGATAAGGCTCTGAAATGAGAGACATCTGATGTCTGTGTTTACTGCTACCAGGCAGGCATTGGTGGCCAAGATGTCGAGCCAAGAAGGTCTGCCTGCATTTCTGAGCTGTGAGCGTCAGCTCTCATACCCCGGCAGGTGGGAGGCTGTTCAGCCTACCTCGATTTAGAGGTGCACAAAGCATCTGAGTAGATATATGGAAAAAAAAATTATTTATATAATCTCCCTTGCTGTTGCCATGAACTCTAGCCTGTGGTTTCTCCTGTTCCGTGAGCAGTCTGATGAAGCATTAAGTCGTGCCAGCCAAGAAACAAAGTTGTCACTCTGAATGATGACTTGGTGAAATGCCACGCAGGGCAGAGCTGCCATCAAAATCATTGGTGATTCACTGTTTGTTTTTCACAAATTTCCTATGCTGCCTGCCCACGCACTATAGATGACAGCATTGTGTATGGGGACTGTGAATATGACAGACATTATTTTTGAAGCAGTGGCTTTATCAAGGATTTTTTTTTTCCCCTAACAAAGTGTGTAAAATGCTCAGTCTCTGTGTTGCTGTTGTCAAAACCATGTTATAAATATAGCTGGCCTGCTTGCTTCAGTAGAAAATTTTCAAAGGTGTTTCAAAAAGCTCCGAACTAACTGTGTGAGGTCAGGCAGAAACCGCCAAGTGCTCCTTGCTGTGTTCCAGGGAGCCATGGCAGCTGCATCCAGCACTCTTCCAGCTATTCCTGGTAGGGAGAGTTTGGGCAGTTACAGTTGGTTTTGAGCTTGAATAGCCACGGGGGAGAAGGATTTTTGAGGGGAGACCTGCCCCTTCCTCACCACTCCTTGCACTGTCTCGGGACATCTCCTCTAGAGTAAGAAGCAGGGAACCCAGTCACGACTTGTCTGTGTGACTGGGCTTTCCCCTCAGCTGGGCTTTCAGCTTGCTTCGAAGTGGACAAAGGAAAAGATCAATTTTTCCCCTGCTAGGATTCATGACATCTGGCAGCAAAAGGTGTCCTGGGAGTCACAGCTGCTCCAGCTGGGCTCTCTCTCAGATACTCGGTACACAGCTTTAGGTCAACGACATTATTTTTACCTTATTCTTATTTTACGAAACTGTGTAGATGGATCCAGGTCCTTAATTCAAATCTGGTTTGGTCAAATACTAAAGGACATTGAAGACGCCATAGAACTTAGTTAATGGGTAAGGAAACTGAATAATCTTGTACGTAATGGGGTATAGATAAGCACAATGGAGAACATGTGCTGAATGTGATGCTCATGGTAACATCAAGTTTAATTTTTTCATGCTTTAGCTAAGTTTGAAGAAAAGAGAACACTTTGATTCAGTGGGGGAAAAAGCTGACACTACTGACCACTTACCAGGTTCAGGAGATCCATCAACAAACTGTTCAAATACTGTTTATTTTCAGACCAGTTTAATGACCTTGCCTGTCTTCATAGTTGGACCAAGAGGAATAAAACTATGGAATGAGAAGTTGCATTAAGATTTTGAAACCACACTGGTTAATTAGGCTGATCTATATTTGAGTGGCTTCGTCAAGTGGTGTCCTTTGAAGACTGCAGTGACATGTTTATCCTTTTCTGTACTCTCTGTGCATGAAGGGCATGTAATCCAGGCAGTCTTGAGCAAAATAATGCTGATGGTAAAGGGGTTTTGAAAGCTGATGGCATGACAGCTGCAGCTGCATAGGTTCAGTTTGGCGAATAACAGTTTCTGCAAGGGTCAGGTTTTATGGCCATGGCTGTGTTACTGTTGCTTCTTTAAATTCGGGTTAGCTGCGTAGAAAAAAGTAGAGACCAAGAGCTGTTCATCTTCTGGCCTGGTCCATGAGGAGCTTGTAACTCTAGCAATTGTTTCTGTTTTTCATAACAGTGGGAACTTTATGGGCTATTTTTCCCTTTCTCTGTCCAAAGTAAGTGTGCTGCTTAAAAACAAAGAAAGAAGTTGCAGACTGTCTGGCAGACACACAGTTTGAACTTGGGGTGACTCAGGTTGGAGGGGCAGTTTACAAAATGTACCTTTCTCCTGAAAATCGATGTTGCAGCATAGTGGTTTTATTTGTGTGGATCCATTTTACATTTCTTGCTTTGGAATGCCACATTTTTAACAAGCCGCCAAGTTAATAGACAATGATGAGCATCAAGGTGCTCTTTAGTGGTCTTTACAGGTATGTACACTGATCCATCAACCTGACCTATAGCATATATCCATTGAGAGAAGTTTGTATGGTTCCAGTGTAGCTGAGGTGGTTCCTTAAAAAATATTTAAACTCTTGTTTGGTATTTAACTTAATGGCAAATCAGCAGATTCATATGTGCAAACAGGATATTTTTTATAAGAAATGCTGAAGTAGTGCTTCTCAATAAGCTGAAGTATTGTCCTTTGCCGTGCATTGCAAGAAGAGAGCACGCACTGTTTCAATACACAGAAAACAGGAAAAGTAATTACACAGATGAAAAGTAATGATAATGCTAGTGAGTGCAAAGCCACCTCTTTGTACTCACAATATTTTCCCCAATTACTAGACTTTCTGTGTTTTCTGAACTTTTCCATAGCGATTTGTCTTTGCAGGGTCTTTAGGAGAGTGACAGAGTCATCAAAACAGCTGCCAATGTGGGTGGAATTTGATATCCCAGATCTTAAAAGACAAAACAAAGCAAGAAACACAGTCCCAATAAACTGGAGTAGATCGGCAGAGAAACTGCAACTCGTTTAGTGGTACAGACTTCTCCCAGGCTGCCTGGTAGCGTTTACATGCATGACCATAGCGTGAGAGTGATAAAACCAAAATGGAAGTGTAGAGTGGTTATGTAGCAAATGAGGTGAAAGCTCCTAATCCCTAAAAACTAATTGCTTACTTTCTGCGTGTTTGAAACATGCCTGTCCCTGCCTCCGAGACGCATGTGTACTCTGTCACTAACACCTGCAACACTGTTGGCTGGTGATATAAACTCATGACTCAAAGAAAGTATCCTTAAATAAGAAAACGGCTCCTGCAACACCTTTATTTCAGCCCAGGTTGTAAGAGAGAATGTGCTTGAGGAAGCACGCATGGTCACAGTACAGAGTAAGTGGGTAGTTGCTGGTGGAGGTGTCCAAGTCAGCTCTGAGAGTAGCAATTCATATAATGAGCTTGCAGGTCATTCTGGAAGGGGTTGACAATCTGTACCAAGGTTCAATATAGTAGTGGGGGTAGATGTTAGAGTAATCTGTAGCCTCCTGATTAGGACATTTGCCTGGGATGGGGTAAAGCCTGGTTCAAGCTCTTGCTCTAAGCCAGGTAGTACAGACGTTCCTGAGTCCTCTCTGTCATAGCTGAGTAACTGAGAGCTCTCTGCTTCCAAATGTAAATATTAGGAGATGTCTTACATTTCATTCCTATCAACTAAATCACCACCCCCCCCCACCCTCTCCCCACAGAAAAGAAAGAGAAAAACCCCTAGAATTGTTTTCTAACTAGACCTGGTATGTAGACAGTCAGAACGGCTGTTTTCCACAAGAGCAACAGATCTCATTTTCCTTAGACCCAAAACCCTTTCTGTAAGTAATATCAGTTTATAGAAAATACTGGTTTGAACCACTTGAAACAATAAGAATAGGGCTTTGTATTGAATTAAAGGCTTTATTACTAGTCAAATCCAAGTTCTTGGAGTCATGGAATTAATTATTTTACCTCATGATGAGATTCTGACGGTATGCTCAAGTCAGATAATGTAATCTGCATGTATCCTAAAAGCTTAAAATCCAGGAGGTAAACTGAACTACTCAAATATGTGTTTTTAGCCATGTGTACAATACTCAGGCTGATACCATTTTTGAGTGTTTGGAAATGACAGTGTGTGCTCTCTCATGTGCATTCTCTCTCTTTCAAATAGTAAATCATTTACTTCTCTCTAAAATGTGGCAATTTTTTCTTTTGTACTGAACATTATAGAAATGGATGCCTCATAACTGTTCAAAGCATTGGCTGCAGTCACGTTCATACTTGTTATTGGGTACAGAAATGGTTAACTTCTGCGCTGCACTAGCAGAGATCCTTATTGTTTCACTGGGCCATTATGTACTACTTCAGAACCAGTAAAGCTACAGATAGGACATATGATCGTATTTGTTTAATCTAAATCATTTAAATGCATTTCGCATGTAGTTTCAGCCTTATGTTTTCACATGCTTAACATTAACTTCATTAGGTTTAGGAAAAAGAGCACTATTTCATATTCGAAATGTCATTGGAAATCTTTACACTTAGTAAGAGCATAACATGAATGGATGGCATTCATGGCATGAATGGGTACTAAAACCTGCAGTATCTAGCAAAGGTTGTCCTCAGGACGGAGACCACCTTTTCCATGACTTGGGGCACAGGAAAACTCAGAGAGGACATGCCATTCTTTGGTGGATCATGGGCTGTGGTTCCTTGTTCAACTTCATGAGCAGTTGAACACTGAGGATTGTTGGGAACACATTTGGGTTGGTCGCAGAAGCTAGAGCAGGGTCTATTTAAGGCAGCTTTGCCAATGAAAATAATACTTGTGCAGTTATTGTATTTGATTTTGGGTCAGCTGCCATTAGTTTGCAGAGTTCACTTTATTCCTGCTGAAGCAGGGAACTATTATAACACTTGAGAAAAACATAGAACCAACCTTTCAAAAGATACAGTATATGAACTGATAAAAGGGGTAAGAATTCTCCTCTTAATCAACCCAGGCTATCCCAGATCTCTTGTGTCAAGGTTGGTGAAAACGCTGGCTTTTGTAGTATAGCCCATTACGGTGGTCTCAAATGGTTTAATTACTGCAGTTCGGCTTGTTACTGCATGCAGTGATGGTTATGACAGCTATGCATGAACTTTCAACCTGCAGCAAAATTCAGAGTATTGCAATATGGCCTAATTCTCTTTTCTGACAAAAATACACAGAAATCTGTTTACATGAAGACTGACATCTAGGCTTTTTAAGGTGTTCAGTCTCCATTTTGGCACCTCCAAAACAGTACTCTTCCCCTTCTGGCTCTTAATTATAGTGCTTCTGGATAAATTCCTCCAAAAATATTGATATCTGCTGAAGTAAGAAATTCAGAAAATCCGAACATGTATTTTGATGTATTTTAGTGGAGCTTTCTAACTTCTGGAGGTTGGTTTTCAGGCTGTATAAAAAGTTCAGTACCGAGTGGGTATCTTAGGGATGAATATTTTGCTAGGCAATACCTTTGTACATCATTAATGTTTATTAATGTCAGAAAAGGAATGAAATACATCTCCATTACACATCAATTTTTTTAAGAGAATGCTTGTAAAATATTCTAAACATGAAATAGTATTCTGAGGTATTTGGAAAGAAGAACAGGAAATATTTTTCACTTTATTTTAGCAATCTTAATACTGCTGTGAAAGTATCCTCATTTTTCCGCTCCCTTTTTACCCTTAGACTGAAGATAGAAGGGCTTCCCTCACCCCCCAACCCCCCCAACCCCCCCTGATAAATGGAAATCACCATTGTAATATTCTGAAATGTGTATCTTTACTTGGATATGGGTTCATGCCATCTTGCTAGATGAAGTATTTCTGCCGTGGGTGTGGATTCTGCCTCCCCTTTGGGGAATACCAGCTTTCCAATGTCCCACAGGGGTTGTCTTGCAGTACTGATCCTTAGTACAGGGATTTCCAGCCTTGGGAATGAGACAGGATGCTAGCTAGCAGTGAGGAAGTGTCTGTCTTCGGCAATGCCATGGCTATATTAGTTGCCATTAAATAGTTCTGATATTTAAATCACTGATTTTTCAAGTATGGTCTTTTTGACAAAACTAATAGCTTTTTCTGTACATATATGATACACATAAGTACAATATAGCATGAGATAAGACAACTTAAGTGAAAGGCTCTGAACTGTAACACAGGATCATCTGGACTGTATTCTCTTCCTAGTGGAGACATTATATTAATAATTTTGCCACTGATGTCAAGGGGAACAGGATGTCACCCTAGATAACTACCGAAGTCAGTCTTTCTTAATGAAGATTAATTGTTGGGGCCCCATGCTTTGTGCACCCTTGTTCATCTATCTTCCTCTGAATGCTTTGATGTCATGCAGCAAGTCTTGTGAGTCTTCATATTTAGGAGTTAGATGCCATTTCATTAAACTGAAAGACTTGTCTTCTTTTGTGATACTATCAGTCCTTTGGGAGCAGCTGCGTGATGCCTGCAGTGTTTGGAGATGCCAGAGCATCCCAGGCTGCAGTATTTGTAATGCCGGCTGGAAACCAGCATGCTGCCTGCCTCTCTAGCTGTGCTGGCTATGGAGGAGCATCTGGAAATTGGGTGGCAGAGAGAGTCAGGCCGTAGCGTCTGGTTGTTTCCTAACTTTGTTAATCTACAGGTGGCCATTTTCTCAGATGGCATTAGTAAAGGACTAGACATTCGGTCCTTAACTGCGTGTAGAGCTAAAATGGGTATTTAACGTAGTTTATTTCCCCTTTCTCCTTATTTTTGTCATCCTGTCAGCAATAGTATTCTGTACATTGATTTCATATGATGAGTATATAGCTGCACTGGAGTGACTGACATTTACTTCAGAACTGGTTTTGGTTCGTACTAACAGCAACACCAGGGAAGTGAGGAAGACGGGGATTACCTGCACTGACAGTCAAATTGTGAGGGTTTATGCCTGAGAAATCTGGAAATAGGGTTGAAATAAATGACCAAGGTAAGTGAAAGGTTTATAAAGTGGCAATGATGTGTGGTTTCATGAAGTTTAAAGAAGTAATTAAGCAAACAGAATTAAGACATTGTAATACTATATTTGCCATGTTATTTGCAATATAATCTTTTCATGTGCAAAAATACTGAATTCTTTTACAGTGGAGACCCATCTAAATGCAAGCACATAGCTAAGTGTTGCTAGGGTAGGAGAAGAACAAATAGACATAATTGATTTTGATCTTAGTAGTTTTAAATGGATTTGAGCAAAAGACTAATGTAATAGACAGCTAAATCTGGTAATGGCATTTACCTAAATTTGAGTACAGACTGAAGTCAATAACAATAACGCAGTAAGACAAAAATTGGTTTCTCCGTCTTGCATTAAAATTTCTGTTATCTAAAACTGCCATGTGCGTGGGTTCTTATTTCCCACCCTGTGCATGGTCCACATTGCTCACTAAGGCTTAAAACTCTGCAGAGGTCAACAGAGGTCAGTCATCACCTGTAGCTTTGCATCTACATTCAGGATTCCTTGCAGTAGTTGTCAACCAGTTTCTGTATTGTACAAAGGACTGAAGAACAAGTCTTCACTAAAAGACATCTGAAAGACTGTGTGTTGGAGGCTTGGGAGAAAGAGGTCAGGAACACAAGAATAATCTACACGTGCTTAAGAGTAATTTAATTGCATAGTGTTACCTAAGTCAGGATGTACTACTTAATGTTTATTTTGGAGCCACTGAACATCCAACCCATTAAAAAAAAATGCTTGAAAGAATATTAGTAAAACTGCAGTCTGCATCTTATTAATCATGTGCTTATGACTGTGGACAAGAAATACAGGAAGAGTGGACAGATTCTTCAAAGGCACAAGATGCAGTTAATCAGACAGCTCCTTTGCTGAGTCATTTGCTCGGTATTTTAGTTACCCTATAAGTGAACTGCTTGGTTGAGTGGAGGAAAGATGTTAGATGTTAGTGGGAGGGCCAGAGAGAAAATGCAGATGAAGCTGGAGACTTGTGAGGGAAAAGAAGTGACTGGTTGGTAGAAGAAACCAGAGAAGGCTTTTAGTCTAGTTTAAGGTTTTGTAAAAGGCAGTTATGAAAGCACCCTTACAGTTAGCAGTTTGTGTCTTATCAGGCTGATCACTCTATCCCAGAGCAGTATTTCTGTTTACACTCTTCTCTGTTTGTTTTTGTGGTTTTGTTTTTTGTTTCTTTGGGTTTTTTTTCCTCCTTCTTGATGATGAAGGAGCCATTTGCAGGTCATATTCTGACCTACCATTCAAATAACAAAGAAGCTGTGTATGTATGTCTGAATGCACATGCAGGGCATAAATTTCAAAACCTAAGTCACTCTGACTTGCTGCTTAAAGATCTTCTGCTCCTCTTAAGCTTCTTCGAGGAGCTATGTCAGGCTGATGTTGAAGTTGAAGCAGTTGATGAAATGTTCCTCCTCATATGGAGAGAGAAACAAAATATTCTCCGTGTCTGTCCTGCCCTTTCCCTCCTTTCATTGCCCCACAGAGTGAAGAATAGCTTTAGACAGAAGTGACTGATGTAATTGCACCAGCACCTATTCTCCAAGGGAGCTTGACTTTTCTGGACCTCTCCCAAGCCTGGTTGGTTCTGCAGTAATTTACAGGGTGTATGTAAAATTGTACAGTGCTTTAGAAGCAAGATGAAGCTTTTAATGTACCTTGTGTCACGCAAAGCATAGGAGTCTGTGAATAGATTAAATTATCAAATACTGTGTTTTGGCTCATAGAAGACAGTGATATTTATTTCCCAAATAAAACAGACTTTTTCAAGGAGACATTTCTTGAGCCTCTCACTCCTTTAGCAGATTAGGAGATTCCCCTGGCCCTAACACATGATCTTCCAAAAATATTTTAGTTAATTAGTCATGTGTTCCATTAGCATAGTAAAAACCTATGTTAATGTGACCTAGCAGAGATTTTATCAAACACATTGAGTGTAAAAGAGGAATGTTGTCTTTAGTGCCCAGCAACTGGTCAGAGTGTGATTCCACATTCTTTATCGCTGCTCAGCGACCTGTCCTGGTGTTGGAAGGTGCAGAGATTGCATCCCACCGCTTTTAGCCAGATAGGATCAACCCAGTGAGTGCCAGGGACATACTGGGAGCTTGCAGACTGCCAGAATAAAAAAACCTCGTTGGAACAGCCCTCATAACGTTGTTGAGGGCTTTCTTCTTTTGCTTGGTTCTAACCCCTTGACCTTCTATAAAAAAATGAGGTGGGGTGCTCCCATATTAAGGTAAAATTACCCCGGGTAGGATTCCTGAGCCAGTGCTGAGTTGGCTGCTCTGCTCATATAACGCAGCACGACTCTCTGTGAAGAGGCTTACTTCAAAGCAGAATATTAATGCAGGCCTGTACCACAGCTAGCAAGCCCTGTCCCTCCCAAGTTCAACTGATGGGCTGGGCTAACCACTGAGCTGCAGTGTTGTGGTGCTACAGCTCACTGCTTGCAGTTACAGAACTAACTCAGAGATAGGGCAGAGGATGTGGAGTCACCTCCAAAGCTAGATTCGCCATTGGTAGTTTTTATCTGAAAAAGAGCAATAATTCATGTGTCCATGCAGTTAATTCAGTTAAGAAATATTTATTTTACTTGTGGTATTTCCTAAAAACCCCATGCACCCCTTTGTTTTTATGCTTTATGGGAAAGAGGACATGTCCTGAAAAGTTTACAGTCTTCAATATTCTGTTACCTCAATATTTTCTAATGGGCATCCTTTTTGCTTCCCATTCCTGTTTCAAAATTAAATATCTCAGTTTTAAATTTTTATGGTAGACATATCAGTGATCTTTTTGTTTATGAAAATGTTCATCTCAGAGAAATAGATAAGATAAAATTCCCCCAAACTTTATCATAAAGACCTATATTTCTCTCTCTGTACCATTTTGACTGGAGAACATTTTGTATGTTATATGTTCACGAGGACTGAATTGCATACTTCTGTACTTGTAAAGTTTCTTTTGCATTATCAGGTTTGGAAAGGAATTAGTTTCTTAGTACACATTGTCTGGTTGTGGATTCTGTTCTTGATCACTTTTATCTATAAATGACAACAGCTTTTTAAAAAATGTAAATGTTTACTTGCAGTTTTGCAAATAAGGTTTATGTGACTCTTGCTGCTTTCGTTTTGCTTGAGTTAAGTTAGTCAGCTCGGTTTGTATCACCGTACAAACCTTTAGTTGGAGCCTACTAAATAGGTAATCAACAGTAAGGCACTAGAAGAGCATGAAGAGATAAAGAAGCAAAAACTGAAGGATCAAATTCCAGTAGTCAAATACTGGGCTTAGCACAGAATTTTGCATTATATATAAATATCATGAAGATACTGAGCATAGTACATGCATTGACTGTACAGATGTGCAGTTGTTCACACTGAGGTAACATCTTTATCTATTATGGTTACCTAATGACTTACAAAAATACTATGAGAAAAAGTTTCCTTCATGAACTCAAACATGCTTCATGCATTGTAAGAAATGGTGTTTAATGTGTAGTTCCTTTGATCTATATTGCTAGATGGTGCTGCACTTTTGTGAATGATTTTTGTCTCACATATATGTGAATATACACATGCAGTTGTAGGTATGCATATAAAGGTATGTATATATGTGTGCATACCCAAATGTATATACAAGTTGTATGTGTGCACATACATATACATACACATATATAGGCAAAATATATGGAAACATGCACAAAGATGTTTACATACAGCGGGATGCAAAAACTGCTAATTAAAGTAGTTTTACCGATTTTTGTAAGAAAGCTTCAGCCAATGTCTTTTAAAGTCAAAGGGCATCTTTTCACTGCAGATGTATGTGCAGAACAGATGAATCATAAGTGAATGGTGAAAATATGAGCATGCAGTGAAGGTACAGATGTTGAAATTTAAACTGAAAAAGGGCACCTAAAATGAGAGTGAAGTTTGGTAATTAAGTCCACCATGTTGTGGTGAAGGGCAGGTTGGTGGATTTGTCTTTGCAGTTCAGCTGATGTACATCAGAGTTTTTCCATTATCTACAGCTGCATCAGGTTACACCTACTGACAAGCTTGATGTTTATTTTTTAACATGGTTAGAATGAAAAACAAATTCTTCTTTCTCTCCCTGTAGTGCTAAAATGTGCTCTTTGATGATGCTTCTATGAATTCTGAAATTCTTGCTTGAAGTTAATTGTCAGCCTTTAAGATTGTCTGTGTGTTTGCACTTCTCTTTGACTGATGATTACTTCTCTCACCCAAGCTAAATACTAGAAGAGAGAATAGCTTTTTGTGTATGTTATCACAGGTGGGAGATAGAACAGCTAAAGCTTTTGATTTGTTTTCCAAGCATAATTGGTACCTTACAGAGATGTAGCATATCTCGTGTTGTTTTCCTGTATAAATTTTAACACATACATTGTTATGGCTTTTCAAAAACATGAAACAGTTTGTCCTTTAGTCAATCTTGGCCTGAACACAGTATCATCATAAGGAGGGGATGGGATGTGTCAGAAAAGAGAAAGGGCTTTGCCTGTGTACTCTCTGAACAGCCAGGTGGTGTGGGATTAGCAAATTGAAGGAGATAAGATGTGTGTTGTCCACAGACTCGTGGAGGTCTGCGTATCTGACTAACTGTGCAAGGAAAGGAATGAAGTGATGACTGAGTACTGTACAAAGAAAACAAACTGGGAAAAGCAGACAAGGGGGTTTTTTTCCGGCTTTGTGCTTTTGGTTACTGGAATCCTAATGTTTTTGCAACAATACTTGGTTAAATGGTTTCAGACAGAACTGACTTTTTGTTTTGCATGTCTGTACTCCTTTTAAGGAATGCTGCTCTTAGGAAAACAAAGATACTTGGAAGGTTAGAGATGTCCAAGAAAATGGCCTTTTAGAAAAGAGAACCTGTGTTGTTTTTCCTAGCGGTAAAAGAGATGGTTCTGTTTATTAAACTGTGCATACCATATGATGCTTCATATTTTTCCATTTGATTTCCTGTAGGGTGATTTCACTTGGAACAGCATGTCAGGGCGCAGTGTTCGGCTGAAGTCAGTTCCCGTTCAAAGCCTCTCGGAGCTGGAGCGTGCTCGGCTGCAGGAAGTGGCTTTTTATCAGTTGCAGCAGGACTGTGACCTGAGTTGTCAGATTACTATCCCCAAAGGTAAGGGCTTGATAAACTCTGTTTAGATTGCTAAGCCACTGACTTCACAGCAGTAGAAGGGAGAAAACTCTACATTGTTTATCCCACAGACCCACAGACATTGTCTTCTATTTAATTTTTGCTTAAACAGAGTAACTATGTAAAAAAGACTAGTGAAGTTGTTTGTCTGCTATGTCCAATTGAGACCACCTGGGGTGGGATCATCTGATCAAGGACAGATGTCTACAGGGTAGATAATCTAAATCAGACCTATTCATGCTGGGATGTCTTGATACTCAGTTGAAAGAAAAAGGCTTTTCTTGCACTTCCTGACATATGAAAGTACATGTCTGTGTAGGTCAGATAGATCATACCATAGAAGTGGCTTTTTCACTCTGTATTCTGTTGGCTCTGGAGGAAGCCAGATACCACTATTTCAGACAGACAGTGAAGATGTCTGCATCAATAAGACGAATCCTATGCAAGTTTTTCTAAAGACAGTGGTGCTTATTTCCTAGAAAACAAGTTAATTTTCAGCATAAAACATTGAACTCCTAAGGAACAGGAGATTAATTGAAAAGGAGAAGCTCAGGTATCAGAATCTTGATGCAGGATTTGTGCACATTGTAGACCTGTATTTAGGTTACTGTGCAAGCAATCTCACTAAAACTAATGTGAAAGTTTCCATTGTTTCCTGTAGGCTGGAGATCAAGCCTAGCAGACAGCTGTTGTGCAATCATCTGCAAATCTGGCTTTCCTGTTGTTTCTTTCCAGTTGTTCTATACTTATTTAAGGAATAACAAGGAATGACTGAAGTCTCACCTTTGGCTACAAGCAGAGGTACTGTGTGGTAGTGCATACACAGTGCTGCCACAGGACCAGTTTTTTAATGAATCAAAGTTAAGCAGAAAAAAGTTGTCCAGTCTATGAAAATAATGGTGTGCAAAAGAACAAAGGTGAAAGACATGAGCTTGTGTGTTCATCAACTTCTTAGGATTTGCAGAAAACTCCTACCAAAACCAATGATGTCCAACTTACCAGTTACAGCAGGGTATCAGTTTGTAGTGAGATGGATACAATCAACTTCTTAGCCCCACTAGAGCTCCCCTGTCTCTGGTCCCTCAAAAAATGTTCCATCAGTAAGAAAACAATTTTATGGGACATTAATAGAAGGAACTGTATCACTAAGGACATTGCAGTATTTTCTGGTAGTTCCAGTGGGAGATGAATATACATATATGGAGGTAATACTATCCAAGACAATAGTGTATACATATTCATAGAATCATAAAATAGTTTGGGTTGGAAGGGACCTTTAAAGGTCATCTAGTCCAACCCCCTGTGCAATGAGCAGGGACATCTTCAACTAGATCAGGTTGCTCAGAGCCCCATTATTTCAAGTTTTATCAGTGTGAAACTGGATTGGGCACTTTGGGCATGCAGGAATACAAATAAAACTCCATCACAGCCATTTGTACCTCAAGTTAAAAACAGACTGAAGGCTGTTAAACATTTTCTGGTTTAGGGGGAAGAAAAAAAAAAAAAGAAAAAACAGTGACATGTAGAACTGGTACTGTCTTTTTGAGAGAGCAGGAAGAGCTCTCTAGGTCTGGAGAGATCTGGGCATAGAAAGATGTGCTCTACAGCTCTCCTACTTCAAAGAGTGCCACATAAAAATCTTCAGGAGCAGAGGCTAGTGGGACAATGTATGTATTAGAAAATATAGAAGGCCGTTTTAAAAGTTGTGATTCTTCGTGGTTTTTTGACTGTTCTTCAGAACTTATGAATGAATGGCATCAGAACATGCTCATGCCTGCTGGGCATTTGCTTCCTGCAGGCATTTGAGTAATTACATTTACTGGCACAGGTATTGTGGAAAGTAAAAATGCATTGTTCTTGGGTAACAAGTGTTTGTGCCAAAGATGCTTGCATGGAAGTTAAGTCAGAGTACAGAAGCATCTGCCTTATCTTTACAATCAACAGTCATGCTGTTTTTGGTTGCTTCATAATGTTTCAGTCCTGCCATGCTCAGAAGCCCCCTTTGTCACAGGAAGTGCAGTTAGTTAGCACTTCTAGGGCACATCTGGCTATTCCCACACTTGTAGAGGAATGCATAGAATGTAATACCTCATATGCAATCCCCCTCTTCTTCTGTATTGCAGCCATTATTGTTAATGAAGCGCATTGCTGACATCTCTTAGTTAAATATCCTGTGGTCACAGAGAGGAGACCACCTCCCACAGGAATTTATTTAACCAGCATGTCATTTAAAATATGCTATGATTGCACTGCAGTAGGCAATTAGAATGAATTCAAATTGATCAAGAGTTATTTTTATATGTATGACAGAGACGCTTCAGATTTGTTTCTTGTTCTCTTGTTTTTCTGCCTCATATCTGTCTTCCACATTCTGTAATCAACATCTTTCTCAGCTGCGTGTCCTGGGCCTTCCATGTGCCACAGAGCTAGCCCCTCCTCACCTCTGTGAAAGAGGTCTCTCTGCTATCATTAAAATGGTGTGACCATCGCTGGCTGCTGAGTCTAGCTATCTTTGTTATTCCTACAGGTTGAGTGAAGTCCTGACTTTTCATCTGAGTTTTGACCTCTCTTGATGTTGATGTTCATGATACCTGCCACACTCCTGAGGAACTTTAGTTGATCTCAGTAGTGCAGAAGCATAGGAGCAATATATGTTTTCTCATGCATTTGTTTACCTGTACAAATGACAAGCAGACATTTGGACAGTATCTCTAGTAACTCAGACAGAAATGTCATCTTTGCTTCTGATCTTCTTGACAGCAAGTTTTTGACTTCTGATGTACCTCTTTGTATAGAAGTGGCCATGTTCAAATCCCTGTATATCAATGGTGTTTGGTGTTTTATGGATTTTTCTTATTTGTCATCACTTTGTCCCATGTGACAGCACAAGTAGGATGTGTTTTCTTCATAGTATCAACAAAGAATAATGGAAAACCCTTGATGTTTTCATATGAATAAATCTCTTACAGTTCTGGAAGTTGCTCTGTTATATTTCTCACTGGTAATACGGTCCTGTGCTGTAGCCACACAGGCAACGTTGCTGCACAGTAAGCATCTTGGTATGATTAGGTAAATTGCGTTATTACTGCAATGACAATCCAGCTGCCTGCGTTGTCCTGGGATGCAAAAGAAGCATGTCATGTATGTGTCTGTGAAGCAAAATAGAAAACTCATGTGCTGTTATCACACCAAGTGTAATCTCCAAAACTCTGGGGAATGGTTGTGGCTAACAGAGGACTTAAAGAGTTGTGAGAGCATAGAAGTCTTGTGGGCTAGGAATTTCCCCAGGGAGTTTCCATCCTCCTTCCTCTTGCCTGTTCCATAGCCAAATGCAGATGGGCTTCTTGATAGAGGAGAGGAACTGATGCCTAAACTTGGGTCTAAAAAAATAATTTGGTAAGTGCTGTTGACTACTCAAAAGTGTACATGATATTCTTCCATTGAATTTCCTTGAAAAGTTATAGACAAACCTGGGGGAATTTCTGGGCAAGTGCCAGAAAACAGCTCTGTTGCCACTCATGTCTGTTTAATACCGCTTTTACTTTTATAAAGCAGAGATGTCACCAGTAGTGTTTGCACTGCCCAAGATTGCTTTTAGAAGAAAACATTCCACCTATTCTTGACTAACACTGGCTGCTAGGGCTGGGACAGGGCATTGGTGGGAACCCCTTGGAAAGAGGTAGGTAAAGACGTTGGTCCAGTGGGGAAGAAAGGACTGTTAATAGAAGATGCTGAAGAAGTAGATAAGATTTTCTTCTTTTACACAAAATTGCTGTAACCTATCCAGAGGCTTTGTATTATAAAAGCATGCTACATGTTGCCATTTGTGATTATTTATTTTTCTCTTTGTGCGTAGATGATCATTTGTTGTTGATTCATATGCTGCCTCCCACTTTGAGAGTACAGGTTGTCTGCCTCACAGTCTCAGCTTCTGTAGGAAGAAGAAACAAGTAGGCAGGTAATCATACTGGTAGGTACCAGTTTTTCTCACACAGCAATTGTGCAATGGTTCAAGCATAGCAACTGAGATCACACAGACCAAACTGCTCCCTTTTTCTCTCCCCACCTTGTTAAATGTCAGACGACAATGGTGCTTCTGAGAGTTACCTGGCTAATTAGCAAGGTGGTGTAAAGGGTTGTGCATTGCCATTGCCCACACAAGTCAGACTCAAAACTGGCTTCAGACACCAAAGAGAGAGAGAGCAGGCACACCAAGTGCATATCTGCTTGTGTGTTAGCTTTGTTTTGACAAGCTTGGGGCAGCCTATTATTATTCATTAAGACATCAAATAAAAGTTCTGAAGTTTTTTCATATATATCAGACTGGAGACTACTGTTTCACAGCTGCATTGGAATATTGCAGCTCCATGTTTGAAATTACCTGCTGGAAAGAAGTACTTTTCATGGGCTGATAATAAAAAATAAAGAGAGAGTCATGTTTATTTTTCTGCTGAAAGGTGGTCATTGCAGTAGTTACAACTAGGACAACTACCTGTGTTTTTATGGCACTCATACAATATAGCTCCAGCTATGAGTTAAGGCTCTGTTTTGATGTAGACAACTATGCAGTGGTTCTGGCCACCAGAACTTAGTCTCAACACAAGTCAGGGGCAAGTGAGTGAGACCCAGGACGTGTGGATGGATTAACCACTGAGGGGCTTTTCAATACAGAGGAAGTGGTGACCAGCAAGATGAGGCCTGGCTGATAGGATCATTGCCCCTCAGTTTCAGAAAGATTCAACAAATCAAATGACCTGCTTTTAGGAGAGAGCTGCCCCCTGCCTCACTGATTTGTCAATTGAAATGTCCTCTGAATCCCATAAGTATATGGGCTCAAAGAGTGGATCACTTTATAGCTGTGTTTAATCTTAATTTAGCAGCTCTATCAGTTTAAGCTTCCAGCATTGATGAGCCCTCTTGATATCCTGATGTTCATCCTTAAGTGGATGACACATTTAAAGTGACTCCTGAAGATGAGGAAGGTGAAGTTACTGAAAGAACTCAGAAGGACCAGGAATCAGAAAGGGTTCTTGTGATGAAGAATGTTGTAGGACTAGTCAATTATGAGACACTGAGGTAGAGGAAGACTAATTAGAAAAAGGTGTTCTCTTTTATTCTCAAAAAAAGGGGAAAGAAGTGAAAATGTGTGCCAAATTCTGTTAAAAGTTTGAAAGTATTAATTTAACCTGCATGGAGTAGAATTTGAATCAGCAAGGGAAATATATTATCCAGATTTTGCACAGACCTTCACAGAGTCTCACTGTTTTCCTTATTAAACATTTTTGGTTGTAACCTCCTAAATTATTTCAGTCCAGAATTTCAGCTGTGAGAAAGTTGACACGGGAGCTTTTGTTTGTGTGTGTACTAGGTCAGAGGCCTGGGCTCACTTAATTTAGGAGTTCTACTAGGCAAGAACCCTAGAAGTATCTTTTTATTTTTCATATGTCATTCTTTTCTTACAATTAGTAAAGAATCCCAATATTAACCCATGTTTCAGTAGAGTATTACAGGTAAGCTATCAAACTTAATTTTTTGTAGGAAGACTGTTAGCCCAAGAGTTCAGTCCTGTATCTTCAAACTGATGTGGAAAAATACCTTTGTTCTAATCTCATATTCAAAACACAAGATTGATATATCTAAGATACACCTTCATCTCTGAGCAGCCAGGGATGAGGTTAGGAAGGCCAAAGCCCTGACAGAATTAAATCTGGCCAGGGACGTCAAGGACAACACGGAAAGCTTCTATAGGTACGTCAGTGATAAAAGGAAGACTAGGGAAAATGTGGGTCCTCTCTGGGAGGAAACAGGAGACCTGATTACCCAGGATATAGAGAAGGCTGAGGCAGTCAGTGACTTTTTTGCTTCAGTCTTCACCAGCAAGTGCTCCAGCCACACCACCCACATTGCAGAAGGCAAAGACAGGAACTGGGAGAAGGAAGAACCACCCACCATAGGAGAAGATCAGGTTCAAGACCATCTAAAGAACCCAAAGGTGCACAAGTCCATGGGACCTGATGAGATGCATCTGTAAGTCCTGAGGGAACTGGCGGATGAAGTGGCTAAGCCATTATCCATCATATCTGAGAAGTTGTGGCAGTCCAGTGAAGTTCCTGCTGACTGGAAAAAGGGAAACATAATCCACATTTCTAAAAAGTGAAAAAAAGAAGACACTGGGAACTACAGACCAGTCAGTCTCAATGCTGTGCCCGGCAAGATCATAGAGTGGATCTCCCTGGAAACTATGCTAGGGCACATGGAAAACAAGGAGGTGATTGGTGACAGCCAATACAGCTTCACTAAGGGAAAATTGTACCTGACAAATTTGGTGGCCTTCTACGACAGGCTTACAGTGCTTAATGGATAAGGGAAGAGCAACTGATGTCATCTACCTGGACTTGTGCAAAGCAATTGACACTGTCCCACATGACATCCTTGTCTCTAAATTGGGGAGACATGGATTTGATGGATGTATCACTCAGTGGATAAGGAATTGGCTGGATGGTCACACTCAAAGAGTTGTGGTCAATGGCTTGATGTCTGAGTGGAGAGCAGTGATGAGTGCCATTTCTCAGGGGTCAGTATGGGGACCAGCGCTGTTTAACATCTTTGTTGGTGACATAGACAGTGGGATTGAGTGCACCCTCAGCAAGTTTGCTGATGACACCAAGCTGTGTGGTGCAGTCCAGATGCCATCCAGAGGGACCTTGACAGGCTTCAGAGGTGGGCCTGTGCAAACCTCATGAAGTTCAACAAGGGCAAGGTCCTGCGCATGGGTCAGGGCAATGACAAGTACAAATACAGACTGGGCCATGAGCAGACTGAGAGCAGCCCTGCGGATAAGGACTTGGGAGTATTAGTGGATTTAAAACTGACTATGAGCCAGCAATGTGCACTTGCAGCCCTGGGCTGCATCAAGAGAAGTGTGGCCAACAGGTCGAGGGAGGTAATTCTGCCCCTCTACTCTGCTCAGATGAGACCCCACCTGGAGTTCTGTGTCCAGCTCTGGGGCCCTCAACATAAGAAAGACATTGACCTGTTGAAGCAAGTTCAGATGAGGGCCACAAAGATGATCAGGGGGCTGGAGCACCTCCTCAGTGAGGGCAGACTGAGAGAGTTGGGGTTGTTCAGCCTGGAGAAGAGAAGGTTTTGGGGAGACCTTATAGCAGCCTCCCAGCACATAAAGGGAGCCTACAGGAAAGATGGGGAGGGACTCTTTATGAGGGAGTATAGCGATAGGACAAGGGGTAATGGCTTTATACTGAAAGAGGGTAGATTTAGATTAGATAGAAGGAAGAAATTATTTACTGTGAGGGTGGTGAGACACTGGAACAGGTTGCCCAGAGAAGTTGTGGGTGCCCCTTCCCTGGAAGGGTTCAAGGCCAGGTTGGACAGGGCTTTGAGAAACTTGGTCCAATGGAAGGTGTCCCTGCCCATGACATGGGGGTGGTACTAGATGATCTTTAAGGTCCCTTCCAACCCAAACCATTCCATGATTCTAAGATTGAATATTGAGGTTATGTGTTGGCTGAGGACTGTTCATAGATCAGATGCAACAGACTGTAGTACCTGCAGTAGGCTAGTCTAAGGCCGGAATGTCCATCTCTGATGAATTATCTTGCTTTTGTTGGCTTGGGTCACAACCTTAACATTATGTTGATGTAGGGTCTTGGTTTTAACATGTACCACATACCAAAGTATATTTACATTTTGGTACAAGTGTTGCATGCGTTTACTTTGTATCTTTGGGTTTATTTTAATGTTTTTCAAATATTTTAGAGTATAAATCCAAGGGTGAGCCATAGAATTTGTCTCCACTTTCCAGAAGTGACAATAAACATGTTACCCAGCTATTTTGGCAAGTGTACCTAATGTAATAAAAGACATTAGCTGCCTTTACGAAGAAAACTGTTTACTGTATTGATGCCACCTATGACAAAAACATATATCCATACAATTTCTTACCATTAGCAGCAACTAGGTCACACACAGTAGTTTCAGTAATTACAGCAAGTGTTCCATTTCTGAGGGAATTGATTTTTTTAGACTTACTGGGACATCTGGGGAGAGAGAAGGTAATCTTTAATTTTACTGCCAAATCTAGTTCTCGGTTCATTTAATTAGTTGTAATGAATATGATCTAAGGGTTTAGAAACTTAAATGCAGTCCCAGACATTTAAGGGAAAATATTGCTTATGCTGCTTGAACATGTGCTGTTGTACATTTTTTGCATGCAAGTTTTGTAGCCAGTTCCACCGGCTGTGTGATGCTGTGCATCTGCTCACATGAAGTGAGCATTAGTCTCCTGTACGACTTGCTTTAGTAAGGTGAATTTGAAGGAGCAGGGCTGGCTAAGTGTGTGATTACAGTCTGAGCCCTGAGACAGCCCCATCTCTGAAATGGAAGAAAACATACATAGTTGAGCTTTCCGAATTTTTATTGTTCATTGGTGCACTTTGCCCCCAATATGTTCCAGTTAAGCTCTGAATAAAAATGGGAATTCAGAGTTGCGCGTTCTCTTGTTTATTTTGGCAGGGAGTAGATTTTTGGATCTGTCTTTTGCTTACATTACTCGTCACTGTATTTCATTATCCATTTTCCTTAACACTGAGAGTGACTATGATTTTTATCTGGACTTGCATTTTTGTGACAGCTCCAAACTGCTCATTGTTTTTAACCGCTGACCATGTTATATACTTTATAGGCTGTTGTAACAGAGGAAAGCATCTAAGTCAACTGTAGCCTATACTTTGTGGAGCTATGGAACTACAGCTGGTTGCTTTTGAGTTGGCATCAGTATATCTTTTAAGTGAAGATGCTTATTACCACGCCCCTTAATTCCAACCTCTGCCATTTCTTCTCATATAAATACTGTCTCTAACATGATCCTGTGAGTCCATGGATTTTCTTTCAATATAGCAGTGTTCATGAAGATGATATTAAAGACAAGCAAGACTGTGAGCTATATTCTGTTTCTTTACACTACATTAGTAAATCTTGGACGTACTGTACCAGGCTTGGTGTATCAAACTTGGTCAGAGATGGAAATTGTATATCTTGCCGATTTTTAGATGAAGGCTTCTCTCCCCGTCCCCCATTCAAATTTTCCATGGAAACACGGATTTTTCTGAGGATTTTTTTTCCTTTTGGGAAAATAAAAACAGTATCTCTCAGTCTGAAAAAAAAAGAAAATAAAATTGACTTAATGTTTTAAGCTAGAAGAAGTCCCAGCTGCTGCAGGGAAGAGGTTGTAAGAACACACAGCCATGCACTCTGCTACACAGGAGTTTGTCAAAGTGAAGGTGACAGGAGCTTTTCCAAGCAGGGAAATAAGCAAGCCAAAAATATTTTTTTTTTAATTTTTTTTTCTCCCAATAAGGAAATTGCAGAAATTTCTTGTTGTGATTTTTTTTTTCTGGATTTGATTTTTTGCCACCATTGAGACAAGAACAAAATAGAAATACATGAAGCTTGCAAAAATGTAATTTTTCTAAGGGTAGAACAGGGAAAATAATTTATTATCTTCAAAATGTAAAGTTTTTAGTGATCTGTTCCTTTTTAAAATTTTGCTGTAAGGCAGTTTTTTAATAAAAGATTCTGTGTAATGCTCAGCAAATTGATTTCCAAGATTTTCTTGTATTGCATAGCAGGTTTTACATGTCTGCTTACATCAGGAAAACTTCATTCATCATATCTATTCCATCAGTTAGAGACAAACTAATAGTTTTAAAAGCAAATGATTTCACTCACTACAAACAAAAGAAGTTTGTCTTTTTAATAATTAGTTTGTATTTTGGTAAATAGCTAGGAGCTTTGATTGAGAAGCAGCATGCGTTTTCTTCAGTGCTATACGAATACAGAAAGGAAGTAAAAACTGCTAGGCTTCTTGGTGAAGTCAATGGTGCCATTAATGTGAACATGGAAAAATTAGTGTACTATGCAACACCTTTAAAAGAAAGATTTGTGTAACTTCTGAGAATCTACCTGTTGTGTAGGTGTGTTGTGTGAAGGTGGAGGAAGGGAACGGGGGCAGGGATGGACATTGAAGGAATGCTTTGCTGCGGAGCTCATTAGGCAGGAGTGCTGAAAGGCAGGAGTCTTTCAGTGGGTATCACAATGAAGGGAAGACATCTTGCTGAAACGCCAAAGTTAAACAGGGAAATATTACCATCCACATTTCTATATGCAGATACCATGAGACACAGTTACTGGAGATGGAATCTTGAGCAATATTAGGGCAGTTGCTTATTTAGATGCTGACTGTTGTGGGTTTAGGGTACCGCTTTTACAACTCCAGATCTGGAGACTGCTGCATGCATACATTTGATGCGAAGTCCCATTAAGCTTAGAAAGTACTTCTGAGACATAAAAAAAAATCCTATTGAAAGTAATTTCCTTAATAGTACACTTGAAATAGCTATTGACTGTGAGTATGTATAAATACATTCAGTATTTTGTCTGTAATAGTGTGCCACATGGAAATCTCAGCTTCCATTTTAAAATTAATGACTATTGACCGTATTGAAAAGTTCAGACACATGGCCTGAGCCAACCAGTGTTAGGAAGCAAAATGCACATACAGGGGCTCTGAAACAGTGTGTTTTGCAAAATTAGGTGTATGTGATTATTTTTGTTTGTTTTCTAAATCTTTGTGAGAACACAAGTGTAACAGAGGTATTCTTGATTATGTTCTGCCAGATCTGTCTTTAGTACTTGATGTAGTACTGGCCCTTTGTTTTTGAACACTTAACTAGGCTGTCCTGTGCTTTGCAAATAATCCACGTAAGTGTGTAGTGATCTACAGTGACTTAAGATTTCGTGCTTTATTACAATCAAAGCCAAAGAATAAATACCAATAAATATATCCCATGTGAGAAGCTTTTGAGCCTTTATTAAGAGTACTGACATTGCAGCCCACTAATTTCCAAATGCTGCTCGCCTTTGGCAGAGCTTTGCTTTTGCGTGTATTCTTCTGGTATACAACTTTTAAATATTTCAGTTGAAAATCAGATTTATTTCTGTTGTCTTACGTGTATTGCTCCTTTCAAAAGTGCGTTAGGGAAGTAATTCTGGTGAGGATTTCTTCTTGCCTTAGGTAGAAGAGTCAGTTTCTAAAGTTTCTTCAAAGGCATGGTTTCAGTCAAGGAGTTGTGCTTGGTGCCAGGAGTATAAGATATGTCTTTAAATACTGATTAGGAAAGATAAAGTGACTAGAGATAGATTTATTTTATCAGAGCTGCGGTACTATATATATCTTTGTATTAGGCTTTTACACTGAAAAGTCTACCTCAAGGTTTAATGGAGTTCTAATCTCCTGCTGAAGGTTTTTAAGAATAGATTAGACGGATGTCTATGTGACTCTATTTCTGTGCAGGAAGTGACCCAAGTGTTCTCTGCAGAGCTCATCATGCCTTTTATCTGTGTGGTTTACATTTTCAACACCTGTTCCTGTTTATTAATAAAAAAGTGTGTAAGCTAGATGAGTGATGATACAGAGGAGAGATAATTACTACAATGAAACATTATTAGAAAGAAGATGCATTGTTCATTTTTCAAAGGGATAGCATCTCAATTATTGGGGCCACCAGCCTGTCCAACGAGAGGCCTTCTTCACCGTGATTTCAATTCCTTGCACTAAAGACTCCTCTCTCATTTATTCATTAAGGCTCTGAGCAGGAATACTGTAGACTAATTTAGTTACTCCTGGAGGGAGCAAGCTATGAAGGCTGTTTTAGTTTCTTGCACAGGTCCTTCTTTAAAGTGAGAGTCCGAGGAAAGACTTTTATGAATGGTTCATAACAACAAAGCAATAGTCAGAAGACAGTGGGGACCTGGATGCCATGAACTACCTCTGTGACCGTGAGCAGGTCCCCTGAATTCCAGAGAGCTGAGTGAATTTCCTTGTCCTTTGAAGACCTTAACCCATGATCATGCTGAGAGCAACCTGGGGGAAAACTGTAAGGGAGATGTAAAGAAACTTGGTTGCTGCTTCACCTACCAGTTACAGGCATGCAAGCCAGTTTATCAATACACAAAAAGTTCAATACCAGCTAAATGCTGGCAATTTAATGTCTGGCCTGCCCCTAGCCCAGCTGGTACTGTGGGGATTACAAGTAATTAATTCTTCTTATCAAATCAAGAGTCCCTTTGACTAGGAATGACAACAAGCTACTCTCCCCCTTCCATATATAAAATGACTTTTTATTTAGGTAGCCAATGCCAGGAGACAGTCAATTTTCCCTTGCCCTCGGTGAACTGAAGGCAGTTTTAGAGCTGTTACGTGCATTTTTCCGATCTCAAACTGCAGCATCAAGGCTCCAGTTTGTTGTTTGTTTGGGATTTGCTGTTTTGATTATTTTTTTTTTCAATACAGCTAAAATATTTTCTTTTACTGTGGTTGTTTTGAGGTAGTACTGTAGACAGTTTCTGACATATTTTACTGTCAGTTATGGAAGCACTCCAAGCAGGGGATGTTATTCAGTCTTTCTCAGAGCTTTTAAACCTCTGCCGATCATTGTCATTTCTGAGTGCCTTCCATGTAGAGAGTAGGGCAGCTGCAAAGTCCCTGATATAGCATAATCTATTTAAGTTAGGAATTTACCTAGCTTTTGAGTTTAGGGAACTCCTGCAACACTACAGATACTGCTGCAATGTGAAAAAATACAGCGTCTATATTTTGGTTTGCACCTGCTGCTTCACATTACTGGTTTGTGAATCCTGTCATGAGTCTCAGTGTAGCAAATATTGCCCTGAAGTGTAGAAGGAATGGTTCCCTCTAATATCAGTATACCTGGAGCCATTTTTTTCTTCCAGTATTGACACGAGGCATGTGCTTCATCAAAAGACCTTCCTGGAGAAAAATGTGTAGCAAATTACCCTTTGGCCCGCTCTTTCTGGGTTTGTTTTTGTTTGTTGGGGGTTTTTTTTGTGTTTTTTGTTTGTTTGTTTGTTTGTTTAATCGAGTACTATGATTTGGGAGTTCTTATGACACAGGAAATCCTGTGCTAATGTAGGCACTGAAGCAAGCAGAGATTTTTATTATTTGAGAATCTGACTCAGTCTATGCACTGGGAAGTCAGACTTGGCATCCTGCATCTTTATCTGTTCTCTCTTTCCAGGGGTTCACCCACTTTTTGCTACTCTCCAGTGCCAGCCACAGAAGGGCACACAAGGGCATTTGGCCCTTACTTTCTAATCTTCTAAAGGCTGCCAGGTAGCTTTGCATGCTTGAGTAAGTTATTTCCGTCGTCTCTTCTATATATGGCAGCAGCAGCAGCTTCCCTTATCCTAGTATAAAAAAAAGGTTTGAACAACTGTTTATGTTCCTATCAAAATGGGTTGGTTTCCTTAGGTCCAGCTAAAGGTTTAGCAAATACCAATAAGCTCCAAAACAATTGTAGTTTAGTATGCTGATTTTTCATTTCCTCTGTAGGACTCACTGAATATCTTCTTCCCTAGAGTTCATGTAATACAGCATTTAAAATGTATTGGTAGGTTAAAAAGCTATATATTTTTTCATTCTAGTAATGCCAAAATAGCTGAACAGATTTTTTTTTTTTCATCTTTCCAAACACTGTTATCTCTAGTCAAGAGTCCAAATGCAAAAAGACTACAGAATACATTTTTTTAAAAAATCAAATGAAAAGGGAAGATAGGGAACTTTATTCTTGGTTTTTTGTGTGGTGGTTTAAAAAATTCTGACATAATTAAAAATTCTGATCTTTTAAGGATATTTATACACGGCATACACAAACTGAAGGCAGGCATCCTCTTTGTATTCTCTTAAGGGTTGCTTTTGGTGCTGCTGAGCTCATGTTCGTCTGTTAGACCTGCAGCACCCTGCACAGCAGGAGTGCGGTGGCTGGGGCAACTGGAAAACGACTCCTTCCTGGCTCCTCTTCTAGCCGGGGTGGGCTGTGCTCGCTGACAATGCCCTCCCTCCACTTGTGGCTTCTGCATCCCTGATCTTGCTCCAGAGCCCCAGTCCCCTATCCCCTATCTACTAAGGTTTGACTCTCACCCTTAGAGTACGTTGCACCTGTGTTTGCTCACCAGTTAACACAAGTCCCTCACTACAGAGAATCATGGAAGAACACGTTTGAAAACATCAAAGTAGTTCTCTCTTCCAACATATATGCTTGGAGACTATTTAATACCTTACATACACTAAGGAAGGTGTAGGCAAGTGGAGCTGAAATGTGTTTTCTTATGACTCCTCTGTCCACCAGAATTGAGTAGTATTTGCTGTCTGAATTAGAACATTGCCCAAAGTAAGATTTTTTTTTTTTTTTTTTTTGTGAGAAAGGGTTTCTACCTATCTCGTTACAGTTGTAGTCTATATCTGTATCATCCTGCTGTTTTCCAACATGTAACATTTTTTTTCAGCAAGTTGGGACATGAGTCTGATAGAAATAGACCTTGAGAATAGGGTTCAGTAGAAATGGTACATTTTTCACTCTAACAGATTTGATTCTAGTTTTGAACGACACTTTTTAGATGTGTTTTCCTAAAAGACAGGACAGTCTATTGATGATATGCTCAGCTGGTATAAATTGGTATGTCACCTTTGCCATCATAATAGATGTGGAGCATCAAAAATCTATTAATACCTGGGAAACAAATTATGGAGGATTGTTTGATTTTTTAAAAAAATTTGTATCAGAATCACAAAAGGTTGTTGTGAAGTGTTATTTGATTAATAAAACTTAGGTCCCTGTAGAGATGCAGCTTGCTTTTGAAGCAGGGGAGGTTTCCAGCAGTTTTGCCTTCTAGGCAGGTTCCACGGCAATTTATGAATACTTTCTAGAGAAATAATTTAATTCATATACCAATATGACCAAATTCTTACTGTTCCACAGTAAAGAGATAGTGTATAATGCAGAATTTAACCTTCCAGCAGCTTCATCACTTAAACCTGCACATTTGGACTTTGTAATTCCTCCATGTTTCATTTTAACAATCGTTAATGCCTTAGCCCAGAGGGGTTGAAGCACATATCTGAAGAAGATAGGCTAACCGCAGATTACCAAAGAGTCTGATGGGATGAGGGAGAATAGAATGAAAAGCACACTTTTGTCTGATGGTTGTGGGTTTTCTCAAGTGGTGGTATTGTATACACTCTGTACTACTGAGAACATCGTTTCCTGAGCAGTCAGTTTGCCCATGCCTCACCCGGTTTCTCACCATTGCCCTGGGAAGGGTTTGGGTCAGGCAGCGCTCCTGCCCAGAAGACTGCAACGCTCTGGCTCTGGTCCCACCTGTGCGCAGCCCATAGGGAGCTGCAGCCCTACTGAAGAATGGGCTCTGACTTCTTCAGCTCTGCCCTTTTCACGCAGTTTCTTCTGCCGTAAATTCATTGAGGGAACTTCCCGGAGAGGGAAATGCAGAAGCTAGTTTGCTGCATCAGAGAAAACAGCATGTAAGAGGGGAGCTGCCTCCGGGTGTGTTTGTGGTGCCTGTGGCGGGCAGTCGTAGGCCAGCTCTGTGGGCTGACGTGAGCACGTGTGAGCTGGCTGCCACCTGGAAGGTCATGGCTGCAGCTGAGGGGTGCGCTTGAACAAATAAGGCTTTTCTTCCATCTGTAGGCTGACAAGCACAAAGGAGTGCTGATTTAAGTCAAAGTGAAATAGAGAGCAACATAGGCCATACGGAGAAGTAGTGTGAGAAACAGGGAGATAGTCCAAGGCTTCTGGAGGAATATAATAATCTGCATCGCTGATGGAGATCCCCTTTTGTGTGTACTGCTGAGGACAGGTGAAAGGGAGAAAGAGAGTGATGGAAAGTAACTGTAGGCTCAGCCCTTCTGTTTTTATATTGCTTTATATGCCAAAATCTCTAGCTCCTGGTTCTCTGGTTGAAATTGTTTACCTTCCATCTGTGCTGCAGCTGGCAGTGCTTTGGAAATTGCTGAGTGGGGACAGGGTATTTCAACAAGTTAATCTAAATAAATATTTCAAGATGGACATTTATAGTCACAGAAATGGCTAAGTAAAACCAGCACACTCTTCTTCAGTAGAGCAGCTCCAAGCATGCATTCAGAAGCAAATTTGCTTTGTATAGTGACCCAAAGAGGCAACTTCAACCACAAACACAGTGCAACTGTCAGTGAATGAAGCACAGTCTCGTCTTTATTGTGCTCCATCAACAGAATTTAGCAGTGTGTTCTGATTGCAGAGTCTCTATTACTTGCAGTATTGCGCAGGCAAGAGAGGCTGTAGCTTGGCATTCCGCTTGCAGGTTGAGTGCAGGAGGCTGGCACTTGGGAAATGTGTCGCTCTCAATGAGTGAAGTGAACCTACAAGTCCTCAAGAGAGGTCAAACTTGGTGCTTTGTGGTGCCATTGGCAGTCATTTTCAAGACCGAATGGATTACACTTTTAGAAAGTACAGTCTATTTTTATTTTTTTCTTTAAATGCAATTAGATCCAATTACTAATACCTGTTAAGGGAAAATGGCCATGAATACAACTACTATGAAGAAGTATTTTAGAAATCTCACAATATTGACTTTTTCATCTGTTTCTGTTTTGATAAATGAGCTATGGGTATGATATTCATCTCTCACATAACTTCTCTCTTTATACTGTGTGAAAATAACCCTTAATTGTAGAACATGACAAATTTTCTTCCCCAAATGGACAAGAAACACAATTCTCATAAGCAAAGGAAATTGCCAGTAGATGGGGAGGGGAGTTTTCTTTACTCAACCCCATAAGCAACAGATCACCTCTTTTGTCAAAAACCTGCCTAGTTATATTAGTTTAAAGGCTCTGTATGAATTTATGAATTATGTTTTCGATTAACAAAAAAGTGTCTTTGAATGTAAGTAACATAAAAGCAACATCCATTCTTATAGATAATCTATAAGCCCATGTTTAAGGAAGGAAGATGCTGAAGAATCGTATTTTTGTTACAGGTTCACTTCAAGCTTATTTACATTGGTATTTCCATGATCTGAAGCCTAATACTGTAATAGTGTCATAAAAATTACTTAGGAAGTTCAGGTGCTATTGTGCTTTTTACTGTATATTATATTAATTATGAAAACCATACTGTATTAGGGCTTCACAGCATAGTGACTATTAAGTGACATAACATGAAACTGGTGGCCAAGAGTTCCTGAATGTTAGCTCCAGGTGTGCCACTAACTCTGTTATCTTGAACAAATTCCCTATAACTAAATTTGTGATGCTTTTGCTTATGCTGAACAACACCTCTACCTACCCAATAGACTTGTTGATTTCCATATCTTTAAAATTAGTAAAGCAGTACTGGAAGGAAATAATAGTAACAGGATTCAGCCTGCTTGCTCTCTCTTTTAGTCATATGTGGTGTTGGTAGGTGGTCTTGTGCAAAGCAACAGAGCGATCTGTCATTAAAAAAATACAAAGTTCTCTCCTTTTTTTTTAAACTTCTAGAGCTGAAATTTATATATCCTCAGTGTGAAAATGGCTTCTTATTACCTAGTTTGTAGAACCATGGTCTCACTTAGAGTGAAATTTAGGCCCTGAAATGTGCTATATAGAATCTGGGATTGGAGAGTGTAACCGATAATTAAATGGTGTTAGTGATGACACCGCAGGTGTCATTTCAACCTTAACCCAAAATTTCAAAAATAATAATCTTAGATGTCAAACTTCTCAGTTCTTGTCCAAAGTCAGTATATGAGTATAAATACTCTTGTATTCTTTAGGCTGTGGTTCACTGACAGAGTTGTAAAAAGATGAACTAATTTTTCAAATAGAGAAGTCTTTTTGGCATTAACTGAACATGGAAGTGCTCACCACTTTGGAAAAACAGGTCACATAGCAATTTAATATGCACTCAGGAGCTTGATTCTAGACTCTTGGTCTTTTAAATATTTATCATGCTAGTCTTAATATATAGACGCCCAGAGAGTGATGTAAACATTGAACAAACCAAGTTCATTTCTGAAAAAAACTGATCTGCACAGCTGCCTGGGCGGGTGTTCTTCAGAAAAAGCAGAACAGGTTATGAAAGAAAAAAATCCAGCTTCCTTCACATTGACAGTAGTTGTCTTTTGAGTACTTCTCTCATCTTGCTGATACTCTTCAGTGGAATCTGTTGGAGGAGCAGTATATTGTTCATCTATGGAAAGAAGACATTAAGTGATAATTATGTACACAAAACACTGGATAAAAGCCCAACAACATTTATCACTTTGTGGTTTAAACATTTCCAAACTGCAAATTAAAATAGCGGTCCATATTTAATAGCACTTTGGGCTGGTACAATGCTATTTTGCATAAATATTTGCTAATTAATTTAAAAATGTATGGTAGGTATAATGCATGGGTAATAATGCTTTGCCTGTTTCCCAAAAATGCTTTGGATATTAATTATATTCTCAAAACACACTGCAGATAATAAGTACTAAACATTATTATTATGAATTGGGTTAATTTAAGATGTAAAACTGCTAGAGTTGCATAATTCTTTAAGCACGTTATGAATATTTCAGCAGTGTTCATGCCTGATGTAACCAGAATCAGCAATCATTTCAAAACATATTTATTTTTACAGAATATAGATTGTAATTAAGCACATCTTTTGCTGGGGAGAAGGAGAACTGGAACTGACTTTAGACCTTTTGGCAGATCCCCTAAGCTTTAGCTTTTCACTGAAATTCCTCTCAGTCTTACTTTTACGTGCAACTCTCTCTTGCCACTCAGTAAACTGTAAATGTAAATGGTTGTAGCTCCACTGCCTTCCGTGGAACTGCAATCACTGCCCAAGGTAAGTGTCTCCGCTCTGTCACTGCTATCTCTTTCTTTGCTCAGGAGTGCTCAGAGTGGACTCTTTTCTGTATTTTCTGGCTTGTCCATCTACAGAACTGCTTCCTGCTTCTTACATTCCTCTGGGCCTCAGCATCACTTGTATCCAAAATTCAAGGTTTGCAGAGACGGATGCACAAATGTTATCTCAGCCTGTCATTTACTGAGGAATTACTTCACTGTTGGAGTTGAAAGAATCACCCATTAAAAACAAGATTCATGAGAAATCATTTATAGTCTGGCTCTGGAAGTTGTTAACCTGTTTTCCATGTGGATATGAGTGGCATTTGTTTCTGTGTTCAATATTGAACAGCATTCATTTTTCCTGTATTTCTGTTGTATTTGATTGTGCAGTGCTAAAACACTCCAGAAGTTGCCGTTGTGTAGATATAATATCAAAACACTGTATTTCACATCCGATTTCGACTTTTGTTCTCATTTTTATGTCTCAGTAGACTTCAGTGGAATGTCGGAATATCAATAAATGGGTCTTTGGAGAATAAGGCTCTAAGGTTCCAAAGAAATGTGAGTCATTTATCAAAAGGCTACTGTGAAGCAGTAATTTGAATTTATAACATAAAAAATAATTTGAAAATTTTATATTTAAAGCTAGAACACAATGGTAGTAGGGAACCCTATAAAAACAAGCAGTACTGTCAGGTGTATGTAAACAGGCTACCGACTTAACTATTCATATTGCCAAGAGGTGAAAGAAGAATTTCTGTAATAAACTCAGTTTTATCAACTGGAAATGTTAGAAGGTGTGAAAAGACCAGGCATATTAATCAATCAAAATATGACTTTGAGTTATGAACTTGTCATGTGGCTATGAAAAAGGAAAATCTAATCATAGACCGTATCAGGCAGTGAATTACCACCATTATATTGGTGAACTCTCATCCAGAACACCTTACCCATTCTAGTCAACCTTATTTCAGAGACATGTATTCTCACCGGAGCAGGTGTGGAAAAGGGGAATTACCATAACCAGTAAATGACAGTATACCTCAAGAGACAGGAACTGAGTATCATAGTGAACGGAGTGCTTGGAGCAAATACGCTCTAAATAAATGCAGAGTGCAAGTGGAGTCGATCAAACCACAGTTACATAAGGTAAAAGGAAATGTTAATTTTAAAGTAAAAGGATATTAACTGGCTATGAAAAAGTCATATTTTTTCCAGCTGTCTATTGAGTTATGTTCTGGGCATGGTTTTCAATAGGAGTTGAGGGAAGACTGTGGGGAAACGGCTTGTGTTCTCTCACGACCCCTAATTGCAGAGATGAGAGTTCATTGACAAAGATCTGCCTCATTCCTCTGTGGTATGCTCCCTACTGTGAAAGACCACTTAAGACACTGGCTTACAGAACTAGAAAACGTGTTGAGACAGATTGTTTGGTTACCTCCTTAACATGAAAGTGAAATACAGATACAATGTGTTAATTTTTGAGGTTTTGGCATATTACAAAACCAGTAAGGCAAGGGTACGTGTTCCTTAACCTTTAGGTAGAGTGGTGTCTATGTTAGTGTTAGTATTAGTCCCTATGTTAGACCCTTTATATTGCTTTGGAACTTAAAAAATTCAAAAGGTACAAGTTAAAGCAGGCCCATGTCTTAATCCCAGGTATTTGTTGAGACCTAATAAATAAAATGCATTTTTGTTGACTTTTCATTATAAAAGATGCTGCTGAAGGAACTAATGATAGCCAACCTTTTGACGTAATTGTTTCAAGAATGAACTTGCCTGCACTGTTGCTTGAAATCTTTGGTCCTTAATACCTTAGTGAAAACTTTGATGATAATATAATAGGGTGTCAGAACAATAATTTCTATGAGACTCTAATCCATCTGAACCAATTTGGACATGCTGTACCAATATGCAAGCTCCCAGTGTGAGTTCCTCTCAGATGGGTCATGTGAAGGTGGTCAGCTATCACCCAACTGTTACGCAGAATTTATCCTGGAGGTTAGAAATCCTCCCTCTCCAAATACTACCTTCAGCTCCACACCTGAGTCACAGTCTTGTGACCATGGATGAGGGCTAACCAGTACCTTTTAGGTACCTTACCATAGTAAGGTACCATACCTTTTATGGTACCTCACTATGAAAAATATCCAGCAACAAATCTCCATTGTTAAGTCTTCAAAATTAGCTTTTCATTCTGCCACATGGGCTGTGTGACCACAGATATGTAGATGTGGCCAGCAGTATGCAGTGGGATACATTTTGGTTCCCCAGTACAACTTCGGCATTTGGGTGAACAAAGCAGCGCTTCTTTGGGCTGAAGGACTGTGACAGTCCCTAGCCTTTGTGAAATGTGCCCCACAGTCTTCCTGACTCCCAAGTGCCATGGCCATCTAGGTCTGTGTTCCTACAGCTTGTGCAGCAGCAGTTTGTTCAACATTCTCTCTCTTCACTTCCTTTTATTTTTTTTCTTCTTTTTTCCTCTTACAGATGGACAAAAGAGGAAGAAATCATTAAGAAAGAAACTGGACTCTTTAGGGAAGGAGAGGAACAGAGACAAAGGTAAAATGAGTACATATTTACTGATCTGATTGGGTCTTAGTTTTGCATATGAGATTTCTTCAGTCTTGTATGTATACTTTCTGGAGCAAGAGAATTTGCTGAGCTGAGGTACTGCCTAGGTATTTATTTTCAAGTTGAAAAATATGTCTTATCTTTTCTATTTGTCATTGGTATAACCCAGATCTCTTCAACTGACAGCTAATTTCCTGGGAGAAAAGGAGGAGTTAAAGGACTGCATATTTTCTTCATTGTTCTTTCTGCCCATTTTCATGATCCAGTACAGAGTGCAGTCTGGATAAGATGATCCAGTTGTTTACCTGTATTTGCACTCTCCTCTTTCAATTTGCAAAGCATGTGAACCCCACCCTGCCCAAGCAAGTCAGTTGGTTTGCTTTTCTTTTTTTAACCTTAGGAAAATAGCCATTGTTTAAAATATAGAAATGATTCAGTGCTACTGATCAGTTAGATTTTAATAGACTCCATGTGACATGGATTTACAGATAAACTTGTACTCTTTTGTTTGGACAGTTATCAGTTTTATGGGCTGGGTCCTAATCCACTGGACTTGATCCTTAATTTGCAGCCATTTGAGCTAAGTCTAGACGTTGAGACCTGAAAAGTGTTTCTGAAATCGCAGTTTCCTGCACGTAGGTAATTGTGCATCTAATTTTGTGTTCCCTTCTGGAAAAGTAGTTCTGGAAAAGTGGTAGTAAAACTCAGTATTAACATCCCAGTTTCACAAACCCGCACACAAATGTACAAATTTGTAACAAGAGAAGTGATTTCATTACTCTGACGTTATTGTTTGTAATCTAATTTGGCAGAAGGATGGAACTTTGAAATTCCATTGAAAAAATGAACATCCTCTTTCCAAAGTTACTTTAGATATTTGTCAGGAAGAAAATACTTTCCTTTTAATTTTTGTTTCTTTGGTGACTTCATATATGGGATTATTATTTTCTTGATTTAAAAATGGCTGTGGGAAATATTTGCATTAGTTTTTCTAAAACTGAAAGTCCCCTGACACATTTGTTTGGGTAAATCCAGTGTTCTCCCATGTTGCATTGCAAGTACCTAATCTTTCATTTATTATGAGAATTACTTGATGTAGGACTGAGCCCACGTGCAGAAGGAGTCTTTAAGGGAGAGGTTTAATGATTTTACAGCCACCTTTGGGGAAAAATCTTATCTTGTACTGCTCCTGTCAATGCATTACATTTGGCTGCAGTGTAATTAATCAGTCATTATGTTGCTTAGCTTCCTTGTTTTTTTTTTCATTTAGTTCTCCATGCAGTTAAAAGTGCAAAGCAACATAGTTCTGTGCAAAAGCTTCCCTGCTTTTCAGTGCATTTACCAGATACTGATCTTCATAGCAGCCTGTGGGGTGCTTTTCTGCGTCGGAAATGGCTAACCACTTACTGCTTTTTTTAAAAAAAACTGTTCTGGCTTTCACAAATTTTTAATGCACTGAGAGTTCTTATCTTTCCCCCCATATGGGTAGCGTGGCTTTGGTAGCCTCCTTTTAAAGTTTCTATTTAAAAGCTCTTTTGAGAGCTTAAATACATTTTATCTTTTTATTCTCACATTTTTCATTGCAGTAGCAGATTTTAGCAATAATAAATTGATTTGATAATTCACCAAAGAACAAGTTTTGCTGTGTCACCCAAATCCGGTGGATCTTTGCAATTGCACCTCCAAACTCCTCCAAGGCCTCTTTGATACAGTGCCTTGAGAAATGATAGCTTCCTTCAGTGATGCATACAAATGCTTAACCTGGAGTTGCTCTTTATTCCTCTAAATTCTCTGTTGCCAAAGATCTTTCAAACAATTTTTACATCTCTGTTCAGGGATTTTTTTGTGTCTACTTTGCATGATAGCATTTATACTCCACTCAGTAACTTTGGGGGTATACTTTCTGTTTTTATTCCGATGGATTTTCTAAGTGTACTTTGCTGTTTAGGTCAGCACTTTGTGCTTATTCATCTTTGTATATATTTATCTACTTCCTGTTTTTCAGCATTGCTCATATCTTCTGGTTAACTATACCCAAGCATTTTTAAAAATCACTATGCTGATTCTCTTAATTTTAATTCCTTTTTTTTTCTTTCTTCTTTTAACTTCAGGCGTTTCAAACATGTACCACTCTGCTTTTATCCTCTTTCTTCTGCCTTCCACTGCCTTATTCTCATTTATAGAGATGTCTTACATGCTCTCTTCATGTATTAAATATTATAAGAGCACCCTCTGAGGGGAAAATAGCCCAGCACTACTCAAAATAGCAGAATCTATATTTCTCTCCTTTCTTGAGGATGTCTGTATTGACAGTAGTGTCCGGTTGGTCAGTAAGGGTAGAGAAGGCCAGGAAACTGAAAGGAGTTGGGTTCCCAATGAGGTTGTGTCAGCAGAGTGAAAAGAAAGCCATGTTGGCTCTTATTTGTTGCCAACAGCAAACGTTAGGCAAAAATAGCCCAGATAGCAGCATATGGCACCCTACTTCTTAGGGTTTCTGTCCATGGTTGTTTCTGGTGTGCTCTGCCCTTCTGAGTTATTAAAGATGATCTGCCACACAGATACTTGCTGAGCAGACTCATAATCCATGATGGCTCAGGGGATGAGCAACCAGGAATGCCACATGGGCCCTTAGCCTGGCACGGTTGGTGGAAGGTGTCTGTTTTCCTGTAGGAAGCAGCAGCACTAGCATCTCCCCCAGCCTCAGGAGTTAGGAGGGACAGCATTGTCCAGCTTGCAGGTGATGAGCTGGCTCTGGAAAGAAGAATGTAAGGCCTCATGCTGCTGGTCTCCGTAAGGATGAGCCCACCATGCTCACCTCAGGGCCAAGCCCCACCACCTTTCCTGAACAGTGGTCTCCATATCACCCAAAGTCAAAGTTAACCTCCCTCAGCGTGTGTGTCACAGCAAGCTGGAAGTATTATCCTAGTCTGTTCCATGGTGTTTTTTAACAAGCATTTCTACCATTTATTTATGAAGAGAGTATCTTCCATACAAACACATTGCACTGTGGACATGGGTGTGCACAAACAAAAGGCAGGGAGCACTTACTTACCCACCCGGGCAGGTCCCTAGCTCTCATGCCCGAAAAGAATGCCTTCCTTCTGTTTCTTTTTGGGGTTTTGTGGGTTTGTTTTGGGTTTTTTTGGTAACTAGTCCAGCTGCACCATTGTGAGAAGGAGACAGTCTGCAGGACATCGGAGGGGAAGCAGGGAAGCCGATTTCCAGAACACTTTATACAGATGAGTTGCAGCTGCCTTAATGCAAACAGCATTTGTGTCCCTTCAGCATCACTTTTGTAAGCACAGTTGCAGTTTGAAGAGTATGTAATTAATCCCAAACATTTTGAGTTTCCCATGTCCCACCTTGGGAGACCCCACATACCAGAACAAGTAACAGTGGAAGGGGCCATATTGTTAGGTCTTGACTGGAGTATGTGCCACCTGAAAAGTCTTTTTTTTTTTTTTTTGATAGATAGGCTTCTGAAGGTTAATCCTGCCAATCACACAGTACCATGTGATCCTGTGTGTGGGTTGCAGCCAAAGATCACCAAGATGTGTCTGGCGCAGGAAGCCACAGAGGTAGAGAAAAAGGCCACTGTGCTGATCACTGGGGATGTGCGATGGAGTCCTTGCTGCAGGGTGCACGAGGTGTGAATCTTGTGCATCTTGTAGTGTGTGTGGTCAGCATCTTCAGGTGCAGGCAGTTCCTGAGAAAGAGCGGGGAGGACTTGAGTCCTTGGTCTTGCCTGACAAACCCTCTCCTTTAGCACTGACGTGCACTGAACTGCCCTAGGGTGTAGACTTCTGTAGTACCACCTACCTCCGATTTGTGCCCAAGACTGTTCTCCCTCACCCCACCCCACCAGGTGTCCATGCTTAAAAGGCATAACCAAAAGGATATAGTACTCATTTCTTCTAGGACTGTTTGGAGATGTAATCACTCATGTTTTAGGCCTCGTTCCAATCTGTGGAGTTTTTACTCTCCTAATACCACGGTTTATTTAGATGGATCAGTCGATCAACCTGTCTGTTAAGTGAGAGTTTCAGCAAATTGTCATACTTCTGAAAGCCAACAAAGACACTAAAGTAGAATTGAATTCACTTTAAATGAGATTCATATCTTTATTTTGTCCTTTTTGAGAGATACATATGTCCTTATCTCATTAAAAGGGGCAAAAATTCTAAAACAAGTGTTTTTTCAATTGTTTTTACATCTCTGAGTGACTCACCAGATCAGGATATAGCAAAAGTTGCCAGATGTAAACAGACAAAGCAGGAGAGCAGCACTCTGCTCAGATATTTAAGCAATATTTTCAGCTTCCATCATTCGATGTCTTTGCTTTTCTCTACCCAGCTTCCTTATTTTTAATGGCCATCGTGATTCTCAGTCATGCTGTCTACATGTCTCCAAACATTTGCTTTAGCTGCTAACAAACGCTACTCGGGCTGGAGGAGCAGTAAAATGTCAGTGCTGCTTGGAATAAGAAATTCTCAGGATGCTCTGCATGCTGGCAGCTGAGTACTGTTCCCTTACAAATTCACTGCTAATTTTGACAGCAGCAGAAGTGGAGCCTTTCATTTGACTCCTGCCAGTGGTACAGGGGTCAGCATAAGCCTACCTACTTAGACAGTACACACAGGCATTCCTGAGAGAGATGCTTCCCAGAAAGGATTTCTCCTAGAAGATTTTATCAGTAAACCAGCTCCATTTTGCCTTGGTTCCAGTAAACACTACAGGTGAACTAAGAGACCTGCTCAGAAGTAATAATCAGTTGTTACGTGATTTGTTGAGCAACTGAGAATCATCCCATTTTCTGGTGTTTCTGTGTGGAATGTAAATACTTGACAGGTTCCATAGGGCCTTAGCAGAGCTGCTCTGTATGCTGGAGTTTCTGAGAAAAGGTCTTCCTGGTAACTCTGTGGTATATGCAGATCCATCAGTAGATGTTTAATTTTTCTTTAGTTCAAAATTTTGGAAAACATCTTCCTTGTTTACTTCCCAGCCATACTCAATAAATTTAGAGGTATTTCTTAATGTTTGCATTTATTCTTCAGCAGTTCAACCTGACATGATGTTCGTTTGTCTTGGCACAGCCTAAGGAGAGAGCTGAATAGATGAAGTTTCTTTTTTATTATAGTTTATTAGAAATGTGATTTTTTTTCAAGCCTTTCCAGCACCCTACTGTGCTTTTTAAAAAACTTTTAAAATGTTTCTCATGCTCTCTAGGTATACAAAAGGTTTTTTAAGCAACACTGTGTCGTATTTTGTACTAAAGTCAACTAAAGGACTGAAGAACCTCTTGGGTATTTTTTTAAAAAACCCAAAATCCTACCCACAGAAAAAGCCTAAGTAATTGGGAAGGCCTTATGTCACTCCTTGAAGGTCAGTGAGCTCCAACTAGCTAGAGAATGGAGTTTCAGCCACAGAACTGATGCTGAGAACATTGTCTTATCTCGAGTCTTCTGGAGTCAGTGCAGGGTTTTGATGAACATTCAGATGGAAGGAGTTTTGCCATTCCCATTATGTATCAAGTTCTCCATTTTCCTAATTTTCTTGCTTCCACCACTCTCTCTACAGATCCAAAGTAATTAATTTCAGTTAGCAAAACAGAGTTACCCAGTCCGGCTAGCTGGGGACGTTGAGTTAAAGACCCCTACCCATTTAAATATCCCTTTTAAATCATATTATTCTTTGAGCTGTCTCACGCTATTCCTATCATTTAAACAGAGGTAGTACATGCACCTCAGTAGATCTTGGTCACAAGGTTTTAGCAGCTCAAAACCAGCACTTTAGCTGTATTTAAGAAAAAACCCCAAAGTGCTAAGGAGACTATCCAAAGTTGCTGTATTGTATGCTGTTCACTTTATTAGCATTGAAGGCCTCATTAGGGTCTAGAGTGTAGACCTCACTGGTTCTTAATAGATTGTTATGGTTTGTGGAATAGAAACCACAATTTTCGCCAGCTGAAACTTCAGAGAAGCCTTCAAAACTGTACTTGGATGGGGAGACATGAAGCCAAGTAAGCTAACTGTATGGGTCAACATCCTGGATATCAGGATTTCTGATCACTGAAACTCTTATTTGATCTGGCTGGGAGTTTTTCTGTGACATGCTGCTTTTGATTAGAAAACACTGATTTGCCACCACAGAAAGATTTCTTAGGAACATACCAGTTTTGATGAAAATTTTGTTAAGAAACTTGCATCAGCTGCAAGATGGACTTTCTGGTAAGAGAAATTACACACTTCTCCAAAATAGCAAATTGTCTCCTTTGCCAGTAAACACTAAAAACCAGAATGGATCAAAAGTCAAGTCCTTATGTGCTGCTGGCTAATTATATGAGTCTGCATTTCCAAGCTGGTTGCCCAATCCAGCAGGTTTTTTCACATTTTTACATGGTGCTTTCTGCAAAATTTCTTTTTAAGCTGCTCACTCTCCTAATTGAGTAAGTGATCAAATTTTTGTTGGGTTTATAGAGAGTAGCTAACTTAGTAGCTTTGGCACTCAGTATATACACAACAGACCAGAGTTTGAGCTGCTGCTCTAAGGAATGCTTCTTCATACAAATGAAACATCTGCAACAGCAGGGAGCAGTAAATAGAGAGTTGGTACTTTTACCTTGAGTGTGAGACCAGAGTCTCAAACCTACACATCTTACATCTGAGTCAGTGCCCTTTCTCCCCCATCACAGAATCACAGAATCGTCTAAGCTGGAAAAGACCTTGAAGATCATCTAGTCCAACCATTAACCTAACACTGACCCTTCTCAACTACACCATATCCCTAAGCGCTATGTCAACCTGACTCTTAAACACCTCCAGGGATGGGGACTCCACCACTGCCCTGGGCAGCCCATTCCAATGCCTAACAACCTGTTCTGTAAAGAAATGCTTCCTAATATCCAGTCTAAACCTTCCCTGGCGCAACTTGAGGCCATTCCCTCTTGTCCTATCGCTTGTTACTTGGTTAAAGAGACTCATCCCCAGCTCTCTGCAACCTCCTTTCAGGTAGTTGTAGAGGGCGATGAGGTCTCTCCTCAGCCTCCTCTTCTCCAGACTAAACAACCCCAGTTCCCTCAGCCTCTCCTCATACGACATGTGCTCCAGACCCTTCACCAGCTTCGTTGCCCTTCTCTGGACACGCTCGAGTAATTCAATGTCCTTTTTGTAATGAGGGGCCCAAAACTGAACACAGTAATCGAGATGCGGCCTCACCAGTGCCGAGTACAGGGGCAAGATCACTTCCCTGTCCCTGCTGGCCACGCTATTTCTGATACAAGCCAGGATACTATTGCCCTTCTTGGCCACCTGGGCACACTGCTGGCTCATGTTCAGCCAGCTGTCAATCAACACCCCCAGGTCCCTCTCTGACTGGCAGCTCTCCAGCCACTCCTCCCCAAGCCTGTAGCGCTGCTGGGGGTTGTTGTGGCCCAAGTGCAGCACCCGGCATTTGACCTTATTGAAGCTCATACAGTTGGCCTTAGCCCATCACTCCAGCCTGTCCAGTTCTCTCTGCAGAGCCTCCCTACCCTCGAGCAGATCAACACTCCCACCCAACTTGGTGTCGTCTGCAAACTTACTGAGGGTGCACTCGATCCCCTCGTCCAGATCATCAATAAAGATGTTAAACAGGAGTGGCCCCAAAACCGAGCCCTGGGGGACACCACTCATGACCAGCCACCAACTGGATTTAACTCCATTCACCACAACTCTCTGGGCCCGGCCATCCAGCCAGTTTTTTACCCAGCAAAGCGTGCGATCATCCAAGCCTCGAGCAGCCAGTTTTGCCAGGAGAATGCTGTGGGAAACAGTGTCAAAGGCCTTACTGAAGTCAAGGTAAACTACATCCACAGCCTTTCCCTCATCCAATAAGCTGGTCACCCTGTTGTAGAAGGAGATCAGGTTTGTCAAGCAGGACCTGCCTTTCATAAACCCATGCTGACTGGGCCTGATCATCTGGTTGTCCCGCATGTGTTCTGTGATGGTACTCTGGATGAGCTGCTCCATCAGCTTCCCAGGCACTGACATCAAGCTGACAGGCCTGTAATTTCCCGGGTCATCCTTCCGACCCTTCTTATATGTGGGCGTCACATTGGCCAGTTTCCAATCTGTCAATGGGTTGCTAAATACTTTGCATGACTACAACTCTTCTTTTTTGAATAAATCTGAAATGTCAAAAGGGCTGGCGTTCTCTCTACTGGACATGATATTACCTGTACAACAGGGAAATTGTTGGGGTTGAATACTTCTAAAGAGTGATGGGCAAAACATGCTCTTCACCACCACCCCACAATATATACACACACACTAGTTTTGGTGGGAACTTGAGGCTGTAGCCAGTCTGTGGAGGGTGCAACTAATTCTCTTAATTTCAGCAAACGAGCAAAAAGTTACTGGTTTTGCCAGTTCTTTAACGTAATTGCCACTGCCAGCCAGCATCACTTCCATCTCTATTTAGTCTGAAAATCAGCCAGTTGGTTTTCATCCAGTTCCCCATCTCTGCCAGACATTGAGAAATCGGGGAAGCAGTTCATGTCCTCTGAGAATGAGGCCTACAGCAAAGTAGACTAGAGGCTCAATGTCCTTTCACTGCTCTACAGGCACGTTGAGCAAGAGCAATTAAAAATCCCACACCTCAGAGTTTTGAAAGAGGAGCAACACCTACCTCAAAATACCCGCCTTTACATAATGAAGTCAGGGAGAAGGTGATTTTATTGAAATTCTTTTAATAAGCAGTACTGAGATCTCATCTCCTGCTGATCTTATCCCCGTTGATCCCAGTGCTATAGGATCAGTGACATCAGCATGATGGGCATCACTGGGCTACATACTGCTGTCCTATCCCAATTTGAAGCACACGTGGCTGTGAGCCAAAACCAGGTAAATATTTCATGTTCAGGATTTCATTTGGCTCAGTGGCTTTACTCAGGAAATGCTGTGGAAGGACAAATAAATAGGGGTGCTGGAGGTACAACAATGTACCCAGTTAGACAGCCAGCAAGGAAGACATTGTTGCATATGTGTATCTCAAGTTTGTAGTCTTAGATGTTCACTGGTAAGATAATTCAGAAAAGAAAAAAATGTTAATGCTAATACTCTCATCATTTTATAGGCACACTCTTCTGGGTACAGGAGGGATGGGTCTAACTCTGGGCTCCTGGAACTGGCAATCCCCGCATTGCTTGATACCCATGAGATGATGTTCTTTCTTGTCCTAAATTAAATGCAGATGGTTTTAGATGTCATTCTACTCACAGGTCACCTCCAGACTTGCTTGATATGTGAGGCTCTGCTTCCTGATTTAGTTTTGTCTGGCCACCAAACTAAGGTCATGTCTTAACATTTCATACTTTTAAAGAGCAGTAATGTTTCTCACCAAATCAGAACAATGGGCCTTTGTCTATTTAGTATGATAGGCTAGTAGTGTCCTCATTTAGGATTCATACAATATAGTCTTCTTTTCAATGCCTTACTTTAATCTTAATGTAAGCCTAGATAAAATTTGAAACTGTCATCAAACATATAGTCAGACTTTAAGTCCCAGGAGAAACTTCAGCCTTTCATCATGTAGACAATTGTGGCAAAAGAGAAGGATAGTGTGTAAGGATTTTTTTGTTTGCCCCTTTTTTTTTGTTCCTTGTTTTCATAGTAAAAAAAAATTAAAAAAAAGTTTAAAAAGTTGCACCCATTTTCACCAGGATGAATAGAGTCAATAGCTATTTTTTCATTCCATTTGAGCACAAAACAGTACTAGTTGGCAGCCTGACCCACTGGTTTTGGTTCTACTAATCTCAGATAGGTCTAGATTTGAAACTTAATGACAAGAATTTCAATGTTAGTTGTTGTTGGCAAATTCACTGTAGAGCATTTTTCTGTTCTGTAAAATATGTGAGCATTTTACTTTGAGACCTGAAGTATATGCTGCTTTTGTACATTACAGTTATGTTGATGTGGGATGGGATTATATTCTTTCTGTTAATTGAGAGAAATCTCTATTCCACTATATTTCTATATGTCCATATATATTTTTGTACTGTTACAAAGGACCTTTATACTGATATATCACTATTAAACCAGTTTAGTCTTACCAGTATGTTAAAGCAGGATAGTTCTTGTATATATTTAAAACCATATCCTTGAAGGCTTAATCTGAATAGTGGATGCACTTACAAGCTCCCTGTACAGGTAGGCACATACCCTCCTGACCTGTAATGAGACCCATGCATGAACCTGTACCCCTTGACCGTGGTGCCTTGCAGCATTTGTGAGAAATATTTCAGACTCCTTTGCCAGGTTTCTGAGAGAGCTGTGGCACCATCCAGCTAGGCTTCCCAGTTTTAGGATTAGGTTACCGGAGCCTCTGATGGCCCTCTGCATCATCTAGATATAGCCAAAGGTGCCAGACTGCCATTTGCCTTCAGTGAAAGTTAATACCTTAATTAGATCTTCACCCAAGTGATTTTCCAAGATTCTGTGTGGTATGTCTTGCATGATCCAACTGGAAACAGGATTCAGATACCATGGGCTACAATTACCTGGCACGTCTCCACTATTATTTTATTGTTTGAATGTTGTTATTATTATTATGCAGTCTAGTACTTCACTGGAATTATTATATATGTAAAGGGATTTCAGATTGTTTTTCTTTTTAAAGCTTAATACTTAATTCTTTTTGTACTAAATAAATATCAGATGTTCAGTAAATATTAATTTTGTTGTTGTTGTTGCAGAATTTATTCCCCAGGCTTTTGGAATGCCCTTGTCCCAAGTGATTGCTAATGACCGGGCCTACAAGCTCAAGCAAGACTCTCAGAGAGAAGAGCAAAAAGATGTTTCAGATTTTGTGGCCTTTCTCTTGCCGTTTGGAACTAAAAAGCAGAACAAAGAACTTTCAAGCAGTAACTCATCTCTTAGCTCAACCTCAGAAACACCAAATGAATCCACTTCTCCTAACACACCCGAGCCAGCGCCACGAGCAAGGAGGCGTGTAAGTAGATCCATCACAATGCGGTGCAGGCCGGTAGGTCCAGAGAGTCTCGCTGGAGCAGGAAAAAACTCTGTTGTGCCCACAGATTGTGGAATATTTCTTCTGTCATGTTTGAACGGTCATTTTCAGGTGAAAGCTGGCCTGTTCTATACCAGAAAATTCTAACTGTAATGGAAGTCTTCTTTCTCTGGTGCTGGTGGGAAAAGATCATATGGATTGTGCAAATCTGTTACAGATCACAAAGTTTCAGAGAGATTATTTAGAAGTTTTCTTGTTCCGTCCCTTTATCTACCTCCTTCTGTGTAGGAGGTCTTTTAGATTTAACAAATTCCATCCATCTTCAACCTAATTTTTTCAGCTGGGGAAGATTAAATCTATGTGATTGTTATTTATATGTATGCTTATGTTAATCTAGCTCTACAAATTTGGAAATAAATCTAACTATTGATCCCTATCCTAATATTAATAAAAATCCCTATGGTCTAATTCTGATCATGTCCTTGGTGGTAAGTAAGAAGTTGTCAGAGTAAATTTGTACCAGGCTCTCTGAAGGACATTTCCACATGGGGGCTATGCTTTGGCAGCAGAACACAGTGCAGTGGTTTGGGTTGAATGTTAATCCTGCATGTAAGATAGGTACCTGGTAGACCATTTGTTTGCAGAGTTCTGTTTCTTGTAAGTAAATTTTACGCTCTGAGCTTTTCAGTTTTCCAGTACTGCAGCTAGTAACAGTATTTTTTTTTTTTTATACCATGGGATAGAGGTTCTAGAGTTACTGTTTTTAATTTCATTTGCAATGAAGAGAGAGAAAATTCATAATAAAGTACTTTCAATAAAAACCCCTGTTAAGTAATCTGAGAAGGAATTTGGGGTACAGGAACAGACCCTGAAAAATAAAATATTTTCTTAGGATCCTTACCTTCTTTCATCCCTAGGATAAAACCTGCTTCAGAGAAATGCTATGTAGGGCTCTCCAAGACATGGTAGTAAGAGGAGTAGAACTGGAGTAAATTGCAAATTAAGAGAAAGTTGAAGAGCCCCATGACCTGCCTTCTTTCCCTCTAGCTGTCAGCTGAAGCTTGAAATGTCTACATTCTGTAGCTGAGGGCATGGTATTTGAAGATGTTTGCATTCTTACATATGCATAATGCACATATATTGGCCTGTCCAGACCATACAAACAGGCAGTTGTGTTCACACAAAAGTGCACAGTACATGTGAATGAATATAAGTGTGAAGGGAAACCTGCCAACTTCTTTCAGAATTTGGCATAGGCAGTGACAAAAGATAGAAATCCGTATACACCCATTGGCTTCAGAACCTGTTTTCATATGAGGGAAGGATAACACATGTGTCCAGATATGGGTCATCTGCTGTTCTTTTCACCAAGTGGGATAAGGTCTCTGACATGCATTTGACCAGCCGGCAAGCAGAAGGAACCTGGATCCTTTGTTATATCCAAGGGATAGAGCTCCGTCAGGACCAAGTTCCTAGAAGCTTGTGGGGGTTTTGCTTGTTTGGTCTTTTTTTTTTTTTTTTTTAATACCAGTGTTGCAGCTTTCAGGGTGTTGGATTTGAGCCTGTAGTTCGTAGACGTGAGGATGCAGTAGTACATGGTTCACCTACAGAGAAGTAAGAGCAGACTAAGGTGGACAGTGTGGTATGGAGGGAGCTGGCATTTTCTCTTGGGAATGAACCTCAGTTACTCAGTAATGTACTTTATGAATTGTCAATTATTTCACATAAATAACAACTCATGTCCCATATCTTGTCTGTCGTTGGCTTTTATACTTCTGCTTATCAGTGTACTTACTCCACTCCACTGAGGTTTTTAGGGGATGGTAAGGAAGCCTGCACTGATCTGTTATCTCTTGGGCAGTGTTGCACTGTTTATTTTCAACTATATCAAGGCAAATACTTCCAAAAAAAAAAAAAAAGAAAGATTAATTAGTAGATGCAACTGATACAACCAGTTTCTCACACAAATGCTGCACAGATACCTGGAGTTGCAGTCCTTTTAAATTGGAAGGGTTGTTTATTACTGTACCATTCACTTTTGTGTATTCCAGTGAGTCTTCAAACACTCAACTGAGGATTTCAGTAAGAAATATAAGGCAATGCTGGCTGCAGAGCTCATGATATGAGTGCTGTGGTTATCTCTTCTCTGAGAGCTAGACAGAAATCACTGTTGCTGCATTTTCTGTGTAGAATTTTTGCCCAGAAGTTGGAAGTTGAGACCCTGGTCATCCAGCAAGACACTTTTTGTGTGCTTATTGTAGAGAATATTCTACTCTCTGTTAATATATTATTTTTATATATATTATGCAGCCAAATTTTATTCAAGTATCAGGAGCTCTGTCATACTGCTTTACTACTCAAATACCACAATGTATGGAGTGAAAAGGGATCTGCCATGGATAGTACTGGATCCCATGCATACTCTGTAACATTGCTCATCTTTTCAAAAGAGAAAAGCCTTCTATAACCCTTAAAAAGTAAAGAAAACCTTAATCTGACCTTCATTCCACACCTGTCCCTCTGGCCTTCATTTTCTTTTTGCTCTTTCCATTTCCTTTTTAATTTCCACTTTCCTTCATGTTTCTGTATGCTTATCTTAATACTTGTGCAGTTTATTTAGATTTTGAGCTTGCCATGGTGGAGCAGGGACTGGTATCTATTATGTGCAAAGGTAATGCCCAGTAGATTTTTCTTTGGTGCTGGGCACTGCAGTCCAAGTAGCACTGTGTCTGTGTTGATAGTCCTGGAGTAGTGGGCAGCAATGTGCATGATCTCCTGCATCATTCCTCAGCAGTTGTATAGGTCTGGCTGAGCCCAGACTAATAGGTGTGGCTGACTTTGAGCTGGATCCATGGACTGTGTTGGTATTGTTTTCCTGGGCACTTTGAAATTTAAAATCAGAGCTGTCAGGGACTTGGTATTGCCAAGCAGTGCTGTATTTCAGCCACTGAACTCAAGGTCACTCTTCCTAAAGCCAGCTCAGTGCCCCAGTTAATCCACAACTTTGATAAAATGCCCATGGATAATGGTGAACTGACTGTATTTACATCTATTTTAGGGATCTGAATCCGACTTAAGTGACTCTGTGATAATAATGATTCAAGAGGTGAGGATGCTTTGCAGGCAGGGAAGGACCAGTAAAGGCAGGCTGTAAAGGAGGGGACCTGTCATAACAGGAACTGCCTGTGAGCTGTAGTGGTGAGGATGGTGTTAGGATTTTCAGTGTCAGTTGACTAATTTTGATGTCTGAAACCCCAAACTCTTAAAAACAAAATAGAAAAATTGTTGAGTTGGAATTTTACACACATGGATCATAGCCAGAGATTCTTGTTTCGTTTTGGGTTGCCTTTTTTTTTTTTGTGTCTCCTTTTGGCAGGAAATGGTAGAGAGAATCAAGCAATTGTACTTCTGAGAGACATCAGAAATCAAGGTCAAAGTTGTGTTCTAAAGGGACTAATAATTGTTTAGAGGCGTGGGTCCAAAAAAACTCTAAAAACTTCCCTGTGTTTTATTTATAAGTCTTCCATGAATTATAAGAAACAGAACTAAACCTGAGAAGTTAGATGCTTTTTTAAAAAAGATATTATGAACTAAAAATTTTTAAATTCATTTGAAATCTCAGTGGACTTTGTATGAGTTGCCTATGAGCCATAAATCTTTGCAAAGTTCAGTTGTCTAGGCTGATGGAAGAAAATGCTTCTAGAGCTTGAAATTCCTCAGCAGTTGTACAGTTTTCATTTAATAGATGTGGAGATCTTACCAGCAGTCTGTGAAATACCTGTCCTCAAAACAATGAGTTTTTGAGAAATTAGAGTTGTCAGCAAAGTTTTGAATGGGAATTTACATTTTCTTCATTATTTCTTAGGATGATATGTTGGATCCCTATACAGTACATTTAATGTTATGGTTAAATGTATCCTTTGTTTCAGAAAGAAAGAAAATAATTTACAGTAGATATTTTTAATGAGAATTAAGGCCAAATTTTTTCTTCTTGTTTTGTTATTATTTATAAGCCTAGATGTCCCCTAAAATGTTTTTGCCTGGTAAGTTTAATAACAATTGAGGGAAATGGTTGTTTTGAAGTGACAGTAATCTTATGGTTTGAAAAAAAAATCTTATTTTTCAAGTGTGAACATTGAAACATGCCATAAATCTCCTACTGCTTGTACTGCTTCATCCTTTACAAACTGCTTGAACTTTTGTACCTTGCTGTAATCCAAACATAGTTTTCAAAGCTTTCATTGGAATTTTAATGGTTTTAAAATATTAAGATATGTGAAGTAGAACTATCTAAAAAAATATTACCCCCCTACTTCTTTGGTGTGTCTTTGTTCTGTGATAACATGGGATTATTTCAGTCTCTGCAGTTGTATGTATTTGTGTTACTAGTTAACTGTATGTGGTGTATGGTTGTAAATCTGTTTCCATCATTCTCACTGATACAATGGCCCAAGCTGCAGAAGTAGGAAATCAGGTTTAAAAATGTGTATATATCTCCATGAACATAAATACTGTACTGCTGAGGGGCACACACAGACCATGATTCATCCTTGTCCTGTAGTATGTGCGGGCTTACAATAATAAAAAGGTGTGCCAAGTGAGCGGAAAACATTGACTTTTTTAAGTATCTAATTTGTATTCTTTGTAGTATGGTAATAATTGTGGTACCATTGTGATTTTTCCATCCTTTACACTGGTATTATAACTTCCTTAATTTACAAAAACTGTGTAGCAAATTGTATTTTTGTATTAGTTTGTTTAAAATGCAGATAGGCAAAAGTCTGTTAGATAAGGTCCTGTGGCGTTTAGATACTGATTGTTCATGTCTCTGTATTTTACAGGGCGCGATGTCTGTGGACTCTATTACAGATCTTGATGACAATCAGTCACGATTGTTAGAAGCTCTCCAGCTCTCTTTGCCAGCAGAAGCCCAGAGCAAGAAAGAAAAGGCAAGAGATAAGAAACTAAGCCTGAACCCCATTTACAGACAGGTTCCCCGGCTTGTAGATAGTTGCTGCCAGCACTTGGAAAAGCATGGTAAGACTATTTCGTTTTCCGAGGAGTGACAGATATATTTTTACTATAATATAAATAAATGCATATTTTGAGAAGCAGGCATACATTTTCAATTGCAAGGACATCTTTGAAAGTCAGACACTCCCTCCTATCTTGCCTCTTGCTAAAGATACTGTCTCACAAAGAATTACTTAGAAGATATCTTCCAAAACTAAGGATCTATGTTACAAGCTTGCAAACTGGCCCATACAGCATGGGGGGGAGAGACATTCCTTGGAGGTTGTTCATCTCCTACTGGAGTGCTCAGCTCTGCAGGAATGGCTCTTCACACCCCAGGGGTTTATCCATACTTTGAGAATGAAAGTCTGAAATGTGCCAGTCAGCCTGGAGCCATTTTTCACAATCACTGGATCTTAAGGTGCAAGAGCTAAATTAACTGTTTATACTATGCTGCAAAACTTAAGAGCAGTTGAAGATACAGGCTCAGAGAAAGAAAAAAATCCCATGCTAAATTATACTAAGCTCCAAGAAGCCTTTTCCTGTTCACTACAAGGCTTGTAGGGTGGCTACTCAGTTTGTCCCTGTCTTGAGTTCTCCTGACCAGCCTGAGGCTCAGGCCTGCTCTCTCCAAAGGGAATTACAAACTCCTGCCAATATTTTTCTCATGTCTTCATGATCATCCAGACACAAACCTCCCACCAGCTTTATGTAATGCAGAAACAATAGTTAATCAAGGTATCTGTTCAACATCTCTCCCAGTGTATCCATGTAAAGATTTTTAATGAGGATTGAAATAACTTGGCCACAGCAAGACGGAGTTATCACATGGACAGATAATAAACAAACCATTAAGTAATGGCAACTGCAACACCAAATGATGCATTTGGTGCCTAATTTGACAGAAAGAAATCATTTTCTGACTCTGAATGAAAGGTTTCTGCAGATGAGGGACTGCAATTTAAAAAACAATGCTAAAGTTTTACAATACATAAATGAAAATCATGTTGCTTGCAAATATATAAAGGAAGACTCTGAAAGAGAGTCATTGTTAGCCTTTTACAGAGATTAGATACCATAGCTGACAAACAAGTGTGAGGATGATTAAGTTTGAGATGAATGACTTCTGTCCCTTTAAACAAGGGTAGCTGAGTATAGAGACCATAAAAGTGTCTGAATCAGCCAAAAAAGCTATCCAGCTGAGTATCCTTTGAATACTGTGATTTTATGTCACTTGAACATGTGTAATAAATTTTTTAATCCACTTAACCCACTGTCATAGCAAAGATTCTTTTCATTTTTTACTAAAATATTTGCTTTACATTAAAGTTTCATTTTAAAGAAAATTCATGATTTTTTTTGGTGCATTTTCTAAGAGTGCAGTGTAGTACTCCACAACACAATATTGTGAGATAATTTGGGGCAAATAGTGATGTTCTTCAATTTTCAATTTAATCCGCCATCCACAAAACAATCATTGGGATTGATTGACTTTTAAAAATTGCAGAAGATGAACACTACAGTTTGCTCATTGATATTAGGGATAATAGAAGACTTTCTGTTCTAGCAACAATCCTGTAGCAACATCATTCCAGACTATATGATGGACCAAGTTTCTGATTCTGAAAATACTTACCTGTATGCATAAGTCCTTTAGGCCAATTTTTCAGCAGCAGATCACCTAGGGGTTTCTCATGAATGCTTTAAATGATAGTTTTGAACTTTATGTGACAAAAAATGATTATGTTTTAGCCAGAAAAACCCCTGGCCTTGTTCACCTTCTCTGTTTTCCCTGGGATCATGTCCCAGAGTTGTAAAGGCTTGACTTCCTGCAGACCCACAGTGTAAAACAAATACTGTGTGTTTGTGCAGGAACTGGGAACCAGCCTCCAATTTTTGCCCAGTATGAGTATCTCCATCTTAGATGATTCCCTGCTAGTGTTCCTGGGTTTACTAAATGTTATTCCATCAATGTAATTTTCTGTTAACCAAAGATAGAAGAATATTCGAAGAGAGGTGTCATGTTGAGACTAAAAACTAAAAGGCAGAATCGTGTCTGAATTTTTCTGATGAAAACCTTCAAGTCCAAACACCACTGCAAAGCTACACATCTCTAGCAAGCAAGTGTAGCCTCATGGCTGTCAAAAGGCATTTGTTTTTCAAGGTTATTTTACATCTCCTGTATGTCAGTAGAGAAAATGAATGTTGCAGAGTAGTCTTTGTTGTACCATAAACTCTTCAAAGCTTACAGATAATTTTATCCTTTTTGCAAAAAATGTCTAACTGTGTAAAATAATATTATGTACACAGCTGCTTAAGTCTCTTAAGATTTCCACTCACATTCTCATTGCCACTCTCAAATTTTTCAGTTTCTGTTACTCGGCAAAGTATGTCCATTCAACAATCATGTCATTGTTTGTTTGATATTCTGGTAGTATCTACAGGGCTAGAAGGTTTGAACTGATTTCTTATGGAATAGCCGACAACACCAATTTCCAAATCACTTTAAGTCTAAATGACACAAGAGGCACACTTTCAACACTTGCCTGAAGTACAACAGTACTTCTTTATAGCTTTCCCTCTATATTATAGCTGTTCCTACCCTATAAATTACACGCAACTCCCAGATAGAGTTCTTCCTGCTCGTAATCTGCGTGAGTGCCCTACTTATGTCCCTTTGAAGAAGACTTTCAGCTTTGACTTGATGGGCACTATAGAGCCAACGCGTAACCCCAAACACCAACTGCTTCCTGTATGCAAAGACGCACCTCAGTGCCCAAGCCTTTAGTTATCTTATTGACAGTTTCCTTTGATGTCAGTCCTGGAAGTGCCACCTCCAAACACTGAGCAGTGCCTCACTCTGCATACCTCTGTCCCTCATGGAGTAGCAGTGGCACTACCAAAACAACATTATAAGAAATGTCACAGAGATGCCATTTTGCCAGTTAGGTGATGTAAGGTCCTTAAAAAACTACATTGGATGGCTTCTTAATCCAACACAATTGAATTTTGCCTCAGTGTGGCAAGTACAAGTTTGTAGAGAAATACACTATGGTTTTATTCTTGTAAATATACACATAGCCCAGATTGCTTTGGTTCAGTGCAATTTTCAGCAGAAAATTAAACAATAAAACAGTTGTCTGATGTGCACTTGCAGGTCTCCAGACAGTAGGAATATTCAGAGTTGGAAGCTCAAAAAAGAGAGTAAGACAGGTAAGTGGATATGGATACTCTTTTCCCTCATCAGCTATGGTACAAACAAACCTGATTTCTTTCTGTTAAGTGATTTCCCTCCCCATCTGTCAACTGGTAAAATTCAGGCTTTCTGGGTCAGTGACTTTATTGTTTTTTTGATGGCGCATAACAGGCCATTTCTAGTCATCTTTTACATCTGGTGAAATCCTTGTCAGGTTCCTAGAAGGTTAACAGTCTCTATATGTTTTGCTCTGCAGAAGTAGCACAGGGTTGGAGATCCAAATAGACTACAGTGATGAAATTTTCCAAAGGTTACACTGTAGGGAAAAAAAAATCTTGGCTGCTAGTTTCATCTCAGAAACAGCTGAAGCTCCCAAAGTAAACCCAAACTGTAAATCTTTTTTTGAAAACTAACAGTATGAGAAAATATGCAAGTACAGAGCAATCTCTTCGACCCTCAAAATGCTGCTCCCAAATATCACCTTTCTTTTACCCCTGTTAAACTTGAAGGTCAGAGCAGACCCATCCAAGGCCTAGTCTCAGCCAACTGTTGTAAAAGCAAAGATAGTGTACAATTGGGTTCCCGAGACAAAGTCAGAAGTGGGTGTTTCCTCAGCCCTAGATATTGCATTGTTATTCCCAGAAGCTGGGAATACATGTTGAATTAGAGCAGGAGAGAAGAGTGCTTAATGGTTGCATGATGCTTAGGGAGGGGATAAAAAGTCACAGGAAAATATCCCTGCCAGGAAGTACAAGACCAAAAAGATCAAATAGAAAAAAAGCAAAAGAAAGCTTGACTTCATCTGATCCCAGAAATAATAATTCTTTGTTGCAAAAACTATACAAAGTTTGGCACTCTGGAAAGTTACCTTGAATAGCTAAACTGGCTTGATTCTGGCTGGTAGGACAGTATAGCCTACCGATTTGTAGCTTCTTCTCTAGCAGTTTCCATTGCTGAGTGGCTGGTGTAACACAGAGCTAAAAACTTTCATAGTCTGAAGAGGCACTTGTTAGATCAACACTAAACTAGATAAAGTATTGAAAAGTAAGTTGCCTGTCATTTGCATTACCAGCTCAATGTCAAAACATATATTATCATTCAGGGGTGAGTACAACTACATCATACCTCTGGGGAAAAAGCAGAGGGCTTGTATCATTTACTTGTAAACTAAGCCTTACTTTGAACATCAGTGACTCACCAGTTTCTCATTTACTGTGTTTTCAGAAGCTGAGGAAATAAAGAGATTTGGGTATTTATGTATTCTATTACGTGGACTAATTTATTGAACTAGGTGAACTAATATATTTCATTAAACAACATGGAAGCATCAGCTTGGCCTTTGCAGTTACGATAATAAATGCTGTCAACATGAACACATGGGAAAGTCTGGATTCAATTAAAATTCCACTCATTTTCTGAACCGTGGAAAGCCAAACCCAGTACTCAGATTTTGGTGTGCTTTTGCAGCTGTTCATTAGTTTTTCTTGTGTAGAAAGTAGGCAGAATTTTGTTTCCCTTCCTCCCCCAGTTAGAAAATGTCCTATTTCAACTGTAGTTTGTTGCAGTATATTCATAAGTGAGTAAATGCATGTGCCAGTGGGGTTTTTGGTTGGTGAGCAGGAAGAGAAAATCTAGAACAGGTGCATCTATTTACAAACCTCCTTCACATGGGTGTAGGACAAAGATTCCTGAGCTAGTGTTGACTCAAGGTGGTAGGTCTGATACATCGGAGTGCCAGGTACCAGCTTGTGCACAGAAACTGTACAGATGCTTGAGCAGAGCATCATTGCCGAGCTTAGGGTGGGCAGCCCTCTATGATAGGCCTGGTGACTTGGTGGCAGCTCTGCAGGCAAAGCAGCTGCCAGACCCTGAGGTTGAAGAGCGACATGGCTAGAGCTCTGCTCTCCCATCCCCTCTCCCAGCATGAGTGTCCTCAGCTCTCACATCTTAAGCTCTGGTGGATGCTGTAGTTCACCTGGTGTATTTTCCAAAAGTCTGAAAGTATTCTCTGTGAATGAAGTCTGAGAGACCTAAAGTTTAAACTTAGAAATGTAGAGTTTTTAACAGCCGTGTTACCTGAGCCTGAAATGTGTCCATGTTTCACCAATGATTATCTGATACTGTGCTAATTAGGATATCTCTGTAGGCCTCACAGGATATCAGATCAGAAGTGCAATACTCAAGACTGTAACAGCAATTTATGATTTAGCTATTTGGGAAGTCTGAATTCCTGATAAAATGCTAATCTGTTTCCTCGACTGCTTTTGGGCAGTAAGTGCAAAAGCAATCTTCTGGATAGAGGTAATTTATGGTCCTCCGCAGGGATGTTCCACATTTGCCACCAGTTGGAAGAGTAGAATTGAACTGGGAATAAAATCCCCAGGTTGGCACTGGAAAATATTTGGCCACAATCAGCAGGGGGAAGCGTAATACTAGATAAAGAACAAGTTCTGGTCTTCATAGCGTAATTATTCATTATTGGTAATGACTGACATTAATAATGTTAAAAGTAGTCTTAATAAATTAGAAAGGAGGCTGTAGTTTTTATAGAATACCTTTCACACCCATTATGAAAGCACAATTTCAGCTGAAAACACAGGGTTTTCTACTCCTCCACACTATACACACTCAAGATAGATTTGCCTGTGATCAAGATTTGCCACAGATTATCACAGACACATAGTTTGCTTGTGACTTACCTTCTTTCTTCTTGGTATGTCTGTAATAATCCGGGTAAAGAAAGCTGATAGCTCAAATTTCATCTTGTTTAGTAAGATTCAGATATAATTACTTTTTGAGAAGATAGATGTGAGATCATGATACCTCATAATATTAGCAAAGATACGAAATTTTCCTAGGAAATGGTTTTAAAACATCTTGACTATTTTCAAAATGAAAAGAGAATAAAAGGTGGAGCTCTCAGTGTGAAGAAAGTGTTGCGCTCTTGGTGCTGGGAAATCTCTCCAGAAAGGCAGGCTTTTTTTTTTTTGTAAGGCATACTGGATGTGGGAGAGGGATTTCTTCTGCCATTTGGGAAGTGTGATGCCTTTGAATTACACAGAATTTGTCTGAGGACTGTAGCTGGGAAAAAAAAAAAGTGATACCTCATAACAGTATTAGCTTGCTGTTTATTAATTCCCTAATGATCATCACTTAGTGAATGCAACTAAATTAGGAAGGCAGAACAAGATGTGTGTGGACAAATGCCGTGAAGTGAACCTGGCTGCTTACTGCTTATGCTTAAATCACAAAAGAAACGTGAGTTTGGTGGATATGAACATTGTCGTCTTATTAAAGTTTTTGTACAAAACCGTAAATGTTATAAAATGCAATTTTGGTCTTTCTGGTCCTAAAATCTAGGGATAATGCAAGAAAGGGGGTATAAGAAAGCCTTTCTTGCAGTTTTCCTTATTATCCATGGTTTCTGCCTTTGATATTAATCTTACATTTCTGCAAAAATTATATTTACTTGGGCACATTTTTTCATAAGAGTGCCATATATTAGCTGGAAAGAAAGAATTGTATTTTATTGCTGTCTGGTACACACCTTAAGTTGTGTATCATGGAGTAAGCAATTAGACATGCATTATACCTTTGACCTTACCAAAAACTAGTCATGTCCAATCTGGAAAGTGAAAATGAGTAAATCCACATCTTAAAAGATTTACCGTGTTGGGATGTACTAATTGGGACAATATGTGACCGTGGTTTTGTGTCATGATCTTTTTCAGTTACGTGAAGAGTTTGACCGGGGCATAGATGTTGTATTAGACGAAGAGCACAGCATTCACGATGTTGCTGCTTTGTTAAAGGAATTTCTGCGTGACATGCCTGACCCGCTTCTCACCAGAGAACTTTATACACCTTTCATCAACACTCTCTGTGAGCTCTACAGCGTCTTGATTTACCAATTTTCAAAAGCTTACCTGTTTGAATTCTTTGATCTCTACTAACCGTATTCTTTTTTTCTGTGCATTTAATACTCTAGCCTTGATTTGCTCCAAATATTTGTGTAGTATAAATTTGCTGAGGTCTTTCCTTGTTTTTCATACTGTGTAAGTATAGCCCAGAAAACTAGAACAGCAAAGATTTCACTTTTTGCATTTGTATATAGGATGTGATTCATGCTTTCCATTAAATCCTGACCCTGGTTATTGCTTCAGCAGTAGCAGATGACAGACTTCCATTTGAATCCCGGTATCTTAGCACCATTTATGCTTTTAATTTTTCGATCTGTTCACTGACCAAAATTCCAGTCTGGCTTTAAAAGTTCAAGTTTCATCATAGTTAATGGCCCTCAAAGCCATCATATTAAGTATTCCCAAATGTGTTGCCTAAGACCTGAGTGCAGACCCTTGCAGGTTTGGGAGAATGTAAAGTTGGACGCTTCAAGTTTAAGCTGCTGCTTTGTATGTGTTCTTCAGATTCTTTCTAGCCCTCATGTCTGAGATCCCGCCTCTGTCCCATCTTTGTCACTGCCTACCATTGCATTTTAGATGGTTAAAGTGATGGTGGTTGCAGAACGTCCTTTATATCTCTAGTTGCTTTTCCAGTCTCCCAGTCCCTCTTCAAGACGTGAAATTATAAGAAAACTCATTTAAAATGGCTAAAGCATAAATGTGACTGGAAATGCTTCCCAACGGTGCCCTGTATATACTAGTAGTTATACCTAAATGAATGCAGTAAGTAGAAAATGAAGCAGAATTTTTGTGTCCAGTGACACTGATGGAGTGTGCAACATGGATTTTGCTCTCTTATAGGCTGAGAAGAGATCCTATGAGCAAAAAGATGACCAACCAAGACAAAAATGCCATAACAGTATTTGTTACACTTTTGATATTTCCTTAGAGTTTTCTGACATTATAAGGAAAATAATCTTTAAACAAAGCTATTCTTGCACCTTCCTTTGGGCTGGGAACAGTATATGTATTCTGCTTTTAGGTTAATTGGAGTGATTTTCTTAGAATGTATTTTTTTTCCCCTCTTAGTATTAGAGCCAGATGAACAGCTAAGCACCTTACAGCTTCTCATTTATCTTCTACCTCCCTGTAACTGCGATACCCTACACCGGCTGCTGCAGTTCCTCGCCACAGTGGCTGGCCATGCAGAAGACACCACCGACAAAGATGGCCAAGAGGTAAGTCCTGGTCACTTGTGTCCTTTGACTTCCCTTGATTCATAATCTGAAAAGAGATCTTTAAAGCTGTGAAACAAACACGAAGGTGGCATACCCCTGAAAGATGGGAGAGATTTCATATTCTTGCCTGTACATGTGCCATTTAGTTGTTTACTATGTTTTTAGGGCTGTGAAAGATTAATTTTTATATGACTTAATTGGTAAAGCATCTACTACTTCCTTTGGGAGATTCACAGCATAATCAACCTTGTTGTTAAGAACATCTAACGTTATGCATCCATTCCCCCTGCCCCTTATTTTGTTGTATTCTATGGAAAATATACTCACATAGAAAAGTGTAAGGCATTCAAGAGTATGCTTTTCAATTCTCTTTTCATTCTCTGATGTTGCTTTCTTATATGATCTTTGGACACAGCAGTTCACTTCTTGGTTCCCTTAGCTTCCTTGTGTGCACTGGCTAGTGAGGAATAAAAAATAAAGAACAGGAACTCCCAGCTGTGTCCTTGCAACTGACAGACCTAATCACTACTTGGAGTCAGGGTCCATCTTTGCCTGTTTTCATTCTGGCCTCCTTACTGTTGCATTCTGGACCAAAATCCGTGGAGAAGTCGGAGTGCACCCACCCCACAGAGACAAGAACACCCATAGCCGGTGACTGAGCTGTACTTCTGAGCAGTCACACGTGCGCATCTGCACTGTTCTCACTAGAGAAGATCTGAAAATCCAGGCTTCCCATTTTCTACCAGGAAAATGCTTGAACTAGTAGGGTGGGCTGCTCTGCAAAAGGTGGCAACTCTGTTAACTTTGAATGATGCAGATACAGTCTGTCACTGCTTGACAAAATTGTACCAGTTTATCTGTGGGAAGGACTTCCCTGTCCTCTGAACTGTAGCAGAGACTATTTCTGAGGTTACCTCTGAGACTCTTCTGAAACTCCTAGAGAATTTTGTCTTCCAGATGGAAAACCCTGCTGACTTCTGTCAAATTTGGACACCTTCTGCAGTTGGCTGGTTTTAACAATTGGCACTTTGAGATGAGTTTTGCTAAATTTCTGCCTCAAGTCGTAACTTGCCAATGTGCTGTATGTGACTTCAATGCCTATTTCACTTTTAAATCCACTTTAAATGCTATGATTTTTGTCCTCAGCAGGGAGTTGATAAAAAACTACACCACTATGATGAAAAGTATTTAAAAAGAGCAGCCTGTAACAGTTTTACTGTGCTTAAAAACATGTATAAGTCAGCTAAGGTTGTGGTCCCCCTGGTCCTGCAAAGAGTTCTCTGTTGATTCAGGAATTTACCCAAGAGGATCTTATTGCAGGACTAGAGGATGCTGCTTAAGAGAGTTGGTTTGGCCCAACAGTTGTATTAAAGGCATTTTCATTCCCCTTAACAGTACATCAGCTCTGCTACAGGTATTTTGGCAAGGCAAATTTATGTAAACTATCTTGGCAGTATTGTAAGCATCAGGAATAGTATGTGCAATTGGATACCTTTTATAGATTACACAGTATTCTGCTCACAATTATTTAAGCTATTTATCAGTAATTAAGTGAATAAAAGCATATAGGGCAAGAGAAGGTATTTTATCAGACTGTTTGCTATCACTGGAAGGAAAACAGCCAAGCTTTGACACACAGGCCCTCTTCACAATTTCTTTCAAAAGCCCTTCTCTCTCGAAGATGAAGATGAGTGACTAACTTTATTAAAATTACCCATTCAGTTATTTCAGTGGATATGTTTACAACATTTTTTAAGGGATACCCTGAGGCTGCCCTTAAGAAGAGACTTCTTGTTTGTACAAACAGCCTGCACATGCATGTCCAGGCACAGCCAGAGGCTGTCCCTGGCACACTCAAAGCACTTTGTGCCTGTGCATCCTTGGTGGCTCAGTACTCTGACTGTTTAAAAAGCAGGTCACCCAAAAAACAGCCAGGTGCATGGTGGTGCACAAATAAGGGAGTGTGCTGTACTCACAGTCGTGATGGGATGAGTCTTTAAACAAAGAGCCAACATGTTTGTTATGACTGCCCATGCACCTACTTAGTGCAGATGTCTTTCCAAGATTACACGCTGGTCCCACCAATAAAAGGAAAAGCTCTTTTTACTGTCATCTCTATGCTGTCTAGTTGAGCTCTGTAAAAAATAAACCAAGTGCAGTCAGTTGTAACTTTGACTAGAGTATTCAGTAAATGACCAGCTACAAAAAAAAATTAAAATACTACCTTTGAAAAGGTTCATTTTGTAACAATCATTTCTTAAAATGCTATTTTTACTACCTCTTTTTGGTGACTCTTTCTGTCCTTTTTAAAAATTGATTAGCTCAAATGTAACTGAAACAAATGAAAAATAACTCTCATTATATTTTTTTTGTTCTTTAAAAAAGCCTGCAAGAAATACTGGGTTAACAGCTGAAATTCACTTACGGTCTTATATAGTCAAACTGCTGGCATTTTCTTCTGCATTCCCAGAATAGCAACCAAGTGGAGACGTAGAGAAGAAGCACATGACCCCTGCTGTTCTCTCTGATAAAATAATAGGAGGGGAAAAAGTAGTCTAATCACAAATATGACAATGAAAATTCTGATTTAATAACCTACATGACATATTTTTCAGATAATTTCTGTCTAGTGTAGTATGTATTCCTAGCCTTCTTCCAAAATCAGATTACTGTTGCTTATTTGAGCACAGTGTTATAAAAGTAGGAAAAAAGCAACAAAACAAAAAAATCCACCCAACAAATAAACATTTGGCATGTCCTAGGAAACAAGCAAAAGGACAGAAAAATAGTGATAAAAATAATGAGCATGCTTCTTAATTATCTAAACTGTTTAAACATGGAAAAGTGTGTCTTTCCTCACTGTATCTGTTTCACATCATGAGTGCTACTTGAGAAAGCATCTGCCAAATCGAGAGAGAGAGAGAGGGAGTGTTTGGGGGGGGTGGGGGGGTGGTGTAGATGTGTGAGACCCCACCTCATTTATATTCTGTTTTCTAGATTACTGGGAACAAAATGACATCACTCAACCTGGCTACCATCTTTGGCCCTAACTTGTTGCACAAGCAGAAATCTACAGACAAAGAATTCTCAGTTCAGAGCTCAGCTCGAGCTGAAGAGAGTACTGCTATCATAGCTGTCGTACAAAAGATGATTGAAAACTATGAAGCTCTTTTCATGGTAGGTGGACGTTTCTTCACGTTACTCCAATACATTTTTAAGTTAAATGCAGAACTACCTAGTTGGTGTTAAAGTAGAATAGGATGAAATGAACTGTGCAAGCTGCATTAAATTAGGGTCAATTATTGGTAGAAAAAGTAGTCTTCTATCAAGGAGAATGCTTTGCAGTAAGCAATAGTATTAAAAATGTGTACTTATATTACCTGGAATGGTTTCTATGTAGATAAAAGAGTATCTTCCTTAGAAGATTTCTGTCAGTGGAAATGATGGGGTTGGCTATTCAGTTGCATACCAAACAATGCACCAGCACTGCCCATTAGTTTTGAAGACAAGACTGAAAATGACCTTTCACCTCTCAGTTTTGGTAGTCAGGGAGTCAATTTTTCTGCAGGGAGTAGGAGATCCTTGGTTAATTTAAGGAACAGCCTCCTCTACCAAAGACTTTCTTGTTGGTTGGGTGAGGGGTAGGCACAAAGCTTTCTCATTTGTCAGTTGGATAAGAGGAGTAAAGCATATATCTGTGCAGTTCCTGAGTTCCTTTCTGTTCTCTTGCTGAAGAAGGAAGTTCTTCATAAAAGGGATGGTGACCATGGACTTGGACACATTGTTTACTTAAGAAGCAGCTTAGTTAAATCACATTCCTCATGCCTAGCAGTTACCTGGACAGTTCGTTCTGTGGCTTTACCTTTTCCTCTTTTTGTCTACAGAATTATAGGTCAGCTCAGTAGAACTTGTGCTTGAGAGAGCCCTGCTCTGGGGTAGCAGAAGCCAGTCAGACCTAGTGGTGGGCACTATCCTGTCTTCATTTTAGTAGGCATATATGTCTTAAGAAACCCAGTAGCCTTGAAAAGGTGAAAATGGCTTTGGTTGTTGTGTCTTGAAACTAAGCAGTGCTGTGTGTTGCACTGAGATCGGTTCGCAAAGCAAGAGAAAGAACATTCTGGAAACCTCCTTTAGTGCTCCAGCAAAGCTGGGTGCTGGGTACCTTGATGGGAGAAGATAGACAAGCCTGGACTGTGGACATGTGGGATTGATGGCCCCATAGCACTGTCAGGGGAAGGTGTCTACCAGATTTCAACAGGGAGGAGAGCATGAGAAAGCAGTCACGAGTCCTGCCTATCAGTCTTAGCCTCAGATGAACTTCTTTGTGGTTTTCTGTCTTTTCCCTCACACTGTATTGCCTTTCATTACATCCTTTGCTTTATTTTTATTCTTGTTCCAGTGAGACACTCAGCAATCTTTTTTCTTTTTTTTTTTTTTTTTTTTTTTAATGCTTTTCACAGTTTGGGGAAACTTTAGGTACTATTTTTCCTTCCACAGCAGGAAAAGAAGTGACAGAACTGCACTCTTGTGCAAAGGTCTGCTGGCCCAGAGTGTAGATGGCACTTAAAATAATACTTGAATAAGAATACTTGCAATACTTGAAGTTTTCTTATTGTTTCTCTTTAAGAACATTTTACAGCACAGCCACATCGCAGTACATAATACTTAGGCACACATTCCGACTTTTTGATGTAGAAACGGTGGGGCTTAGGGTTAGACTAACCTACATATGGTCTCTTTTAATTGTGATGGATTTATTCCTTTATCTCTTCAGTGCTTGCATTTTCATCTGCAGGTTAAACAAAGTGTGGGGGGAAAAAAAGGGAGTTTTCTTTTGTTTTCCAGAGTAGCTTTTCAGATTGTGGAGGAGCATTAGAATCAGATTTCAAAATCAGAGGCTAGCTGCATGTGAGAGAAAGACAAACCTATCTCGGGTGCTCTCCTGAAAGCTGCAATACATTGATGTGAAATTTATAGAAATGTTGTAACAGCTGAGCATCTCTGGGTGCTTTCACTCTTCCCATTGCCATAGTTAACAAACAACATGGCAAGTTCTGCGTGTTTTCTGAAGTTATGTCTAGACTCACACGTGATACTTGATCTGTAGGATTGTGTCAAATTGCTCATAGTTGGTGTTTCATAAAGCTTCTACCAGTGTTTACTTCTGTCTTTTTCATGTTTTCAGCAGCAGCACAGAGAGACTCTTTGTATTATGAAGATAATTAGCCCAGTGCATCATTTGGTATTAGATGTATTGAAAGGAAAAGACTTGTACATCTAATTGTAATAAAGCTCTGATCATTTGAAATCAGGCAGCAGGAGGTCATTTTCCAAACCTACAGGAGTGGGGCCAAACCAGAACTGCTGTTTATACTTGACATTTATGGTACTTACAAAAAGAAAAACATCTGGACTTGAGCATTCAGCTACAGCTATAACATACAGTGTATTGCTGCTAAGGTGTTTTTGTGTTTGGTTTATTTTTTTATCTGTTACTTTTGTATATGGGGCGGTTATAAAACTCTGATTGGCTTCAACACTGAAACTGGAACAACATTTGTGAAATAAAACCTAGGAAACCAGGATGTGTTGTGGCACCCGGACCACAGTATCAGAATGACTCTGATGTATTGGTGGGTCAGGAGGTTCTGTTTGTCAGAACAACCCAGGATACTGAGGACTGTTTTTATTACGTAATTATCATTGACATCAGTAACATGCAAACATGTGGATTTCATATGGAAGATGGATTCTGACCTTGCTTCATTAATGTTAAGAATGTTAAGGCCTTTCATATCTAATTCTTACCCATTTCAGTGAGTCTTAGGGATGCATTAAAACGTTTTACGGGAATGTACGAAGGACTGTTCTTTGCCAGTCTCTGAACTATGCCCAGCAGCTGAATGTGGGGAGGCACAACTCAACCACACTTTGTCTCATTGGTTTTGACTTGTCATGCAGGATGGAGAAGAGCATCTTCGTCATGCATTTTCATTTCCTAGTGCCCAAATCCAGCACTGCTGCAAAGAAGCACTACGAAGTGTCTGAAATTTCTTATTTTTACTGTTAGAGGCTACTGTGGCTCCCCACTGAGGAGACAGTCACACGCTGCCTCTCTGTGCCACATCAGTAGCCAGGGACAGCTCAAAGGAGACACTTAAGTGTCCTTCCACCTTTCTGTGTCTCAGTAGCTGTGACTCTTATGTAGCACCCAGCCCCAAAATCTCAGAATGTCTCCTACTCTACTGCAGTCCTGACAACCCCAGAGCCCTCTGATCCATCCCAGTGTGTGCTCAACAGCTGTTATTTCAGCAGTGCCTTGGCTTCCCTTCTGTCCCTGAATTTCAAGTTCTCACCTACCTACTCAGCCAGAACTGCCAGTTAAACAATTAATTCAATAAGTTATTGCAGCTCTGTAACATCTTCCTGAGATACCAATATAGTAGTTTTCTATAAATGTAAGTTTATAATCACATGCATATCATTTCTACACTTGCAAGTTAGTTAACTAAACTGAAGTAAATTGCTACACAGGAGGAATATGTATACCCAATATATATCTAGCAAGGAGACCATCAGCACAAACCCAGTTGAAGGATCATAGATTAATATATTATTTACTCAGATAAAAATCCTGTAAGTCAACAGAACGGTTAAGTTTGGGTTTCACAGATGCTTTCAGTTGGAATTGAACTTCCTGTTGGACCTTTTTCAGATTCATTTTTATGGAATGAAAGAATGATGGTTTTTTTATAATGGAAAATATTTTTATTTTTCTGACAGAGTCCTCTCAGGAGATTCTTACAAGTTTATCAACTGGATATAAAACTGAATAGCAAGTTAGAGAAAGACGTGGATTCTTCTTTACCCTCAAACTTTATCTGGAGTTTATTCTACTGTATAGGAAGGCTGTCTAAATGGAGAAATTATAGCATACCAGGTTTCAAAAAATGTATTCCTATAAAGAGAAGATAATTTATTTAAAGACTAGTATATCAGTGACCATTAATAAGATATTTTTCCAGCTTAGAGACTAAATACAATTTTTAAAAAAGGAATATGTGGTCACACAAGTTTTTGATAGAGAGTTTGGATAAATTTGAATTAAATGATGCATATCTTCATTTATTTTCAAATTATTTCCTTTTTTAAAGAAATATGCCTTTTCAGTAACTTGACTCCCTAAATACCTCCCAAACTGAGGTATTCCCCTGAGGGAATCTATTAGTAATTCTACTCCTATTTCCCAGGAAATGTCAGGGAAAACAAATGGCCCGTGCAGTGTGACCTGAAGGTCAAGAGATTCAGGCTCTGAGAAATTGCATCCAGAAGCATATTGCACAGTTGATGACTTGCTGAGATTGTCTTGCCTCCAGTTCCATCCATCATGAGTGAACCTGGACTGTTAGTTTAAGTTTCTCAGATGGTTTCATCTGTCTCAGTGCTTTGAAGGTTGAGTTGAATGTTCCACTGTCATGTGGACAAATTCACTTAAGGATTGGTGAGACCCATATAAAATGCAGTTGGAAGCACTTGGGCGGGTTTTGGAGTGCCATTCCTGCTACTGGCCCAGGAGATGTTGCTGTATCCTGCAGCAGCTGAAGCTATCAAGTGTTTTGAAGGTTCATCTCCATATAAAGTGCACTAGAGAGAGTTAGCAAATCAGAAGGCCATTCTCCAAAGAAGATGACACAAATTCTGGATGAGCTTGTTGCTACTACCTGACATCCAGAGTGGCTGGAGATCAAACAGGACCCACTTGTAAACTTGAGTTATGGACAGATGAACTCTCTAATTACTCAAGTTCTCACTGAGCATGAGCAGGAATTTAAATGCTTCTAGATCCCAGGATTTGACCATATGGTGGATACTTGAACATTAAATGTTTATAAGGCTTCATTTGGAAACATATTGACTTTTGGCAGGTCTCACTGAAATGAAGCGGTTGAAGAACTTCATAGATAGAACGGTTGCCACGAAATTTCCATATGATGAGGACATAAATAAGTCAAATGCCACAGAATATATGATGAAACATTCTCCTTCCTGTGTAATTACATTTCACATTGTTTCTAGAAGAAGTACAGCCACTCAGAACGGAAATTTGTAAATGTCTCCAGATCTTTGAATGGGGATGTAAGATGAGGACCTTAAACTGGAGCTTTTGAGATTGAGATACATGATTAGTCCCACCTTTACCAGATATAATATCCAACTGGATACCAATGGGTTATTCAACAGTGATCAGCCTTTGACATTGTACAAAGTGGTCTTTAGTCCTACTTCACCTGTTGTTACGTGAAACTTGTCTTTTAAGTGGAAGCTTCTGAATATTTATATACTCTTTGTAAATGTACTTGTACTTGGTCTTTTAGATTAAGCATAGTACCAAAATCAATATATGTGAAAGAATATTAGTCTCCAAGTAAGTATTTTTTGCTGTCTTCATAGGTTTCCCCTGACCTACAGAATGAAGTGCTTATAAGCCTGTTAGAGACTGACCCAGATGTTGTGGACTATTTGTTGAGGAGGAAAGCTTCCCAGTCATCGTGAGTAATCTGTTTTTTCATCATCCCTGTTTCTGCTGGGAATTTCTATCTCCCACTGGAAGTGTTCAAAAGGTTCTAGTTTTCCACAGCTCTTCTGCACTGTCTACAGTGGAGTAGAAATAACTTCCCCATTACACAGACTCTGCCAAAGAAATTATGACTCTTGTACAGCATTTTCTAAAGACAAATCTTGTTTCCTGATCCAGAGGAAAGATTGTGTTCTGCTGCAGAGAACAGAATGACATGTACATAAAAATATTCAGTGCACTATTATCTGACAGGATGTATTCTAGTGATCTGCTGGTTCATGTCTTGGGTTTGTTGTAGTCTTCAGTAACAGGAGGAGTGTATTACACTATCCTTGAAACACACCCTAGAGTGCCTTAACACAGTCACAGCTAGCCATTTGACCAGTTTGTTGTTCTTTTCCTATTGTATACACATAAGACATAGTAAACAAGTCAACTGCCGCAACAGCAGGTTTATGGAGACTCTTTGGATATTATTTAATTGTATGCTTTGTGAAAGATATGAAGAGAAAAAAAATCACACTGGTCACTATTGCAGTTATGATACATAACATATTCTAACTTTGTGTATGGTGTATATATGCCTACACCCATGTGCCTTAACGCTGTGAGTTTCTACATTTGGATTAACAGGATTCCTGGCTTTCTCATGGGACACACAGTCATTGCCTTTATTCTAGTGAATCCCAACATGTCAGACCCCAAAATCACAAAATTTGACAAGCTTGCTTTAAGTAATTTTTAAAAGGTTTCCTAGACTCTAAACTCTCTGGGACAGATTGGACTTTGTCTTCCTGTGTGTGTAGAAAGTGCCTAGTGAATTCAGAATACAATTAAAATTGAATTTGTACAGACAGCCAAGATTTTTGTTCTCTCCCTCTGAACATTGTATAGTTGGAGGTAATGTACTAGTGTGCCTGGCTTTAGAGGAAGAGGTGTAAAAGAAATAGTATAATTAACACATGGGGGGAAAAGCTTTCTTTAATTATAAAAGCTAAAAGCAAAAATACATGCAGAATATATCATGTGTTGTAAAGGATTTTATGAGTTTGTTGACTTAACTACATGAACACATAACATGCAGTAGCAAATTACCACAGACGATCTGATTTATGGTGATTGTCTCTGTGTGTTTTCTTAGTGTACCACAGACATGAAATAATTTCAGTTAGTTTATGTCTGACTGACAAGTAACCATGTGTATATTTAGATCACAATAAATGCAGGATAACTAGAGGTACATTAGCTGTCTCTTACTCGTTTCACATTTGCCATGAGCCAAGACCATGATTAGGAGAGGCACTGCAAATCACACAACATATGGTAAAGTCTGTAGAGACTTCTTTCTATAAGCCCTTAGTTTGGAATGATCATATTATTTCTAACTCAATCTAATAAAAACCTTCATGCTGGATTTCATCATCTATATACTATAAAGACATAAAATTGTATCTCACATGTGGCATAAATTTCTCACAAATCATTCTGGATGTTAGATCCTGTTTCCTTTAAGTTAATTGACCTTCCCTTGAGCTTCCTTACTTTTCAGCCACCATGCACAGCTACAGGAGAAAATGGATCTTTTGTGCAAAGCTGGTCACAACTGACAAAAAGGGTTTTGTAAGAAAAGGTTGCAAAACCAAATAGGAACATACACCTACACTAGTACCAATTTACTGTATTTTCAGTAATGGACAGATGCAGTATCACTGAGATAGGAAAAAATTACTATCTGTCATTTTTCTTCTACTCTGCTATCATGTAAGTGATTTATTCTTAATGTTAATGAGATATGTTTTCACTGTGATTGCAACTTCTTGATTAAGATATCCAGGCAATTAGAGGGAATGTTGCATAGGGTTACTGCTAGGAGTGTGATGCTCTTAAGAGATTAATCTATTTCAGAATATAATCTCAATTTTGAGGCTACGTATTTGTTGGTTATTTTTCTTGTAAGAAATGTGAGGCAGCAGACAACAAGGAGATGTTTGTGTTGATTTGATAAAAATGAGCCTCCAAAATACATCCTTACTACTCTTAGAAATTTCCTGGTCATGTACTCAAGATCCAAATTTGATTCTGTGGAACAGAAGACTTTACATATTCTTGAGACAATTGTCATCAGAAAAGTTAGTTGGCTGCATAGCGTAGAGTATGGAATCAACTTCAAGACTTTAACGTCATATTACTTGCTCTGAAGGTCCTGCTTCTGCAATTGCCCTCACATCTCTGCTTTTGATGGCATTACAAATGCTTTCTTGGCTCAGATCTAACAGAGAAACCAATCTCTTTTCCTCCCCAGAGGAGGACAAATCAGATGTTTCTCATCTTTCTGTTCTCTTAAGAGCTGAGCATTGTAAATGGTGTGTCAGGGAGTTTATGGAAGTCATTCATGGTAAAGCACTAATTACCATAGGCAGCAATTATGAAGTGTGCTTTTGTGGATGATTTCCCAACTGTTTTGTATGTTGACTTGATGACAGTGGATTTGGGGGTTTCCAGCTGTAAGATGGAGCATCTTTAAACTAACACAGAAATAAAATCTGTTTCTTATGATTATTTATTGCTTATCATGGTTGGTAGTCCTTTTAGAGTAAATGAGTTTCAAAGTTATAGAATTTTTGAATGTTTTTGGATGGTGATGGTGGGTTTTAATCCATCCTAACCTGTGGCACAAAGATGAAGCCATACAATAGGCCATACAGTATGCGTAAATGCTGTTTTCAAAGCTGCAGAGGCTCCCTGAATCATTGAGTCCTCTACCCTGTTACAGTAGCAACCACATCATAATCCTGTAATAATCTGTTTTGTTGGTGACACCTGTGTTGCTCAAATATGTGTGGAAATTACTACTGCATGCTGCCAAGCCATCACACTTGGTATGATTTGCCTCTTGAATGATGTAATTGTTTTCCCACTGAGAAACTTTAAGGTATAACAGAAAAAGTTTTGTGCCAAAACCAGAAAGGGATTTCCAGTTTTTATGACCCTGATGCCAGCAGAAAAGTAGGAATATCCCTAGTAGAAGGGATTCCCAAGTGGATTTCGGTGGATAACATCAATTCAGGATGCCAGTTAAAATGGAAAGCCCAAGACTCCTTCATAGCGCAGTTGATTTTTGTTTTGGAATATGAAATAGTGTTTTTGAACACGTGGCATAGGTTCCTTCTGTAGCTTTCAAATCTTTCAGTCTGCGCATAACCACTTTTTAAATCTTTTCCTTAACATAGTTCATAACCACTAGAAAATACTTTGCTTGCTTTCACATTTCTCATATTTGATAGTACCTAATCTTCTATTAGTCTTTGTGGAGACCATGATCTGCCCTTATTCATAGACTGCATATAGGCGAGCGGACATCTCGTGCAGTATTTACATTTGCCTCCCAATTTAGTTTTTCCCCAGAGTGTGGGTAGAGAATCTCACAGCTATCCAGGGGAAGATGAATTTTTAATTTTAGTAAACATCCACTTTCTACTGAACTCAAACTGTAAAGGAAACAGATGCAGAAGTTTTGTTTTAGGGAATATGTGAGAATTCATTCTTTACTTGTAAAGATGTGAGCCAAAGTCTTTTGCAAGTTGTGTTTTGTTCATGAAGAGCATGATAAAGCTGCAAATGTATGAGATCAATTTCCAACTTTATGCAATCCATTTTGATGGTTTCTTGTAGTAAAGCTGACAGAGTCCACAGGCATTTTCTTTGATTTTTAAAACTATTTTTTCTAAACAAATTTGGAAGTGATATTTTATATATATATATATAATTGCATGGGCTTACTAGGAGAAACTGTAAATGAGTTTAGAAACTTGAACATTTGGATCTTTCCAAAGACTTGACAGTTTCCATTCAAGTAAATTTTTATCAGAAGCTCTGTCTTGAGAAGAGATAGACTATAACAGATCATTCAAGGTAAGACATGCAATCAGTGTTTCACAAAACTCAAGTTTATGTTGCCACGTTCTTTCATCTCCATTTCCCTTTCCCCTATTCCTTGTGTTACCTTGCCATGACTAAGTGGTGGTATACCTCTCTCTTTGCCCTGTGCAACATTGTTAAGTTTTGATCCTGCAAAGATTTACATGCAGTAGGCCTTACTCGTGTCACCGTTAGTGCCAAGTATCTCTGTATGCTAGCAGGGTGAGGCTCAGATGGCATTCAGTTGAGAAAGCTGGTCATAGGAAACCTACTGATACCAACGTCTCTTCCCTTTTCTCTCAGGTCTTTCTGGTTCTTCTAAAATTCCCAAGACATTGCTTAAATCTCATCTTAACTCACACTCACTGCACAAGCTTTTTTAGAATTTAAGAGGGCAGAAAGAAAGGAGTAAGGGGGGAAAAAAAAGAGAAAAAAGATTTTTGATAGAATGGTACATACTTAAAAGACAGTAACTGTTCAGTGCGTGGCTGTTTATAGATTAATTTATGTTGGACTCATCTTCAGATGAGAAGTTAAGATGGGAAGTTACATAATTGAGGCATGATTTAATTTTTTCTTTTTTTTTTTAATGACTCCCAGCATTACCATACCAACCACACTGGGAAGCTTGGGACAGTGCTACTTTGCCAAATGGCAGCTCTGATTTTTTGAGTTGGCCCCAGTTAAGGTTCACAATCAGTTCAGTGATGGATTTGTTGCTGGGAGTTACTGGGCAGTAAACTTAGTTAATCCATTCCCAACACTTTATGTTTGCTTTTCTACTGGAAAAAAAAATGGAATATTGAATAACATAATAGTCATGATGTTGAGTGTATATATTTTATGTTTTGGGACATGCAATATGTAAATCAGCCAGGAAAAAAGGCCAACAGCTTGAAAGTGATGTTAAGTTTTGTCATTATTTCTGCATTAATATTTAGTGTGCTGTGGCTAGCCTGTCTTACCACTTTAGACTGTGTTTTCTTTATTTTTTTCTTCAGTTTTATTTCATTTGTCTGGAAAGAAGGTTATTATTCCATAACAAGTAATGTGCTTTGGCTCAGTTCAAGCTTTTTGGATTTGACTCTGAGAAGGGCTGACCATTTTCAGTACACATTTACAAGAATGAGCCTCTGTCATGTCACATTCATTTACAGCAGATATTAATGTGAGTTCCCTGAGAGAAGTGACCAAGAAGAAAAGCAAAAGATAAGCATGTAAGAAACAAAGATCAAGGTGCAGAGAAATGAAAAATGAGTAATAGAAATATAAATTAGGGAGGACCGATAGGGGAAAAGTTATGTTTGTTTACAGAGTAATTCTGCATATTCTTTGAGAGGTTCAGTGACTCACAGACTGCCTCCTGTCTGAGTAGTAAACTGCAACAGTTCAAGAAATGTCCCTCAATGTTCCCAACACACTTTAAAAATGAGAATTGTCTCTCTGAGCCTTGGCTACACTTAGGTGGGTGTTGTGTTTGCCTTTTTTTGTCAAAATTAAATGCAGGCCATGCTGTTGGTGGTGTAAAGGTGAAAGGGTAAAAAAAGTTGTAGAAGTTATCAGCAGAGCCAGTTGTTTGCTGCCCCCATCAGAAGTATGGTAGATACATCTGCTTGTCCCCTGTAGAATATTTACCTTCTGATGTCTGTAGAAAAGGATCCTTCTCACAGCGAGAGGTGAGCTGTGGTTTTGGTTTCTCTGGCTGTGCAGTACTTCAGAATGGAATAAGTGATTTTAGCATCAAACAGATTTACTGTTGCAACAGGCTAAATTGTCAAGGTAACATAAGGAATTGATTCACTATTTGATTTCCTGTGGTGAACTGTACTGTTGTGTGGTTTTTGTTGTTTTTTCTTGACAGCAACATCTTTTGATTTTTAGTGGCCTCTGCTGGCCACTTCATGGCAAAAGTTTTACTCATGGAAAATTCATTTCTGTACTGCTTCTGAAGTGTTTTCATTTCAGCAGCTGTGATCATAGTTGTGTATTTGATTTTATTTGTATGATGTCAGACTGCACCCATAGCTGTGAACATAAAGCGTTTTTCATTAACAGTGGTTTGTTTATTAAAATTTCTCAGGAGCCCTGAGATGCTGCGGTCAGAAGGTTCCTATTCCACAGGAGGAAGACATTCTTCCACAGACTCCAACAAAGCTTCAAGCGGCGATGTTTCCCCTTACGACAACAATTCCCCCGTGCTGTCTGAGCGCTCTCTGATGGCAATGCAAGAAGAAGTTGCCCGCAGCCCAGATAAGCTGTACAAGGTACCTGAACAGTACACGCTGGTTGGACATTTGCAGCCTAAGACAAAGGAGAATTCTTCTGCATCACAGGCTGGAAAAGGTAGAGTACATCCTGCTCATGTTTCTCCTCCTCAGTGACTAATGGGGGTTTCTGAAATACTTGAAAAGTGTCGGGTTTGTATTATTAGCTACCAGGGTTAGAGGAGCAATAGTGTAAATAACCTTACAAAAAATAACTGACCAACATCCTTTTTTTGTGTTGAGCCCAAAGGGTCAGGGATGCTCTTCGTATGGCATTTCTCAAAACTTGGAGCTATTACTTAGGAAGATAGAACTATGTATGTCCTGCTTTTCGGCCTGCCTGTGACAGCATGGTAAAGACTGATTTCTAGTCCTGCTCCATAGGACTGTAATACCTACAAGGGTATGGTCTGGACTCTGGAAAAAGCTGAGACTTTAAGACATTAAGCTACAAATTTTCTCCAATTGAAAAGAATGACCTCAACACCCTCTCACTGGAGAACACAGCTGAGCTGCACAGCTTTACATCTGCTACCAATTACACACCTAGCAATACTAGTGCAGGGATCCATAATTTCCATAGCTATCTAGGGAGTGCACACCTGAATAATTTATTCTGTAAAGAACTGTGGTTTAAACTGATAGCTCACCAGTACGTCAAGATGCTTTTCATTTAAAAATATTTTAAAAAAAAATTTCATTCATGAAATGCATATTTAGCAAGCCAAACTTTAAGAACTTTCAGTGCTTAGGGATGCAGATAACTGTTTGGTGGTATTTTAAAAACCGTTTCATTTCAGAGGTACTGGTTAGGTACTTAATTTCCTTTGGAATTAATGGGATTTAGTCTATTATCTCAACTATATGCTTTATAAATGCCAATGGGCATTTATCTTCCGTATTCAGCACCTAAATCTCTGAATAGGTTTCAAAATTTGGTCAGATTTCTAGTAAGTTATGAACCGGAAATTACATGAGGTTTTATCATATTGACCGTCTTTTGGACTTTAGTATGCATCATGATGGTACTGGACCATGACAAATTAGGAAATTCCTTTACTGCCAAATGGAATCAGAAAAAGGCATGAAATAGTTATAATCAGGCACAATGCCTGATGCACGTAGTTCATTAAATCTCCATTCTGTGACCGCACTTCTTTGCAAGGCCCAAGTGATGCTGCAGGTTGATAGAGCATGCCCTACCGTAACCTCTGGGCTGGGGCTGCCTGTGAGGGAGCTTCACCATTCTTTCCTGTAAAAAGCACATGAACTACCTTCTGTTGACCAAATCCTCCTGTTCTTGTGGAAATTCTCCGACTGACTTTGGTAAGGCAGAGGACTTAAGGGAAATTCCACTCTCTCAGCAAACTTGGGCATCCTGCCCGTACAGAGCTTAAGGAATTAATTACAGGATCTGAGCCTGAAACAACAAGTAACCGCGAACAAATACATTTGAGATGTTTGTGTTAGGTGCAGGGTAAGTCAGATGCTAGTATATGTTAACATCTCTGATACCTTACTTAAGGTTTTACCATTCCATTTGTATGTTTCTAAATAAATAATGGCTTTAAGAGGATCAATTCATCATCTTCTTCCTGCTCTTCCTGCTATTTAGATGTTTCCGAAGATCATTTTGATATCTGGGGCACCTGGCATTCCACACTGAAAAGTGGCTGCAAAGATCCAGCAATGACAGGTCAGTTATTTCTCAAGTTTTAAGCCCAAATCTAGCAAAGAGATAAACAATTCCCTGGTTTTGAGAAATCACAGTGAAACCAGTAGGAGAATTCACATTGTCCAGAGTTGGACTTTCAAAAAATATCTGTTCAATAAAATACAGAGAAGCGCAGTGGTTATACAAATGTGGTGACATTTCAAACTGTGGTGACATTTCAAACTGTCACAAGATAATTTTAAAAGTCGCTTTAAAATTACTCCAAAAAGTAGTTTTGTATTCTTCTAAAAGTCATTGGAAGGTGGACGCCCGGTGGGCATTTGAGAGCGGCTGCCGCAGTGGCACAAGCACAGGCGGTGAGGTTGGCAACCCTGCTTGCTGACCCTGGCATGGCCCTGGCAAGTCCCTGACCTGTCCTGCCTTTGTTTTTCTCCCATCTGCACCCACTCACAGAGAAACTGTGAGACTAAAACACCCCCTGCTTTTCAAGATTTGAAAGATGTTAAGTGCTGCAAAGCTTTATGTCAGAGCAAAGTATTAAAGAGTCACTGGGTAATACATTAGATGTGGTTCAGATAGATGTAGGGCTGCTGCTCTGTGTCCCCAGATTCGGCCAGTGGTGAAGCTGATAACACCTCCAGTCGCACAGCCTGATGAGAAAAAGCCCCCATGCCTCTTCTACAGTGTGATGCAGGGGAAAAGCAGTAACTTGTTAAATACCACGTAAATGATTATGCAGGCTGATGTTGTCTTTCTGACTCTGGCCCCCAGGTTCTTATGGGAACATTTATGAAAGCAGCTTGCTGCGACCCGGACAGTGCTCTCTTTCCCAGGGGAACCTCGCCATGTATTCTCCTCGGTGTCAGGGCAGCTCCTCTGAGCTGGACACCAGCAGGCAGGTCATGCGAAGGAGCCAGACGACTGCTGCCCTTCCCGAGTGTCGGCTTCATCCCACGGTGTCTCGGGTGTGCAGTAACCCGCAAATTGAAGTCGACAGTAGGAGTTCAGACCTGTCACACTCAAAGTCAGAGCAGCACTTGACTTTAAGCAGTGTGGAGGACCTCAGTGAGCGTGACTCAAATGCGGGTTGTTCGCAAAGTACAGCCAAACCTTCCTACAGAAAAGAGCGGCCACCACCCCCTTACCCAGGCCCAGCAAAAACAAGCTCCGTGTTGTCACAACGATCGAGTGTTTCTTCAACGTTGCACTCTCTGTGGAGACTTCAACGCCAAGAGAAAAGTTCAGGGACCAGAGCAGCTGGAGGACCACCAGCCAAAGCCCCTGACCAGGCCACCTCCAGGCAGGAGCGGCCGGCCCCACACACCCAAGCGGGTCACATCTACTCGGCGGCACCTCACAGTCAGAACAGTAAAAATGTTTCAGAGGCGGACTGGCATGATTGGCAACGGGATAGGTGGCAAATTTGGGAGCTATTATCAGCTGATAACCCCGATGCCCTCCCAGAAACCCTTGTATGATCGGACTCTGCAGAACTGCCACTCATACCCTATGCCTCCATCTCATAGGAAAACAGCAGTGACGTTGGAAAATGGGGAGGGCTTGTTTGTTTTATACCAACTGAATTGCATATACTTTTTTATAATTTTGTTCACTTTAATTTCTTAACAGCACTGTCAAGCAGTCCATTTACAAATACAGTATGTTCCTGTTTTTCAGCAAGCTTTTGAGAAGAAACGATGAAAATTTTAGTCTAATAACTTTGTACGCATACACTGTGTATAAGATAAAACTGTTGCTTTGAGGTTGCTAAAAATGTATTTATATATCTGCAGTTTTGATGATTGTATATTCTGTAATGGGTACTGTATGATAATCATATATTATGTTTTCATATACAGATGTCAATCAGTCATGACTGCTTTTTTTAAAAATCACTGCACTTACATTACCGTGATATGCATTGGAATTCTATAGAAAGTGCACAAGCTGGTTTCTGTGCTTATATAAAAAAAACCTGTTAAAGGGGGAAGTTGTCCTTCTTTCCACTGCCTATTGAAAAACACTAAAATAGAGTGGAACATGAAAAGCCATATATTTTATAAGGGTAGTAGTGAGCTTAGAGGGGAAGATACCAAATATTTTTTTCTTATAAATATATTTGCAAACAAAATTAAAATTTGATACAAGATTGTAAAAATATTTTTTTAGATTCTGGTAGGAAGCAGCTCAGAGAATCAGCTAAGAGCAAGGCCGTGCCTAAACCAACTAAGGATGTAGTGCAAAGGTCTGCCCTCCCATTCTAGAGGAAAACCAATGTTATGTATACAGGATATAATATATATTTATAAATGTATGATTTTATGTATTGTTCTAAAACAATAAACTGGAATCCAAATTTTAGAAAACCAAACCCAATAAATTGAGGTGTATAACAACTGAGAAAGAATATGGCTTTTCCTTTGAAATAACAAAGCTTCAGCATTAGCAAACAGACATACGAAAGGGAATCACACAGAGTTTCAGAAGTGAACATGACATTTGGAGAAGTTCACAGCTGAATTTCTATAAATATTGTGCCAAAGTCTGGGTCAATAGTACTTCTTCAATGACTGTATGTTGCATTTTTAACTGTTGCTGTTTTATACACGTTCTGGTGTTTTTAAATTGCAAAATTGTTTATAGCCAGCAGGTGGCAATGTACTTCAGTATTCTAGAGAAAATTCTTTTTATCACTTGATAAGGGAAAGTGTATCATATCAAAGAATTTTATAAAACATATTAGTCTTAATTTTAATGAAGTTGAAGACTTATTCAGTGACGTTGTCTAAGTTCTATCTTGTGCCATAGTGATGGAATAAAAAGCTAAGCAAAACAATGAGCATATTTTTTGCTCCTTTTTTTGAAGTAAGGTTTATTTAAAAATTGTTGTGTTTTTATTGCATTCCTGATTATCTATGTAAAAAAAAATAAATCTAAAAGGCTTAGGAACTTAAGGACCACTTTCAAATATGACTCAAATATCCAAGATCCAAGGTTTTACTTGAATTTTAGGCTTGAAATCCATCCTATAGTCTGTCCATCATATCTCCATTTCCCAAGTAAAGTTATAGGATAAAAGCACCGACCCAAGTAGAAATGGGCAGGATTTGGCCTTTGACTGTTGTAGCAGTGTCAGCCTGGCTGGGTCTTTTTATGAATACTGCATTCAGAACAAATCTCAGCTCTTTTCTGGTGGTTGCAAGGCTTTTCCAAATACCATCTTGATACAAGACTTGATAGGAAAAGGTTCTTGCATGTAGCTTATTACATGTAGCTCTGTGCAAATTTATTACCAAAAAAACCCCACCCCAGATTAAAAAGATAGTGGAATATAAGGAAGGACAAAAACAAGCTCTCACAAGCAATCCTCATTATTTGATCTTGTCTGAATATTATCCGAGGCTTGATACAGTTTTACTACAGGGAATTAAAGCTCCCTAATAGTCCTCAAAACCAGACATAGTGTAAATACTGCTGCAGAAGATACTCTATTCACTAGATGTCCATCTCTTCATTATAAATCCCTTTCTAAATACAGAAGCACCTGCAATTTTTAACATTTTTAGTGAAAGATGTCTAATGATTACTAAGCCTCATAAAGAGCTTGCTTTTTGCCAGTACCTCTCTCTGTATATATGTGTATATTACCATCTGTATGGAATTTATGCAAGAACAGAGAACAAAAAACAAGACCACTGCTAGAGGACAACCTTGTCTGCACACATTTCAATATACAGTTGCTTGGAGGAAGAGAGAGAATAAATTCCAATGAATTAAAGTAACACTTGCCAATATTACATCATTTCTGTCTGTTGTTTTCATTTGAACAGGACAGAACAAAATTATCACAAGCAGGTTAACGATGTAGTAATTTTTATTTGTACCTCTTTCCAGGCTTAAATCAGTGACAGATAATTTCTTTTGATGGATTTTTACATTTCACAAGAAACATAGCCGTGAAAAGTTGTTTCTGGTTTTATATTAGCTGATAGATCTGTGTAAGCTATTCCATTTTAGAACTATGCAACATTTTTCTTCCTATGACACATGCTCTTGTACAGCCATGATATTCCTCTTATGGGGAAAGTCTGTAGTGTGGGGATATCAAAGTCTTTTCTCTGACTCTCCCTTGGGAGCAGGATTGCTGTCGTAGCAAAAGGGTCACGGGCCTCTGCTTTAGTGATGAGTGTAGTAGAGGAGGTCTCCTCCGGAGGTCTCAAGGCCTCAGGGCAAACTCCTGCAGTTAAGTTCCCTCCCATTGCTTTCTGTCGCACCACAGTAGTTCATACCCAGGATTAAAAAAACCCACCTCTTTCCCCAGATGCCCTGCATTACCTCTTCTCAGGGGGTGTCTCCCAGCTGTGAGGAAGGGTGTGCTGCACTTGCAGGTGAGCCTAGGAGAGGTGAGATGTGGGTGCCTCACGGATGGGGTGCCTGCAGGTTGCCCATGGGGCAGGGGTTGCTCTTCTGCCTTCCGTTGAAGAAACAAAAAAATGAGAGGCATCAATGCAGCTCTAGATACAAGCCAAATGTGGTGGAGAACCTCTGAGCCGAGGAGAAAAAAGGAAAACCTCAGACTTTAAAATATTACTTTAAAAATTACTGTTGCTGACATCTTTTAAAGCAAGATGCTGTTACTCAGTTGACTCACTCATTCCAAGACCATGCTCCACTGTTGAGGGGTAAGTTGCACCTTATCCCTGTTCCCCAGCCTCCTATCCCATCCTTTACATGAGCTCTTGGAGTGGTGGGAGGAATCCCCAGGCTTGTTGCTCTGGCTGAAACTTGCCCTGTACAAGGAGCACATAAAATTCAGGTAGCTCAGTGGCTTTGACAAGTGGTAGGCAGAGGGGAGGAGAAAGGACAGGGTCAGAGATGGGGGTGAGGAGGAGGGTGGGACTGGCCACCCCCTCCAGCAGTAGCCTCTAGTTAGCCCTGTTTAAGCTACTCATGCAACTGCAGGGCTTGCTGCTTCAACATGTAGGCAAGAGCCCAGCCAAGTACTTGAGAGTGGCTCTGTGTTACAAACCCAAGCCAATCCAACTGCTGGCTTGGGTGCTTGAAGTCCCTCAAGTGCTCTGCTCTCTACACCAGGAGCCTAGGCTGCTAGCGTGGCACAGATCAATGCCACTCAGTACTTCTCTGCTGTTGAAATGATGTGGTTCAGTGGGCTGGAATTTGTGGTTGTATGGTCTGGGGAAGGAGGGGTTCTGGTTTGTTACTGGTTTTGTTGTTTCACAGGCGTTGGTAGAGGCCAAAAACCTCAATTCCCGCCTTTCTGGAGCACCATCTTGTTCTGTGGTGCTGGTCTGGCAGAGGGTCAGGGAATTCTTTCTCCTCTGGGAAACACATGGGATGTCTGAGCCTCACCTGCTTCCTTTCTCTGTCTCTCTCTTTCACTTTTCTTTGCATTATTTTCCAAAAAAAGAGTAGCTCCATTGTGCAATGCCATAACTTCACAGAACTGTAAAGCAGTGGAAATGGTTCTTAGTCGCATTAAAGAGTATCTTGACATCAGTAAGCCCTTTTACAACATCACTGAGAACAGCGAACTACTGCTGTGCTAGAGTCGCTTTAGGGGAAGGCATCTCGGCGTCCAGACAGTGCTGTAGAGACCGCAGAGCTATTCAAGGCATGTAGACACCCAGAGTGCTGGGTCATAAAATGCACCGCCTCTGAGAATAGCATTCATCTAGTTGTTCTGAAGTTTAAAGCATCTCCAAAGGTGGTATCTACATCTGGAAAAGTCACTCACAAGCTCCCTTTTTATTCAGTGGAGAGAGACAGGTATTTCTGTGCCACCATCCATACAGCCTACTTGAGTCTTTCTTTGAAGGATGATCCTCTTCAAAGGGCTGGTCATTAGGAGAGCCTATTTCTTTCCACTGCCTATCCAAACGGAGCCTAAATAATTTGCCCAAATAAAGTCCTCTCTGTGGTAGCCCTCCAAGTTTGGCTGAATGAATCCCACTGTAAGGGTTTGGTAAAACAGAAAATGGATGGTGATCCCAGCAACAGTAAGAATCAGAATTTAATAACGCTGTTGCCTCATGCCAACAAATTATTACAGCGTAGGGAAACGAAAGCAAGATGTTCAGCACACCCTTCCAACTTCTGTGAAAAACAAAATTTATCCAGAGGCCTCGGCATTATTGTGTTTTTTCCTGGGGTCCCTGGCAAACCTGGGGCTGGCAGAGACAGTGCTGCTCCTGGGGGCCTGGGAAGGCAGCCGTCAGAAGGAGACAGAATGCTCAGCTCTGCTGGGTGCTCTAAGAAATCCAGGGTTTTTGGAAAGTGAAGGAGAGACACTACCTGGTCTGGAATTGCACTTCCCCCCCCCCCCCGCCCCCCCCCTTTTTTTTTTTTTAATGCGATTTATTTATTCACTGAAATCTCTGTTTCCAGCTATTCTGAAAGTGTTCATGAATGGGAGCAGGATTTAATTAATTCATCCAGCGAATTAAAAAATGAATATGGGATTTCTGAAAGCAACCTGATACATTCATTTTAGAAATATAGGGGGGAAGGGGGTTGTGCTGAATCCCAAATTGCACTGGCAAATGGAGACAGGTAGATAAAAATCTTCCTTGTGAAAGACGGGGATTAATCCTCTTTCCTCTGCTGCTGAGTAAGCAAATGTCATTGCCACTGGAGTTTTAGGCTCGCAGAGGGAGGGAGGGAAGCAGAGAACTGTCTTTATCCACTTCTTTCCAGAATTGCATTTGGGAGGGGGTGAAAGCGTGTTAGAGCAGGCAAGAGCAGTATCTCCAGCTGGGTGGTTGCTGCACTCTCTGGGTGAAGACTTGAGCCTCAGATTCTGGATGCTCTTCTAATGATTATTTAAACTTTTAAATAAAACAGGACATTTTTTTACCAGTGTCTGTTAAACAAAGGGGACATGAGGGGATGCCTCAGATCACCATTTCCTTTTGCTGGGCTTGCTCCTTTCCATTTGCCCAAGTCCCCTTCCAACCATAGCTATGACCTTCAATTAAAAAAAAAAAAAAAAAATTAAAAAAGGCCTGGAAAACAAAAGCACTTGATTCAAAATCTGGGGTAGAAAAAATAACAGATCTGTGAAAAAGATCAGAAAATATCTAGCCCCGTCCTACCAAACAACGAGCAGTCCCTTCCTCTTCCCTGCACACACGTGCTGGGGAGGCTGAATGCTGCTCATCAGGGAGCGAGTCCTGCCAGCGACAGGGTGTTCAGCTGTGGGGTCTTCATGCTCAGGCACAAGGAGGAGACAAGGGTGGACATGGATGTCCATAGGGTGACGCAGGCACTGGCCAAGGCACCGACACCAGACCCAGCTCCCTCTGCCGGGGAGGTGAAGCCCTCCTGGCAGTCAGGGCACAGGGACATCCCTGCTGCTCTGGCCAGATGGGACCCTGCAAGGCTGACCCACCTCTGTCCAGACCAGGCAGCTTATAGACACAGAAACCACAACTCCCAGCCAGTAATTGCCAACAGAATGCTCCCTGCTTGGGCACTCTGCCTCCCTGGTCAGGAAGGAAGATTTCTTACTACATCATCGTAATAATATTCCAAATTTGGTCTGCTTTAAAAAGGGCTACTGAAAAATCAAAGCTTCCTTTAGAGTTTAAAAACTCTTCAGTCATGAAGAGAAAAATCACCTGAGTCCTGGCTGCTATTTTGAACATCACAGAGGTGAGTAGACAAGTGTGCAGAAAGAAAGAGAGAAAGAGAGAGAAAGAGAGAGAGAGAGAGAGAAAAAAGAAAGAAAAGAAAGAAAAGAAAGGTTAAGTTAGTTTGGACTGGAAGGCACTTTCTCATGCAGAAAATAACAAAAGCATGCCGTAGCCTGCCAAGCAGGGTTACTGAACACACCGTTCACTCAAGGACAATCATATGATCACTTTGGGGAGATTGAGTGTTGAACATGGAAGCGGCACCTGGCTTTTCTCCTAAGAAAAGGTTTAAAAGGGTGAGATGTTGAACAAACTCTTCCTTACACCCACAGGCTATTTCTGTAGCTCCCAATCGCCAGCTAAAGGTTACCAGCTATGCTTTTGCCCAGGGTGGTATAGACATGGTGTAGCTGTGGCCTGATTTCTGATAGCAGGGAGAGCTGGAGCCCTGAAAGAGCTGAGCTGTAAGGAGTGTCTTCTGAAATCTTCCTAAAAAACCAAAAAGGCTTCAGCTGCAGTGTTATCAGCCACTTTGCAGTCTGTGGAAAAAGCAGTGAGGTTGAAAAAAAAAAAAAAAAAGAAGGGAGAGCTCTGGAGTAACAGCCTCATTCCTACTGGGGCTGTCAGTGGATGAAGCTATTGCTGCTAGCTCTGTGAGCTGACAGTGGTAAATGAGTGGTACGACCTGCAGAGTTGGAAGACTCTCCTGTGAAAGAGCAACCCCTCTAATAAAAAAAGGACAAAAGAGGGAGAGAGAAAGTTTGCAATGTAGAATGAGTACTGTTTTCCCATGACAGCCACTGACAGACCAGTTACTGAACCCTCAGGCTTTCCCATCCTTGAAGAGTCAAGATTTGCAGCTAGAAATATCCAAGATTGGTGTGGCGGAGTAGAGGGGGGTCTGGGAGTGAGAGCACCAGAGGGAACCCAGAAGATGTGGTGAGGCCCTGCTAGCTGGTGTGTCTTGTCCTCTGTGCCGCTGCAAGTAATTTTGCCCAATCCCTGGTGCTGGTGAGAAGATCGGTATGAGAATGTGTGTGAGCTTTGAGCTTTGCTGTAATGGCATTGCTACACAAGTGCTGAAACAGAGTCATACTGCCTTTTGTTCTGCTTTTCCTCTGGCCTTGTGGGTCCTGCATTCTTCCTCGTGCACTAGCCAAGACTGAAGAAGGGACCTTCAATATGTCCCCCCTTCACAGTGTTTTCCTGTCATCTGGTGATTTGAACAATAGATCTGGGATATACCGGGCATATTTAAGTTCAGAGTGTCTATCATCTAGTTTTCCCATTCCCATTCTTAGTGAAGGGGACCAAGGGTGGTGCAGCAGCTGCACATCACTCATCAATGCAGCTTTCAGGTCCTGCCTTCCTCAGCCCTTTCCCATTTTCTTTCATCCATCCACCTGGGAAGGGGATGCTCAGGCGGATCGTGCGGTGGGGGAGGCCTGTGCTGGCAGACTGTATCTGCCCAGGGAGTTATGGAACAGGGGGTGTGTCTGGGACTGCAATGCTGTGCTGTTGGTAATGGGTTTGCTCCAGCTGCAGTGGCTGGTCTAAGGGCTAAACCTGTCAGGGTCTGTGTTGGCACCCGTGTGGGGCTTGGAGGTCAGGGCAGCAGAAATCCTGTACTACCTGGAGCCTGGCTGCTGGACTGATTTCTGTGGGGAGGGTAGGTGGTGTGTGTACATCTCTCCCAAAGGCCTGGACAGCTGAGGTTAGCTGGGAAGCTGGTGCCTTTCCCCAAGGACAGGGAAGGACACCTGAAGATGGTGCTGCCCAGTATTCGGCATCTCTGCTGAAGCCTCCATGCCCTGGAACCCTCAAATGGTTGCTCTGCAGATTAATTAGATTGCCTGAGATGTTTTGGCTTGTGTTGCACTGAAACGCTAAAGCCCCAAGGGTTAGGGCGTGTGGGTATGGCCCATGGTGGTTTAAGGCACAGGGAGCCTGGGAAAGCTTGAGGTGAATGTGCCATCAACACATTTTGTGCTGGAAGTAAATAGGAAGCCTCAGGCTCTGGGGCTGCCCTTTGGACACCTTCAGATATCAAACAAGGGTCTCCCCAGAAAGCTGGACAAACTGAGCCTGAAGCCTTGGGAAGGCAGCAGTGTTACCCCTGGAAAATGAGCCCTTGCTAGCTGGTAGCAGAAGTTTCTGTTTCACTCCTACTGCAGAAATAATGGGAAAGTACTGTGAACACAAAAAGAAGGGGCTGAAAAGAAAGAAAAGATTCCAGAAAAACACCTGTGTTTGTAAGGGATATTCCTGGCTCCTGACACTGTCCACAAGGAGACATCTGAGCATCACTGCAGGTAAACCCTGAGCAACAGAGTGATTTCCAGGTCACACTGGGATGGAACAGGGCAGCGTTCAGCTCCCTGATGCCTGGGCTCTGCCTGAGGTGCATGTCCTATTTGCGGTTGTTGGGGGGGATTGATTTTATTTAATCTTTCTCTGCTCTGGCCCTTGGTCCCACTGACCTTCATATGCACGTGGACTATTGGATCTGCCTTGTGTATGAAAGAGGGAGCAGAAATCTGTACACCCCTGTGAGGAGAGCTGTTCAGAAGCTTTTTGGTTTAATATTCATACTAGCCTTGGGTAATTTTCTACTCCGTGTTTTAGGGAGCGGGCAGGGAGAACATGTAGTTGTCCTTTCCTCTGATAACAAGGGATTAGCTTAAGCACACGGATGAGAAACATTAGGGATGCAGATAGCAATGGGAGAACAAAAGAAACCAGAAGAGACTGGGAAGAGAGAAAACCCCTCTACCCCTTTTCACAGAAAAGATTTAAAAAAAAAAAACCATTCTATGACCATTCTTCTTTCAAACAAGTGAGCGATACCCAGTGTCAAGTCTGATCAGTCCCCACACAGCAGACTGGGACAGAACTGAGTGCACTATAATGCAAGGAGAGAAATTTGGGCACCAAAGGCAATAAAGCCATGCTATTAATTTAGCATGTCTTTGCAGTCAGACATAGGGTTTTTTGCCATGCTCATTTCATAATTGTAAAGGCAGATAACTTCTTCCTGGTTGTGGAGGTATGTCACAATGTACACAGTAAACCACTCTGAACCTCTCAAAGCTAATAGGAACTAGATAAGATCAGAGTTTTCAGGACATGATTTGTATTTACAGCTTAACAGATTCCATCTCCCCTCTTTTTTCTTCTTCTTTTTTTTTTTTTTTAAAAATACCTAGTGTTACTCTAAACTTGTCTAGATGAAGCAAGGAGGGCATTTCTCTGCAACGCTGCATATTAGAAAAGGGTAGCAGTGTCTACTGCGTGTCCAGTGTAGGGCTAGGCTTGGACTTGGTGTTCAAAGCCAAAAGCTGACTCATGCTGACCCTCAGGCTTACGTTTACCTCTGAACAAATCTTAAGAGGCTTTCTTGGAGGGAAGGAGAGAGAAAAAACCTGTGAACCACAGTCATGATGCTTTTGCTGCACAGCTGTGTGTGGCAGCAGCAGGAGAAATGCTGACCCTCCCACAGGGCCCTGGGGCTTCATGCTATCTCCATGCCCTGGGTCTCCATCTCACCAGGGCTCTGATACCCCTCTACAGCACATCCCTCACTGCCTGCAAGTTTTTCACCGGACAAAACTCTGTACAGGGAGGTGGGTGGGCAGGGTATAAGCCCCAGCAGTTTCCCATCCTCAGCCCAGCTGTTGACAGGATCTTGGGGCAGCCACGCACCCGGCTCTCTCTGCCAACCCACAGGCTCTGCTGTGTAACCATGTCAGATCTGGTGATCGGAGAAGTCTTTGTAGAGCAGAGATGAGATTATATCATAAGGATTAGCATCATATACCCAGAACTTCTTACACTTGTTTCCAATCACCCAGCAGGAGATGTTTATTTGGCAGGCATATGCAAACATGCTAGCAGGGCAACTGAAGCAGACCTTTCCGCTTAGAAAGTTTCTGCTCACTGCACAACTGTGTTAATGTAAATCCATTATAACTGGATCAACAAGAGCTGTGCTGAATGCCTCGATTCTTCCACCCAGCAAACAGGCTGCTGGACTGAGTTCCTCATAGCTGGAGCCCAGACACTGCCAACCTTGACCCATGTGAAATAGATGTTCAGTGAGGGGGGAGACAGGGAAAAAAGTTTTTTCTTAAGTATATCTATATGGGCCTTGCCTTTCAGCTTTTTAGTTTTATTCAGTAAACTAAGATACAAGTCACGTAGCTAGGCCAGCTGAAAAGTCAAATATCTGTTGCATGTCAGAGCTTGTGGACCTTTTCTTTAAAGTATGAGAGTTTTGGGCCATGTTCCCACAAAGGGATTAACCAAATAGTCTCATTGCCCAGTTCTCTCTGCGAGTCTGGATGCTAAGCTGCCTTTCATGTTTTCTGAACATTATACTCTTGTAGATACAGCAGGACAGACATAAAACTAGCTTTGTTTGTGGGACCTTTTCTAAGGGTGTTAAGTTCTGCTTCAGTTTTTCTGCTGCTTGTTGTCACATGTTTATCACCAGGGCCACTCTGAAGTGAACACTGAATGATCAGGCTGCCAAAGAAAGTCAGTCCATTTAGAGATTCATGTTAACAGGATGACCTTGCAAGTCAGATCAGATTCACGTAATATTGACCATTTCATTTGACTGAATGCAAGAAACTGTCATTTGGAGAACTGAGATTGCAGCTGTCAGAAGAACATATATAAAGCCAATGTGGGTGCTGTGAGAGAAACAGTACCAAGACCTTTGTGCTCTCTTCAGGCAGTATCTGGAGCACTTGATGGCTTTATAAGTACAATGTCCCAAGAAATGCCCTCATGGCTCACATCTAAGGTAAGCTGTGCCTATTAGAATGACTTTCTTTTATTTTTAAGCATCGGTTCCTGGAGATTATAAGGACTTGTAAGGATATTGCATGTATTATTACAAGGCAATGCCTTGCAGAGCCCCAGGTGTGGCTGGGATGCTTTCCTTGTGCTGTGGGAGAGCAGCTGGGTAAAAGCAGCACTGGAACCCTCCTTTCACCTCTTCTTTCATCCCAGGCACAAGGTGTGTCCCCTCCTAATGCCTGTTCTCAGAACCAGGGGCGATCCTAAAATGTTTCTCAGTATTTACTTAGTATTGCATGATAGATGCTCAATGGAGTGAATGAGGTAGGCTCAGATGAAGTCCCTGTGGTGTGATGAAGTAGTTTAGAAGGGATGTGTTATACCATGGAGTTTCAGGCAGCATGAAACAAAAGTTCACAAAAACCCCTTTCAGAATTATTATTAACTGACATCACTGCACTAGCTACCCATAATGCTTGATTTTTACCTTATTTTTCTCACAAGATAAACCTTTTCATAAGCAAAATCCCCAGCTTGGTAGCACCCTGGTTCTGCTGCTATCCCTAAGTGCAGCATGATGTCTTGGGCACCACCCAGGGTAGCTCAGTCCCATACTGATATCTTGTCCTTTCATAGTCTGAGGATGCCACTGTATCCAGAGCACTGGGATGAGGGAAGCACCCACGCGGTTCCCCAGATCTCTCCTTTGGGAAGGCTCTGGGTGGAAAGGCAGAGTTGGTTGCTATTCTTCATTAGTGGTTCCTGAAAACCACTCCCACTATCATGGGAGACACGAGCATGTATGGGAATGCATGTGGTAGAACAGAAGGTTCAGATGCAGCCTTGCACAAGTGATCCTATCACCTTTTGTCTTACCCAAGTAGGATGTTGCCCTGTCTGTTTTGCAATGTAAAATGCTAAGATAAATATTCCAAAGCAGCCCATTACTATGTCAGGAAGCTCTAGGATTTTAAAGAGGATGATATGCTACGGCTTTCAGTCAGGCTGTAATTTCATCCAGGTTTTGTATTGGCCAGCAAAACCACATCAAAAGGAATGAAGCCTTGAAGGCTTTCAAGCGGTCTGTTAGTACTGCTTAGAGAGAATCCAGCGGAACATGTGAGTATTAATCACAGCTAGGTTTCAGCGGGGATAAAGGAAGGAAAAGACATTGTCAGTAAGCAGCTCAAATCCTGGCATTTTCAAGGGTAGCTCCTAGGCAATGTTAAGTCTTCTGAGTATATGGAGGGATGAACAGATCTAAACAGTTCAGTGGTAACACCTGAGGTCTGGCTAGGCAAGGCATGGCCTCTGCTGCTTCAGCTGTGCCTTGGATGCCAGCAGTTGTGCAAGCAGGAGTTTTAGGCCTTCTCCTACTTGCAAGTCATTAGTTGCCATGAAAAAGTGGAAGTCTCCACCCAGAGTGGTTGTGATCTGTCCACACAGAGCTGCTGTGGGTCTGTGATGGTTGCATGACAGATACAGTCAGACCTTGACCGTTTTGCTGTGATGAAAAGGGAGAATGGAATGGACAAGGAATACAATGTGACCTTGAGGGACTGCTGGGAGGAAATGAGGCTACAGAGTTACCCTGAGTGCCTGGGTTTACAAAGTGCAGTGCCTGAAGCACAAGTCATAGCTTCGGGTCCCTCACTTTGTGCAGACCTGTGAGGGGAGAGTGAGACCTTGGTCATTCATGAATGGTGCTTGAGATTCAGCAAACTAAACTTCGTCTCTCACAGGCTGAGTGGGAGTTAAGTGCTAAAATATTACAAGCTGTATGAGAGGCCAGTGTGTAACTGGACAAGCAATGCACTGTCCTCTTCCACCCAGGATCATCTGTGCTTGGTGAGGACAGAGGGGAGAGCAGAGAGCGCTCTCACAGTACGTACAGTTCAGTGGCAAGGGACCTCCAGAGGTCCCCTGGTCCAAGCTCCTGCTCAAAACAGGGCCAGCCTCACAGTTAGAGCACCTTGCTACCCAGACTTTTTCAACATAGCACTTTACCAGTAGTTCTCCCTAAGAAGTTATTTTTTTTAATGGTGGATTTCTAGGGCTCATAAAGGAGAAGATGCTTCCAGGAGACATCATTAGGGATACTTAGAGTGTATTCAGAGTATGAAATGGAGAACTGGGAAAAGACTCACAAGCTAAATGGTTTACTTTGTAGATCTAAAAGATACAGCACAGTTCTGTGTGGAAATATTAGATCAAGTCCAGCTGGTAACAATCCTGGCATACTGTCAGGCACAATGTAAGAATCTTTGTCTTTTTAATCAGTTGATTAAAATCTACTGTGCTCATACAGTACTGTGATGGGGTAGCTGTACTGCTTCAACAGCCACCTATAGTAGTTTGGAGATTTTTTCATTGAATCCCTATTTGTGCCATGGAATTAACCTACCTGGACAAATTACCATTTTATTTTCTTTCAGAGCCCATCCCTGTCAAAGGAGTCCTTGCTTGTCCTCTTCCATCCTGTGAACTTTTTCTCTAAACAAGTCTCTGGGAGTCCCACTCAGAAACTGGGTATCAGCGCTTAACACCATGCAGCAACTGAAGACCTTCTGTGTTGTGTTTTCTGGCTTCATCTGGCATGGCTAAAGAATAATCCAGTGACCTCTTGCTGTTCTGACTGACAGTGGCACATGTGTCCATGACAGAGTGTCCCAGCACCCCTCACTGGTGTAGCCAGACATAGGAACAATATCCAAACACCTTGTTGCTGAAGTCCAGTCCTTCTAGAAGACCACTCATTTCAGTACTGAGTATCACAGGAAGCTGCTGGTAAGTTCTTTGATCCTATTGTGCCCCCAAACTATTTTTTGTGTGAAACAGCTCCTCCTGGGACTGCATTGACAGGCAGTTGCCTCCCTTCCTCCAACCCATTGTACCAAGGACAGTTGCTTCAGCCTTTGTCTAGCAGTTCCATCCATCTGTTCTTCTCACAAAACTGTTTCTGAAAAATTTCTTGTTTTCTCTGTTTGCTATGTTCTGTACATCTTTGTTTACCTGTTCTGTCCTGTTGTACACTTCATGCTTTCCATGCTTCTACATTTCTTGGCCATGAACTCCACAGAAGCTTTCACACTGCACAGAATGGAGTTGTCCTCTGCGGTCCTCCTGTGTTTATCAGAGTGAAATAAGGATGGTGAGATAGAAGGTAAGGGCTTTATCTGATATGGGAGCTACAGTGCATGTATGTGTCACTGCTATGAGGGACAGAAATGGAGTATGGATATCCTTTCTGCTCAGGGACCAGGCAGGGACTGCTGTACCAGAGAGGAGAAGGGCTGGTTTCCCCCACATCCTTCTGCCTGTAGGACTGCTCCTCCCTGAACCCATTTTAAGAAATCCTACCCAGAGGGTCTATATTATCTTCCTTACACTCCAAAGCCATGCACTAGATTGATTTGGCAAGATCAGTAACACTCTCAGTACCAGGATATTAGTTGCAGGTTTATTTTCTGGAACTGTATCAAAAGTTCTTGTTAAAGATATTAACTATGAATTGTTGTTCTTTATTAGGACCAAGAAATATTTTATTTACTAGATGGAAAACTATTCTGACTCAAGAGATAAATGCTCTTATGGAGTGCTGCTTTTGTATAGGCAAGCCTGGAGGGATGGGCTGGCCTGGCAGATTCTTTTTAATCCCTTTGGAAGCAGGGTTGGGGAGAGGGATTATTTTCTTCAAGCAAAAATGCAGATTTGGCATCCTAAAGCTATTTGTCGGAACTTGCTGGGTAGCATGCATTCTGTTGTTTTATGCTAGATGAATAGAAGGGAGTCAGGCATCTCTGTAATTTACTCAATAGCCAGTCCAGCAGGAATGTGGAAGACCCAGTTTTGAAAACTTTCTCTTCCTGCCCAGGGTTTTCACCTCTTTCCTCCCCTCCTCCCCTCCCAGCTCCCTGAAGGGCAGAGTATGAACTACAAGGCTAAAGGGTATTTGTCAGCAGATCTTCCTCAGGGTGACTTGGTAGTGCTATGCCATGCGTTATTAACACGCAGATACTCATTGAAAAAGAGTATGGGACAGGACATGCACTGAGAGTTGAGACATGCAGGGAGTGGGAAACACAATCCAACTCCTCCTCAAGGCAACAGCCCAGTGTTTTCCACAAAGCTCTGCAGTTTGAACAAAGGAGTGAGGGAACTGTGCCTCTCTGACCCTTATCACTTGAAGAGCAAAGCATGTAGAAGGCAGATGATAAAAATTAAATAACCTTACATAGAGAATGGGATTGAACCTAAATTTTCCATGCCTCGGGTAAATGTCCTCACCATTCGGCTGAAGGAGGGTATGTTTCGGAGAGCACCAGTACTGACTGAAATATTTGGTTTAGGTCCTGCCAAGTGTTTGCTTGATTTGGAATGAAATGTGGGATTATTTCCAAGAAAACAAAAACAAAATTTTCAGTGATCTGCTCTTTATTTATTTAGGCTAGCTCTTGAACCAAAAATATCCATTCCAGAGCACATAATGTTGCCTTAAGAGTGAAGAGCTCGTTCAGATGCAAGAAGGACAAAAGCAACAGCGCAGATCTTCAGATTGCTGTGCCAGGGTTCCCCAAGTATCTTCGGGAGGAAAGAGATGCTCTTTATGCTTTGCATGAGAAATAAGTTCTTGCAAATAAAGAAAAAAATATCTTCTCTCTCTTTCTTTTCCTCATCTCAGATGTTTTGGACCACGCTGAAGTAGAGGTTGTTCCTATAGGTGTAGCCATCTATTCCAGAGAATTTTGAATTGGTTCATTGCTAAATAATCTGAAAAAATTCAAGAAAGCAAAAAACCATGACCATAGGTGAAGGAAGACCTTGTATTCCTCTTGTTCGTTCTCATGGTCACTTGCTGCAGACAAAGATTCAAAATATACATCATTTACTTTGTATACTTGGCTTACCGCACTCATTTTGATGTCTGAACGTTTATACATAATATGTAAGAAATCTCAGAGGACAATGAAATGTTTTGCTTCTTTGGAGTGGAAACAACTGAGATCCCTCTAGGATTTTTGAAAAAAGGCCACGGGAAACACCAGGATTTTATTTGCAAAGTTGGCCGTGTAAATTTGTGCTGAAAACTGAGACTTTCTTCCAGGTGTGTCTTTAACCTGTTTTTCTATTGCAATATTAAAATCTGGCCCTCACAAGCTTCTTCCAGTATAGCAGCAGAGCAATCATTAAGAAATGTATACTCACTGGAAACATACAAGACAGAGTATGCTCAGTCCTTGCAGTGAACTTGTTTGCCTTCAGAGATGGCATGCTCTGGGAGCACTATTGTGAATGCAGTTGAGGGCACCTGCATATACAGGGAAGTCATATTAAAATTGTTAGTGGTCCTTGAAAATAGATGCTTTATACAATGCAACTTTAGCAGAAAAAATCTGGTCCATCATGAAGTGAAAAAACAACTGACATTTGCAAGAGTAAGGTTTCTAAATGTGATTAATGCAACTGTAGTCTAGAGTATATGTGTATGTAGGCAGGTAAAGACTGGGGTAGGAAGGAGAGAATTGCCAAAGTGTCAGTTCTTTAACCTGATGAGATTTTCTCTTATTCTGTAGCTGTTTCAGCTGATTTAATTATTACTGTCTTGATTTTAAAGCCCTTGGAGACAGGTGTGTGTGCATTTCTGGAAGCCTCACTAAACATGTTCTGCATTTTCAAGGATGAAAGTTCAGTTTGAATGACCACCCTCAGTCCCTATCTGCACCAAATGGATGTTAAAGATCTCAAAATATTTCTTTTCAGATTGGGAGTTTTGCCTTGGTAGCTAGGCTGAGACTGAGCTTCAAGTGTGCTTGTGTGAAACCTGTCTGCACACATGCACACACTCACCCATCAGAAAAAAATGCTGCTTTGCACCTGAAATAATCAGTTTCAGCTCTTTATCTAAGTGAAATGAATGCAGACTGCTCAAGAGCCCATTGCCCTCCCTGCCCAGGGATCTCATGTCTGCTCAGGGCAGTGGAGAATGGCATCTGTCAGCCAGGAGGCTTAATCCTCCTCCTCTGAGCACCTTCCACTATGGGTTTCTGGCTTGGGAAAGGCTTTTTTCTCCTTTCTCCTCAGCTCATGCTGCTGGTATGGCTAGTTAGGCTGAACACTCTCTGGCTTTGGCTTATGAGACACGTGAACCTTAACCAGCTAATGTATATTTTACACTGCATTTCCCATAACATATCTTGTTTTATGATTCACCTATGCTTTCCAGTGAATATATAGGTACAATACAAAATATATAGAATGAATATAGAGATGTATTATTTTTTCTTATAATCATGTCAGAATACTGTTGCAGTCAGGATTGGATTAGGTCCTTTCTCCCACAAGGATTTAAAATCCTTCTAACGTTCCACATGCTTTTTTCCCCTTCTTATGTCACTAGGTATAGTCTGTAAGAGTTTGCTTTACTAGAAGACAAATACAGGAATAATCCAATTTCCCTCTCTTTTGTAATTGACTGGATGTCTAAACTTAAGTGACTGGAAATGTCCTAGCAAATCAGGATTTGTTCAGTGAACTAGGAAAACACTTTGAACTTTGGGAATGTGTACAGTTAGTGAAGGATCTATTCATTTACCCTCATTTTCTCCTGTCATCAGGGTTTTGGCAGAACAGGCAGAATTTTTCACTCAGCACAGTTCCCCAGAGTTAATCTCTCCGATACCCGCAATAACTGTGGGTTACTAATACCTTTACCGCATGTGCACAAAACATGCCTTCTCCTCTCTCCCCATCCTTCTGCCGCATGCCCCCTCTCCAGCCTGAACCCCAGGGGTCCCTCCCTGCAGCCCCAGACCTCTCACCACTCTCTGTCCCAGGGCTGGCTGTCTCCTCGGGAAGCGAATCAGAGCCCCTCAGGCCTTGCTGCACCCCACAGCTGTTGGAAGCTCTTTTGTGACCCTGTAGGACTGACACACCAGTTGGTGAGACTCCCATTTAAAGGGAATACATGCGGTGTTTGCTTTAGCCTATTTGGAGATAACGTTTTTAAAGTGTTGTCTGAAGAGGGTGTAGAGGAGGGCCAATGGCCAGGGATGATCTAGGAAAATGCAGAGCTATTCCTATGCACTCCTCAGCCTTGTGGGACTGGGTCTCTGATTGTTCTTTGCCAACACCGCCTTACTGCCTTCCTATCTTCTCCCCTTATCTGAGAGTTTTCATACTTGCATAAAAAAACCTTAGGTCTGCGGACACAGCTGAGCTCATCTTCCAGTGTGCTCAGAGAAAAGATGTGTGCCCTGGGATGTGCCTGATCACTGCATAAAGCTTTCTTCTCTGAGAACTGATGCTATGGGCATTATAATGGTAGGAGAAGGAAAGATAAAAAAGAAAAAATCAAGGGCCACCCACCTGTGTGCTTTGCTGAAGTGGAAGGTGTCCACAATGGAAGACAAACTCTATACCTCTGAACTGATTTCATGAGGTATTGTATGGTTTTTCCCCTTATGCAGGATCAGGTGTACACTAGCTTTTAAACTGACAAAAATCACATTAAGTTTAGGTTTTTTGAAAAAGAAAAAAAGTGTTGCTTTGTGTAATAATATTAATGATAATAATGATTAGTTGAAACAAACTGTTTGAGCAGCTCTGTCAGTTATAATTTTTTTCCTATGGAGAAATCTCCAAGGATGAGTTTCAAGAAAAAAATAAAATAAAATCACACTTAGCAGTTGGAACACTGATGCAAGTCCCTGTTTTCCTATGACTCTAATCAGAAATTTTGAGTTAGCGCTCCCAGACTTTTTGTGTGTTATCTCACTGCTGTACTACTACTACTGCTGGTCTACTCAGTGGTAGAGGAATTTTTCAAATCATAGAATCATAGAATACCAGTTTGGAAGGGACATCAAGGATCACCTGGTCCAACCTCTCTTTGCAAAAGCACGGTCTAGACAAGATGGCCCAGCACCCTGTCCAGCTGAATCTTAGAAGTGTCCAATGTTGGGGAATCCACCCCTTCCCTGAAGACATTATTCCAGTGGCTGATTGTTCTCACTGTGAAAAATTTTCCTCTTGTGCCCAATTGGAATCTCTCCAAGAGTAACTTGTACCCACTACCCGTCGTCTTTTCCATGTGTCTCCTTGTAAAAAGGGAGTCTCTATCTTCTTTGGAGACACCCTTTAAACACTGGAACATGGTGATAAGGTCTCCCCTAAGCCTTCTCAAGGCTGAATCCCAATTCTCTCAGCCTTTCCTCACATGACAGGCTTCCCAGTCCCTTGATCATCTTTGTGGTTCTTCTCTGGACCATCTCCAGCCTGCCCACATCTTTTTTGCATAGCAGGGACCAAAACTGCACACAGTATTCCAGGTGTGGCCTGACAAGTGCTGAGTAGAGTGGGATAATGACTTCTTTCTCTCTGCTGGTGATGCCCTTGTTGATGCAACCCAGCATCCTGTTGGCTTTCTTTGTCGCAGCAGTTCACTGTTCACTCATGTTGATCTTGTTGTCCACCAGGATCCCCAGGTCCCTTTCCACCGAACTGCTCCCCAGCCAGGCAGATCCCAGCCTGTGCTGCACTCCTGGATTTTGTTTTCCCAGGTGCAAGACCTTACACTTGTCCTTGTTGAACTTCATAAGGTTCTTGTTAGCCCACTCTTACAGCCTATCCAGGACTTCCTGCAGGGTGGGTCTCCCTTCCCAAGTGTCCACTTCCCCAGTCAGTTTGGTATCATCAGCAAACTTCATCAGGGTACACTTGATCCCATCATCCAGATCACTTATGAAAATATTAAATGGTGTTGGGCCCAATAACGATCCCTGGAGGACCCCACTTGTGACAGGTTGTCAGTTTGAAAAGGAGCTATTTACCATCACCCTTTGGGTGCAGCCAGTCAGCCAGTTCCCCACACACCCCTGGCACAGACCACAGATGTATGTTTAGGCATTTTTTGGTCTGTTTTTTCCCCCCTATAAGCTTCCGTCCCTGCACCCGATGAGCATGTCCCGAAGCCGGGCTCTGCCCGTGGATGGCAGCTGGCGTCCGGGACGTGGCGTGGCAACGGCTCAAGTGGGGGTAAAAGTTTTGGGGGTGTGTGGAGGGGTGAGTCGGGCCGAGATGAGCGTGGGGTGCCCTGAGTGGAGGGAAGAGAGGAGATCTGGCAGCCGACAGAGCGGGACTGACCCATGGTTTTGCGCAAGTTTCCCTAAAAATCGGTGCGGATTTGCAGTCCTGCTCGGTGAGGCTCCTCAGCCGGTGCCCCCGGGGTCCACGCGGGGGGGATCACAGCAGCGTGTGCTCCGGAGGCACACCGACCAATAGCCTGTTGAGAAGGTGTGCTACCGGTATCGCATACAGCTGTGTATCCAGTGAACACCCCAAAGCCCTCCCACCACAAACCTTGTGGTTCTTTACCAGGGTGAGGGGACAGGACAAAGTCCTGTGCTGGCAGACACTGTGCACACAGCCTTCGAAGTCAGTACGCTTGCACCCTGGTGTAACTGCTAAAGGGTCTGATCTCCAGTATGATTGTTTTCTAACCCATACAATTTGGGGGTCAAAATACTTGGACAAAACCTGTAAAAAAAGAAAACAAAAATAAACATGGCTTGGTTTCTGCCTGAGGACTTTCTGTAGCAGCCCTCAGGAGCTTGTTCAGGCTGAGGGAGCCATTACAATGAGTGTCCATCAGGATTTTCAAGATGTGCCTCTGGTTCCCACGGAAACCAGCAGTGAAATTTCAGATTTCAGGGATGCGTGATCCTACCTATTCCTGCTTTTCCCCTTTCTTTGACTGCTAACGCTTCATGCTTCTGAGAGTTTTGAATTAAATATTTTCTAAGCAGTCAGAGTATCTCTCCTTCATGCTGTACACTTGGCTTGGAAAAGATTTCTGCATTTTTCTTTCATCTTTTTTTTAAGAAGATGCTGAGCATTATGTCATTTGGGCTGCATGCCAATAACAACAAATACATAGGGAGTAAATGACATTATGCTATGTCACAGCAAGAACAAGAGTGTTGCTGTAAAGCACGGTGCCGAGGAAAACTTTAGGCTCTGTGCTGAGATAATTAAATGAACCCTGAACAAAATTCTATTAAGAAATTGATTACGAGAACCTGAACTGAAATTGTGAACAGGGCTCTCTGTATGGCATATCTCATCCCATCCAGATTAAGGACCAGCTGAATTCTACAACCAATTTAGAGAAAAGCAATTGCAAAGCCCTACAGAAGATAACTGCATATTCTATTTGCAGTTTAAATTAAAGATGGAGACCTAGTCATGCAGACAGGCATAAGCAAATTCTTGGAGTTGATATGAGTTATTCTGTTGAATTACTTTATGCAGAGGATTATATAGATTATTTATTCTATGGATTTTTACACTGGTTTGGCTCTACTACAACAACAAAGACTTGACTGTTTAATTTTAATCTAAGTATCTATATTTCATTTGTTAAGCAAACATAGCATAGCTTCCGCTTTGTAACCCTATGTGGTTTTATATTTCTATATACACACACAGAGCTGAAGAAGACAAACTTACCTTTGGCATCCATGTGTGAGGGAACTTCATTATTTTATTCACTAAATGTGGGCCTAAGATCCATTTAACTTCTCTCTCTTTTTTCCCTAGAACATTTGTAAGTAGTGATTGTGCTAACTCCTTCCCCCCAGAAAAATATTCTTGAACACTCAATCAAGCTGAACTTTTAGATGGCATGAAATGAGGTTGTAAGTGATATGGGTGAGCCCAATTTCAATGCTGAGGGTTTAGGAGGAGAGAAGTGGTAAGAAAAAACCCAAATGAGTCTTAAAGAGTATATGTAATTAAACATATTTTTCCTTTATTTTTTTCCCTGTGGTGTACAAATTTTGTATGTAATGCCATTTGTGCCCTGCTATGTCTTGGAGTTTCTAAAGCTTTTATTTCTACTTCCTCAAGGAGGGTCCAGGCAGAGTATAGACGTCTGTTTGGTTGTTCTGGCACACCTGAATACTGGGCCAGGTCTTGGCATGGTTAGGTGTGTTTGGCAACAAAAGCAGAAAATGAAGCTTTGTGTTCATCCAAACACTTCTGTATGGCCTAAGCCACACAGAACTCTATGTGCAATTTTGGTTCAGGTTTCCATAATAATTTTTTAAATAAGATTGTCTTTGGGGTTCATTCAATTATCCAGCCTGGGAGAAATCACAGGGGACTCTGAGCATGAAGGACAAGGTCCACTTTGAAGCCTTCACAGACAAACTGCTGCTTCTTCCTTCCTGCAGGGAAGCTGAACTTGCACTGAAGCATCTGGGAATTATGCACAAAGGTAGGAGACAGAATGGCTTTTCTCTAAAATCTTGTTTCCAGTTTTCCTGCTCAACATGGTAAAGAGAGGGAAGTCTTGTGGTAGTGACTTTCAGAGGACTTGTATAAGAGCCAAAATGTGTTGCTCTAATGTTACAAATCCTAAAAATCTACAGGGAAAATATTAATGCAGGCTTTGACTGACTATTCCCTCTGTCTTGAGGGGCATTATTGCCCCTCACAGTGGAGGGAACCATATTATACTAATCAGAAACTCTAACAGGTAAGCATTTCCTTTCTCCAAGCAAGACAAAAAAGCAAGAGACATCTTTTTTTAGCATCCTGGCTGTTGTACTGCCAGCTTCTAAGTGAAACCAAAACAAACGCTTGGGGCCAATTGTTTCCAAGAATCACCAATTTTATACAACAACCTTAACTGCAGACTTTGAGTAATGCTTAGAGTGATGCAACAGAAGTAACACATTGGTCATCTCTCTCTCTCTGTGACATCCTTGCTGTATATACTTGTACTACAGAGTCCAATTGAGTCTTTTCTGGTTTAAGTACCATGGAAATAGATTAGATAGATAGATAGATAGATAGATAGATAGATAGATAGATAGATAGATAGATAGATAGATAGATAGATAGAAAAGTCTCTGCTCCATACAGATTCTATCAAAGGATGGGCTGCATTAAAACTGAATTATTTTTGGTTATAGAATGCAAAAGGGAGGGAAGAAGACAGGAAACATGGTCATACAGAAACCTTAAATAATCCAGCTGAAACTTGGCATGCTACAGATCATTTGCAACAGTAAAAATGTTCAAATTTCTACCTTTAAAAACTCTCATATCTTTAAGTTTTAATTTGGGCAAAAAGTTTCAGAGAAAGTTTTAGAAGGAAAAGTTTTAGAATGGCATTTTAGAGTGTCTTGTAATACAAAACCATTTACATGTAACTTTGTTGCTAAAATGCTTGTATATTGGATTTCTGTTATGCTTTTATTACTGGGCAGTAACAGATTCTTGAGTTTTCTGTAAAATTGCGTCAGTCTCATCAGGCTTCAACAAACTCTTTTGTTCTTTGAACAGAGAAATTCAACATTAGCTAAATTCTTCAGAACATGTGTGTTTTTTTCCAGTAGGATGTGCACACTGATGATGACAGTGTAAATGGTATAAAAAATACACGCAATCTTTGCATGGCAATCAAACCTCTGAAATGCTGAAGTTCATACCTCAGCCACAGGTGAATGGGTTAGGCAAAATAAAAATAGCCTCAGGGTTTATAACAAGGTAAAACATCAATCAGAAAATGTTAATGATTAAAAATGAAAAAAACATTAGCACTTTAATTCTTCTCTGATATTAAGAATGCTGAAAATCACCAGAGAGTCTGTTTTTGCTGAGGTTTTAGACCTCATAAGCAGACTGGTCTTTAATCCAGATAGGAATACAGATTTCTCAAACTGATTAAACTTTAGGGATTAACCAGACCTAAAAAACTTCTGACCTGCTTGAGGTTTGCTCACGAGCGAGCTGCCTCCCTTTGACATTGGCTGGGCATAATACCAGAGAGAAGTCTAACAATGGAGAGGTCCTGGGGAGAAGGATGACCCACCTGTGAAAACCAGAAGAGCCAGAAGGAAGCCTTCGGCGCCTCTGCAGACCTGTGCCCTAAGGTACTTTACATTTAGTTGCTGTTCCTCATACCTACCTGTCTAAGAGAGCACTGGAAATAGTCACTCACCACTTTTAGCAAAACCCTTGACTTTTAACATTCCAAGTTTTATTAGAGTAGCTTAAACAACTTAGAGGATTCATTGGCTGACTAAGGCTAAAATTTGCTCTATAGTTTCAACAGGAAGATATTAATTGCATTGAAATGCAAAGTCATTTTAAGTAAAAGTGGTAGCTATTTTAACACATAGCATATGTGAACATTGTCCCCACTTAGTTCCTTGAGCTCCTTGCAAGTTCAAGTAACTGCAAAACTAGTGTGTACAGCCCCTGTCACCTATGTGAGGACTGAGTTTGTAGCCTCTCTGTTACAGCATACCAGCCTTTGGAAGAAGGAGTGAAGAAAACAATAGCCAAAGCTCATGCCAAAAATACTTTTGATAGAAAGCGATTTTTTTGAAGTGTTAATCTGGCTTTGAAGCCTGTGGATTGATTTTTTTTTTAAGAGTGTTCTGCTAGAAATAGCACTCGAGGAAGAAATACCTTTACAAAGATACTCTCCCCTTAGAGCTGCAAGTGAGTTTGGTTCTTTGACTTAATATATGTAACTTTTAATCACATTTTTGGTAAACCAGCCTGGAAGTGGAGGAAGGGAGAAGGGAATAACATTGTTTGCTTCTGAGCCCTAGTGTCTGCTAGAAATTATTAATGTTTTTTTCACAATGGGGTGTGAATTACTTGGTTGCAGTCAACCATTGTTTGGAAATATATTTTGGAATGTTTCCTTTATGAAAGGTTTTTATTTGCTTAGGATTCATGATTCTGTATTTCTTTCAGCTGTTCACATGTTCTGTCGCTACAGTATTGCTCACTTTTATAGTAGTGGGTTCAACTAATAACCAGACATTTGTTTCAAACTACATCTTGAAGCATGGTGAAAATCTAACTCCTGAAAGCTGCATTAAACCAAGATCTCATACATTGTACATTCTGCTAACAGTGGTCCTGGGATTTAACTTTTAATAGAAATCTTCCAGTATTTCCTGGAAATAATTAAATAAAAGGTGGTCCTAAATTTTTGCAAGTGTGGTGAACATATTTTCAAATGTGATGATTGGGATTGAACTGTTTTGAATCTTTTTAATATGTTGGAAGACAGCAGTTGTTTTTTCCATTTTGTCTGACTATACATGAATAGCTACATAAAATGTATCTGAGTTCATTAGAGCTGGATGATCTGTGAGACTAAGGCTTACTTTTGGCAGTGGAGGGGAAAGTGGGGTTTTCTTTTAATAGTGTTGATTAGAACTGGATTACTTCCAGGTGGATCAGTTTAATCCAAATATTACCACCCCCACCCCCAATTTGTTAGAGGGAGGAATGTGCTTGAGGGTAGGATCTAGAGGTGGTTGGACTGGTACAAGCATTAGAGTGCCTTTCTTACACAGTGCTGAGATTTGAAGGACCAAGCTTAACATCAAAATTCAGACTCAGACTTCTGGCTCAATGTTACAATGCTGGGTACCCAGAACTTACTGCTAATGGGACTGTATTTGTGGCTTGGTAAGCACTTCTGAAGACAAATTTTGACTTTGGGGTTTAATGAATTTTGGTGTTCTGGAAAACTTGGATCATGGATGAAAATTAAACATTGCTAACCATGTAGCTATTTTTGATCAAAATTTTGATATTTCAGCTCTCTACCAACCTCTTGCTGCTGGTTTGCAGGAATTACCTTATCTTCTTTCCTTCTGGATCTAATTTATTCACTACATGCAAGTGAGTAGGTCACCTCAGCAGAAAATATCTGGGAGGTGGTGATGCGTGGCCTTTGTGTGTTGCTGTTGCCATCTTTCATTGTGTTCATTATGTAGAGAAATACAGATATGGATTGGAAAAGACCTCCTGAATCACCTGGTCCAGCACACTGCTAAGCTAGACAGCCATATCAGCTACACCTGCGAAATTTGTCTTTACAGACTTGAGTTCTAGTCCCACTACTGTTTTTGAAAGGCTGCTCCATAGCTTTGCTTTGCGGATGATTAGAGGTCTTTCTCCAATTACATGTGAACATCTTCAGTCAGAATTGCCCTTGCAATTGGTTTGCAGCATCTGTAGCTTCTTACACCTGTGCAGAAGAAGCTATTTTTCTGATCTGGAAGTTCTTTATACCCTTTAGCTTCAGTATAAATGCCTGCTCCAGACAAGTGCCGCTGCAAAATGGTATCTGGATTTGCTTCTTTCTTTCACCATTTTTCAGTCTGCTGCTTTCTTGTTCTTCATATAAAGAATAAAAGGAGTTAGGGCTGAAGTATGTCAGGAAGCTATTTCTGGAGAAGAGTTTGGGTTTTTTTCCTTGACGTTTCTTATTTGTAAATTATTTATGTTAAGTTTACTTTTGATTTTGCTTTTCCTCAGGTTTATCTGTTGAGTTTGTTTTGGATTTCAGAATGTAAGTGTAGGCCTTTGTGTCCGCAGTCTCAGTAAATATTATAGTAGACCACTAGAGTACTACAGTAGGACACCACAGTACTCCATCCCTTGCTTATATTCTGCTTTGCAAATTGGAAGTCTTGCTCTCCTTCCTCTCACATCTCCATGCTCTCAGGCAGAGTGAATGAATCAGGGAATAAGTGACATTGTTGTATTTCGCTGACTAATCTGTTATTCTAACAGCACGCAGTGGTTCCGTTAGCAAATACCATCTTGTTTTTGCTGCAAGTCATTCTGTTAATCATATCGCATGACATTCAGTGTAGAAGACAAACCTAGGCAGTCCTGATACCCTACACATCCTCCAGGCACTTGGCTTGTCTGTCGGGACTCCTGCCTGTTCTGCAGTACCGTGGCTTGCTTTCCCTTCTTCCCTTCAGCTGCCTGCTCAAGTCGGTTGGCCTGAGGTGCTTGTTTCCTCTCCAAAGGAATCCACCTTTATGTTATTTTACATCTCCTGTAAAAGGTTTTATTTTCTCACTTTGCTTCATATTCTGGTGCATGTGGGATGTCCAGAGGTCAAAGAGTGTCATTTGTCCCTTGTCGTGCCTCCTGTGATGATAATCTCTAATAAAGAGAATTTTAATTGATGCTACTGTGACGGTGCAGGACCAATGGCTTCTTATTAGAGATGAGATTGGACTCAGTATTTTATAGCTGCACTTCCAGTTTCTGTTTAAGGGAAACCCTTCAAAAATCTATTTTGTAGGAAAAATACATTCTCAGTAATCCTTTGTTTTCTGATCCTGGCACATTTTGCACTGCGTATAATTTGGGACTGTTTACATGTACAGAAGATTGCCAGGTCTCAGTTGAAAATGATCTTTTAGAAGCATGGAGAGAACTGGCAGGCATCAGATACTACAGATCTTACATGTACAGCATTTCTCAGTTTTCTTCAATGGAGAGTGAGCCAAACATTGCTTTGCTGCCTGGTGATACTGCAGTTTTATACCAATAACCACTGTGAAATAAATACAGTTATGCTTATGCCTGTGGGTTTTAGTGAGAGTATATTTGATAGGTTGTTTTCTGAGAGACCTGATTCTGTTACTTTTGAAATCAGTTGGGATTTCACAAACACATCTTTTGTGCCCAAATATACAGCACGCTTAGCAGCTGTCAGTCGGTGAGTTACTGTCTGCTCAACTAAGGTGCAGATTTGATTAAATTTTTTTCCCCCCCTTGGACATTATCTATTCCAGTTTCCTCTGACACTGTAACATAAATTATTTTTTTTCTTATGAGTTCTTCTGGAAGTGGTTTAAAATGAAATTGAAAGTTGATGCCATCAATGGTAAGAAAAGCAAAGCTAATCAACGCTGTGCATACCCAGCTACTCAGCTGCTATCCCACTTCCTTGCCAGGCTCTGGGAGGCTCAGGGTGTATCAGATTGAAGCTTAACTACTTCTTTTTTTCCCCCCCCCGCCCCCCCCCCCCCTCTGTTTATCTTCATTTATCAAAGTAATTCTTACCAGCCACCTAGAGCAGTGGGCGAAGGAACCATCAGCTGATGATGGTCCCACAGTACAGATGACAGCATTCCTAAGGCCAAATTAATTGGGATCATTTCCTGCCCATGTCCCTGGGGGAAAATGGAGCTGTGTGTGCTCTGAAATCATTACCTTCTCAGCCCCACTCCTCACAAACAATGGTTGGGAAGAAAGGGAGCCTACTTGATGGGCACTGGAGCTATTTCCCATTAGGGGACAAACTTAAACAGCAAGATTTTGGAATAAAGTGTGTCTTATTTGGACTGCTCAAAGTTGTTAAACAGGGGAGAGAAACAGCCAGCTGTGACTCCCCAATTTTTAATATGATGGGATCAGTTTTCAGAGAGGAGAATGGATATGAGTGCTGTATGCTGTAATCACTGGATATAAGCACTGGCATGACCCCCAAAACTTCAGTCTCTCTGCATGCTCAGAGGTACAAGTGAGAAGGGAAAGCCCATCTCAATAAACAGCAGCACTGTGTCTTGGTTTTCATAGTCTCTCCTTCACAAAGACAAAATTTAGGTATATTCAGTTTGTAAATTAGGACACTTAGATTTAGAGGTCTAAATGTAGCTGTCTCCATGTGGGCAAAATGTGCTCAACAGAGATTAGAGAGTTCAGGAGATCAGTTACAGCTCCCCGCTTTTAGATTAGGTGATTTGAGCATGGTGGGACCTGAAGCACCCAGCTCACATGGGAACATCTACATATGTAGGTAACTTTAGCTAAATCCTACCCTCTATGTCTATTTTCTGTTTTGCTGGGTTTTTTTTCATATAGGGCAACAATACTTAAATTCTCCCATCAGAAGTTGAAGATGACCCAACAATGCAACACGGACTGGAGCCAAATCCTTGCAGCAGCTTGTTCAAAGGCAGTGGTGCTGCTCACCTTCCTCTTGCTGTCCTGGCAAATGCAGGCGGAATTCTCGTGTTCCTCAAAGAACCTGGGCTAGTGGTGCAAACTAGTGGTGGGAGAAGAGCAAAGGCATCTGCTGCCACCAAAGCCAAAGCTTAGCACAAGGAAAGCAGAAGGATAGCTGATGCCAGCTCTCCAGAGCCTGACATCCACCCACCTTTATGAAGATAAGATGCTTCCTGTGTTTCTAATTATCGTAGAATCATAGAGTGGTTTGAGTTGGAAGGGACCTTAAAGATCATCTAGTTCCAACCGCCTACCATGGGCAGGGACACCTTCCGCTAGATCAGGTTGTTCAGAGCCCCATCCAACCTGGCCTTGAACACTTCTCTGGGCAACCTGTTCCAGTGCCTCACCACCCTCATGGTAAAGAATTTCTTCCTTATATCTAATCTAAATCTACCCTCTTTCAGTTTAAAAATTTCATCCCTCATCCTGTCACTACACTTCCTGATAAAAAGTCCCTCTCCAGCTTTTCTGTAGGCCCCCCTTAAGTACTGGAAGGCTGCTATAAGGTCTTCCCAAAGCCTTCTCTTCTCCAGGCTGAACAAGCCCAATTCTCTCAGCCTGTCTTCATAAGGGAGGTGTTCCAGCCCCCTGATCATCTTTGTGGCCTCCTCTGGACCTGCTCCAACAGGTCTATGCCCTTCTTATGTTGGGGGCCCCAGAGCTGGACACAGTACTCCAGGTGGGGTCTCACCAGAGCAGAGTAGAGGGGCAGAATCACTTCCCTTGACCTGCTGGCCACGCTTCTCTTGAGGTAGCTGTCCTGGTTTAGCCAGGATAGGGTTAAGTTTCCCCAGCAGTGGGGGTGGGGAGCTCTAGCTGGGTTATTCATATATCATGCAGACGTCACATCCTGGTGCCGAAGCAAGACTGGTTGGTTAACACGTGTGTTATGCCATCGTGCTTCTCACTGCTGTATTGGTAGATATTTTGCTCTGTTCATTATTATTATTGTTACTGTTATTGTTGTTGTTGTTGTTTGTTGTGTTGCTGTTCTCTGTTGTATTAAACCTCTCCTTATCTCAGCCCCGGGGCTTTGCATTTCACTCCCTTTGGGGGGGGTGCGGGGGGCAGTGGCCGCATGGTCTCAGACCTGGCAGGAACTAAACCACCACAGTAGCCCAGGATATGGTTGGATTTCTGGGCTGTGAATGTACATTGCTGGCTCATAGTCAGTTTTTCATCCACTACTACTCCCAAGTCTTTCTCTGCAGGGCTGCTCTCAATCCACTTATTGCCCAGCCTGTATTTGTGCATGGGATTGCCCTGACCCGCATGCAGGACCTTGCACTTGGCCTTGTTGAACTTCATGAGGTTTCTACGGGCCCACCTCTCAAGTTTGTCAAGGTCCCTCTAGATGCCATCCCTTCCCTCCATCATGTCAACTGCACCACACAGCTTGGTGTTGGCAAACTTGCTGAGGGTGCACTCAGTCCTACTGTCCACATCACCAACAAAGAGATCCAACGTCACTGGTCCCAGTACCGACCCCTGAGGAACGCCACTTGTCACTGCTCTCCACTTGGAAATTGAGCTGTTGACTGTAACTCTTTGAGCGTGACCATCCAGCCAATTCCTTATCCACTGAGTGGTCTGTCTGTCAAATGCATGTCTCTCCATTTTAGAGACAAGGATGTCATGCGGGACAGTGTCAGATATTTTGCACAAGTCCACATAAACGACATCAGTTGCTCTTCCCTTATCCACCAGCACTGTAACCCTGTCAATTTGCCCCTAGTGAAGCCATTGGCTGTCCCCAATCACCTCCTTATTTCCCATGTGCCCTAGCATAATTTCCAGGAGGATCTGCTCCATGATCTTGCCAGGCACAGAGGTGAGACTGACTGGCCTGTAGTTCCCTGCATCTTCTTTTTTTCCCTTTTTAAAATGGGGGTTATGTTTCCCCTTTTTTTTCAGTCAGTGGAAACTTCACCCGACAGCCACAGCTTCTCAAATATGATGGATAATGGATTAGCCACTTCATCTGCCAGTTCCCTCAGGATTTGCGGAGGCATCTCATCAGATCCCAGGGACTTGTGCACCTTCAGGTTCCTTAGATGGTTTTGAACCTGATCTTCTCCTACAGTGGGCAGTTCTTCATTCTCCCAGTCCCTGCCTTTGCCTTCTGCAATTAATTATTCAGAAGAAACTGCCTTTAATAGTATTCTTTCTCCAGCAAGATTTTATCTAGAAAAAAATCCTGTCATCTGTACAGCTGATGTTATTGGACATGCAAGTTTTGGCTCAGAGCTGGTGTCAGCCAAGTGAGATGAACTGAGTCAATATCCATGCCAGTGAAATGAATCCAGTAACATTTAGATCAGATGTTTACCCCCTCACTCCCCTTTGCATTCAGGCCATGTTTCATGAGTGTACTGTACTTGGCACCTGAATAAACACTTGCAAATATTTATAATTCCCCACCTTCTCATAGGGGGCTTTCTGAGATCTTTCCCACAATTCTCTCATATAAAATAGTTGAATCCCTCTTCTTTCTTAATATAAACATGGAGGTAATGTGCCCCTTGTCACTGCAGACATCTGTTATATGTATAGTAGTTATTCTGTAGCTCACAGATTAATCATTGTGCTCCATCTCATTTTGCATTGCAATCTGCAAATTACAATGATTCCTTGAAGAGACAGAAAACAGGTTTGTTCTTTGTATTATTAATAAACTCTAAATCACTCCCATATTCATAACTGGTTTTATGTGATTTGTTCCATTCTCCAGATGACAAATATTGGCTGCTAAAGACACTTTACTAAGATGGGCTTTGCTAATTGCCATGAATGAAGCTTGAATTGAACATTAATTCACTATTTCTGTAAAGGGCTCATCACAGCAAAACCTTCTGACTTGTGTAAATTTATATTTAACATCCCATGACAAATGCATGCCTTTCAACAATTGGTTTTCAGCTCTTGACAAATGTTTCTATTTCATTCTATAAGTTATGAATTCAGTCACCGCATCAAAAATAGACATGGCTTAGCTTTGCATTAAGACAAATTATTCTTGAAGTTCATTTCCAGTCTTTTGGGAATCAGCATGTTTTCTCTAAAATGAGGATCTTCCTCCCATTTTTCCTGAATGTATATGTTTTTATATAACAAGAGAATTAAAAATATCCATGAGGGCACTGCAATAATTCATATGTGGAGGGGTGATGCAGTACAGGAATTTGTTCCAAACCAGTGTCTCTCTGTGCTTTTTTTGGATTAGGCTTAAAGTTTCCATCACTGGAAAATAATCGGTCACACTTGGGAACCATTCTTGCATTGCCACCCTCCAAAGCCCTTAGATATGAAGGAGAGCTTAGGGGAATGCAGGGTCAGCCTTTTTGTGATTGTCTTCATCAGCAATTTTATTCTTCAGGATGGAAATTCTGTGTTCCCAATATGTTCCTAAATGGATTTATTTTAGGTCTGCAGTATCTCATAATGGTGCATACTGGAGAAACCAATGGCATTACTTTGATCATAAACCACCAAAGTGAAGAGTTGATCTGGTCCCTTGGTCTTCCTCCTTCTTCCAGCAGTACTGATAGCAAACCTTTCAAAGGATGGTCATCTTAGAAGACTCAGGTGTAAACAGCAGTGATCCATACTGTTTATAACTGTTCTCTTGGTGCTCTGAAAAGTGAGCTGGCTCCTGCAATTGCTTGGATCATGCTACAAAGACTGCTTCTCTGTGGCTGTGTGTATTGTACAGTCTCTTACTATATGTTAGGATTTTAGTTTCCATATATACAAGCAAGTGGTTCCTTCTGCAAATATTTGAAAGTTAAGCTGAAAGATGTGGTGAGCACTCCACCCGATTTCTGGTATGCAGCTAAACGATATTTTAGGCTATTTTGATGTTGAATAAATGCTAGGAGGACAATGCACCCATCTAGCAGGAGTGTGAAAGGACGGAAAATAGTATTACCTCTACCCATAAAATGAAATATTATGGGTGAGTTCTTTGTTTGCTTTTCACAGCGTAGCTCTTTTAAAGTCTTGAATTCAGAACAAAGAAGCTTAGCCTGGAAAGAAGAGTTCAAATATGATTTCCAGGAGATATCTCTAGAGTATTCCTTTAAATATATATGTGTATATGTGCATATGTTTATTCATATTTTTTTCTATAGGTTTTTTCTGACAATTAATTTCCCTTTGCATTTGGTTTGCATTATAGTATGTGATCAAGCAATTGTTCTTGAAGAAGAGTTGTGCAAATATATATACGTTTAATATATTTGTGCTAATAGAAATGAGTCTCTGTGATTTTCTTGTCCCTGCTGATTTTATGCCATGTACATCCACTTCACTTTCCTCTGTCCAGTATTGTCCATGGTTTATCTTCATTAGTCTCAGGTTTTATAATTCTTTGTCCTTCATATGGCTTGAATTTTGTGCAGAGCCTGGGACTGCATACATTGGGAACTAGCCTGGAATTCAGGAGAAGCAGGGTTGCTTTTCTTCTCTCTGATTTTGAGACTTTGTGACTCCAGGCAAGTCCTTCAGTGCCTCTGATGCCTCCTGCATTTTTGTCTTAGAATCTAAGAGCAAGCTCTTCAGGGACTCTGGTTTTGTGCCCACAGAGTGACTTGAGAAATCTATCTGTGAGTGTCTAGGGGCCACCATGGTTCCCAAAAGGTGTATGACTCAGAAAATTTTTCATCAGAAGTATAAGGATATATTTTTAGTCCATCTACAGGCTTGTTGTATGGCCACAAATGTTTCTGCAGCTACACAGAGGGAAAGATGTATCCTCCTTCCTGGAACGGGGTTCCACATAGACTTCACTTCTTCAGGGACATTTTATGCTCCCTTCCCTTCAGGGCTGTCTCATTTATTGTCTGTGCTGTGTGTTTGTTAGCAAATTTGAATCTTACTGTACAGATGCAGTGACTCTGAGGAAACCTCTGCATGGAGGAAATCTCTACACAGAGGAAACCACAGCCAGCATATTCTGCTTTGGGGTCTGCAGAGTGCCAGGTTTGGGTCAGTCAGCACTGTCTTCAATAGCTGGATCTCCTGGAACTTTAACTACAAGCTCATGCTGTCCACTTCTTGAAACAACTTTGCAATTAGTAGTTAATCCTGTAGATTGTACCGCCATTATCATTAGACTGTTTAACCCAACACCCTTGACATTACATGTTAGGTTGGCTGAAACTGATCTCTCTGCTGAGCTCAGCTCTGGTGTGATCAAAGGGTAGGTGAAGTTGGCTACTCCTGTTCATGCTCTGAAATTATGCATCTGCTCATTAAGCAAAGTTTTTGGGTGCTGTTTCTTGGGTGTCTGGCAACTGAGAAAGCTGCCTTGAATGTGTGGTGGTTTGTAAACACAGTCTGGCAGATGCATTCAGTTAAAATCTAATTCCAGGCTTGTGGTTTACCCTTGAAAGGCTTTCTTCCATCTAGCAGCACCACTGATCCAGACTGAAGCTGAGCCAGCTGTCTGTCTTCCAGGTACTTATCTTCTGAAGTGCTGAAACATCTATGGGTTTCACTGCCTTCTGTGTCATGGGAACCCCAGTAAAAGCAAATGACTGGAGGAGAGCTTGCCTTTCTAGCATTTCCAGGCATGGCAATGAGACGCATTCATGGAAGAAAACTCCACCCAGGCCTATTAAACGTTAAGATGCAGATGCAACCATTGGCTCAGGAAGTCCTAGATTGTGCAGTGCCAGGAACTGGTAGAATATACAAGGGAAATATCTCTGTCTGCTTGTCCTCGTCTCTTACTCTGTTCCAAAATATTCACTACTTTGAAATCAGCTTCTGAATTAAACGGATCTTCGGTGTGGTCCTGTAGAGCTGGACTCCTCTTAACTTCTTAGAGTGTTTCCCATATATTTGAAATCATTGTGTGGTCTCCACAGAAAGTTGGCAAGGGACCCAGATCACAAGCTTGACAAAATGTATGCATTGTATGACATTTAATATGAGCGTTTTAGTAATCTCTAGTGGACCAAAGGAGTAATCCGGACTGGGTGGAGGCAGTCAGCCAGCAGGGCTGATTAAGGAGAGTAGAAGAGAGACTTTAAACACATAAGTTGACCAGTCCCATCAGTGTTCATATTTAGATCACATGTTCCTGGATGGCTATGTGCAAACTGGGGCTGGAGAAATCCTGCTGAATAGTCAGAAAATCTGAGCTAGATAGATTGTCAAGGGGCACTTGCATCAGCAGGAAAATCTGACTCCAGAATATAGGAGGCAGCTGTGGAGGTAGGGATGTCTCTCTGAATTCAAGGTCCCAGGACCTACAGCAAGGAGAGGCAAGATAGGAGCTCTTGCAGTGTGAAGCTGAAACACTCAGGCAGGAGCTTCCTTAAGTATGTCTGAGGATTTTCTTTGACTTAATATTTACTGATTTATCTCTTCTTTCTGTGCTTGTATCTAAACCACCTTCTTTAAAAGTAGACAGTCCTGCTAAAAATGCCTATGCATTTGTCATTGAACCTGGGTTGAAGTGAGTGAAGGTGACGCTGGTAAGCTTAGGGTACATTGTTCCCATGGAGGTGGTAGATCAAAGTAAAGAAGTGTACAGGTAATGTAAAGGTTTTCTAGAGGAATTCAGGGATCATAGTCCGCTTCCATTAAATCAGCAAAATTTAGTTCTGACAGATGCTTCTCCTTCCTTCAAAAAGGGAAGTAGTGGGGGAACTCCAAGACCATCCCAAAGTAAGAGTCTTGCACTGAGGAGAAGAGCTGCCATTAGCATTTTGCATCTGCCAGAACTTCTTATATATTCTGGATCATAGTGTGCCTTGAGATACAGCACAAGTAATAAATATGGGGCAAATCACTTTTTTTTCTTGGTCCATCCTTATGTGTAATAGCAGGCAGAATGATATCCTTAACCAAAGGCAAGCTAGAAAGATAAATATACTAAAATGAGGTGAGCTGGTCAGAGAAGAATGGCAACAATGTCAACAGAATTATTTTAGCTAATTGTACAGGAAAAAGCAAAACTAAGGTAAGGTTTCATCCTACTCTGAGGCAGAATTCAGTCCTGCTTCACTTCTGCCATCTAAGGAGCTGATCAACCATGGTTGCGAGAATGGATCAAATTGATAGTTTATTAATAAAAATAACAATTTCCTGTTATAGTCCTATTCATTATTGCTTGTTTTCTGTTCTTTTCTAAATTAAAAAAACCCGACATAGATATTAATCTTGACAACAGTTTTGTGTGTGTGTAGTGTACACTCCATACTACAGTGTGTACTTAGCTGTAGAACTTAGTAATACATTGTGGTAATAAAGGGAACATTTTTAATTATAACACCTCACATACTGGGTAGTCTAGTTGAGTGCATGGATATGAATTGTTGAATAAGTTACCATTAAATGTGAGTAGCGGTCAGCGCCAGACTCCACCTCTGAGATACTGAACATTTTTCTTAAGTAGCTGATATTACTGAACGCTTGACAGTTCCACTGTATCACAGTTTTCATGAATTTCCTGCCTTTGAAATTCCAAATGGGCCACTTCAATCTCTATAGAGACATTAGTTTTACATCTGCTTTTTTTTTGCTTTGAGCTGAATTTTTTAATTAACACTAAATAAATAATCTTTACAAAGTGTTATAAACAATAGATGTGAAATCCAGTGGGTAACTGGTTTGAACCTCAGCTGTCAGTTTCCTTTTTTACATCACTGGGGGCAACCCTGTCTGTACTTTGTCACGTATGACCTCTTCTGCCCATCTCTCTTTTCTAACATACACCTTTCTCCTCTCATTCAGACCATTGTGATTCCAGTTGAATAGCAGGCTATTAGGTCCCAGTTTTTCAAAACATACAGTAATTTCCCATCAACATCAAAGAAAATTACTCTGATTTAGTTTCTCTTTAGAAAAGGAAGTGTTCCTTTATTTTCCCACTGGAACTCGTTCATCCTTGCAAAGCACTGCTGCAGATATCCTTCCCTACTTACAAATTCCTTTTTTTGCCCTGAGAGCTGTGAATTTCAGTGTCGCGGGTAAGGATTGCACCACCACATTCAGTCAGGCAGTTTTATTAGTCATTTTAAAGGGATGTATTATGCCAGCTCAACTCTCACTCTTGTGCTCTTCTAATGTAAGTGGAATAAGTTAATTTTGCCACACATAAAATGCTTTTACAAATTAAGTTTGAAAAATTGGAAGGGCCGTGACAGACAAACAAATTTATCATATTTTGTTGCTTTCATATCAAAACATATAGCTTCCGGAATGCTCATCTCAGCTTTAAATTAATCTCTGCTTTTGTACGCTTCAGTTGAACTTCTTCAGGGCAAATTTCTCCCTTCATACATTTCTAGACACCAATTATTAAATAATTATTAATTATTAAAATATTAAATGAAAACGCATCTCCCTCGAGACTTGAGTTGAAAAATGAGTTTTCTACAAATCTCTAAAATTTCTTTATGAGTTTTCTAGATTACTCTTAAAATAGGGAAGAGGGTGAAAAATTGAAGAGGAATTGTCAAACTCTTTAGAAATCACCATCAATTAAAAAAAAAAGTCCTTCATATAATTATGTATTTTCATCTGTTTTTTTTTCCCCTTAGTCAAAATTAGTTTATATTTGTGCTTTCTAGACCTCATTAGCTCTGTTTCCTGTCTGGGTTTGGAGAGAAGAGATTTAATGAGGCAAAATGGCTGAAGATTTGATGTTAACCAGCAGCAGTAGCATTTGTTAATCCCAATTTCATAGACATTTATGTCCAACTGTGAAAGCTACCCAGCTTGACTGAATAACTCATTCAAACTATCCTCTTGCATGGTCTGATGCTGATCTGGAAGATTACTGATGCAAAATGCAAGGTCAAAATGCAGGTTTACATGTAAATTGATAATTTCCATAGGTTAGGTCACTGAGGTTTTCTAAGGAGCTAAAAGTGTGGGGATTTGGACTTGTTCTTGCTACGGGTGAGGATTTACTGGACCTATGGTCTTGGCTTGGGCCCATATCCAGCAAAGATGGGAATGAGAGACCATGAAATATACCTTTAATCCAGTTCTTCAAAAATTTATGAAAAAAATTAATTCATGTGTGTTTCTGGGTTTGGGCTGCAGAAATTCTAACAGATTTCTGTGTAGATTTGTCTTAAGTGTTTTGAATCAATTTTATCTTCCAGATCCTTTCAATAAAATCTAAGTGCAAGACTATTCAGTGTAGTTTTGCTTATACTCTATTTTAACAAATAACAATGAAAGCTGGTAGGGGACAGAGGGCAGAGGGGTTGTTTTGTTTTTTTCTTCATACTCGATGTTGCAGACTGAAGATACAAGCTATGGGGAGAGAATTTAAGCTCCCAGCATTTTTTTGCAGTGTGTATGACTGATTAATTATTTTTAAAGGTAAATACAGTTTTGGCTTCTTCTGTTTAATTTATTGGTCGAATTTTCCAATATAAGTAGGATTTCTACTGCATTTAATTAATTAGACTAATAGTAACATGTTTCTCAGCTTCATTATTTTGAAACAAAATCTCAAAGTAACAAGTTTTGGGGTAATTAGTGAAAAAAAATTTTTTTTAGACAGGAATAATATAATGCATAGTGGAAACTGAAATCACAGTTCACCTAGGTTTATTTTTTTAACTCACTCATTGAGACGTACAGAGTTCTCCTGCATTCCTGTGCCTGTGCAGCAGCCAGCCATGGGGATTTTGCTGGCTATCCCAAGATTCACAGAGATAGGTATGCAGCAGCTCAAGTGTGTGAGGAAGGACATATAGGAAGAAGGTACAAAGCCCTTTGCAGATAATGACCATTGTTTCTAATTTACAACTAAATAGTCTGGTTTGGTTAGTATTAATCTTGACAATGAATAATCTTTACTGAAATGCAGTGTGAAAAGCAAACAACACTCTCCAATTCTAAGGGGTTTTTTTTTAACTGTTACTTCAAGAAGAGTTAAAGTGCTTACAGAGGGCACCAGGAACTGTTGGAATTTCTTCATATAACTATTACATGATTTGGGATACATCTTTTAATCTCTGCTGTACAAGGAAAGGCTAGAAAATCTGGTCTAGTGGGAACTAGAAAGGTGTAGAACAAACCTTCCCTGTCACTACCTGCCACTGTCTCTTCCTTTCAGCTGGATGAGATCATGGCTCGCATACCAGCTTGCAATCCAAGCTCAGAGAAGATGCCTGGACATAGGTGATCCTGATCATGCCTCTTCTGCCATGATCTTAGGGGTAGTCTTCTTGCCTAGGTGCAGCAATAATACTCCTCCTGCTGATACGGAGTATCCATCCTTGCTTTTTGCTGGCTTTATAAATACTGTGCATCCATACTTCTATGCTGTAATTTTGTAAAAGGAAAGTAATAACAATTATGAATAACTGTTTCCTCAAAGACACTCTTCGATGCTTAGATACATGATGAAAAGGACTTGTGGAACTACAAGTCACACATTGCTCTGCTTGTGTTTTGCAGTGCTGGGCAGGGTTTGACTGCTCACCCTGGTACCCAGTGCCAGGTGGCAGGGAGTTGGGACTGTGGGTGTTTATTAGTGTACATCAATGCTGGAAATGGTTCCGCCAGGCACCGTACCATGGCCGTGTGAGGTGGGCTGCCTCCCTTCTCACAGTAGGAACAGACAAGTTAAGCAGAGGGCAAGGACTTGGAGAGAGGGGTTTATATGACCAGATGGAGCCACTGTGATAATCTGGTATGAGCTTCCAGATAATTTAATAAGAATTGGCAAGAGTAGGACATCAGTTCCTTTATGTTTTTTTGATGAAGGAAGAGAGTGGTGAGGTGTTAATTAAGAAGGAACTAACTCTCGTTAACTCTGGATATACATGCTCAATTATGTGGTTTTCTTTCTTTGTTCTAGACACAGAGCATTGTGCTGGAATCCTACTGACCTTTAATTTGATAAATATTTGAGACCCTGAAAGTCAGAAGAGGAGAGCAGGTGCTAGGGTATCCATGGTAGAGGTGCAGGCAATATATCTAGATTTGCTCACTGGAAAACTCAGTCTTGCTGTCTGACCCCGGGGCAGTGATGGAGACACAACTCAACACCACAGAGTGCTGGGGTGCCCACATTAGCAAAGCTGGTGTCTTCTGTTTTGGATCCTGGTAAAGCTGATAAGATTTAAATAGGAAGTCACAGTACAAGGGTCTGGGGCATGCCAGAGCTGCTTTTTTAAATAGATGTCTACAGTTGAAACACAGTGCTAACTTCAAATCCCTCTTCTGGGCCCAATCATACCTGTGAGCATGTATTCTTCCTTCAGGCAGGGACTGAATATGTACAGGGGGTGCCAGAGTGATGAGAGCTCGAACTGCAGAAAGAAGGGGCAGGTGAAGGTTGCTGAGGGTTTGATGGATAAGAGAAGATTCCTGAGCTCCTCATTCAGGGGCTTGCTGTGGGAGCAGTGCTGTGCCATCATGCTGCAGGGACTGCTATGGAGAACCACTTTAAGAAGCCACTTTTCTTCAGGCATTACCAAAAATGTTTAAAAAAAATAGCAAACACCTGGAAGAGGAACAGTCTGACAATTAACATGTTTTAATAAAATTATCTCTTCACCTGTGTACTCATTTCTGTGAGAGTGGCATTTCTTTACAGAGCAGTCAGCTAAATGAATAGTTGAATACCCACTTGTTCACTGAGCACTCACACGCTGAAAAACACAGTGTTAAGTGCTAAATGCTTTTCTTTTTAACTACTGAGCCAGTTTAAACTAGTAAAACTCTTCAATATATTTTTGTTTGGTAAAAAGGTGGTCATATAAAATTATCAAAATTACAATAATTAGCAAATTGTAGAGAAATGTCTTCAGGACTTAAAACTCCAAAGTGTAGGCAATAGAACTGTAATTTATAGGCTGACATACCAGTCCAGCTACAGGCAACTCCAGCAGTTGCTTTGCTACTCATTAAAATAAGTGCACAGCTATCAGACTAATTATAGCATGCAGCTATGTAGAAAACTGAACCCAGACAGTGAGACAAGATACCTTCTGACAGAAGTAGATCCACAGCCCACTGCAGCCTGGAAATCCTTCAGCATTTTAACCTGTTGTCTTCCTAGACATGTTTGCAATGCTGGTTATTTTGTACAGCTTCCTTTTGCTCTCTCTCCTCTGCCTTAAGTCCCTCAAAGATATCATCGTGTCCCAGAAGGGGAGTTACCAAAGGTACCTGGGACGCAGCAGCTGCTGCATTTGTTTTTTGCTCTTGAAGAATGCAAACCCATCCTGGTGACTCCCACTCTTTTATTATTAGAGCATGGATTTCAGCAGTTGCCTCACCATGTGGGGGCAAAAATAGGAAGGATTACTTTTTTTTCCCCTCATGCCCTATTATAAAGGAAAAGACTGGATCCCGTTTTAGAAGTATTTGCTGTTATGTTACAATTATGATTAAAGCCATTGTTGTGTGTTAAACTGTTTTAGGTGATCCTGATACCTTCCTGGAAATGTCAGTTGTTGTGGAAGGTAACCAACTTCTGACTTTTCTTGCAGGTCTGTGGGCTAATTTGTCTCTCTACCTGCACTCATGTTCCTGTAAATAGAAGTCAGGTGCTACTGCTCATTTTAATTATGTAAGTATATAAAATAGCCAACAGTTTTGTCTCAAGACCCTTTTCAGTTAACGAGGCTTAACTAAACTTTTGGGAGAAGTGCTGTATTTTATTGTCTTAGCCAGTGTGTGGCAGGCAGACTTGGTGGGCCCTGCTCTGGAGAAAGTGGTATCCTTAGCTGCAGCACTGGTGTCAGCAAGTCATTCCACTCTCCTTCAGAGCAAGTTGTACATGTTCTCTGTTTGGAGGAATTTCTTCTGAGAAAAGAAGCAAGCTGGCCTTCAGCTTCCCTCTATAGTGAAGGGCTGCGAGCATTTTCCAGCATGTGCTTGCATCTTGGCCCTTAGCCGAGTACCACACAAGCATCTTCACTTCAAGATGCAAGCCAAGCTTGCTAAATTTTGGAGTCCTAACATAAACTTCACTGCCTTTAGCTACCTCTTAACCATATCTTGATTTATATGTTTTCTTAGAGAAGACATTTCAAAAGATAAAACAGATTTGGCAGCAAAAATAAAAAAAAAAAAAAGGAGAAAAGCCCTAAGATCATGCATCTGGAAAAAGCTTTCTGATCCATCTTGACACATCTGTTGCTTTAGAAGGAAAAAATCCCCTGGCTGCACTGGGGCCCTGCAGCTATATGTGTTGGGGGCCTGGCTGTATAATTTGTGGAGCGCAATAATTCTATAATTATATTGCTAATTGTGCGCTACCACTTTTTATAGTAACACAGTGAAGTGATTTATAACTTAACAGTTTTACAGGAGTTTAGAGAGACTGTTAACTGAAAATAAGCACTTGCAATGTAGCTCCTAATAATTACTATTGTTAAAGGCATGCTGTCAAGCTGCCTGAATGCCTTGATAGAAGGTGTAGCCTTGCAGAAGTACTTCAGACTGAAAATCTCAGCAGTACAGTGCCTTTCCAGTCTTGCCCGTAGGTATATAAAGAATAACAGGAGGGAGGGAGGGAGAAAGGTTAAGAGTAAGAGGAAACTAAACCTAAGCAATACCCACAAAGAACTCCAAAAGAATGCAAATAGGAGGAAGAATCTGAATTTCAAAATGGAAGATGTATTTGTACTGAAAAGTAGAGGAATTGGATTTTGGGGGAGGCTGAAGTACTTTCCTGTTCAGTAATGAGGAAGAAATGACAGTTTAGGGATTAGACAGGATCTTCTCTCACAATAGTTAGAAGATCTTGACATCGTAAAGTGGGTTGCAGAGGCAAGGCATCTACCTCCTTTTCATTGATGCTTTGGATTATTGCCTTCTCCAAGCTGAATTTCTGTTTGGAGAGCCACAGCTGCTTTCTATGCCTCTGGATATAGTTTATCTGGGTGCTACCAAAGCTGCTTTTGCTTCCCAAGGTTGCTTTACCTTGGCTGGAACAGAAAGGAGTAGCTTCACTGAATTGTTCAGGCAACACATGGTATTGGTGGTTTTGTTCTTCCAAATGTTACAAGATGGAAAGGTACTGCATTTTACAGAAATAAAGGGCTAAAAAAAGAAAAATTGAAAAAAAAGAAATATTTCATGCTTAATCACATGTAAATTTGATGTGTAAAAAAAAGCATATATTGGTCTTTTTTTTTTTCTTCTCCCCAAAATAGAATATTCTACTATCTGAGCTGGTGTGTTAAGTACATAGCAATAACTACTTGTTGGGACTTTTGACTGCATACTGCCTGCCCTGGGAGTATTTTAACTTTTGAAATACAAGTTGCTGTATGAAAAGAGCGATTCTTCTCTCAACTCTAGGTATTAAAAGATGAAACACATCCTATATTCTTCCCTCATTCTTGCAAGTGTAATTTTATTGTAATGGTTCATTCAGGAATTCAGCTTTTAGAGCTGACAATTTACTACCTTTGGCTTAGATTTTTACTGCTTGCAAAGCTGAGTGTATAGGCTTATCATTTCAGAAAAAACATGACCTAGGTTATGAGATCATTATGAAAGATTCTTCATTAAGAACCATACAAGATTCATAGGATTATTTTATTTCAAGGGATTTTTTTTCTTCATTTCTCCCTGGAGAGATTTTCAAGCCAGTTGGTTCTGATATGATATACAATATATACAATACTCATTTTGTACTTGAAGTTGCTTGATGTAAAGATCAGTAGATTAAATGGCATATGCTTTTGAGGGGAAAACATTTGAATTTGGAAACCATACTAAAGTGCATATATTTCAAAAATTAAATCACAGTATATGTGTGATTACATGTGTAATTTAAGTGTTCTGCAAAATATGATACCAGACACATTATCTAACTCAATCTGTATGAGTTGTTTTGGCATGTTCAGAATTTGCCTAATAGACTGAAGTCAATAGATAAGAATAACTTGTTCAGCATGTCCAGACAAAGTAGTAATAAAAGAAAGAAGGAGAAGAAGAATTAGAGTAGTAAAAATATTTTAAGTAAAGGGACAGGAACTTGGAATAGGAGAAGTAAAATAGAATATGTGAATAGAAGTGATAGTTCACTATTTCTTCTTTTTATTGTTCCAGTTAAAACAGTTCAGTTCTGCTTTTGCTTCTTTCAAAATCTGTGGCAAGGTCTCTGTTTTCATTAGTAGGCTATAAGTATACAACTTCTAGTATACATGTCCAGCCTATCAATAGTTATTTTTTCTTTTTCGGTGTGATGAAGTGACTGTCTTTGGGCTTTTATTCATGAGAACTGCACAGTCTATGATGAACCTGTCATTACTATTACTAGGGAAGCGTGTAAAGTTCTGCTGATAGGAAGGTAGCAGATGATTTTCTGCTAAGCATGGATTTTGATTTTGTCATTTCACTTACTGGTCAAAATACTAAGATAGGCATGGACTATCAGAGCTCTAGTTAAATGCACTGCATTAATTCACAGCATTTGCCCTTGTTTCTTGTAATGTTATCCTGCTAATAATCAAAACTTCCTTTAAAGCTTGTCTCCTGCAGTGTTCCCTTGCACTGTTTAATGTAGACCCTCCTTTCATAATCTTCACTATTTCTCACTGTTTAATCTGCTTTAATATTTGGCTTTACTGTACGCTGTTCTGTAGGCCCTATAACTACAAATTGAAGTACACATCCAAGCTGAAAGCCAGGGGAAAGGAAATAAAAAACTAAGAATATAGACTGATGCTTCTTCTTGCTTATGCATTTTTTCATCTGTAAAATGGATATACTACTACTTGTCTTGGATCTCTGGGTGAAATGTATATGTGAAAGATTACCAGTATTGTCTTTTGTTTCCGGATTCTTGCTCATGGCTCTGCTTTCTGCTTCAAAGTAACAAGTTACATGAGATGTCTCTGGAGGTAATTTTTCATAGATATCTTTTCAAGGAATTTAAAAAAAGATTAGAAAGTCATCTGAGCTAAATATGTACAGAAAATTGATCAATCATAATCTTTTTTTTGTGAGATATAAAATACGCTATAGGGTCTAGTTCTGTAAAATACACATCTCATACTGTTAGAACTACTTATTTGTTTTTTGTTTTATAATGGGCTTTAACATGTAGACTTCTGCTAGTTAATAAGGGTTCTGTGAAGACAGACATATAAAATTGTAAACATTCTCAGTTTGTTTAAAATATATACTAAAAATGTATTAAATATTCCAATCTTAGAATACATGCATTTGATATCGGCATTCAAAAGGGACTTCTTGGAGAAAATAATTCCTGAGAGATTATAAAAGCATTAAAGAAATGAAATTCCATTTCTTTCATGAGGTGAATTCTACAAAAAGACACAAATACATTTATCAATATTGAATAGCCACAGCAAATCCACATACAACATGACTATGCATGATCTATTCCCACAGAGTCACACACAACCTGGGCAGGTATGGTCCTGCACAAACACCATCTTAAATGCAACAAGACATCAGGATATTTGCAAAGATGCAAAACTTCCTGAGCCTAGTCAGTAGGTTGGGCTTCCTTAGCCCAGAAAGGCTTGTGGCAGCAGCTTCTGCACAGTATGATTCAGGGACATAAAGATAAAAACCTCTTGTGAACAAGTACTGCTCTTCTGTATCTACACCTATAGTCAGCGAAGGGATGCAGGATCTGAAGTTAGCTTTGAGGAATAATTCCCATAATTCAAGCTGGATCACCCTTCATCCACAATGCCTGAGTCTTAAGCTCAGGCAGTCCAGGTGAAGGCTGACAAGTTTAACTTCACCATATCAGTGACAAACCTTTTCCAATTGCTGAGTCTTTTATATATATGTAAAGTATCTTCTAGATCATACCCCTACATCTCTCAGAAAGGTACTCAGTTGAGCAGCACTACGCATGTGTGTGGCATATGAGGCTGGCTTCCTGTATGCATTATTTAGAATCTGCTGAATCTACATATTTGTGCAACTCAGGAATCTTTTGGAAGAAAAGATGTGAAAAGTTCTTTTGCATCAGTATCTGAATAAACAATTTCATTAGCCTTCAAAAATACTTTATGCAGATATCAACCTCGACAACATGTCAGAGCAGAGAGTTGGAGTTTCTGAAATAGTTTTTGGAGCTGTTTTCAAAGTATAACCCTTCTGTAGTGTACAGACCCTTTAAAATCCTCAGCTGAACTGTACTTGCCTGTCAGACATGAGGGATATGGGGCTGTTACAACTAACTAGGATTAGCTCCTGTCTTTCTTGTGAGTCAGACTTCTAATACTGGTTAAAAATTACATTTTGCAACTTAATTATTTTAAACTGGAAAATACGGCCACAAAACTGGACACTGAATAAATTTAGTCCTTTCAATATGCTCTCTGCACCTTAACAAAATACATCACAGTGAGTTAACAATTAGTATTTTTATACTGTGTTATTTTATGGAAAGTATCTCTCACCAGCAGGAAAGTACGAGGACTTCTAGGAATCACTAGGGTATAATGAAAGTTGCCAAAAATGTAAACTAATACAGATTTTCTTATGAACCATGAAAATATTATGTTTAAACTAAAAGCGTAACCTTTAGCCTTATTATGAGAGCAGGAAAAAAATATGAACAGGGATTTAAAAAAAATGTGTGTGTATATAGACATCTGAGGTCTCAGGCCCTATTTTTCCATTAAGTAAACAGGGCCTGAGACCTCAGATGTCTAGAAAATACCAGTCAACTAAACTAACATCAGGAGATCAATGAATGATCTGTGAGTAAGTGGAAAACTTCTAGTCTGATTAAATCTGCAAAAAGAATCTGAACAGTGGGGTCTCCTCTTTTTGCTTCTCAAGTGCCTTATTGTGCATTTAATTGCAGCAAGATACCTTTTCACCTCCATAAGGGCATTTTTCTCAGATTTTTCCTTTCTGCTCTTACTTCCTCCACTCAGTAAGTCAACAGACTTCAGCCAACACACCAGCAATACTCTGATAACAAAAGTGATCTACCCAGCAAGCAGCACCCAGCAACACAATATCAGCATGAAAGAAGCATTCCTCCTGAAAAGACAAAAATATTAAGTTCCCAGGATGTTACTTGCTAGGATGTCAGGGTTGAAATGTGCCAGAAGAACATTTCAGTTTCCTAGACTGAAGATCAACTATGGGGGTGTGCAATCAAACCAGGAAGCCTATGAAGAAAGAAGATAATAAAAAGACAGATTTTTTCAGTGTTTTTTTTTTTTTCTTGATAAAATAAGTTGTGGATCAATTGGAACCATTTACAAAATCCATATTAATAATTAGTTTTGGCAACAACATGAGAACCAAAATTAGTTTTCTCATTTTTAAGTTTAACCAAAAAAAGAACAATTTTTGAGGATCAGACACAAAATTCAGAACACTGTTGAATATCTTAAGAATGGAATGGCGTGAATCCTCTATTGCAAAACTTGTTTCTCTTTCAGAGTAGAACAATTTTTTTCTTTTTTCTTTTTTTTCTTTTTTTTTTATTTTGTTTTGCTAAAGGGACTACAAGGGTTAACTAACCTGAAAGAAGAAAAGGATGAAATGAATGTTCTGCCTGACCCCAAGCATTTTTTTTACAGCTTTGGTTCAATAACCCAACTAAAATATCCCTTGTTAACACAATTCTCAGTACAAGGTACCTTAACAACAATTCCCAGGAGATGTTGTAACACCTTTGTCAAATTCAGTTTAATGTCAAAGTGGCTGAAAACATGTTCATTCTATGAAAAAAGAGGTATTTCAACATTTCCATCCTAATTCTGGAAGAAAACACATGTTGAAATACTAGAATTTCCCCCAGGATGAAAATTCTAATATTTTGCTCGGCTCTTGTTTCCAATAACTCTTACACTTTAATTTTGTAATATTTAACTTAATGTTTCCCATGTGAGTATTATAACACTAGTGGGTAAAACTTTAGTCACCTCACAGATTAGGCACGCAAAGGAAAACAGTTCGTATATGCAGAGGGACAGATTTCTCCCTTCACAAGTGCCTTCCTCTTGTTTCCCCTGCTGATGAGATGTCAGTTTATTACAGACTTGATGAATGGAGTTTCCTTTCTCAGGAAACAGTAGTCAGGCCTATGGAAGCATTTATGTAACAACATACATTCCCTCCGTGGAAGTTTCCTTATTATCCCTTCCCTTGGCTATGTTGGACCTCAGTCAGGGACAGCCTGAAGGGAAATGGTGAAGTGTGGCTGCTGGGACATTTGTGGGAAACAAAACTTAGCAGTGCTGGTCTTGAGTTGTGAAGCCACAATCGACCCCTGCTTGCACCTCTGTGGTGTGCTGAGCGAGACCTTCTGTGCAGTTAATCTCTATGCACTCAGAAAGTCTGATGTAGCCTGCTGTTCATGCCTGGGTAGGGCAACCTTACATGTACATGCACTGAGCCCAGTTTCATTGTATGCATCACGTCAAATCTCTCTTTGGGGCATGAGGCTGCTTCTTACCAGGTCGGGTCCCAAACAACCCAGGTCTACAGTTACCTCTGATACTGGGCACCTCCAAACCTACCAACCAAAATGACTTGCAACATGAACTAGATCCAGTTCACATTCAAAGTCAGTGCAAGATAATATGAGCTTCTCTGTAGCATATAAATCCCTAGATCTCAAAATACTTTACAGATTAGTGTGATCTAACTATCTCAGTTTTACAGATTGGAAAACTGAGGTATTAACACAGTTGCAGTTACCAAATCATCCATCATGTTCTGTAGCAGAATTAGGCCTGGAGCCTGTGACACTAGACTCCAGGTCTTACACTTCGATGTTTGACCATAGTCATCAACGGATATTTCACTGAATGTCTGCTGGCAGGTCTTGGTCTTAATTCTGTTCTCTTTAAATACAGGAAATCAGTGTCTCCTGTTACTGCTGCTGGAACAACTCTACACTGATGCTTGGGTGTCTTTCCTGGTAGGTTCTTTCACCATCACTTATGAAAGAGGGTCTCTTCAACTTGATAGATAAGAAGGGGAGGAAGCAAGGGATGAATCCAGGTACTGAAATAATCCTTTACTGCATGACAGGTTAGACTGCCTCAAGATTAGACAGTAATAAATTCTCTTTCTTTCTGCCCTTGCAACAGCTAAACCAGAGGAGAATAGCTGGCTTAATCCCTTCAGCATATTAATTCAAAATAGTATATACAATGCTTTCTACTGGTTGTTCTGGGCTTGTCTTCTTTCAGCTCAGATTTCTTGTTTCCATACTTGAACTTGGTGTTTCTTCCATGCTCCATGGAGACTTTCTGACAGAAGGTACGGTGCTAGGTCAAAATACTGCTATAGGTCAGACAGAGTCAACCTTATTAAAGGGTTGTGCTGACATATCGATATGATAGTTTCTTGTCCTCCCTTTCCCAGCAGAGCCTAAGGAAATGCTTTATGTTATAGACTGGCATATTTTCATTTTGGTGGGTTTCAGAATTATTGCATCCTTTGTTTTGTCCCTCAGCTGGTCACTTACCTCTTCAGGAGCTGCTGCCATGGATGGAGTAGAGCTCTCTAGCTCTGACTCCTGGTAACCTTGTTGTGATGTACCATTCTGATCACCACTGGTGGTGCTAAAGGACTACCATGGAGGTTAGTTGTTCATAAGAGAAGAAAATGAGGAGAACTATACTGTGTTACTCTTTCTTCTTCCACCTGTCTGCCTAACAATCAGTTAATTTCCTTATACCCCCCATCTCCTTTTCCTATCATAGCCTTATGACTAAACTAACACAAATTATAATGTATCTTTTTATTACCAGGATCTAGTTTTGAAGATATACTAAAAAAAATCTTTATATTTTCTTTGTTGGTTAGAAGGTCTGAATTTTATTTAAATACACGTTTTTGTTATTATTATCTTTTTTGATAAAATACACAACTTTTGCTGAAATCTATGATAGCTGAGCAGCTGACATGTTCATGTATTAGTGATAGCACTGGAAAGAAGAAAGAGGAAATTTCTTGCACTGATGTTCTTGTTCTGGACTTGTCTGTTCTTGTTTGGTTTTGAGTGAGTGGGTTTTTTTGTAATGTATGTGTTATTCCTAGTTTACTGTCTCAGTGACTTGTCATAAGAATCCTTTTCAGGATCATTTCCTGAAATGTGGCCCCAAGTCTTTATGATATGTTAAGCCTTATTGATTATCTCACTCTTCGTTATTCAAGCCAGCACCTATATGTTGTCAGCTAATTTGTACATGCAAACATTCCAGAATAAACTGTCAAAAGGAACGATTAAAGACAAGTACTGTAGTTCATGGGCTCTGATGCCTGCTATTCATCTCATTTAATTGGCTTTCTACACACTTTAGGACTGCTTGTGTGTTTTGAATTAATAAACTATTGAATTAAAATATGTAAACAGCTTGTGGAAGTGGATTGGGATCCAAGACCCCTCCCCACCAAAGGTCAATCCCCCTGCTGCTGGGCTGCAGAATCATGGTGGGCTCTTTTGTTGGGTCTCCCCTTGCCTGATACATGTCTTTTATCCTGGTCCATGTGAAGGATGGAAAGTGGTCAGTCTGTCTGTCTCCCTCCCCAACTGAGGAATGTCTGGTTATGACGTCTCTGGCAAAATATGAGTTGTGGCTTAAAAAAAGCTCAAATGGAGAAATGTTCTAACCATGTCTTGCAAAGAGGTAGACTGCTGCTGACTTTATTACAATAATGAGAGTATTTTTAAGGGGTAAGTCAATGCTCACCTTCCCAAAGACATGTTCCAGGGGAGCTCAGTTCTTGCTGGAATTTCAGACTGTCATCCTATATATGCATGCATGAGACTTCAGAAAGGTCAACGTCCACAGCATGTTGGCTGTGTGAATATTGCTTCTGAGCATCAGTTTCTTCCTCCTTCCTTTAGCCCCTAGGTATCTAACTCAGCTTTTTCAGGTGTAGCCCAGGAACCCAAACTCCTCCTTATGGCATGGCCAGTTGTCACCCTTGTACAGATATGGACCTCAGCTTTCACACATTCTTGTACTCCTAGGAACATCCTTTTCTGTGACTCTTGATGAGGGGCATTTTATGAAGCAGTTAGATTAAGTGCAACTTAAAGTAGAGGCAATTTTTTTGCTCAAATGTACAAGCTTGGGTACAGTTGTGATTAACTCATTACCTGAGAAAACTACTGAAGGTAGATGTTGAAATATGTACTGCAATTTATACAAACAAATATATCATGTATGCTAATATACATTATGTGATAGGATACAATAGTGGTACTAAAATAGAAAACTGTAACAGCAAACCTAGAAATACTTGAAATCATTTATAACCAAAATGGAAAATGATGTCATTGTCGACTAAATGTTCCTTAATTTTCAAATTATTCTTCCAGTGCATTATACTTCTTGGCAAATGTAGCCAAAGAGACAGATCCAAGAAGTTCAGGTTTCTAATAACATAATAAATAATGACTTTTTCCATCCTCCCAGCATTCAGTTCAGCAAACTACTTTTCAGGAAAATATTCCAAGGGTGCACATAGCTAGGAAGGACTCTAAACTGATGATGGTGGTGAGGCAGAGCAAAGGTTGTTTCCATGCATTTAATGCACACTTCTAAGTATTTTAGTTTGATTTTATCTTATCAGAACTTTTCATATGTCCTATTAATAGCTCTTCAATTCTCACTATTTTAGTTTTTGATTTCAAAGCTTTTGTCTACAAGTTCATTACCCATGAATCATTCCTCGTTAGCTTTCTGTGTTTTGTTTCTAGAACACTTCATCACAATTCAACTATCAAATATGATTTTTGAAATGCTAAACCATTCCTAAGAAGAACTCCATGTATTGAAAGTGCCCTTTTTTTTTTCTGTTTTCTAAAAAACAAGTGCAGCTGAGTTGACCTCTAATACAATTCTGAGTGAAAATCAAAGATTTCCAAATATTACCTACAGGTTTTTTTAAAGAAAAAATAAGTGGAAGCATAGGATCAAACAATATTTTTCTTCTTAATGACTTGATATTAGGCAGTTTTATGAGTGCTTTTGATAAAATCTGAAAAACATATTTTGAATCTGTTAAGATGCTAAAGTTGCATAAATCCCTAAAAGAGATTTAAAATTTTTTTTCCCTCAAAGTTTTTTTGTAAAAGCTGAATTCTCCATTTCCCTATTCCACTGAATGTGACATGTAGCATCATCACAGTCAGCTCATGAGGCTGTCAGTAGAAGTGTCTTGAGACTTCTTTTATGACGTCAAGGTGATGGCAAAGGGAGTATCTATGCCAGTTCAGCTGCTATAGGTAAAACAAGTAAAGTTTACTTTAAATGATATTTTGTTTGAAACAAACCAACCATAACAAGGCAATTCTGGATTAATGCCTCTAGAACCCAATCTAGCTCTGCTTAGCTCATTACAAAGAACTATTACATCCCATTAGTGAATATGACAATGGGAGCTGAAACTCCTGAATCTTTGACTTTGCTTCAGATTTGTTAAAGGCTCTAATGAGACAATTTTTATGTTATTTTCTTATCTGTAAAATAAGGAAAGGAAGCTGCATAAATGCAAGCAGACAATATTTGTTTCTTAAGTGCTAGGTAGTAAATACTGTATGATTAAAAATTAATACCACAGCTGGGATAACACAGAACAGTGATCTGCACTAAACAAAATATTTGTTCCCTCCTGAGCCAAGGAAGGCTGGATGAATATATTATATATGTCTTGCCAAATTTATCTAACCTTTTCTCAGGAATTACAGTGATAGAGATCTTTGAGCTTCCTTAGTCAATCTTTCACAAGTGCTCCACAGTACCTAACATCTAACCTGAACCAAATTTTCTTCAGTTTAAAACCTTTTACTTCTGGTTCCGTGCATGATGAACTTGATAAACAGATTTTTTTGAAGATTTCATCAGCCTTTTACAAAGAAGATACTTCTGTTTTGTACATTGATTAGAAATTTCAAATGTTGCTTATATTAATTACAGGTCTCACACATCCACCTGTTTTGTCAGTTTGAACAAGCTTAGGTAAAACAGTCTTTCTTAAATCTTTGTATTTTGTTTCCTCTGTATGATTGAGTAATACACGTTTCAGGTTTGTTTTTTTTTTTCTTATTAAGCTTAGTATTGCTAGAATGAAGATAAATGTCTATGCAGAAAAATTCATGATATATTTTTCTTGGGAAGTGATGTGTGGTAATTGACCAATCCAATAGAAAGGTGTTCATATTCATGGACCAAATTCCAAAATCCCTTTCTTCTTTACACTTGAATGTTTCATTTCAGACATTCAGTGTTACACACATCATGAAATACCGTGGTTTTGAGAGGATTTCTGAGAGGGCCTCACTTACTGGTAGCATTCAGGCTCAGGAATTCAATATTGTCCCAGTTATACGAGTGTGCTGAATTGCTTTACAATCATAAGTAGAAATTCCATCTGTTCCTCCTTTGTGGTAGGAATGATAATATTCAGAATAAAAATATTGCCATAGTCAGAACTGGACCACTCTTAAAAAAAAAAAAAAAAAAAAAAAGAAAAGAAAAAGATGTCCCATTTAATTCCCCATTCTAAAGACTGGAACCCGTGGTTTTTGCTCTGACTCTTTAGATTCCCAGTACAGCTCAACAAAGACTTTCTTTGAATTTTACTGAAAGTAGGAGCTGGCTTGTTTACAGTTTAACTCTTGAGGAGGCACACGGCAGGGGTAAGCAAACAGGGCTGTAGGGATTGATTTAGACAGAGGTTCCTCCAGACATGCCACTGCTTTTTCCTCAGAGATAAAAAGAGATTACAGATCAACAGTAAACTTCCTTAAGGTGAGGCCCATGGTCTAATGACTATTTGTGTTTTACAAGGCCCAGGGTGTGTTTGGGAAGGGAAGCTATTAAGGCAGCTGAGGTTTGGTAATATATTGTATTTGGTGCTCATATGGGACAAAGGGATCCTTTGATTCCGGCTCACTTCTATCCCTTCAGTTGCGTTGGAGGGGTCATGCTATGAACTCATTAAAGGACCAGATGTAATAAAAGCCTTTGCAAATTGTTTTGTTGTTGTTGTTGCTGCTGTGTCTTAAAAGCTGGGTCCATTCTGGGGCCCCCAAGCAGCAGTTTGGCCCAGCTGGGGAGGCTCAGGGGAGAGGTGGCTGGGTGGTCAGGGGCTCGGTGAGCTGCTGAGAAAATGATTAGGTGGAAGTGAAACTGTAGGGCTTCCTAAGTAATGTGATTGCCTAAGTTAGTAGGATGCAGAGACTAAGGGGAATGAGGAAATGCTGGCTGCTGATTGTCTGTGGTGTTCTTGCTGAAGAATGGCTATTCAAGGAGTATGTTCTCACAAAATGCCTGGTGATGCTGGTGCTGCTGCAGAGGGAAGACCCAAGGGGACCAAACACTGCTGGAGGGGTGGTCACTGGTGCCTGTCTTTGGTAGCGCAGCAGGATCTGTGGGTCCAACCTATGGGATCCTCCTGGCTCTGGCTTCCATCTCTGCGTGGTACAACGAGGACTTTTCTGACAGCCTCTTCCCCAGTTGGCCAGTGTTGCTGGAAATGCAGGGGTGTAGGAAGGGGTGGCATGAGAGTCAACCAAGGGAAGGAAAGGGGCTGCTATTGGAGGAAGGAAATGCTTTCTCTGGAGATGATGGGCAGGATGGTGAGGAGGAAGAGAGGGAGGGAATCAGGATGTCTAATGTGCGTGGGAGTGTAAGGACAGTCTAATTACTGCACAAAGGTATCTTTCTGGCCGTAGGGGAGGTGAGGGTTGTCCCTGTAAAGAGGAATATTTTGTTGGATGGTTGGGCTGGCAGACAGCAGGGAGAGATGGAGGTATCCATGCTCACTATTCACCACTGATGGTAAACTTCCTTTCCTGTTCCTGAATACCAACTGAGATTGCCCTGGCTCCCATCCCATACAGCCCTTCTGATATTTTCCAAAGACATTCAGTGATGCAGATGCTTGTGAGGAGCTTCCAGCAGCTCCCCACCAGTTGTTCCTGTCTGCCAGGTTCACAGACATGTAGCTTTTCTGGAAAAGTGGAAAATGAAGGAAGATGCTTGTGCTTCACATTAAGGAACTGAGTATTTCAGTTTGGTCCCCATACTCTGGGACTCCCCTTGCAGCAGCTTTCTGTCTTCAGACAGGCCTTGGGAAGCTCAGCTGTGCAGGAGTGGGGCCAGGTTGGAAGCATCCTTTGGGAGCCTGGGAGGTGGGGGTGCTTGGCGTGATCCCTGCTCTGGACTGGGGTGCAGCACCCCCTTCCCACCTCCCCTGTGATCCCCTTGACCACATCTCCTAGGGCAACATCTCACTAATACATCCTAGCTAACTGCCAGGCTCTGCTGAAAGGTGAAGAAACATGCAGCTGTCAGTCTTGTGCCCTTTTCAGTGCCTCCACTGAGTAAAAAGTTGCTGCAATGGATGCAGCCTATTTGTATTAGTACTGAATTGTTTGGTGCTGGTGTTGTAGAGAGAAGGATCTAGAGGGAAGGATACCTGTTTATTTTGTTTTGACCCTGTGATCTACATCTCAACCTGCATTATACATCTTGCAGCTTTTTTCGTGCCCGAGTGAATTGGGAGGGTTCATTGTTTCAAGAAAATACATGGGGGATCCTTGGGCTGAGCACTTGAGGCAGGTGTGTTCAGTGTGTGCTAATGCAGTGAAATGCAGCAATGTTTGCAGTAGCATGAAACATCATGGCTTGGGCACTACAAGCAGCAGAGCTACACTAACAGTTCTCTGGGGTGTAGCTAGCAAATGAAACCAAGTCTGGTAGTGCATGCTAATGTATCTAGACACCGACTGTCCAGTCCAGAGTCTGCTCAAGTGCATCTGGATAACACTGCATCACGCCATAGAAGTATCCCCGTTCTTTCACAAGGAAGAAAGGTGATTTGAAGAAAAAAGATTAATAAGTGGTAGAACAAAATCTTAAAATTTTGGATGAGAATGGAGAAATGGAGACATAAATGGTAAGCAAAGAAAATAAAAGGTACAGAAAAATTATGAAAATAATGAGAGCACAGATTAACATGAAGACTGAAATGCACAAAAGGAGGGAAGAGATGTTCTTTAGATGTCCTGCAGCTTAGACTACATGAAGCAGAATGGGACATATAAGTGATTTCTAAGGTAACTTGCACATTACACAGTATCTTGGCTTACTATGCTCTCTTTGGCCTGTTAGTCATATTTGAGGTTATTTCTGCACATGCTGTCCATGAACAGGTGGCAGCCTTCATCCTCATGCTCCACACAGACTGAAGTGGGTTAAAAGCTATTCCCTCCTTGTAACTTTGAATTTATTCACAAAATGAACATGAAATGAAACAAGAAATCAAGACCAGACTTCTCTGCAGCTCACAGAACTCTCTTCCAAATATAGCTGAACATGCAGGTTCAGCATTCACTTTCCTATTTCTTTTTTGATCAATTAGTAACATAGCAAAAAAAGCACAACATTTTAATCAGGATTATCACATGTTCTCTTTTTAGGTTTTTGGACAAATGCTTTCAACGAGTGCTATATCATTTAGACAGATACTGCCCATGATAATAAAAAATCCTTACCAAAAGTGATGGTTACCCTAAGCACACAGTATGCCTGCCCATCTCTAAGAAGAATTAACAATTAGACCAGATGGCTAAAAGATAAATAATGATTCAGGAATGCTGAGAAAGAAATCAAATACATTAATAACTATGCTTCAGTCTTCTCCAAGAGCAAAATGATATACTGTGAATGTATGATTGTCTGATCTTCTGTAGTAATAATAATTTTCAGTCCAGGCATTCTTTCTCTAAGCATATGTTATATCAGACTTTTCTTTCCAGCGGCAGAGTCACTAGTGGAAGGACTGCATTGCTGTCACAGTACTGATACAGATATCCAACACTGAGGAGTATGAAAAAAGCTTGTTTGAAATAGTTGGAGACAGATGCTGATAACCATAGTCAATCATGTTCCTTTCTTTAGTTCTTTGTATAATAGATATTCTTTCTTTTAAAAAATCCTTAATTATTTAGGTTAGAAATGTGTATTGACTGTAGAGAGTTCTGGTAATTATTACTTATGTTGAAGGTACAAATAAGGTATATTCAGTTTCTGTAAGCAGAATTATATGTACCTTCCAAAGTATCCTTCATCTTATGGCTCTTCACCTATAAGTTACTTAGGATATCTGTGAACAGCCAGCTAAACTAGCCTTCATATTATGAAAAAACACAGGAACTATTTTTTTTTTTTTCCTCCCTTCATTTTTAGGAGCAGGATGAAGTAGTTCACTTAGTTCAGTCTTAGATTTTTTACTAAAGTTTTACCCTTTTATCTTGCCTAATGATAATTTTCCCTTTATTTTAATCTGGAAGATGAGAAACTTCTGTGGTTTTGGTACAAGCAGGATTCACATGATTATTTTTTTTCCTGAATTTTTTGCAGGTAGGGGGTTTGTGCAGAGCCTGAGGAAAAGGGCTGAGTGGGTAAGGAAAACATAGCTCAACATTTTGGGTTCCTCATGAGCAAATTAATCACAGTTACAATTAAATATGCAATGACATTTGCAAAGACATACAATACAGATGAATTGAACCTAACTTATTCTCAGCAGACTTCTTCTACATGAAATATAAATATGAAAGAGGATAAGGCTTCTTTTTTGTTCTGGTGTCCCTCAAGACTCCTTGCCAAAGTCTTCCCCAACATACTAGGGGCCTGATCCTGATATGATTATGTGAAATTGATTATTATACTCTCTTAGTAAAAAGGAACTTGAAATGCAAATAACTTATGCCAGTATTAAGCAATGTTGTGATGCCAAAGCACTGTAAAGAGGCCTCAATGTAAATGAAAATCAGACTCTGTATGTTTATGTCAATTACACATCTGCAAAATATCTACAATATAGAACATAGCAGTTGTTTAATTTTTACCTAATTAGAGAGGCTTGAAAACATCTGGTAGTTGACACCAATCCATTTTTTCCATTGTATCCTTTCTTGGTAAGTTGGGAAAGGAATACAATATATCCCATGAGATGCTCTTTAGTTTATGACAGGTGTGCGTTTCCTAGCTGGTCATTGCATGACACTATTTGTTTCCCACAGATACAGCTGGAAATACATGTATTTGGCAGTGAGAAATTGCAAGGGAAAGAAAAACTGGTTTAGGAGGAAACTTACATCAGAGATGTAGATATATAATGTTTGCACAGAAATCTCAATGTGGCATTTCATAACTTTCACAGGTATTTGCTTCATCAACCAAAACATCATAAATTTAATAAAGAGGGTTGGTGCATAATTTCCAACATTAGTATAAAAAGTAAAATGAAATGTATGTTGTCAAACTATAATCACTCCCCTAGCATACAAACCTATTTTTGTTTAAGCTGTGAGTGAATTACTCCTGTTGTGCTTTCTCCCGCTTGGAGTAAGGGGAACAGTGAAGTTGGCCGACTGCTGGCCAAGGGGTGATTTGGGCTACGTGTGGGGTCCATGGGCATTGATCTTTCTCCTTCTTCCTCTTCCTAAGAGATGTGGGAGCCACTGGGACAACATAAGAGAGACTGGGGGAAGAGCTTAACATAACTCAGCATGGAGACTCATCTTCTGATTAATGAAAGAGCAGCTTGAGCAGTGTTGCTAGCAGAGTGTGCTTTGCTTTAGCAATAGCATCTGCTGGCACTTAGTCTAGACTAGTAAACTCAACAGGGCCAGAACATTACCTGGCCCTGAGGCCAATATATGTGGAGCAGGTCTTAGCTATGCTATTAAACTCTTAGCCTCCAAAACAGTCATGCAGACCACCTATTAGCAATGGACCCAAGTTAACTTCCAAATTGTGCCTGGAAATATTTTGAGAGTTCCCCATAGCATATGTCAAATCCATACCAGAAGTGAATGATAACACACAGCCAAATTATGGTGCCTGGGAGCATCCCCTTGTGTCATTTACTGGTATACGCATAGTCCAAATGTTTCTGTTTCATTTATTGTTCTTGACTTGGAGTTTCCTTAGAAAAGCATATGAAGACAAATACAAACCTGTGAAAATTTCTAGTTTACCCAAACTTCATGCCATAAAAAAAGCAATTTCTTTAGTCTAGGACTTTTTTAACACTTCCGTTTTTTTTAAAAAACAGGAAGCTATCATTTATAAAAGCTTCCACAAATCTTTTAGAATTGAAAATGTCATGTAGCCCCTTGCCATATAAAAAGATGTAGGATGTACATGTGTTTTAGCCCCATGTGAGTGCCTCAAGAAGCATATGCACTCACATAGCAGGTGGTGTGATCCTACTGCTGTGCAGACCAGGATCCCTCTTTGCCCTCAACCAAAGGAAACTATTATGTTTAGGATTTTTCCCATCAGATGCATGAAGGAAGATGATTGATTTTCTGTATTAGATTTGGGACAAAATAAAAATCTGTCAAAGCTGTGTAATTGGGAAGGGATTTTTTTTCCCCCATATGGAATATGGAAGAACCTTCACTCCTGGTGGAAACAGGCCCAATTCAAATCCTGCTGGATATAGAGAAGTGAGGTTGGTGTGGGATTTTTATAATTATTTTTCTCTGAACTGTTCATGTTTTCTCTTACTTCAGATTTTTTTTTTTTTTAATTTAAGCTTCTGTCTTTCCTCTAAAGTTGTTTCTTGCCCTAACCAAACGCCTCCCCTTGCCCCTAAAAAGCCAGTGCTAAATCTGATGACACTGTCAAAATGGGTTTATGGATTTGTTTACTAACCAGGACTCAGAATGGGATGAAACAAGTTTGCCTCTGGGAATGGATATGACAAATGCTGTTCTCCGAGAACTGATTTTTGTCACAATTTTTTCAAATGGAGTACTAATAGAAAATGATTTGTAACTAATGGAAATTGAGGGTAGAAAGCTATGTTCTTATATAAGTTCTGAAAATGGCAGCTTGGCATTTGTAAAGCCGAGAGGTGAAATGTAACCACTCTGTGAAAAGCATTTCCTCTTTTCTTTTTGGCATGTTTTCACTTATATCCAGGGTGGTCCTGAGGATTTGTGGGCTCAGGGAGAACAGGAAAGATTTCTCATCAACTATTCCTTTCCCTCCCATTTCACTTTTCTTTCTTTGTTTCTTCTTTTATATTTTTTTGCCTTTTTTCACTCTCTCCTATTGTGATCAGATCTGAATAGTGGCTTCTCGAGCATTTGGTTAAGAATATGTCCTGTATCAATAAGAGGCACCAGGCACAACCCTCAGTCCCATCAGAAAATGCACTGTCGGCACAAACTGTCTTGGGCTGGTGTGTGGGAGCAGCTGGTGGTGGCTCCCCAAGGGCTCACAGCCTTGCTGGGGAGGGCTCTGCTGCTGCTCTTCCCTTTGTGCCCCTTCTGTTTGCCTCGGGGTGAAGGGCATTTTGCATTGTGTTATCCCCTTCTTCAGGGGGCAGGGACCCCACGGTAGAGATGAGGCTTTCTTTCCCTTCACCCCATTCCTTGCAACTCCACTGATAGTTGTTTTGGTTATTTTATTTAGTTGGTTCATTGCTTCTCAAAATTGCACTTACAGCTTTAGCTTTAGTGCAGTTGCATTTTCAAGTCTCTGACTGAATCTTCTCCCAACTGCTTTTCTCAGTCACTGCAATCTAATATTCCCTGTTTTTTCACTGAGAATTTCAGGCCTTGTTTCTTCCAAAATACACATATTAATGCTGTTAAAACCCCCCAGACCTTAAACCCTCCTCAGTGACTTCAGAAAATGAAGGTTTTTATCCATTGTGGGAGCACAAAAAAATCTTGCCACTTCCATTTAATAGTATCACAGCCAAACCCAATGATGTGAGAGAGTACATTGGCATTGAAATAGCCCTTGCTGAGGAGAAGCACATTCCAGAGGAAATTGATTTTCATGTCACCAAGTTACGCATATTTTGAAAATTAGGTTCTGAGCCACAGGGTTCACAGCTGATTTATTTGTCTTTATTTTTTGCTAAACTTGTTCAATGGATTTTTAGTGAACTAACAAGTTGCCTCTGACACAGGCTGAGGAAGGGTGCATGCAAAGAATGCATAGTGCAGCACGGTGTGTAAGTGGAGATCCAGACCGTCTTGTGAAATGCGTAAGAACTGTTGATGGCAGCATATGACTAAGGTCCAGCAAAAGACTCTGGGATTCATAAAACCTAAAGCTGGAAGGCGATAATGTGGTCTGCTCTCTGTAATTCACAAGCTGCTACACTTCATCCTGTTATCCATGTTGAACTCAGTGTTTCCTGTTTAAGTTAAACATGCCTTCCAAAAAGGCATCCGGTTTTGATCTGAAATTAAGTAAGGTTTGCTTTGATAGCTTTTTTTCAATGATTGACAAAGTCCAAACAAACGATTACTTTTAATTTAACTTTATCTGGCATCAGCTTCTGACCACTGAGGATTACGCTCTTCAATTAATAAGCCTGCTATTTTTCCCCATGATGTATCCATGCTGCAGCCATGTCACCTGTCAGTCTTCTCCTTAGGAAGCTCAGTCTTTATGTCTGCCTCTTGGAGATATTTTCTATACCTCAGACCCTTTCTTTGTACCTTTCACAATTCTTTCAATAGTCTTTTAGAGATGCAAAATATGGATTGTAGCCAGCATCTTAATATGTTACTGTGTGTCTCCTGGCAATTACATTAAGAAAAATCAGAAAATTAAGAAAATCATGTTTTTGGCATAACATATAAAAGTTGAATGCATTTAATGAATAATCTCCATATACATTAATTTAAGAGTATGAATCCAGTCAGTTTCAAGTAAAACTTCCAGCTGGTGACAGCTTGCCTCCTGTCACATTAGTACATATATGGCTGGTACTGGTTTTGCAGGATTCTGTAACCACTTCAGCCTATGACAGAAAGAATTTTTTCATGAAACTGCTACATGTTTTAAATTAAAAATTTTTTTTTGTCACATAATGTGAAATGTTCTCCTCATGTTCTCATCAGCAGTCATAAGGTGTTTGAAATTCTTCTGGTTCTTTATTTTTTTAAAAAAACATTCTTCTAGTCTAAATTGGTTTTTGTTTGTGTTTTCTTTGATAACGTGCTTTAGGGAAGGAGTGAGAGAAGAGGAGAAAAGCCTAGGAGAAGGTACAGATAACGGGTACAGTTGTTTCCTCTCGGGCTGGAAACTGGTGATAATAAAGGTGTCATTCCCATGCTGATGACCTTGTCTTAGCTCAGATGACTTCAGCCTTGTGGAATCTCCTGCACCTCTCAGCAGCCCAAGGGAGATAACGCTCCTCACCAAAGAACTCCTTTGCCTTGCCTTGCTTTCCTTAGCTGGCATGGTTTCACTGATTGGTACCATTTCAGTTATGAAAGTGAGCTTCCCTGGGCTATAAACTTGGCAATGGTTTTGGTAATTGCTGTTTGTACTGCACATGGTCAGTGCTTTTCTGTGTCATTACTGGTCTCCTAATTGTGTCTGGAATTCTGCAAATGTGAGGAATTCAGGCTAGACATGGCCTGGATTTTTCAGAGCAGTTGCACTTTGACCCTTTTAAGGAGATGATTGAGGGAGACTGCTGGAGTTATTAGTTTTCATTATCCTTCCCTGTCCCGCCCCTCCAAATAAGCCCCCCTAAACTATTCAGTGCAAGATGTCTGATTGCACAGCAGAGTTAGTGCTAATAGAGCATGCCAGTGACTCCATGAGTAATGAATTCATGCCAGTTATTAAATAAAGTAGACTTTTTGTGAAAGAAATAGTGTAGAGATAGGGTTAACTTGCTAAGTGTTGCATTTCTTACGTGAGAATAAGTAGGAAAGACATTACGGACTCATGCTTGTCTCCCCACTCCCACTTGGAGGTCGCTCTTTAATTTTGTTAGCATGTTATATTCTATTCTATGTGCCAACCATATCCTGGGCTGCACCTAAAGAAACCTGACCAGCAGGTCGAGGGAGGTGATTCTTCCCCTCTGCTCCACTCTCGTGAGACCCCACCTGGAGTACTGTGTCCAGATCTGGGACCCCCAACATAAGAAGGACATGGAGCTGCTCGACCGAGTCCAGAGGAAGGCTATGAAGATGACCAGGGGGCTGGAGCACCTCCCTTATGAGGACAGACTGAGAGAGTTGGGGTTGTTCAGCCTAGAGAAGAGAAGGCTCCAGAGAGACCTTATAGCAGCCTTCCAGTACCTAAGTGAGGCCTATAAGAAAGCTGAAGAGAGAGTTTTTACAAGGGCATGTAGTGATAGAACAAGGGATAATGGCTTTAATCCAAAACAGGGTAAATTCAGATTAGATATAAGGAAGAAATTCTGTACTGTGAGGGTGGTGAGGCACTGGAACAGGTTGCCCAGAGAAGCTGTGGCTGCCCCCTCCCTGGAAGTATTCAAGGCCAGGTTGGACAGGGCTTTGAGCAACCTGGTCTAGTGAAAGGTGTCCCTGCCCATGGCAGGGTGGTTGGAACTAGATGATCTTTATGGTCCCTTCCAACCCAAACCATTCTATGATTCTACACATGCCAAATGGTTGTTTCTTTGTCACTTTCAAGTAAAGTTCAATCTTCTGGTGATTTGTGTATTGCAGCTCTTGCGGGAATGTTTGTAAAACTCGTTCACTTGGGTTTTAGCTCTTTTCTGTAATTGTGATCATGAACTAGCACATGTCCATGATGGGCTTAGTGACACTGCCTGGGGAGCCACAGGAGCAGTGTATGACCTGTTTAGAGAAATATGTGCCTGGAAACTAGCAAGAAGTGCTCAGGATACTTGCATCCTGATATCTTGGGTCCATTACTTCTTAAGTTATGTGACAACTCAGACTGTAAGTTTAGCAATGCTGAAAAAAGAAATTTACTGTTTCTATCACATTTAGTAAAAGTCTTCTAGAAATGTGCTTGACATGGCTAAGCAGATCTCAGTGTATTACATTATTTCTGTGTTTTCATTAATACTCAGTTTTAATTTGACTGAGTTTCTGAGGGCTGATGTGTGCAGTGACCCTGATTCTGCAGAGGTTCGAGAAACTGAGGATGTGTTTGGTAGTCCCAGTTGCCATGTACTTCTGAATGAGCTTGGTAATTTGGGTTTCCTACCTTTCACCTCATGGCTTTTGGTGTAAGAGTTAAAGAAACCTATTTGTTTAATAAAGTCGTAAATTAATCTCACTCTGTAGTTTTCTTCCGTTAAATGCATATTAGAACTAAAATGGTTAAATTAGCACAACCTTGTGCTGCCCTCATTTGGTATAGCAGTGATTACCTGTAAGTAAGTGCCGAGTAATCCTTGCCTCAAACTGCAATAATATATCCGGTAATAAACAGCGTCATAAAACTGACATCACTTAGCCAGTGTTTTTCTTTAGACTTAAATGATGGTTTGTATATGCTTCAAAGACAGAATTCCTCCTATTAGAAAGGCTGGGAGAAGCCACCTGGAAAGTAAACTCACCTACAAGTGCATGTTTTGAGCCTAGGGTAGTTAAATCATTTAAAAAGAGAGAGAGAGAAATAGGGTAGAAAAAATAAATGTGTACAAGTCCTCTGTCTTGTACATTTTGCAAGCAATAGCCAGAGGGATGGCTTTGACCTTAAAGTAAGGTTCACTTACAGCACCATGGGTTTATCTTGCCTGATAGTTAATACTGTTAATATTTATGAAGAGTGGGTTGCTTATGCAGAATATTTACTTCCTTCCTAAATAAATCACAGTGTTAAAGAGCCAGTCTTTTAACATGAGAAGTGCTGGGGTGTTGTTCTGGATACAATACAAATGTGGTTTTTTTGCATAGCTGTAAAGGAAATATGTATTTTCAGTTTGACTCTAATCTGTTTGCATTACAGTAACATTTGAAATCTCAGGCTGAAACCTCCCATTAGAATTAATTTTGTGATACTAATATCGTGGTTTAACCCCAGCCAGCAACTAAGCTCCACCCAGCCGCTCACTCACTCTCTGCTCCGGTGGGATGCGGGTGAGAATCAGAAGAGTAAAAGAGAAAACTCGTGGGTTGAGATAAAGACAGTTCAATAGGTAAAGAAGAAGCCACGCACACCAGCAAAGCAAAACAAGGAATTCATTCACCACTTCCCATTGGCAGACAGGTGGAAAGCTGGGCTCCATCATGTATAACAGTGACTTGGGAAGACAAACACCATCACTCCAAATGTTCCCCCACTCCTTCTTCTTCCCCAGCTTTATATGCTGAGCATGATGCCATATGGTATGGGATATCGCTTTGGTCAGTGGGAGTCAGCTGTCCCAGCTGTGTCCCCCCCCAACTTCTTGTGCACCCCCAGCCTCCTCACGGGTAGGGTGGGGTGAGAAGCCTTGACTCTGTGTAAGCCCTGCTCAGCAATAATGAAAATATCTCTGTATTATCAGCACTGTTTCCAGCACAAACCCAAAACATAGCCCCATACTAGCTACTATGAAGAAAATTAACTCTATCCCAGCCAAAACCAGCACAACTAAACGTTATTTAAATATGTAATATTGTATTAGTTGCATTCTGGTAGAAGGCAGTCACAGATGACTGTACATAAAGAAGAGTGAAATCATTTGCCCAAAGTCATAAAGTAACAAACTTCTGGCGAAACTGAGACATTTAGATTTATTAACTGGTCCGTTGCACCTAGACCCAGTTGTTGACTGATACACATCTCTGTAGGAGAGTATTTGATGAACTTCCTCTCTGATAGCCAGACTACAATAGCTGAAAGGGGCTTTTTTTAGTTACATGCAAACAAGTACTAAAAATGTAAGCCATGGAATACATCTTTGAAGTTTCATGTGGTCCACTGAAATCTCAGAAAACATAGCTTTAAAAAGGGACTTACTGCTGTATAGCGTCAGGAGTGAAAAATCAAGCACTCCATAGTTAGCTCTAATAATGTTCCCTTTTAAGATATTGACTGGTTTATTTACAGTTACTTTGCTTTTTTAAACAGGGATAATGTCAATAACGAATGTTGTAAGAAAAAACCCATTGTTTTTAGAACTTTTTAAAGATAGACTATTATATTCAGTGTATAGTGTTATAAATAGCAAGTTGATTTCATATGGGGAAAATTTACTTTGCATAAACATTTTTAGTGTTTTGAATAAATTGAGAATAAATGTTTTGATGTTTGTATCCAGCTTAGAATGAAAACACTGAGATGAAAAACGTGATGGAAAGGAGTAATGAGAACACGGGAGAAAGATGAATGTATGACAGCAGCAACATGAAAAAGAATGAGAGACACCCTGCTGGGCAGAAAGAGACAAACCTAAAACAACTAGACAAATGTATTTATCTATTTATTTATTTATTTAGCTGAGAGCTCTATAGTCTTTTCCTAGACACAATATATAAGAAAATAAATATGTCAGAGGTTATATGAAATGAATTCGCAGGCCTTATCTGGCCAATACACCATTGTTTCCCCATTCTTGACCTAGATTAAAACCTACCTACTAAAGTATCCACATTTCTTATGGGAGAGAAAGTGAGGTTGTCTTGTACACTCTGCACCGTCTGGATAGCATGCACTCCTGCCCTCTGCTTGTCCTTCTTGCTGTTGTAGATATCACAGGTTTCTTCCCCACTGGAAAACCAATGTTTGTATTGGATGGAACTCAGGACAGGGAACTGTGTGTGTAGGTATTAATTATAGGAATCAGGTTCATAAACTCTTCCTGTTAGAAAATTAAACGCAGGTTTCAATTTTTGCAAAGCTGTCATTTCCTCCACACCTATTTTCTTATTGCAAGAGATTTGTACCAATTTTCTGTGGATTAATGGGTGTCAGTCCGCATTTAACAGCAATATGATAAGTCAGTCTTTCCGACCTTTTAAAAATGTCCTTATTTGCTTCCACAGCTTCAGCAGTTGCTCCTAAAATTCTCTGAAGTGGAGCAGAAACAGCAATATCATCCTGGCATTTCACTGCAATATTTGCTGATGCTTGTTGAGTAGCAAAAGCCTGAACACCGACAGTGTTCAGTGGACAAGATGGGGTTACACCAGGTCCCTTCTCAAGTGGTGTCCCCAGGGGACAGACAGCATGGGAAGGGCAGCTGTGGGAGCGTGGGCTTGTGCTTCCTCCAGAGGACCATGAGGACCGCAGCCACTGTGCAGGGGAGGCTTGAACTGCTGCAGAATAAAGAAGAGCTAATGCTGTGTTTGGCCACAAGATGAGTTGTCAGAGCATCGCTGGCTAGTTCAAGCTTGTGAACAAATGCATTATATGCAACTTTGTTGGGTTAATAAAGCAAAAGGAAGGCAAACACTGGGGACTTTGGATGAGGCTGGGTAAAACCCTAAAAGGAAAGCTGCTGGCAACCTATGGTTTACTTTGGACATCCTCACTAATAGGAAAACGCAAGGACATTTCATTTCTTAATTCTTCTAGTGTGTAGTAGAGAGCTGGCTGATATGCGGGTGCATTTCAGCCAGCCATATTAACTGAGGTGCTGCAGTCTCTTCTATACAGCATGTTGCTGTAAAGGAGTTGATATGTGAACTGAGGAAACTTTCTCCTATGCTACTAAAGCTAAGCATGTCACCTCTCGCTTTTATATTGTAAATGGTATATCACTGTAAATAAAGAAAAAATTTAGATTAGATAAACCCACAAAACTGACTTTCTTCCTTCCCTATACTCTCTGAATCAAATCTTGTCACATAGATGTGCAATTCATCTTCCTTTTAATCAAGTGCAAATTATAAAATGAAAGTCAAGGTATTAAGCTCTTTTCTCAAACTGCTGAGGTGATTAGGTTCCAATTTGTTGTTTAATTTCCTATCTCAGGAGTTTTACTGTTTTGCCTTAGGAGGAATGCCTTAAGAGAGTTAGCTCGATAATTCCCTAGACTCTCACAACACCATTCACAAGCCTGAATAACCCCAGACACTGCACTGGCTTCCAGCTTGTACTTTTGACAGCTATTTTTAGGTTGTCATATTTCTGCCTTTGAACACCAGCCCAACTGAGATCTAGACTGAAAGAACTGAAGCTGCCCATGAGTATTTTGCCTCCTGTGAGTACAGATGATCTGACCATAGTTTGTGGCTTTATGCATAGTGCTACCCCCATGGATGGAGTCTGACCTTGGCATGCAGTGCTCGTCATCAGTCTTTACCAGACACTCATTTCTTTAAGTGCCTTGTCAGGGTGGCGGCGTGGTTGCCAGTGCTGTCACCTCCAGCATCTTGTGTCTTGTGGCACCCATGTGAGGTGTGGTTGCCTGTGACATTCTTACCATCTCAACTGAGTCACTGTCACCACCTCGCTCCAGTTTGGTAAAGTTTAAGGCTCAGATCCTTTATTTGGTGTCGAGCAATGGTTGTAAACATCTTCCACCACTCCCAAGATCTGCTATTTTTGTTTGTTTTGTTTCCTGCATTACATTGTAAAGACTTAAACCTACTTTGATGCCTCATCATCAAAGAGAGAAATCTTATCAGGAAGGCAACACTGGTTCCCTTTTCACCACTCACTCAAACCCGTAAATGCTGGTTCACTGCCCCTTCTGTGGGGCCGTCTGTGAAAAAGGATGATGGATTTTGCAGAGCCCCTGGAGCAACACCAATCCACACCCTTCCAGCACCCTGGGAAAGACAGAGAGTGTCTGTCTTGTGGCTTCTAAGTAACTGCTAAGTGTTATCTGATGTGAACTGTGGAAATGGGGACACTTCCGAGTCTGGCCCCACCGAAACTTGGAGGGAAACTAGAGGCTGCTTATACCTGACCAGGCAGAAACACTGCTTAAACCAAGAAGCTAAACGAGTAGAAGGGAACCTTATTTTTTAAATTACTGCTAAAGTACTTGACATATAATGATTTTTCAGACAGTTCAGCCAACGCAAACAATATCATGAATCATGGAATGGCACAAAAAGTTAAGAACAAGTGATAAGCTTTTAAGCAAGGATCAAAGACCCTCAGAACCGTTTGTAAATGATTTAAAATGAGGAGTCAGGCTACTGCATCTTCAAGAGCTAAACTGAATCCTGGGTAACAAATGAAGCTGGACTGAAATCAGGATTAGTAACAGAAGGCTGTATCGAAGTTAGCCAGAAAGGTGGTGTAACAGGAGCTCATCTGCTGATGCTGCAATGTGATACCTGTACTGCACACCGTTTGGAAGTTTTGCTTTCATCTAGCTGTAGTCTGGGCCTTTGGACTGAATGTCCCTTAGCACATTGAGGGCAATGCCAGTTTCATTTCATTTGCAAGGAGTTCAGCGTGTATGCTCCCATCATCCAAACCAAATGTGGGAAGTGGAGACACTGAGAGACTTGCTGCAGAAATGCACTCCGTTAGGGTGTTGGTTCAGAGCAGAAAGCATGCTGGGGCTGCAGTGAGAGGTAAAGAACAGTACCTGTCAAGGAAATAAGTCTCTGTATACAGTTCATGGGCAGGACTCTGAGTTGGGTCTATCTCAGTGGCATGGAGGAGGCAGGGCATGTGGGGTGCTAGTCCCAGGCTACACACAAAGACAATGCAGGTAGCTGCACGTGCTGAGACAACGGAAGTCAAGACGATGCCCAGCGTTTGGGAAAACAAGATAAGACTCCACAAATTCTATCATTTTGCAAGGTGGCAGGCAAATTTCCTTCTCTTGGAAAGCAATATTATCTGCCTATTAGTAATCTGAGCTCTGGAGAGCATTGTGCAAGATGCTAGACACTTTCAGTTCAAGTGCAGGAACCAACACTATGGCAGAAACAGCAACATGAACACTAAACAGCTCCAGTCCAGTCCATCTTGCTTCCCTTTCCTGTCCCCACCTAAAGTAAAGACAGAGAAGAATAAGTGTATAAAAACAAGGGCTTTCACCTTTTCACAAAGAAAAGAGAAACTAAGGAGGACATGTTTTGGTAGCGTGGAGTCCCAAAACTGTGAGGGAAGTATTTGAGAAAGATTGTTGTGGAAAGGTGAACTCTTTCTTTACTGTGCAGTAAATAGTGGAAAAGGCCAGCTACTACGTAATTGGTCCGCTTTTAAAAATTAAATTTCTCCTAATCCTCAAAAAAGGCTAAAAAGAATGTCTATTCTTTCTTATTATTATAGGAAAAGATGGTAATGTGCAAGTTCCTGTAGACCTATCTAACAAGTTGCCAGAAAGTAAAGTTGAAATTAGTTAAACACTTACGGAATCTACTCTGAAGTTGTACAGTTACACTATCAAATGGTACCTGGGAGGCATGGGTTGTTGTTGGCTAACTTTTCTTTTTTAAACAAAAAGCCAAAATCAAGGATAACTGCACTACTTAAAAATTGATGATAGAAGAAGTGGGATCAATTGTTTAGAAATAAATGAACTATTGACATCTCTCCACACCCATGCATGTACACAGACTAGGTATTCCTAGAGCTTGATATGATGTGGTATCCTCCCAGCTGCTGCTCCTGTGTGAAAATGTTGTTGTAGATACCTGTGATAGAAAATAATGCAAAAAAGAAGTACAGCAAGGGGTGGTGGTGTTGAGACAAGATTATGGTGCTAGGGACAACACTTTTTCCACATCCCTGTTTTTAGCTGTTTTGCCTAGCAAGACCTGAGAGACAAAACTGCTCTATCAGTATTTCACAGAGACAGAGCACATTGTGTTTAAGAAGTAATTTGCTCTTACAGTTCAATGTCTCTAGGGAAACATGAGAGTCCCTAAAACTCACAGGAGAGTAGCAGGTCTCCCCAGGACTGTAGGTTGCCATGGAAAGAGGCCAGTCTCTGTTCCAGGAGCAAAGCAGCCGAATTCACTATGGTAAACTGAGTATACTGTTTCCAATTCTGGAACAAGCTCGGTTGATGCTGGAGTAGGGGATCATGCACCTTAACCCATTGCTCTGTGGAGACACATCCTTTAGGTACTGACCCTTTCAGGATAACTACTGAAACACTGCTCAGTCGCTCCGCTGAACCTGCACTTGGACTGAAATAGCAGAGCTGAGGTTAAAGGCAGAGCATTCTGGGTCTAAGCTAAAATTTACTGAAGGTCCCAGGTCAGAAATGAACTAAAACATCAGGATTGAACTGATTTAGTTGATGTTCTGGCAGACTTCTATAGGAGACCTGTCTAATGGGAAAAAGAGCATAAGGTCACGTGTGCCAGTTACAAAGGGTCACTGAGTTATATGGTATATTGGGTATCTGTCTCATCACGTCTTGTGCACTTTGTTGATGTTATCGAAGACCTTTATAGTGGGGTGTAGTTGTATGTATATCTAAAGAATATTGCTGTGTTTGTAAGTGAAGCGAGGTAACGATGCATGACACAAGACAAATGTTAACTGTGTACTGCTGCGTGTGCTCAGCAAATAGCTAGGATTCCTTAGGGATTTTAGGAGATGGATACATTCCCCTGTGATTCTGACAACAGTATGTTAACAAAAGGAAAAAAAGAGAAACAAAAGGTTTAAATCTGTTGCTTGCAGGCTTGAAAGTGTCACCTGATGAAGCATTACAGATTTTCCTGGAAGCCTTTCATTGCTTTATTCAAATTTCATATCAGCCATGCCAAATTAAGAAAAAAGGAAATAAAATTTTAGAGAGCATCCTCTTTCAGTACTATATGATGAATATTCTGAATGGAAAGACCCTCTTCTCCCTGTTATAATTTAGCAGGGGAAAAACTGATATTCCTGCACTTACTCCTGCAAATAAGTGGGGTAGCCTGTAGCTAGGAATCTTCCAACAGAACTTTGCAGCAAAACAAATTGTTAAACCAATGTATCCAGAATATTTGTTCTGGCAATAATATTGATTTGACTAAAGGTCAGTAAATCTGCCTTAGATTTCTAAGGAAACTATTCCTAGATTTCTGTTAGTTTTATCCTGATACAGGGAATACAGGCATCGGTATTTGAGCAGATGTCTTTGAGGTTTTCGACCACTTGCTCAGTGAAAATAACTTTTTCAGTGATGTTGATAGTGGCGTCTCTGACAAAGTAATTTTCTCTGAGCAGCTATAAATATAATCCATGAAAATTCTTTTGGTCCAAATTAGGTACTGAATAACGCATATTTATACATAATACATATAGAAAAGGGAGGAATTAAAAACTCTTTCAGAGGCCTGCTGAAAAGAAAAGAGCCTTTTTCTCCTTAATGTGTTGGAGTGAAGTTGACAGTAACCCTATAACTTGAGATGTAATAGGGTTACCATGACACAGGACATAACTAGAAACAAGGAGTAAAAATGAAATAAAACTGCCAACAGAAGCTCTAATTTCAAAATCTGCAGGCATGGTCTCATTTGACATGCACACAAAGTAGGCAGTTTTAAAGGGTGATGCTATTGTTTGTTGTGCAGAGCTACAATACCTTCTGCTCATGCTTTTTTGGTACTTTCTTTTTTTTCCTCTATGCTATTTCTGAGATGGAAAAAGAAGTGTAGCAACATCCTAAATATTTCAGCATAATGAAATAAAATTATAATTTGAAAATTGAAACTCCTGTGGTTTAGAATTTGGAAATCCTGGGGACACAGAATTGTGGTTTGTGAAGTTGTCTTACGTGCTATACTGGGTTATTATGAGAGATTCTGTTTCTCTTTAATATTATATTTCACTGATTAAGAGATTCCTTCACTTGATACATTAAAGAAGGGGTAAAATTAAATCAGCTTAACTCACTGAATTTAGGGATGTACCTATCATGATGCCAGTGCTCCAGGTTTTCCAGCTTTCTCTTCATTTACTATAAAGTTGATATTGAAGAATCTTTCAGAAGTTGATGGCCAAATCTTTGCTTGTGTGAGCTTACTGTGGAGTCCCATTCTCAGTGGCTGATTTTTGTGACAAGCTGATATTGGGGAAACTAACTTTTGACAGGCACTTCAGACATTAAAAGGGAAGGAGTTTTCTACAGTCAGTCTCCTACTAACCTTGCAAAGCTTCATCTAGACTTTTCTGCTGGGGCATGCCATGCATACCCTGGGGTTCTGGTCCATGCATTGCTACAGATCTTGCCTGACCTGTGTATCTGTGTTTCCTTTCTGTGGACAGTGGGGAATGATGTTGTGTGTTCAGGTTTTGTCCTGATAGGAAGTTGGCTGGGGCATGGAGCCAAATACAAAGCAGGGAAACATTCTCAAGTTCCCTGATGAGATATAGCCTGAGACCTCACCTATGAGAGTGAGTATTTATCCCATATATATATATATATATCTCTCTATCTTTGATATGAGGTGATTAAGGAGCAGCAGTGGATTATACTGTCTGGCATTTCCGTTTGTTTTTGCATTGTTAGATATCTTGAGATAGTGATTCCTTTAAATTACCCAAAATTCTCTAATGTTTTTCATACTTAAACAACTAAGATAGGTGATTATAGATTTTGAGATACCAAGTTACTTGTCTGAAATGAAATTAAAGCTGCTTTCCTAGCTGCTAAATCATGTGGAGTGTCTCATGCATGCTTTCTTTTAAAATGTTGGGAATTTTATTAAAAAATTATGATGTAAATAGGCTGAATGGAGACAGTAGATTAAATTTTCTTGTGAAGTTGTCCAAGAGGCCAGAATCCCCTGCCTGTGTAGAAGACAGTATCCTTACTTTTATTGCAGGCATAATAAAAGAACATAGTTTTTAATAGCACTAATAGCTCTACTGCCTGTCCTCTGTTGTTGGGAATCAAAGGTCACCTGAGCTTTGTGAGCCTCTTAGACCAGGGTGGAAAAGCCATGCTAGTTTTTGAGGCCCATAATATATTATGGTTTACAAGACAGTATGGTTTACAGATCACATGTGGCCCTCTTGACCTCTCAACTCTAATGAGTAAGCTCCCTTTAAAGCGGAGTTATTTGGAACAGGCTCTAGCATGAATCTAGAATGAGCATTTAATTGCTCTTCCTCTGCTGTGAGATGCATAAACTCTGCCACACTTCCTATAGGAGTGTATATTATGTAACAAAACATGATTTTGATACTTCCATGGAAAAGATCATGACTTTTTACTGTTGACCACAGCTTTTTACTGTTGGGTTTCTCAGTGGGTGAAATACTGGCTGGTTTGAAGCTGGTGGAAGTTCTCTGTTTAACCTCAGTGAATATTATGCATGGTAGAATTTATTCCTAATGAAACAACTCTGTCAAATTTATCAGTGAGTTGGAATAAAAACGTGAGAATTGTATGTAATGTTAATTACAGCACCTAACTGGTAGGTGTGCAAACCAGTTTACTGGGTTATGTTTTCTCTTGAAGCCTTTCTGTAGCATCCTGATAGATGCTGGTTACAGCTGAACCAGACTGTTTGGGCTCACTTCCTTTGAAACTCTGTTCCCAGCAGCCCAGGGTATAAGCACAGGCCCAAGTAAGCAAATACCATACTTTTCAGTGATGGAAACAGTGTGTAACAGGGTGGGAAAATATCATATCTCCAACCAGTCTTAACAAAGTCCCAGCAGAACTACCTTAAAAATACTGCAAACAATATCTTAAATGTAACTATTTCATTTAAAAAATAAATGCATCATGGTTCCTTTTATTTTTGTTTTAAGTGATGGTTAGGTACACAGATTAATTTGTTTGACTAATTTTCCTGTTACAATGGTATAGTCTAATCCAGGTAAAGATACACAACTGTTCAAAGCTTTTAACATTTGCTTTCAATGCTAACTCCCCAGCTGTGGTTAGAAAAATAATTCTTTCAGAAATCTGATATGCATTGCTTCCTTTTGTAGTGCTTTTGGCTTCTTTCAGCTCTCTTCCAAACCTGCAGTAATGGCATTCCTCTGTTATTCATATTTGCTTTCACAAACCCTAGCTAAAGAATGCAAGAAAGAATGAAAGCTGTCTTCTAAATCGGCAGCGACTTGAACTGAATGGAGCAAAAATACCATTCTGCCACATTCTTTTGTGAAGTTAATTAAGACCATCAAACTTCTGAAATTGTACTCATGTTGAAACTGTAGTTCTCTTTCACTTAATATTATTAGGAATAACCTCCAGGAATAAGAAAAAAAATAAAATTAAGCCTTTAAAGTGGCTTAGTTTACTTTGTTTAACACAGGAAGATGCTAGTTCTAGTATTTTGCTTGATATCACCCTGTAAAGGAAATGTTTTTCAGTTAAACCCACTTTTATACTATCTTAAGGCAAATAACCAGTAATACTAATAACGTATTCTTGCACATTATTTCAAAACAAGTTTAAACAGGATAAAACAGTGCATTAAATGCATCATAGCTGTTGCATATACTCTTGAGTTTTGATTTACTTCTGTTACAGTAAAAACAGCTTTTTATAAACGGATGTTTCATCCTTTTCATTCTAATGTATGACATACAGTGAGATTCATATTTCTCTTAAATAATGGTTTTGCCACTGTGAATCCTTATCACAGCTGCTGAACAGTGACTCCAGAGCAGATAATTTCAGCAAAGCCAATATAAAATCCTTGACATCTTCATATTCAAATGGAATCCTTGTTCGGAGGCTCCTAAAATAAAGATTTTCATGTTTTTTGTCATGAAATACAGTACTTTGGTGTTCTAAATTCTGGTTACATCTACAAGTGATAAATGTCAACCCAAATGGGCTTTGGGAAGAGGATGCCTTAAAATGATGTTACTGTGTGTAATTGCTGCTTGAGAGAGAAAAATAAAATGCAAGTCGTGAGCTGCAAGGCTTGCTAATTTACTCTAAAATAAATAAATGCAATGAACTTAGGAAAAGGCGACATAAATTTGTTTCAAGAAAATGTATGTGGATGACAAAATATCTTACGTTTAACTTGTATTGCACAATCTGTCTCTATTAGATATACTGGTTTCTTGTCCTCACCCTCAATTTTTTTTTTTTTTTATTGCCACAGGGTAATAAATTATAAAAATGCCCTTAGAGGTCTCTTTGGGAAATGTTTTCTTTAAATTCTTTCTTCCCTTTCCTTATTTCTTGTTTAATTTTAATATTTTAATTAGAAGAACAATAAACTCCTTTAGTAAAACTCTGGAATCGGTCCAAATCAAAAGCTTAAGAATGGCATGGTTAAGACTTCTATGGTTTCAGAAATTTTAATTAGCCAAAGCAAAAATGTTTTCTGGTCAGGTTAATGTTTTTATGGTTATTGTTGGGTTTCTTCTGTCTCTTTCTTATTATGGTCTGGTAAAAATAGAAAAATCCAATTTGGATTCAGTCTTTTTATTTTTCTGGAAAATGCTAAAATTCGAAAGTCAGCAAAACATTTAGAAAACATGTCTTCCTTTCAATGTCAGAAGGTTTCTTTTGCCCCCTTTGAAATTATTTTATTCTGATAGATTGTAAGGATTAACATTATATATGTATGTATAAAAAGGTACTTGAAAATATTGATGTGCATAACAAAGGTTTTGTTATGTTTACTTGCATATTGAGGAGTACATTTGCTCCCATGTTTTGTTCTGCTGCTACCAGATGGAACTTTCTGAAGCGTAGAATATTATTCAGCATAATCAGGCATTTGAGAGTCAATGAAAAATAATTTAAAAGCTTTAAACCAGAAATAGTCTCTCAACTTTCTAGAAAAAAAAATTGCCACAGGTATACTCACCAAGTATGTAAGTTTGGAAATCTATTTTACTGAAATTACCTTCTTATAAGTATACTTTCTCCACGCCTTTCTATTCTAAAGCACAGAAGCGTTTGTCAATTCAGACATTACATTTTAACATATCCATTTAGAAAAAAATTTCATTTTTTTTCCCCTAGTGTCTCCCTATATGGGTATATTACTAAGGAGAAGCATCTGGCTATGAAAACCATAGAAAAGAGATGTAGGCTGTAATCATATAAACACTGTGAATGAAAACAATGGGACTATTGATGAATATAAAGTTAAACGTGCATTTAATACTTTGCAGTAATAACTTTAAAGGAAAATATTTGCATGGAAGACATGCTACTGTAGCAGCTAGTATCATAAGAAATAGTCTTTGTTTCTGAAGCCCTATGTTGCATAATACTCTGTGCTTTGGCGGGAAGGAGAATGTGTGCACCAATATGCACTCCAGAAGAGGAGAAAGATCACATAAAAGCCCATATTTTGCAATGTCTAAAACGTGTAGGTTGGTTGCTCTTTTTTGCTTATTTCAGAAACTGGAGCAGCTTATTTTCTGTTCTAGGATATGTGCCAATCTAACACTTCAATTGACTAGATCTTTCTTATGTGTCCCAAGGCTAAGTGTTGGAAATGAAGGTTATGAAAGAAGCAATGGAGTGATGTCTTGATGCTTTTGAAACTGAAAGAGCAGGATTTTGCACAAGATTTTAAAAGGCTTACAGTACTTACTACTATTATGATGAATATCTGAGTTGTATCTAAAATAACATCCCAGATCAAAGTACCATTGTTAGAGGATGTTCAAATTTATAGGGTGAGGGAGTCTGAGAAGAGTTGAGACAAGATGAAAACAGAAATGAAGTCATGCGGATAAGGTTATTCTGGCAAGGAGCTGAGGAATATAGCAGAGAAGAAGTAGTTCACATATAAACTTTTTAAACAAGAAATGTACTTTAGAAGTTATTTTGTGAGAATGTGCACTTATAACCAAAAGTGATGTCTTAGGGAGTTGCTTTAAAAATTCTAATATTTTCAAATAATTACATTAAAAATATATATTTGTTTTTTCCAACAATAGCTGTGTTTTGCTAAATCAAGCTTTGACAAATATTATGAAAACTTTGGAAAGGTAACTGAAAAAAACTCTTTTTTGAAAAAAGAAGACAACTTTATAGTTCATGATAATAACTTCTCACTAGTCACTAGATGTTTGGCTTAATTCAGGCTTCGGAACTAAATAGCTCAAATGCCTGAAAGTCAGATCTAGAGCTGACAGATATAGCTATAACTGCGGGAATTTTTTTCCTTGAAACATACAGGAAGATGCATAAAAATATGTAAAGTAGTACACTGGGTTAGAAGTGCATAATAAATCCACTAGTCCTACACCTCCTTGTGCTATCATAAGTATGAAGTAAGCCAACAGAATGAGATTGATTTATTAGAGACTCCTACTGCAGTAGAAGAATTTTTTGTTGTTGTTGTTGTTGTTTTGTAAAAAATCATTTTTCCTGTTGCAAATCCTAAAATGTTTGGTCTGGGACTTAATTTCCATGCTGTCCACATATAACAAAAAAGGCCTTCCAGAATAACCATCCCTCTCTGGTATTCCATGTGACAGGAGGGAAAGAAAAGACCCTCTATACAATGCTGAGCTTAAAAATAAACTTTTCATGTTTGCAAATAAGTGAAAGCATAATGGGATCTTGTGTTTCAATCTCGTGTGTGTATTCATCATGGATGCTTATTATGAAGCATAGAACTAAAGCTGAACTGTGTACCCCTGGTTACAGGACCCAGGGGATGACTGGATTCACTGCTTGGTAACTTGTTCCTCACAGGCCAATTAAAAGCACACCAGGTAAAGTTAAATAAAAAAATACATAACTCCTGTATACTACGGATTTTACTTATAGCTGGAAACTGGCATCAAGAGAACCTCGGTAAACTGCCTTTTTTATGATCTGCTTTATATGAAACATTTAGCAGTACCTGTAAATTCCAATTTATGTCACCATTTATTGTCAGAAATACAACTGGAGGAAATTTTTAAATACATAGTTCTACTATCCTTGTGAAAGAAGAGGTATGATCTTAGCTGAGAAACTGTCTCTGCACTCTTACAGACCCTACAAGAAAATATTCCACGTTTTTCTCTGTTGATGTTCATGCGGGGCACCATATGAAGGAATTCAGATTTTGTTTATGTCAGTAATTTAATCTTAAAGTCATAAGAGTGTGTTTATTTTAGCTCTGTTGGTGATGAGTTCTTTCTGCTTTCAGATAAATCACAGTTAAGAGAGTTGTTGAATAATTCATCAGTATCATTTTGAACACTTTAGTATATCAGATCTCAGAAAATATACCTAGAAAATAAGCAGGAAAAGCATAAAGCACCCATAACATATTGCAAGTGTATGTGCGTGAAAAATATGAGCTTTGTCTGTTTTTTCATCTTTATCTAGCATTATGCTGGTGTGGTTGCTTGAGTTTAATAGGAGTGGTTCCCAGTTTGCAATGGTGCAAATGGTAAAAGAAACAGGAATATGATCTGATATGCATGAATGACATAGAAAACACAGGAGCAGATATAGCCATTGCAGTAATGTATTGGCTTATGTTTAAACATAAATGACTGTATCAACAAGGAAACAGCCATTAATAAGCAGCTGCTAACCCTGTTGGGAGATTTTATCATATGCATGAGTACTTTTTGCTAATGAGAAAATGCTTCATTTATCAAAGTAATGTTGGTTTCATAGAGACATAAGTCCAAGTTTCTTGTGTTGTACTGGGAATACCAAAGGAAGTAAAGAATGAATTAATTAATATTAGTATACTTGAACAGATTTAGAAAAAATTATGAAGCCTGCACTCTAATAAGACTATAAAAGTCTTTAGCTGAGAAACATATTGTTTGTGGAGGGTTTGCTAACAAATTTGTGGAAAAAAAAAGTATTTGGGGGAAATAAAGGATAGGAACACTGATTATCTGGAAAACCCTATCATTTACACTTTTGATCAATAAAGATAGTCTGAACTACTCGTTTAAGTACACTCTGTAGGTAACCAGGGAAAATAAGCATTTCCAAAGAGCCATACACCCTATCTTGAACAGACATGTTTAATCTAAGTGATATGAATTACTGTCTGCAAGTTCTCCTGTCTCTCTGATGGATAGGAACGTTGCTTCCATGAGGGTCCCATGTCCCTGCAGCACACACGTGTATTTGTTATTCATTAACACTAAGCAACTTACTGTGCTACTTCTGTGCAAAGCACACAAAAGACAAGTTACAAAGAATGTGAAAGTGATGAATAAATTAATAAGCAGATATCAAAATGAAATTCATATTAAATGACCTTCCAACAGTCCAAGTTTGCAAATACTAAATGGTGTTGCTTGTTGCATATAAGACACAGCTTAGAAGCTTTTTTTATTTTTCCAACAGAACAAAGCAGCTGTATATGAACATTGTTTCCCTTTAAGGTCTTATAAACCTGATGCTCTGAGACATCTGGACACTCACTAAAACTCCTGAGCTTATAAACTGGGAAGGTCAGGCTGAAAACTTATCCCCAGATACTATGGCAAATCTGGAAACAACAAAGTAAGCAGTTAATTTTTAAATGGTTCAAGTTTTTTTAAAAATTTATTTAACTGTTAATTCAGCTTGTTGGCAGAACTCTATGCTTAAAATTTGGAAAACAAAGAGTGATATAGAAACTATTAGCTGGCCTTTGTGTTTATACCAAAACTGAAAATATGTGAAGAATATATGAATATGTGAAGACTTGAAATAATCTTACGGGAGTCAGTAGTTTTAATTCTATAATTCTTTATTACAGCCTGCAGCTGGCATTTTGCTATGTTTGTTATAGTCATTCTTGACTTCTTGAAGTCAGTCAGCAAAAAAGCTTTTAAAATAAGTGTTGAGTTTGGAAAAGTTCTTTATTAAAAAAAGTCTCATCAAGGTCTTACAGAAACTTGTGGAATCATGAACTAATGAGAGCTGATCTTTGTAAAAGTCAGACAAGCTTGGGCTAGAAGTATGGGACAATTATCTTCTCTATCAAATCAAAATGGCTGTTGAGGATACCCATTGAATTGCATGTAATTGCCAATCTTAAAATATTTTTATCATGTGTAAAGGAACAATAGTTCTTTTAAATGGGCTATAAATACTGAGTAAGGAAACCCCTGCTAAAAGTGACTCATACTCAGCAGTGGAGAAAAAGGAATGCGGCTCATGAGCAGACTGAACAGAATAGTAGTTTGATAAACATCATAGAAACTTGACTGTGTTATTTGTTTTATTAGTTATGTTCACTTAAGGATTTTAACGTTCAGGTAGTGATCTCAGAACTATGATCCTGAGACCACTCACCATTTGCAAGGCAGTTGGAAATGGCCCTCCCAAAGAATCATATCTGATACTGACATTTATGGTATCTTTACAGTTTCTAATCAAGGGTGTAACAGTGCCAGGTGATTTGTCAAAAATTCTTTAGGCTGATGATTTACAAATTTGAGGATGTGATAGAAGAGATATTCCTGACTGGCAGGAGGACTGCCGTGCTCTCATTGGAATGACGTCATGCACCATGCGCGTCCCTTGCCCTGTGAGGTGGTAGCACTGATGTAGCGTGCTGGCTCCATGTGGTCGCTGTGGTTTGGTGTGTCCCAATAGGTGTGTAGCTAGAGAGAGAGGCAAAAGGGTGCAGGTGGGAAAAGGGGCAGCCTGCGAGGAGAATACACAGAAATGCAATGCCTTACGCATTGCACTTCTGCTCCATCGTGACACCAGTGATTCCTCCCTCAGCTTCTGCAGAGCAGCCAGGCACACTGGTTAGATCTTCTCCAGGAGCACAAAACTACATAAAACTACTCAAACAAGCAGTTAATGTGAGACACTTTTACCAGAACTTCTTTGCAGAATTTGCTGAAAGAGCAGAGTCTCTTGTTTCTGCTTCACGAAGTGTTACCGAAGAGTGCCCTTTCAGTTGGAGTGGGATACAGCTGTCGGTATCTGAAAAGAACCAAACATAAATTAACACTTTGCTTCATATTGATTGTCACTTTTAATTAAAGAGAAGTGTTATCTGGTACATGAACTCCAAAGAAGACTTAGTGGGAAATATTTCACTCCTTTTTTTGTGGTACTTATAGCTACTTACTGAGCTACTGCATAGTATTATTAGACATAATATTATTAGACAAAGAGAGGTTTAAATATAAGAAAAAGGAAACAGAAGAAGCTCTTCATAGGAGTGTTGCCATTCTGTCTGAGCTGATTTAAACATCACTGTTTTGGAAAAAAAATGTGGAATACTAGACCATTTCTTATAAGTCTTATTGTTTGGTTCCCTATTAGTTGTTTACAGCTAAATTCTCTTTGAAGCATCTCATGCTATGCTACTGTAAATTTAGGCTAAACCTGAAATATTGAGGAAGGCTTTTTTTACCACAAAGAAGATTTTGTGTGACATACAGAAAAAATTGTACTTTATACTGTCAAATAACCATATAAGAATAAAAATCTTCTGTATGTAGACTTCTACATATCTCTAGCACATACCTAAAAATGAGTTTTACTGAGGTAACTGATATTAAATACCAAACATTTGCAGAACTCTCATCAATAATATGGGAAAATAGGAAACTAGTGGTATTCGTTACATAGTACACATCAGTTAACAACATTGCTAAAATTGCTGCTTTTCTAAGAGCATTGACATCTAAATGTTGCTTACTTTAGGATAATAATTTAATTTTACTGTTACATGACAGAATCTCTGCTAGTGGTTTCAGTGATAAGAGAGGCACCCAACACAAGCTAGAACATGGGAAATCCTGATTATGAGGATACAAATTTTTACACTGAGCCTGGTTAGACACTTGAACAGGCTGTCCAGAGAGTCTGTGAAAACTCCATTCTTGGGGATAATCATAGACTGAACAGGTTGGACCTGTTTTGTGCAGGGGTGTTCAAACACTGTCTGAAGGGACTGAAAACCCCAGATGATAGCTACTAGGAAATATTCGTAAGATGAGAAAAGGCTGCACATGGCTGCTCTGTCAATACAGGTAAGACCTTGTTAATGATAGCAAAATTCAACTAAGGAGATGAGTTATATTTATCAGCACATGAGCTTTCCTAATGAAGACAAATCATTAAAGGGATAAATATGGTTCTATGATTTTTGGAAAACAAAATGATTTGTTGAGATAGCATGAAAATGCTGGATATAAATGATCAATTAATAACTAATTTTCCTTTACATTAGAGTATCCTGTGGGGTACATCCCTGTGCAACTGACAGATATTATACAGGATATATGGAAGTATAGGAGATCCTTGCACTTTGGGATAGCTGTTGAAAGCTGGGGTACCCTAGTGTATATCCCCATCACAGAAGGCACTTCATACTTGGGGAGCAACTGAGTCAAGGTCTTGGCAATCTTAATTCAAGCGATAATTCAGACCATTGTCAGGCAGTGCTGGTTAGGAAGTGTGCTTTGTTGAAAATGGCTCACTAATACTATGCAAAATAATAAATTCAAAACATCACAGGATTTCAGGGGCAATTGTAACCTGCCTTTCCAGCAAATTGGCTTTGGAGAATCACTGCTTTTGCATTACCTGGCAGTGAGAATTGTTGTCAGACATATTTAAAAAAAAAAAAGATGCAACCAGCCTTGGCATGACCACACTGCCACACTGTGGACCTGTCTTGGAGATGTAGGCGGATACCCCTGGCTTGTGTGGCACCTGGTCACTGTTCTTGGTGAGACATCCTGGTGTGAAGCCAGTGGCTGAAGAAGGCAGACAGTGGTAGGCCCCTGGCCTGTGCTTCCAAGATACCAGTCTTCAAGGGGAGATGCCTGAAAGTCCTGTTGTTAACTTGGATTCAGCTTCCAGCCCTGTCTGAAAGCTTTGGAAATCCTGGCTGGAGACAGATGAGAGTTTTTGAGGCTGCCCTCCCCCCATTATAGACTTGAGACTGGGAACCTGGGCATGCTGAAATTGATTTTAGGAAGCTGGAATAGTCTCACTGGTGCTGTCTTACTGCCAGGAAGCTGCAAATTCTGGCATCTTCAGAGACTGCTGAGGGAAGCTAGACAATTTAGGCTTTTTCAGATTTAACAAGAAAGCTAGTTTCACAGAGCAGCTGTGCAGAATATTAAAGGCTAGACTGTTTCCGAAATGTCATGTTTCACTGTTCCTGATGTGAAAATTTGTATAAAACTCTGACTCACAATAAACCTGATTTTTTTGTTGTTTTGTTTTCTTTTGGGGTTGATTCAGATGGAAACAACATTATTATTTTCAAGCAGGAAACTGTTTTCTGATCAGCTCTATCTCTAGGTAATGTTAAATTTAAGTTTCTAAAATTGTGATCTGTTCCAGTTCCTTTGGACTAGTCCTGAGACATACAAATTACTTTACCAGACTACAAAGATCAATTTTCTCTGGAAAAAAAAAAAAAAATACTAAAAGTGTCTGACTGAGGGAAGTGTAACAAATTGTTTAAGTCTTCTAGAGTCTCTCCTTTCGGAAGAATCACTGTCCTAAATTGCCTTCGGGGTTTTGTTCCCATTTTACTAAATGAGTGCTTTCTTCAAATATCAAAACATCTAGTTCTGACTGTTGTGCTCAGTTCAAATTCTTCAGAGGTTCAATAAATGGATCTGGTTTCTCGCCTTCCCTCTTGACAGGGAATGGAAACAAATCCTTGTCATTAAGTATGACTTTGACTAGGTAAGACAAGTTTTCATCAGTCCCTGGCCTAGTGCAAAAGATATCTGATGTATAATTTCAGAAGCACCTATATGCTAGAAAAGCACCCATGTTTGCATGTAGCACCACTAATACTCAAAAGAGACAACGAGAGAAGGTGGAAGCCTGTGGGAAGGACAATAAGCTTTGGAAAAGCAGCAGACTGATGGTTACCCTTTGGAACAGTTTGAGGATGCTGAAGAGGCTTAAAATAATTGAGAGCTAAGCCAAATATTAATTTAAAAACAGTAAGGATCTATGGAGTTCATGTCCATAGAGTGCATGTTTTTATATTGTTTGAGGCCTGCTCTCCATGCTTGAGCCTCAGCTTCATGACTATGTATGCTGTGAAGGTGTGTGTAAGCACTTTGAAGAAGACTTTTCCTGAAAGAGCAATACTGTCTGCATGACTCCATATACTAATTATATGGTTTTAAACATTGTTCCTGCAATTCGTGGTTGAACAACCTGAGTATTTTACCCTTCAGGAAACCTCCATAAAGTGGATGCTGCAAGTGGAGTCCTTCTGAGAGCCTTTCTGAGATCTTTCCTGAGAGCAGAAGATCCCAATTTCACAGTCAATTTTTTTCCCAGTATTCAGATAAACTGTAGACACTTACTCTTCATTGTCATTGTTTTTTCTTCTTATTTCACTCCATCAGACTATTTTATTTTCTTCTAATAAGAGCTATTGGCAAGCCACAACAGATTATCAACCAAAGCCTTAACATCTAGTCTAACTCCTACCCATGATCTAAAGCCGCATTTCACTTTTTAAGGAAGAATTTACTAAATGTCAGCCAATTGTTCAGATGCTATCTAGGATAAGTGTGAGTGATTGTTCTAAATCACTTAGTGAACTAAGTGAAACTTAATAAAAGTGGAAGTGAACTAATTAGCAGCATTGTCACTGTGTTTGTGAAGCACGACCATTATCTATTAAGCACATGTTTTCTGAAGCATATCTGAATTTGAGCTACACGTGGGATTCTCTGCTCTTGCAGAATTGCTGTCTCCTACATCCTAACACACAGCTCCAGGACCTGAAATCTACTGAGCAATGCAAAACTGAATTTATGGTTAAGAATATATAACTGCTTTTTTCCATCATCCATGTGTTTTGGTAATATAATCCGTGATGGTCCAGAGGCACAGGAACCACATGAAACAGAAAGTATTACTGAAGTGACCTCTTAGATGAGCATCACTTTTAAAGAAGCTGTTGGTCTTGTATTCTCTACTGACGGCAATAAGCTGTAAAAGGGTTTCCTGCTGTATAAACTGAAGCAAGTTAGAAGTATGTTAAAACAATAGGAGTGCTTCTTTTTCAAAACAATCGTGGAGCAATTCCATATCTCTGTTCTTGTTTTGGGTTAGCTGGCAAATGGTGTTTGAAATATCCCAGTATTTCCACTGTATGCAGCTGCTGTCAGGTAGGTCAGCTACTGAACGAACAGGAGAGAAAAATCCTGCCTGTGCTATTTAACTTGAAGCATTTGGGACAAAGTCAACAGCATGGCTTTAATTTTTTTGTTATTTTTTCTGTCTCTCTTTGTAGCTTCCACATGGCATATTCTCTGCTTTGCTTCATGCTGAATGCACAGGAGCATTTATTGTTTTGTTGGCCAGATCTGAGTTAGGATTAACAAAGGGTAACACTAGACTAGCAGAAAAGTAGCTAGAAATATTTTGCAGAAGTGTAGATTTCCTTCCTTCATTAAAATTAAAAAATTGAGCCAGATGTTAATTTTGAAATTAGAGGTTTCTAGACCCAATCTTTTCCTTTCTGCTTATAGAAGGGTTTCTAGTCATTGTTTAGACTCTGAATCTGTGTATTTTTCTCTTTTGATAACACCTGTGAAGATTTGGGTTCTGTTTGGTTGTGTTAAATTCTGGTTGATGTCTTGTTGTTCTTTCTGTGGAGAAATAACCATCTATTTGCCCTAAAAGCAACATCTATAATTTATGTACTTACAACAGATTGTTTGGGTTAATTTTCCTATTTTTTTTAATTAAATACAAAGTTAATAGCAACTGCTTATAGCAGGTGACTATTAAAATTCATCCTGAGGTCAGCTATTAGGTCACAGGTCCCTGTAAAGTCACAGCTAGTCACAGCACTAGAAATATGCATGTTTTTTCAAAGCTGTGCAGATGGTGGTGAGGTCTGTTGGCCATCTCAGCGACCTTTATGAAATTTAGCCTTATGGCAGGCTTCATTTCTCTTCTTGATCCCCAAGTGGTGTACTTGCCTCTTTCCACAATCTTCTTTTCCATTTCTCCACCCTGTGGTAGCTGAATGCAGATAAATTTCATAGCACCACTGAATAAAAAAAAAAAAATGTAAGCATCCTATTTGAAACAGAATTGCAACTCTGCCTTATACTGACAAAGGTAAGGAAATTTGAAGCAGGGGCTATCTTGTTCCTTGATAGTGTACAGGTGCTTGTGTGGCATCCCAGAAACAGGCAGTTTCTGTGTGAAGATGATGCTTTCAGGTTGGAACAGTATCCTTTAGAGACTGCACTATAGCATCAGTGATAGCACCAGAGCCACAATCACACACACACACACACACACAAACTGCAACAGGAAAATCAAATTCACTGAAACACAGTTTCTTTTTAATCATAGTTCATATACACACTAAATGTTTTTGGATGAATGGATGAGTTGGCACTCAGCTCACATCACCCAGATCTTGTGCTTTTCTAGCAATAATCCTTATGTAATTACACATTTGACATGTGAAAACTGCCAATGTGGTTTGACACTGCTTAACAATGTGTAATCTTTCATACTACAATCTGTAATTTTCTTAGCTGTATGAGAGACTATATGCTGTCAACTCCCTGCAGTCTGAGTTCATTGGAACTGACAGGCTGCATATTTGTTAGCTTATTTTTGCTTACTCAACACAGATCTGTATATTGAATTCAGACTCTTATTACGTGAACTTGAGAGGCAATTTCTACAGTTAGAATACTGTTAATTCACTCTTGCTGTTGTAAATCTTCAGAATGGATGGACCAGGATTACTGTTGCATATGGAAGACAGCCTACTAGTCTCTGATTTTCCATCAAAAGCAGATTACCGTTTCCAATTTTAGATATCTGTTCTTCAGATGATTTCCTTATAAGTAATGAAGAAATGTTCTAAACATTATAAAATAAAGGGAGCTTTGAACTGGAGACAATTTCAGAATATCTAACTCTCAGTCTTAATCAAAGAATTATATATGGGAGTTTTCAGACTCGGAATCCACTTTGCTATGATTTGTACATATAATTATGAATGAAAGCGAGAGAACAGGCATTTGAGATATGACTTCAGTTTTCTTTAATCTTTTCCTCATGTATGGAAATATAATCATTTGACTAAAACAGCAACACAGACTCTAGAATCGTAGGAGGGGAAAAATATTTAAGATCATGCAACACAGTATGAGGTGTCCACTACGGAAATTGGTTTCAAAGGTTTGCAGGCAGCTCTTGTATTTAGAAGACAAAGTAGTGTCTTAAGATCAAATGGATGTCCTGAATATATATTAAGAGTCATTTGCTAAAAGATAATAGTTAGCATACTTTACTGCTTACTAGTTACTTCTTCCCATGGTGAGTCATTACAGCTCACATATTTCTGTACAAAATCTTTTCTTGTGTTTTAACTTTTTAGGGGGGTAAGTTCTTCTATAAACAGAATAGACCATGTGACATTCCCAACTTCGTATCTGTTCTGAACCATCATAATAATTAGATCAATACCCTGAATGTATGTCTTTTAGGCTGCACACCCTAATTACAAACCACTTTGATTTGCTAATGGCTTCTAAGGCTTTTGCAAAACATCCTCTTCTGCTAGTTTTTTTGTGTCTGCTCCCATGAGTATCTGTGAAACACTCTACATACTCATTTTATATATTTATTTTTCAGTATTTTGAGTATTGCATAGGTAGTTCAGATGCTGGTTTCATGAGGCTGACAAATAATGGTGAATAATCTGTGTCAAGGTAGCAAGTAGGTGGTTCAGACACTGATCTATGCATGTCATTGTTGCATGAATGTTGTACAAAAGTTCTCTGCTAATCCATTCAGGTTCAAAAATTGTTTTCACATAAAAAGCCTCTTTAGAGACATTAATATGTTGTAATGAGTAAAAGACTGGTTGGAAAAGTGTCAAAACATTTGCAAAGATTTCCTGGAAATAAGAGGATTTAAGTGAAGAAGAAAGCTAAATTTAAAAAATTAAGTTAGAGCTTCAGGTTCCACAAAGGTTCAACAGTTGTCCATTTTTTTTAAAATTTATTTTCTTCCTTCTATTTAATTTCCTATTACACACTTTGCTGTTCTTTCTCTTCTCATATTCCATTGTTTTCAGAAGGTTAAATAAAAGTGAAATAAGTACTTCAGTTTCATATAGTATTTAAGCTATTCCTTTGGGAATACATTTCAGGATGGGATCTGACTGCTTGGATTTTTTTTTTTTTTCCTATGCATTGTTTTTACTTTACTGCTTTGTGTTTTCTGTATGCTTTATGTTTTATGTGAGCACTGAAATCTTCCTCTAATAGCATATTACAAAATTTTCCACCAATTAGTTGTATGAATGAACTATTGCACTTTCATTCCAAGTTTATTGAAATTAAGGGAATTTCTTTGGATCAGTCTTGGATGCAGTGACTACAGTGTGAACTCCCTCATGAACAAATGTTCACAGGCTAACTCTCAAACATTTCCTTGTGTTGAAGTAATGTTAATGTAGAAATTAATACTATAGCACAGACAAGGCCACTTGGGTTGTGTTATTAGTTGTATCAGATACTTAAGCTTCCTCATAAGCCATTCAATCTGGAGAAATACCACTTTGGTACTGACATCAAATTATAGTACTAAATTACTTTATTGTCATGTGTCCGCTGAGATGTCATCATCCTTCTTACAGTCATGGCATCTCTGTGTTTGAAAAGCAATGGTTCAATAAAAATAATTAGAGAGGTGGAGGATGATTGAGTGACATCTATGCTATATATACCCACACGCACACATCATTTCCTGGCTTTTGGAGCAGCAGAGGAAAATGTAACGTTCGAACAGTATGTTGCTATGGCTGGCTGGTTCTTTGCCAAAGACGGATCTAGTTGCACGGATTTCAAACACGCTGCCACTTTTGGGTTGGAAATAAAGCCCTAAAAATCAATAATTGGGCTTCGATATTAAGTTGTGTATAGTAATTTCGTTGTGGTTTTATTACATCAGTAAAATGCCCGCTGTGGGACAGTATCACAAGGAACTAATTCATGTACCAAGCTTAAAGTCTAATATATGACTAAGAGTTTAGAGAAAGGGATTTGAAAGAGGTGAAAGAGCTTTATAGAGGTTTTAGTGTTTAAAAGAGTTTTCTAATGAGAGAAGAGTAACAAGAAACTAAAGTCTAATAAAGCAGATATTGTAAGATTTGAAGTTTCAGATTACCTTCATTTGCTTTGTAAATTGCTAAGGAAACAAGCTCCTGGGACGCTTTCTCTAATATGCCCCACGTCAGGCTGTGTCTCTTTCCTCCCATCTATGCTGTATGTACAGAACTGAACAATTAATGACATTGAGAATTCTTAAGCTTATTTCAATTACATTTGAACCACCATTCGATTAAAACATCTGTGATTGTGTTTGTTTTAAATGTTTTCGTATGTCTACCACCTTTATTCATGCTGAGTAAAGTCTGCCTGCAATTTGTGAGTTTTTGAACAAGTGAATCTTTGTGGTGCTCTCTCATTACCATTTCAAATTCTGCTCATTTTTGTGTGCAATCTCCTGAGCGCTTTTACTCTGTAGACATGGGATTTGGAATCATCCTGGTGTTTGATATTATATTGGATTTGTATCATTGTGCACGGAAATCAGAATTTGAGCCTCAATCAGGAAATGAAACTCTTAACCAGAAGTTGTTCCCACAGACCACAGTTCTTGCAGAATAATAATCATATTGGTCAAAGATGTGCAGAAGTAAGCTGTGTCACTGGCATAGCTGGGTTGGCAGAAGTCCCTAACGTACTCACAGCTATGCCAGCAACACAGTGGTTTTTTATTGTGTGAGAGAAGGGGAAGATTTATTTATATTGCTGCAAATTGGAGTTTTGCCTTATAACATGTCAAAATGCTGTTGTATATTGTGTCTGAAAGGAATAGTCCTATAGTGATAAAGCACTTTAAAATAAAAAGAAGGCTTAAAGAACATATTACTACTAATCATTGCTGGACGAAATAGATGGTGTATGAGGGTTTTTATAGTGTGATAGCAATGACAACACCCAACACGGAACATGAGGACCAAGTAGAAGGAAGAAGTATGAACAACACTGATTTTGGTTTATGTTCATTGATCGAAAGAGTTAGGCAAAACTGAAAGAAATTTAGCTCTAAATTCTGAGAATTATTTGAAAAGTAGCAAAAGAGACTGTGAAGAATATTTATGAGCAGTTTCACAGTCCTTATGTATTTCATCACAACATTTAACAATTCACAGAGTTGACTTAAAAATGACATTAATTAGTAATTTTCCATTAAATTTCCCTCAGTGCCTTTTCTGTTACTTTTTTTTTTTGCTCATGATCAAAAGATATAGAAAGTTTTGATGATCATTAAGTGCAAATTTGTGGCATGAAGTATGTGACTACAGTGTGACAGGTGGGGGGAGTCTTGAACCCCAGAACAACATAGGTACCATTGCTTTGATGAAAATCATGATGCAATGAATCTGTTGTTCACTTTCTGTGAACATATCTCAATGTTTCTGTATGTTATGAACTTCCTATAATAATTGTGCATGCAAGAAACTAAATAATTGAAGACAAATATGCAAATAGCTGTGGAAGCACTATCAGCATATTCCAGATACAGTCTTTGATATTCATAATTTATTTTCAATATCTTTCTTTAGCTAGAAAAATCCACAGGGCTTGCTTTTGTCTGTGCCAGATGCCTCTCAGGCGAGAGGAGGTAGTTGCCAAATTGCTCACCATGAAGGAGAAATGGCAACTGAAAGTGATTATACCCAACATATGGTCCAAAGGCAGACATCTGCTAACAAAGATTAGGGATACTGTGGCAGATTCTCACTTGTTCTAATGAGCCAAATAATCTTGAACATAAGTCCATTAGAACAAATGAGAGTAGCCATCAATGGATTTTGCATTAGACCTGCCTCCTCTTTCCTCTTCACATACACTCCTATGCTTTGCCAGCTTGGGCATGCAGTGGTATCATGGGAGACATGGGTGTATTTGCCAGAAATAGTTCATGAAACAATTTAACTTAGTTACAAAGCAGTAAGAATAGCACTTCAGTGAAAACGCGAACCTAAGAGTTTTAGTGGAATGCAGCAAGACCTTAAGGTGGGCACCTGGAGATTGTAAGCAGTATACAGGGAAGACAAAGGCAAGTCCATTGTTTCTCGTGTCTGGAGATTACATACATTCTTTGTCCCTGTTCAGTTTCATCATTGGAGAGGCAGCACTCTTCCACATACATTAGAAATGTGGTGTCCTTAATTGCTAAGGGAGAAGTGAAGCTTACCTGCAGTTACAGACTTAAGGATTCAGGGCCATGGGTTCTAGGTGGAAAGAGCTCAGAGTTAAGTATCTACATGACAGATGTCTATCTCAGTCTATCACGAGGTGTCAAACTTGTCAAACACTGGGGAACCAGGCACTGAATTTGCAATCAGTGGCACGCAATACTGCATTGCCTCATGGGACAGGGATGTCAGAACAAGGGTGCTGGTGGATGGAGTGGCTTGAACTGGCATAAAGGGAGGGTGAGGACTGGTCACTGAGGAGCTCTCTGCTGGCAGGTAGATCTGAGAGTGAATGCCAGGGAAAGGGAAGTGTCTTCAAAATCTGTATGTGTGCTTTGGGGGCCACAAGTTTTACGCTAAGGCCAAGAGCAGTAGTAACTGGAGATGAGGAGGCAAGAGGTGCCGGCAGAGGGGAAAATAAAAAAAACCAAACAAACGTGTGAGGTGCAAGTGGTGGTAGTGATAGAGCACAGTGGTATTGATTGTATTGATCACACTGAATGAAGCTGGTAAAAGGGGGTAAAATTGGGGCAAAGAAGTTTGTTTAAGTAGGCTGGTTAGTAGCACTTGCTGAGCAGTGAAAATGCTGCAGTAGCATGATCTCAGAATCACACAGAATCACAGAATCGTCTAGGTTGGAAAAGACCTTGAAGATCATCCAGTCCAACCATTGACCTCACACTGACAGTTCCCAACTACACCATATCCCTCAGCACTATGTCAACCCTACTCTTAAACACCTCCAGGGATGGGGACTCCACCACCTCCCTGGGCAGCCCATTCCAACACCTAACCACCTGTTCTGTAAAGAAATGCTTCCTAATATCCAGTCTAAACCTTCTCCGGCGCAACTTGAGGCCGTTACCTCTTGTCCTGTCACTTGTCACTTGGTTAAAGAGACTCATCCCCAGCTCTCTGCAACCTCCTTTCAGGTAGCTGTAGAGGGCAATGAGGTCTCCCCTCAGCCTCCTCTTCTCCAGACTAAACAACCCCAGTTCCCTCAGCCGCTCCTCATACGACATGTGCTCCAGACCCTTCACCAGCTTCGTTGCCCTTCTCTGGACACGCTCGAGTAATTCAAGGTCCTTTTTGTAGTGAGGGGCCCAAAACTGAACACAGTCATCGGGGTGTGGCCTCACCAGTGCTGAGTACAGGGGCAAGATCACTTCCCTGTCCCTGCTGGCCACGCTATTTCTGATACAAGCCAGGATACTATTGCCCTTCTTGGCCACCTGGGCACACTGATGGCTCATGTTCAGCCGGCTGTCAATCAACACCCCCAGGTCCCTCTCTGACTGGCAACTCTCCAGCCACTCCTCCCCAAGCCTGTAGTGCTGTTGGGTGTTGTTGTGTTCACTTTGAAACAGATATCTGCTTTTGAGACCCTCAGCACAATTAGGAAGAAACTTGAGACAGAGAGAAGCTGTGCAGCTGTGGTATTATCAGTCCTCTGGAGAAGGAAGAATATGAAGAAAGGACTATATTCTACACTCTTTATTTTCAAGCAGAAGATTACTTTTCCACCAGATCATTTTGATGTTAAGATACTTCATGATTTTTTCAAGTACTTAAAAAGAACAGATCAATTGGTTAAGAGAGCCTATGCACCATGCTGAGGCATGAGGGATGATACTGAAATGCCAAGTGTTTGTGAGAATATGTGTGATATGTATACAAATCCATGAGGTGTATGTATATTAATCTGTTTTGTGGTGCATATGTAGACTAAATCTGTGTATCTATCTATATCTAGACATAACTATAGATACAGATATGGATGTGTGTGTATACACCTATAATTGAAATATATACAGCCTTATGAGACTTCCTCCAGTTTTAGGGAAAATATTCCGAAGTGTCCCCAGGTGTACAGCAGAGTTCAGGTCCTCTCCAGCTTTATGAGAAAGGAACCTCCATTATGTAAGCAGTTTTTGCTGAGTCTCTGGAGTGTTACTTGATACATTTTCAATATAGTTTGTAAAGTATGATGGAAGTGTTCCAGTAAAGAGGTGCAACATAAAATATAAGATTATTAACATCATTCCTTTTGGCTAGACAGGTAGAAGGTGTACTTTCTAACTTTTCAGGCATTTAAATTAACCTATATACAAAGTTTTAAATTTAAGTAATTTAAAGTTATGACTTAAGATGGGTAGGAGTAAGTCACTGATTATTTATCTGTTTTCTACATACTTCTTTTTAATCTCATAACCTAAGAAGAAGGCTAAGGATCATAAACTTTGTTCAAATCAAGATGTTTTAGTTAGCTCTGATGTTTAAATGAATTGAGAATCTATGAGAAGAAGTCACTTAACTCATCTACTATCCAACAAAAAATTACAGATGCCTGATCAAGGGTTAAAGGTTGACTTATGGAAGATATAGAGTTTTCCTTGTAGCTGCAAAAATCAATGTGTAAGATTGTTTAGATATTAACATTTAAGAAGCTGACATGTCATGTTTTGTTTTCTGACTGAAGATTATTGTCCTGCCATCTGGGCTGAAGATGGCATTTTGTTATTCTCCTCATGTAAAGTGGTAGCACAATGGAATTCAGACTTCTCTGGAGTCCGAACCACCTATCCTAATTTCAGGTTGCCAAGTATCTGAGTGTATGCCAGTTTATGGATCTTTTTTTTCAAAGTGAAACAATGGAAGTGGACGCTTCTGTTTGGCAAACACTTATACAGTTTGTACTCATGCTTGGCCCCCTATAGAAACTCAGAAGTTAATTTTCCTTGGTATGCTTGCTCAGATGCCTGCTGGGTTCTGATTGGATACTCAAGCCAGGGGTTAAATTGAGGTGAGAGTTTTTAATCCACAATTTGCCTGCATTTGTGTGTTCTGGCAGATTGTGTAAAGGAGCATCTTCAAGATATTTCAGTGCGCAAAACCTCTTTGCATTTTTTTCCTATTTCTGTTCAAGCTTAAAAAACAAGCAACACAGTGCAATATTTTGGGCTCCCTTTAATACATTAAATAAGAAAAGCTGCATTGTCAAAGGAAGCTGAGCGAGTGAGAGCTGTCCTCAGTGTACCTCCAGAATTAGGGCTGGGTTTTGATGGTTTCATTTAGGAGAACATAGTGTCTATATTCTGCTGAAATTCCCCTCTTGTCTCCTTCATCCATCTGTGAGTTGTCTTTTGTTTCTATTATTCTTATATGAAAGAAAATAACTTTGTAAACAAAGAAAAAACTAATCATATAGGCAGTATCATATGTAATGTATCTGTATCATCTCCCTACAAGTGTATGAATTGCAATGGTAGGTGGTGACAAGGGAATTACAAATCCTTTGGGTAGTTAGTCATTTGTTGTTGCAACTGACTTATTTTTGAATCATTTGAAGACACATTTCTACTTGTAAATTGTTCTCCTAAAATGTATTCATGAGTCAATGTCTTAAATTAGTCCTTAATGGAAAAATGGATGAAGCATTAGATAATTCTTTCCTCCCCTAGTCATGCAAATAAAACTAATAAGTTCTGTCTTTCAGCCTTTCTTTTTCTGTTTACTTTAAGCTGCTAATTAGTTGCAGTGATCAGAATTGTATGCTTTTGACTGTAATAAATGGAATTCCAATAAGGAAGACTTAAGCTGTCCTAAAAATAAACTGTGCTCTAGTAACTTTCAACCAGTGTATAGAGTTCTCAAGCTGTTTGCAAAGGGATGCTTGCAGCACTTCAGTTGTTTTCTATCATTCTACGGCTGACATAGAGAAATTGTGTAGTTTTGGTACCGTAATTGTAAAACATGAGACAGAAGAGTTACCAGGATAGAGTCTGTGCAAGAAACAAGAGGCTTATAAAAGTATGTTGAGATGAAGAATACTTGTAACTGCATAAAGTGTTAAAAAATCCCCAATTTTTAAAGCTGTTATAAAGCAAACTACATGTGTGAGTAAAAAGTTATACCTTTATTACCTCAGAAATCTTGTGTCATTTAGATTGCTGAACAATGTGGTCAAATACTATATTTACATGCTCCCTTTTTTAGAAAGAAAAAAACTGATTTAGAAATCCTACTCTGCTCTCTTGCTGAGCTTGAGCACACAGCAAACGCACTCTCCACTGAAGAGTTAATGGAGTACTTACTCCACAAAGTTTGCAGAAGCTGGTGAACCACAAACTTTGAATAATTACTGTTCACATGTTCAAGGACATATCTTACTTTTCTGTCTTAGTAAGGCTTGATTTCTACTGCACTTTTGCAATGTGTTTAAAGCAATTGCTAATAAGTGTGGGTCTACTGAGAATATAAACAGTGGAGTCCTCAGCATGCATTTAATTTAGAGATTGGTATTCTATGATATATTATGGATACCTATATCAAAGTATTCATGATAAAAAAGCCACAGAAGTGATTTAATAGATTTATGTTTAGTAAGACTTCGATAAGAAATTGTACAACTAGTTATTTGTAGAAAAAGTGTTACACTTGGTTTCTCCAAATTTCTGTTTTCCCTACGGGTCTCATTCATTCAGAGGAATTCTTCTCACTGGTAGCGATATTGTGACCTACTTTTGTACAATTATCACAAGCACAGCAAAGTTAAGTGAGTTTGCTTGGCCAGTTCAATCCTTTGTAATCTTTTTTTAGATTCTAATTAATGTCAACTGGCATCTGGAAAGAAATGTAGTGTAACCAAGCTTTGGTTTATTGACATCTGTGAAGAGATCTAGAAATAAGTTAAATATGAGCTCTTAACAGGTATGTAGTCCTTTAAGTGACTTTCTTCCATGAATTTCAGCTGACTGGTTTTAGCATTTGGCAGCTTCATGTTATTGATAAGGTACATATCTGAGTGTTATGCTTTATTACTCTAAGATATGAAAGGCTTTCAAACTGCTGGTCTACTGATCTCAAGAAGTGGCATTCCTAAAGCTGAGGCAAGATTGATTGGATGGAGCTTCTGCAAGGTATGACTGAATCTTCCCATTTTGTGGTGCCTATTTTCCTTCTGACTTCAGAGGTGAATCACACCCTGCACTTTGGAACAGCCATGAACTGAGCAGCCTCAGGGCTGGGGTAACTGCATACACAGCCAGTCTGCTGGACTTTCAACATGCAGAGAGATGCTAATCTAACTATACTGAATAGTTTATGTTGAATACTTGGAAATTATATTTTACAGTCCTAAAACAGTTAAGAGGATTTAATACTGAATATGTTATATAAATTATAGGAAATCTGCAATTACTGGGGATTTAGAAATACTCAGTGTGGTATTATAACTCCCAAGTTCTAATATTCCTGCTATGGGTCATCTTTTATATCATTTCCCAGCAAGCAGGTTTATTTGCAGCTCAACAAATTTCGAAGGCAATGCAATGCATTGCATAAACCGAAAAGTGCAAGGCAAAAAATGTAGTCCTTATAATGACTCTGCATATCTTTAAGTCATTGTATGTGCACAATTTCCTGTATGCATTATAGTTCCTTAAACTAGCACTCTAAAATATACACTGCTAGTTGTGACATGTATTTTCAAATATGTTTGATATTTGCTAAAAATGCGAAGAGTTCAACAAGCCTCCATTGGCACTGCAGATGCAGGTATGATAGACCTCAGTAGACAATAAAGGGTTTGGGCTGATTGAGACCATGAAAGTGACAGGCATTTGAACTGTGCTTACACACTGGTTGCTGCAATGAACGTGATTTAATTTGCCAGCAGCTCTAGATCCTTCCTCCTACCTCCACTGCTACAAGCTGCTAGGCACTTTTCATCTGGGTGAAGTGATTTCAGCAATTTGCCAAAAGCAGATGAGGAATGAGTGGCACAGATCAAGTCACCTGCTAATTTCTAAATCACTTTTCAAAACTTAAAGCCCATATGCAGTATAAATTCATTTCTAGTATTTATCTTTAGGAGATACTCTGGGAGGTATAAATGAGCTTGCATTCCTACCTGTACCACCCTGGCATTCACACTGTGCTTCTCCAGATTCACTCTCACAGAGTGCTGGCTGTAGCTTGACTCAAAAAATCCCTCTCTGCCTTAGCAAATGTACTTGTTTCAGGTACTCATTTGCTAGTAGGTTCACTGTATGTTAACACTGCAAGGGAATTAGTAGCTGAAATATAGAATCATAGAATGGTCTGGGTTGGAAGGGACCATAAAGATCATCTAGTTCCAAACCCCTGCCACGGGCAGGGACACCTTCCACTAGACCAGGTTGCTCAAAGCCCCATCCAACCTGGCTTTGAACACTTCCAGAGATGGGGCATCCACAACCTCTCTGGGTAACCTATTCCAGTGCCTCACCACCCTCATAGTAAAGAATTTCTTCCTTATATCTAATCTAAATCCACCCTCTTTCAGTTTAAAACTGCTACCCCTCATCCTATCAACCCTACACCTGATAAAGTATCCCTCCCCATCTTTCCTGTAGGCCCCCTTTAAGGACTGGAAGGCCGTTACAAGGTCTCCCCGGAGCCTTCTCTTCTCTAGGCTGAACAACCCTGACTATCTCAGCCTTTCTTTCAGTGGCCTAACCTGTAAATTTCTCATTTTGTTTTTCTACTCTTTTTCCACACTTTCTCTCACCTCTGGTAGTGACCGGCTCTGTTAGCTGTTTAACCCTTTGTTGCACCATAGGCTACTGGTGGATCCTGCTGTGTCTGGCCAACCATTGCCTCCTCATCTAACAAGGCAGTTTTCACCTCAGGTAGGCAAGAGAGAAGGGTTGGGGCAAATACCTGGAAGAAACATTGCAAGCAGAGTGAGGCAGGGGAGGGGAGCAGAAGGACTGTTTACTTCTGCAATGCAATTTCCAGACAAGTCATGTGACTGCTCATGGCTTGAAATACAATCACCTCAAGAAATTATGTAAAAAAACAAGGTACACAAAACAGGCATGTAGAAACAGCCCCATTTCATAGCCTAACATGCACATTTTGATTAATTTATTGCCATTACTCCAATCACTGAACCTGGCATCCTAGACAAATGTACTGCTATGAGTGACTCTTCTTTCCCAGATATGAAGAGAGAGAGGAAGGCCTCGAATGAGTCCAAAGAGGCAGTTGAGGTTGTGGCACTTATGCCACAAGTTCAGTCTTGATAAGGCTCTTTTCAGGAGCAATAATTGTATGACTTTGGGCATGGAAAGGACTATTAATTTTTGAGAAGTCTCTTGTTTGCTTTTTTGTTTCATTTTGTCTTCTGTTTGTTTGGGTTCTCTTCACAGAAACTTTCAAATAGTTTCTGCAGAGAATCTCCTGATGGAATTATTGAAACCATTTTGGTTTTGTCCTTTCTTTCCTATCACCACTGTCACTGAGAGAGGTAAGAAGCAGAAAAGAAGGGACTGCCTGTTGGTTAGTCAACTGACACTTACTTCAGCAGCTTATCAGTGTTTTTTTGGCTTCTTTGGAGAAATCCTTCTTACTGTTGAATCTGTCATGTTAGTTGATAGAGGAAACTTTGCTGGTCCACCTATGGTTTTGCTAATCTCCTTGCTGATCCTTCCATTCACAGACGTGTGGTTACCAAGCTCTTATAGTCTTCCAGTCACATCAATAATGGTGACTGTCACTCTCTTTTCCACTCTGAGACCTTCAAAATCTGTATCACTGATGGGTTATCCAGTTTGACAGGTATTATGAAACACCAGTTGATACGAGTTTTGAGTTGGCCACATAAAAGAGGTTTGTGCTTTAAAAAAAAAAAAAAAGTGAGAGAGATGGGGATGGCAGCACCTCTTTATCATGATTAAGATGCAGAGTTGGACTGGGCAGTTATGGTTACATGTGAAAAGCTGGCATACCAATATGATAAAGGTTACAAACTGTGGCCTTGTCATGAAGAAATGAAGTAAAGGGGATTCAATTTCTTTCACACACACACACACAAAAAAGGTACTGAACTTTCCACTGGTTATCAACAGAGGAGCCTGAGGATATAACTACTGTGCACAGGACAGCAGGAACAGAAGAACAAAATCTCCAGCAGAAGCTGAATAGAAGAACAGACGCACACCAGCAGTGCTGCAGGGAAACTCTGAGATCAAGGAACTCCTGCAGGTGTGGAAACACCACAACACACAGAACTTGTGGATATTAAAAGCTCAGGAAATTTCTGGATAAGAAGCAGTCTGAGAACTGCTGCCTTTCAAGGACATTGCTAACAGGTTGCAGCACTGATCAGCTGTGAGTGCCAGCTCACTGCTCTGATGTGACTTCTAACTAGGCTCTTGCCAATGTTGTGTGCAGGATCAGGCAATGAGGATGTTACCTTGTGCAGGATGAAGTACAACTTCGAGAAGTTTCAGCCACATTTTCACTGCTTTTTGCAACAGAGGCCCCTTTCCAAATGCATCAAGATGAATCCTACCACACCATTTCTCCATTGTGTTACTGTAATTTGCAGACCAGTCAGTCATGGATTTGTTAGGGATTCCCTGGACTTGGGCAGCTCAGGGCACCATGTCAGTCAGGGAGGTCATCCTCCATTCTAGTGAACTGACTAGCAAATGAGTACCTTTGGCTTGTCACCTGTACAAGATGACATAGAAAGAGAGGGAAGAAATGAGGGAAATCCCAGGTGGCAAATCCTATTGTTGTTGAGGTAGCCTGTTTGAAGACTTGGTTTGGGCGTTATTTTTTATTTCTTTAAAGATGCATTGTGGTTTTCACTCTGATTTTCCAGGTATCGACTTGGTCAAAAAATTGCTAAATGTACATTTTTATTAGCAGTTAGGGGGTCTGACTGCACCACCATGAAGATTTCTGCTGTTCTTTTTGTAGATTTACTAAAATTCTGTGTTTAATCACTTGATTCATTACAACTGAGCAAACACCCAGAGCTGTACCTAGACATTTTATTGAAACATAACAAAACTAAAAGCAACCTGTGGAAGCCAATAAAATGACACCTGTTTGGTAAACCCAAACTAGTAAGAAAAGAGAGTTAAAATTAAATATTAATTTGTTGAGTAATCTCTTACCTATATCTACCTAGAAAAGCAATAAGTCTCAAGATGGCCGACAGGAATTAGCAGTCCCCTCACCATAGAAATAATCATTTAAAGAAGCATCATTCTAAATTCTGTACTATTACAACATGACCCAGAGTATTTAACAGTCTTGGGTGGGGGGAAAGCCCTTCTGTATTAGCACTTGATTACTCATCAAATTCTCAAGTGTTTATTTATTTGTGATTTTTGTCTCCAACTTCTTAGGAAGGCACTTAAGATTTTTATAATATGACTAATAGATCATTGTCTGTGCAGGCTCTACTCTTTATAAAATTGCTCACTTTTAGCATGTAGGTGTTATGGGAGGTGCCGTAATGCAGCTATACATTGTTGGCAATGTTGGCATCCAGATGATGGTAATGGTAGCAGCACCTTGCCTCCAACTTCCTAAATGTGCACAACCTCTACCATTCAGCAAACACCAGGGATATAACCAAAGGTTTGGTCTGATTCTGTGCTGTCTGCATTAGTCTTCATGAACTGGGGCAGAGAAAGGCTTGAAGAAATCTAGAATAAGATGGTGGAGTTGGGAAAGGGGCTGTGTTTTGCCCATATCTTCTGGTACCTTTAATTAACAACACTGGCAACAGTTACTCTCTTTATGTTCTTCAGTTTTGAAGCAGTACAAATATCCTCAAGTTCTCACCAATTTGCAATTTGTCTGTGTGCTTGAGACATACAAGAAAATTGCTGTCTTCCTGTCATGCATGTCTGTTGCTTAGCCTCCCTTGGATTGGAGTCAGTATGTCTGCTTAATGTAGCAAATGAATTCAACCACTTTGTCCTCATCTTCTGCTGCATCCCCTTCGGTGGAAATAGGCTAAAAATCTCAAACATTGGTAACTGTTGGCAACTTTTCTTTTACGTCCCATGCCTGAATCGGATTCCCTGCCGTGTTTAGTAAGTTTTGTCTTATGGTTTCTCTTCCATATGTGGTAAAGAAGGGAAAATATTATGAAACCATGGATACTATATATATATATTTATTTATCCTTAAAAAAATGAATGCATAATTTATTAGTGGATAAATGGCAAAATAAACTTGTCTATCTCATGCCTAGTAGTCACAGCATAGGAAACAGTATGATGAGATTCCTCTCCATAAACCAATTTAATTCATCTCCTTCCTGAAAGAATCAATACTGTGTCTGAAGGTAAAGTTTAGTTTTCATAACTTTTTTAGTATGTTACATCATGCTTTAGATTGTTGACAGTCGTTTTCTTATTTGTGACATGGACAGAAAGTACAGAGATGACTAACTTCATTGTACTAAAACATTGTACTTTGATAACATTTGTGCATCTCCAATAGGTGAAAACTGCATGCAGTAGGGAAGGCGGAGTCCTGTAACCCTTTTCAGACAACTGAAGTGAGTAATTTCTTTGTATTATTTTAAAATGTCCGAGATTTCCCTATTTTCTCAAGATTGTGTAACAGTAGAAAAACACTATTATATATGAAGATTTGGGGTTTTTTTTCTGAGTAAATGAAGTTTGCTAGCATTATTTGGGAAAGATGTGCTCTCATATTTCTATCAAAATAATATACCTCTGGTATTGCTGTTTCATATTACGAGTATTTCAGATTTACTTGGCAAAAAGCATACCTATAGTGCCTGTTTAAAAACATAGAGTAATGAGTTATATCAAATATATGGACACTACCCCAAACAAGCCTATTTCAAGAGCTGCTGAAAATTTTTAAAGTTATATTTTAATGAAAGGCACAGTTCTTATGTTAAATTAATGGGGAAAAATGCATGTAAACTAAAGAAAACAATATCTTGACTCAAATGTCTATCGAAGGCATCAGTGACTTCTATTAATAATGTAAATTCTACATTAATCTTTGCATGTTCTGAGGAAGAGCAGCAATTATCAGGAACTGAGGGTCCCCAGCAAATGTAGAAGCAACAGGTTTTAGAAGATGTCCTGCTGTTACCACCATTTGTGCTTTTTAGCACTTGCATATTTCAATTCTCTTCAAATGCTTACTTTGGAGTCAGCAACTGAAATAAAGTGCTAAACTAGAGCACAGTAGGTTTCTTGGTTTCTTGGCTGTATTGCTGGAGCTTACCTATGATAGAGACCAAAAGGACTGTACTTCAACTATTACGGCTGAGGGCAGGCTTAAAGGCTTAAAGGTGAATGAGGACACATACGCTTGAAATGCAGTTCTGCAAGTATGCAGATACATGTCAGAGCATAACCTAATGTCAAAGGACCTGTCATGTTTCAATTTGGTCTGAATCTCTTAATCCTTAATTTTTGGTGGTTGTTTATTTGAGATCTTCTGTAACAATTATACCAGTTTATGTATCTCTACTTCTTGTAGTATCTCTGGCCCTTGTCATCTCAAAAGTTCTCCCGAGCTGAATTGATTTCCTCTGAATTTTGTGGTGGTGGAATATTTTTCTAAGTACAGTGTTGGGAACCTAAGAAAAAATTAAAGATTTGGTAGCTTTTTGCTTTGGAGTCTTATATGTGTAAAACAGCTGTCCTTCATTCTTTTTCATTACCTGTTTGGGAAACACATTTATATTTATTTTTTCTTAAAAAAGAGTTGGTTTGACTTTGGAGTAGGAAAACAGCAACATCTACCGTGGAAAATATTTTCTGGTGGGAAAGATGGCTATAAAGATTTAATAACGTTTTCATTGTCTCAAGATCTAGTACAATACCATGTTCAGGCAACGCTTTCTATGTAATTCCATGCTAAAATGGCATTGCATAACAAAATTAGATTCATGTACAAACTTCCTTAAAAAGGTTGAGGCGTTCAGATCTATGTTTGGTTTAGGTGGATACCAGGTAAAACATAGCAGCTGATTGTACTTGAAAAGATCACCTGAACCAATTAGTAAACTAGGACTTTGCTGCCAGTCAGTTTGACTAGAAAAAAATGACTTAACGTGAGTCAGAGCAGAATATACTTGGCTTTGTTTACACAGTGGCCCATAGTTCTGTGATAAAAAGGGTTTTTTCACCCCAAAGTACAACATCTCTGCCCTCGAAACTGCAAAAGCAATGCTGTTGAAAAGCATATCTATTGTACCGTTTGCTCTCCATAGCTTCTGGTTTCCTTCTTTTACTTCAGGATATCAAAAAAGATGTGATCATAGATTCAGATTTACTGATGGGAACCAGGGGCTTTTGTCTTTCTTTTAGTACTACCTCTTGTGTCCTCTGCCTTTTTTATGACTGGAGACATTGTTAGGTACCCAAGAGGAATTTGACCATTTGCTTAAGAGATCTAAATATGCAGAAATTTGCATATTGGCTGCTCATGTGCAAAGAATTGGCTTTGCCCAGACTTACTTTGTCAAACATGTGAGATGGCTACCTATGCCATTCAGTAGTCACCCATGCCTGTAGTTTTTCTAATTCATAAACCTTCCTTGTCTGCCTGGGATTTTCCAGGTGGAAATACATGCAAGATGTGGTCCAGGCTCCTATGTCCCTTGACATAGCCCTTCTCCTTCCCGCTGCAATTTAGACTGCGACCCGACTTGCCCCGGTCATTCGTGCAGACTTTCAGCAGGAAATAAGAATGATCCCCTTGGCTTTTCTAGACTGTCTGTATCCCAAATGCACGCTTCCTCCTCCATCACCACCATCTTGTAGCATATGCTCTTTTTCTTCCTCAGTTTCTTGATGTGGTCACCCCCATAAGGGCCCCTGGTGCCAGATACTGCAGCTGCTTGAGATGATCTTTTGGACACATGGCAAACCCTAGAGTCTTAAGGACTAGTTTTAAATTTGGCAGACAAATCAAAGGCGTATCTTCAAATGCCCCAGACCTGCACTTTGTCCTATGAGCTATAAAAATAAGTACCTAAGTCACAAGGAAATATACATGAAAATCAGTTTTCTTCCCTAGACTCTTGGTTGTTGCTGTCCATTTTGATACCTCCAAACCATAACAGGACTACAGGAACTGACTGTGTATAAATATTATTTAGTTTCTATAGGAGTAGATCGTGTGAATCATCAAGAAGCTGTAGATCAAAAACTCAGCCTTTCTATAGCTCTTTTGTGCCACTCTCATGATCCCTAGACCTTGGAAGAGTTAATTGAAGCAAATGTAATTTAGTGTAGTGAGTGTCCTATAACTTTGTCAGGGACTTAATCTCTGCTTGGCCTAGGGCAAAGGGGAATGCCCCAAAAGTGTAAAGCCAAGGTAAGATGGCGTGTATCTAATGTCTTACTCTCTCTCTACAAAATTCATTTTTGTGGAGCAATATTCAAATGTTAAAGAGTAATCAGAATGATATATTGTACTGAAGTGCTCTTACAGGACTCTGTGTAGCAATAGGATTCAGACTGTGACAAGAAATGTACTCTGTATATTGTTCTTGAATACTTAAACAGTTTCCTTAAAATACATTTTAGCAGCTAGGTTGTTCAGCTCAAAAACCGGTAAAGGAATTTAAGGGACTGTTTCCATCGTTTACAAAAACACATCCTATAAATAGATTTTCCTACTGCAAAAGCCTATGTCAATTTTTCCCATTAAGCCTCAATGACACATACTCCATGAGAATTTGCATTTGTGCATTATGCATGGAAATTATGTATAGTAATTTCATGGACTATAATAGTCCTCAGCCTACTACGGGATCAAAGTTGTGTCCTTTTTCTTCCCCTGTGTTTACTGGCAGCTTTTGATTACATCAATCACACCAAGGCAACGTCAACTTTGAAGAGGCACTGCTGGGTCACCACGAATATTATTTTAGCATGTTTGGAGTAGTCTCAGAACTCTCTGATAGTTATTCTGGTCAAGCTTTTTTTCATCTCATAGCTCTTCAGGGTTCCATCTTCAGACCTTATTAGTCTTTTGTTGTTTTCTAAATGCTGATATCTAGGTTATAGCAGCCTTTTAAAACATTAGATGTACCATGCAGATGACAAGACTTCCTTTCTGAGCTGTCCCTTCCAAACTTGATTTTGTTCCTGCAGTTTCTGAGCTGCCCTGAATACTTGTTTCTGAATTTGGGCCAAAAACTGCACAATATTTTGCTTTAGTGAGTTTTTTAACAAAATATAAGCTTTATGTGTGGAACCCACTATCATGCTGGACTAGTTCTTTCTCTGCAGTCCCTTTGAGGATAATTTTTCCATTTCCTGTCACTGCAGATTGCACCCTTGGAGGCAGTTTTAAATCAGTAATGTCTTTGATGTTTTTCTTTTACCATGCCAGGAACATTCCCAGAGTGACACTGATGATCTCTCAGGCTGTCCAAATGTGTATTCATGGCAGGCTTCCGCTAAGCTGCTGTAACACCCTCCTGCTCTGTTTGCTAGCTTGCCAGATGTGAATAAGCTCCAGTTAATTGAAAATACCAGATTTTGAATAGGTTGCAGTTAATTCAAAATGCTATGGCCAGATTGTATATGTGGTTAAACATTATGTTGCTAAATTTTAACCATTGCATCACTCTTCTGTGAAAGCCAAATGACAGAACGTTTCTCAGATGTTTTGAACTTTTTCTTCGAGGGCTTCCAGTGCCCTTAAAGAAAAATGTTCAGCGGATCTTTCCAAAACAAGCAGAATGCATCTGACATAACTGGAGGTCAGGTAGAGTAAATGGACTAGTTGTTTTCAAATGACAGCTGAAAATGAGGTGCTAACATCCTGAATTGTTTTCTGTCACTGCTGTGGAGTTGCATACCTACAGATGGGAGGAATTAATTTTCTGTCTGTCACTATAAGAGCTTCTTTTCTTTTGCTTGTGCCCTCCAGCATGTTAAGCTGGAATTTACACTTTTTGCTCAACATAACTTTTGTGGTTATGGCAAACACAACCTAGAAAAAAGATCTGGCTTTGTGGTCATTGCTTGTACGTCATACACTTCACAGTATTTCTATTCCATCCATTCTGAGGTTGTGAAAACTGGGTATGAATACTCATCACACATTCTCCCAGGTGTCCTAGTCCCCTGAGTAACGCCATTACTCAGGGTTGTTGTTGTCAGAACAACTGGTTATAGAAAGAGAGCAAACTTCAGGTCAGCACTAAGAAGCAATAAAAATAATTCAGATATGGCTTTTTTCCTCCAAATTACCAGGAAACATAATATTTTTGTTATGGAAATTGATATTTTTCTACAGCTACCTATTGATTATGGATCTTTTCCTATGCTCATCTCTTTGGGACCTGCCTGCACTGTTTCTTTCCTCTCCTGAAAGAGATTTGCTAGAATGGTAGTACTGGCTTTGTTACCTATTGTAGGGAACAGGGCAGTAGAGATGTCTTCACTATTTATGCTTCATTCTATTTCTTCATAACAGTTCCCTTGTCTGTCCAACCATCAGTCCAGTAGCATAACTCGTAAGCAGTGAATTTATACTAGCTAGCCAATGTTTAAAAAGGGAAGACAGAGATTATAAGAAAGCAGCAAGACACTTTTTTCTGTAAGAAACCAGAAGATCATTCAAACAAGAGCTCAGAATTATGGCTTGTCAGTGCTGATGTTGTAGAAGGAGAGTTATCCAAACAGTATGCCTTATAAAACTGCAAATACTGGGCTCTTCCATATCTTTGGTAAAAGCTTTCTGTGTCTAGGATTCTGAATAGTCATGCTACATTAGGATCTCTGCATGTGATAGAGTTATAGCATTTTCTGCCTTCCATGATGATACTTAAATTAATGACACATTAAAGTGCTATAAATATTCAGAAAGGATGTTGTGAAGACTTTGGAAAAGCCTGTGCTTTTCAGTATAACTGAATCTATTAATATCGTATGATTCAGGCAGAAAACCTGAGTTATCTTTCTGACAGCAAGGAGGCTCCAGGCAGGAGGGTGCATGCTAAGGCCATACGAGTAGCTGGAAATGGCAGGTGGAATGACTGAAGCTATTAGACCAACCAGGCTGATGTCAGACCTAGACAGAAGGGTGAATATCAGAATGCTGATATGGGATTAAATTATTTCAAACTTAAAATATGGGAATAACTTAAAAGATTTTATGGCATGTTGGTCTGGTTTCATGCCTCTGAGATAAGTTTGGTTCATTAAAGCAATTGTTTACATACCACAGAAACTGCCTTTCATAAAGCACTGATCTGCATGTTATTGTGATTAGAAGTCAATACTATCTGATATTGATTAAGCGCAAATTAAATGGATTTACGCACTTGGTAGCTGGTATATATCAAAGTGGTGTCATGCAAGATTTATCATAGAATTATTTCAAATGGGATTTTGCAAAGATCAGTTGCAGGTCAGTGCTATTAAATACTCTTTTATAAATTACTGGAAAAATAAATATAAAAGCAGTGCAAATAAAATTTATGGATGACATAAAGTGTGTCAAAATATTGAGAATAGAGCAGCCAAGCTAAGCAGCCTGGATTCTTGAACTGGCAGGATGCAAGCAAAAGCTGACTTCAGATGTCAGGGTTCCTGCCTGTAGAGAAGGTGCATAGGCTGTGACTGCAACACTGTGCCAGTGCCACACAATCCTCTTCCTTGGCATGCTTTCTTGTCTGAGCAGAATGACATGCTGACATTGCTTCTGGGATCTGAGTCAGTATCCCTTCCTTGGCTGGTGCTACATACTGTGCTGGGTCTCTCTAGTTACACAGTTCTCCTATGAGTGTGGTTAGAGACCAGTGGAAGTGGTGCCACAAGCAAGGTGGAAGTTAGTTGGTTTCAGAACCATTTTTATTAGCAGAGTACAAAATCTGTATGTTGAGGTCTTAAATTAGGTCTTCGCTGTTGTAATTTCTTTGCCAGCACTAACCCTCAAGAAAAGTAAGAGAACACAAGGGTTCATATAATGTAAAATTCATTATGGGAAGCTACGTCTGCAGAGATTACAGTAGTTGCACAAACCGAGTGGGAGAAAAAGGAACTTTGAGCTGAAGGTTGATACTCTATGTTCCAGGAGCAGTATGAGCTAAGGATGTAGTACTATAAAATTGAAATATCTGGGATTGCTGGGATCTATAACAGCCTTAACATAATTTTGCACATGTGTATACATAATTATATGTTTATGTCTATCTGCCTGTTCTCTCTCTGTCACACAACTAATATCAAATTTTACAAAGAACAGAAGGAATTTCAGAGACTTCAGGACAATTACCGGCTTGTGCAATCATTTACTTTAGGGTAAGTCCATAGAACCACTGGAAGGAGTGGTCGGTGGAGTCCCCATCCCTGGAGATGTTCAAGAGACGGGTTGACATAGCACTTAGGGATATGATGTAGTTGGGATCTGTCAGTGCTAGGTTAATGGTTGGACTGGATGATCTTCAAAGTCCCTTCCAACCTAGATGATTCTGTGATTCTGTGATACATCTTTTGTGTTGGCACCATCGTACGTACTGCTCCATGGTGAGGGCAGGGCAAAGAATGGTTCTTTCTAAAGCAAATACAACCAGAAGAGGTGTCTTTCAGCTCAATTGCTTCCCTGACTCGTCTCATTACGAGGCCATTTGGGGTCTAGTTCTGGTGCCAGGTAAGCACAAGGGAGGCCCTACCTCTTCGCAGCTGTGCTGCAGACTTGCATTGGATCGGGGCCTTGAATACACTGGATACTTGAATTCAGTTTTGCAGTTCTCCTTGTCATTGTCATGATTTACTGCTCTCCTTCCCTACATGTAGGGTTTCCAAACCTGTAACTTACTTACTCATCTGATCCTTTGCACACCTGTTCCTTTCGAGGTTGATAGTTTTATTTCACCAGTGGAAGGTAACTTCCAAGGGACCAAAGCTGTCCTAGCTATCCTTTATGTCCTTAACATTGTTAAGAATGGCATAAAAACTTCTCAGATAAAATGGAGTGGTTTCTTTATATGTTTTATGCCATGGTTGAAATATTCCAGAATAATACAAAGAGAGATTAAACTAGAAATGGATCGTCTGTTTTTCCTTCAGGCTAGTTATTACACTTTTGGGTTCTCCTTGTCACATCTGGCAAATCACTCAGTCAAAAGGACAAGAGTGAAACGGATGGTTTGACTCCCCAAAGCAAATGTAGTCAAAGTGAATTACTATATAGTACATAGCATGAAGGTATCAGATGAAAACTCCCAAAACCATGTGAAACAAATACCAGCTTATTTTAAATATACATTTCAAGAGATGGCCGTGAGGAAAACCTGACTAACACTACAGCTGACTTCTCCTTGTATACAGGAAGATTTATAATTTACATTTTCTGAAAGATTTAATCCAGCGTTACTAACACCCATTAGTGGTGCTGTGTATCAGAGGAACAACTTGCAATAATGCCTTGCACAAGTAACAGAAAATATTGAGACTGGCAAAAACAGAGTGATGTTCACAGGCCCAAAAGCTAGCAGCAATGACACTCTGAAAATACCAGTGAGAGCCATATAATCCAAGTGAAAAGAGGCATCCTGTCTGCTGGGAGATGGATGTTGTTGCAAGGCTGGGGACACTCCTGTTAGCATCTCTTAGATTCATTAGAAGTGAGAGAGTGAGATCTCCTGGAAAATGAAACAAAACATTTAATAGCAATATAGTTATTTTGCTTGCCAAACTGTTGCATTGCACATTCCCTTTTCTTTTTTGGAATAAAATATTGATCCACCTGCAACACTTCAGAAAACCTTGAATAATTGCCCCACAGAGATATTAGGGAGGCAAATGTCGGGCGCAGAGCTCGTTTTTAATGCATGGGAGCAGCGTAGAAGGCCTGGCTCCCCTCTCTGTGAGAACCGATAAGGAGAAGGGCAGCAGCTGTGGAAGAGGAGCAGAATTCCATATCATCCAGTGCCTCCCTGAGCTGCTACCTGGGGCCTCACCCGTGGCCTTTGGAGGCTCAGTTATCTTCTGCTGCTGCATTGACTGTAACCACCCTGACATCCTCACGAAGAAGCCAAGCATCGTGCTGGCCATGACTGACAGGGCCACAGCTTTCCAGGGCAGCCAGGGTGGTGGAAAATATACAGAACTGAGGGACATTGTTACTGCTGTCACAGGTGGTGGAAAACAAACACAGCTGAGCCCCAGGGAAAGGTCTTTTCTTCAGCCACTGCAACACTGAATGAGGTGGGGCAAATTTAAATCTAATAATCTGGTTTTAGCCTTTCTCCTTCCTGGTGTAAATAAATGAGTTAAGTGGGAAATGCAGACAGGAAAAGAGGACAAGGCTGTGAAAAAGTGAGGAAAGAGAATGTTGATTGCAGTGGGAAGCAAGCATAAATACGTGGCTTCTCCCGGCCTCCCCAGGCGTGCTTTCCACCAAGGTGTAAATTACAATAACAGATGTGTAGTCTCTGAAGTAATTTTGGGGAGAAATTAAAGTACTCACAACTGGACAGTTAGGAAGTACTACTATTCACAGGTTTAAAGACCTCTAACTAGATCTACCTGACAGGCAACTGGGGGAGTAGGTTGGGGTGCTGGCTGAGCCAGTGGCAGGATTTTAGCTCTCAGCACACTGTGGAGTTTTCACACCCACAGCTGCCACTGAAAGAGCTGCTAGTCTGCCCTGTGGATGCCAGGCACTGGCTGAAGGGAGCTGGCAATGGCTGGCACTTAGCTGGTGACATGGGTTGTCTCAGCTATCATTTTAGTGTTTCAGTGGCTTTGACCAAGTTGCTTTTCTACAGCACCCTAACTGGTTCTGTACATGTATCCTGTAGACACCAGTGACTCTGTTCACAGGTAGTGTGAGACTGTTTTATGCACTGTGGTCTGCTCTATTTTATGAGATTTCATTACTGAACTTGAAGGTGGCAGAGCAGTGGGCAAGGAGCTGCAGTGAAGGTGTACCAGCACTCTCATGAAGGAAACAACTTCTTTCAGTAGCATCTAAGCGATAATGGTCTATTACTGTGCTGCCTAATGCACAGCATGCTGAAATGACTCTTGTATTTCATGACAAAATGTTGTGTTTCTCCTCCTATGTCTTGAGGTAAGTAGTTTTTTCCATTGCTCGTGTATGACTTCCATGTCCCTCTTGTCATTCTACAAGTGTTATTGGTTCTCTTGTTTATGCAAAGAGATTTTTCCAACATTTAGTCTATAGTGAACTGCTCAGGAATTGTATTATATTTTTTATCATCTAGTCCTGGACTCTTTCCATAAAATCCAACCACAGCACAGAGATATGTGTAGTGCATTTTAAGCTCTATAAAGTCTTCCATATGTGAAACAAATTAAGCTCTAATATTGTGTTCCAGGCTATTGTAGTGGTGCGAGAGCAGGATTCTGCAGTTGCACTCTAAAGGAATGTTACTGCCTTTTGGAGGGGACATGCAGGATGATGCATTATATACCTGATGTATGTTTGAAGCTGTGACCTGTGAAGTACCAGGGCAATAAAAAAGGTGATATTTCAAAGGATAGGCTGGCAACAGTATGTATTGAAGTAAAAATGATGAGAGATCATCACTTTCAGCTGTCTCAGCAAGAATAAATAGCTAGCCTGAGTGCAGGTATGGTGGCATTGTGACATTATCAAGCTCAACATGGATCGCAGAACCCACCAAAAAAGCCTGATAACTGGGCAACTGAACTTGCTGTTGCTTGACGCACACCTTGCACACCTGAGCTGGCTTGGTTAAAGGTAGACATCCCCAAGAGAGCACATTTATGTCATGTGTACCTGATGTGTGATCCCACAAGACTAAAACTGGACTATCTCAGACACCAACCATGAGAATGTGATCCTAGTCCTGAGACTGCAGTAGCTGGTGCCAAGAATCAGTTCAGCTCTCAGCCCACTCTGATGAGATCTGTGGCTATTGGTCTGTAATTCTAAAATACAGAAATTATGTTTCTGTACTTGCACATCACTCAAAACACTCAGTCTTGTTTCTGTTGTGGACAGGTGTCACTTCCATATTAGTGACTGAGTGATTCCTACAGATTTTTTCCTGATGGAATGTGTCCTTTTAGGAAATGGCTTCATAAGTGCTCACATACTTTCTGAGAACAGAAGGTTTGTTGGAAACAGCTGATGCTTCCCTTCTCTTCCACCACCAGATAAGTTGCTTCATTACTGTCACATAACTGCTTCAGAAATTTTCTTATTTTTGGAAGAAAATGTAAAGAAAATTTTCCCCTCTTGCTCCTTCTACTTTATGCAAAAAAGATTTTCGAATAGATTTTCAAGGATACAAATTGCATGCAGGCCTGTCTCCCTCTTACTTTTTGTTTTCAGTTTTGCTCTTAGTGTGTTATCCACTCACATCCTTACATATTAGGCTATGCACTGAACAGCACAATTTATGCTATAAAGAATATACACTTAGGAAATGCAAGTCCTATATTTGTAAACAAAAGGCAGTATATGTTTTTTCACTGGTCTGAGGTTGTTAAATTATGAAATCTTTTCTTTCTATCTTTCTCTTCCAATCAATTAGCCTTTTTAAACAGAAGCCAAAAAGACACACATGTACCCAGTATTTAGTCTGAGACTGTGAAAGCTACATCCCTTCTCTTCCTAGTTCACAGTAGAGTGCAATCTTTATTATTGTAAAAAAAATCCAAATAATTTCACAATAATCCTTTTCCTTGTTTTTCTCCTATGCAAATTTCTGTATGATAAACTTAAAAGAGGCATTACAAAATCTTGAGTCTTTTTACAAAGAACTCAATGCATCTTAAAGAATTGGGTAATGATGCTTTATTTGTGCATACATATTTAAATATAACTCCAGTGTAAAACAGAAATAATCTGATGCCCAGATGATCTTTCCTTTTTCAATAGGAAAATGGGAAACAGCACTTCAGTGCACTTTTACCATCATGTAAAAATACAGTGAATGGTATCTTTTTCTGTTGTAATCTTTGGGAAATCTTACCTGTAGTTAGGATAGCCTGGTGATGTGTTTGGTAGAGAACACAAATCTAGAATTTCCATAATTGACACCTTATTCAGCACAGTAACAGTTATTCTGTAGGCTTCTCAATTCTGACGAAACCCAAGGCTGGGTCTGAGGTTCCCATATCAAACCCTCAGAGAAATGTAGGTGTCTGATCATGTAAGAGGTGCATACTCACATGTGAGGCCATGCTGTGGAAGCTCCTTGCTGAGCTTAGCCATATAGTGCCAGCTCCCGCAGAGTCCCATGGCCTGCCTAACACAGTGCTGCTGCTCCGGCTGTCCTGCTCTGTGCTGGACACCCCAGAGGGCAGCAAATTTGTGCTGCTGCTTGCCAACAGATTCCTCTTCAGAGGAGTGTGAGATGGGCATAACATGGATACAGACTTGACAGGTCTGTATTCCCTACCCAGCAGCTGGCTTTTTCATTTGATAGAAGAGTCTGTCTGCAGTCTAGTAAACACTTTCCAATAAAATTTTTATTTCATTGGAAATTTTTTGTTTCTGAGAAATATACACGTTTCCATTTCCAATGAAGGAAAAGAAAAATTCCCCAGATAGCTCTAGTTGCTACCAGCACTGAGCCCTAGCACCCCTTACAATCCCATCATGTCAGACAAAACCCCATTATACCCTACCATCACATCAGATTTCTGTAGTTGCCATGTCTCACAGATGGGTTTTACATTATGTCCACGTGGTCCATGGGCTAAGGTTTATTGCAGATACACTAGGAAATGAATGTCCCACCATAAAGGGACTCAGCAGAGAAGACCCCAGGTTCTCAGAGAAGCAGCTGGAAAGCCAGTCAATCCCCACAGTGGGGGTATCAGCACTGCTCATCCTGGGCAGGTGCTCCTGTCACAAACAAACCCACTGCTACAACTGGCAGGTGGCTGTAATGACTCTCAGCAAAGAAACCAGGTGGTGAATGGCCATGGGCTCTGCACCCCCCTTGCCCATCAGCAGCCAGGCTGGCGTGCTGTGTTGTAGAGGGATGGGTTTGGCACTTTCACTGACTACAGAAAATTTAAAAATTTCTGCTCCTGTCTGTTTTTCAAGTATCTTTTGCTATTTGCCTTTTAGGAGCTGTAGTCTGGTCCAGGGAACTCTTGTATATGTCAAAAGTATGAAGAGAATAACACAGCAAACACAGCAAAATGCTCTTTCACTTTTTCAGCGTCCTCTGTGTTTTGCTGCATGTCAGTCTCTCCATCAGGAAACATAGCTGTAACTCAGGAAGGGTTTCAATTATCTTCTTGTTTGCTGGAAATAAAAAGAAACCTCAAGCTGACATGTTTCTGAAGAAGAATCCCAAGGGATACATACTTCGTACCACAGAAACCAGAAAGAATCAAAAAACAGAGATTTCCTAACCAGCTCCAAAGCTGGTCAAACCACTGGCCAAACCAAAGGGGAACAGAACATGAGTAGCTTTGTTATCTAAGCATCTTACTGTCACCCATGTCTTAAAACCTTAGTATCATGCATGCTGGGGCACCTTACTGTCATCTTAATGAGCTGGCCCATCATATCTTCAGTGACTCAAGAAGGAAAAAAATCAGAAACAGAATTTGTAAATATATGTAAAACCTACTGCAGGAACACATGGACCTCAGGGCACTGTGCACTGTGGATGATTATAGAGAGGTCACAGTTTACCACCTGAACAGTCTCCCCTGGGTTTTAACAGGGGAAGTACATCTCACTAGCTGTCATTGTTACATGAGTAACTACAGAACAGTATATGACACTCTTCTTTCTCTTGCATGTTAGTGCTACCGTTCTCTGAAAGCAGAGGAAGTTCTGCCTTCTCCCAGCCTTCCTGAAGGCATTGACCAGGGGTAATCATTGAACCTAAACAGTCCTTGAGCGTAACAGTCTGTTACTTCCATATTTTGTGAGCAAATATGACAAGATGGATTGAGCCAAGCAACCATTTAATACGTACATAACCCTCTGTAAATAAGATGAATATTGGAAAGCATTTTCACGTTATTCCAAATAACTTTGAGAAGAAGCCATCGTACAGTCTGTTGCTCTACTGCAGACTTTCCCCATTGCTGTTGTTATTTGTATGCTGTAGACAGCAAAAAACTGCCCCCCCCCCCCCCCCCCCCATCTTTTTCATTCATAGAGGTGTTTTTTTCAGGCTGTACATAATGTATGGTTTATGTGCCACCTGAACCCCACAGAGGTGAAGCAAATATCAGAAGTATCACCTCTTTTCCAAACAGTTCGGTAACCTGTCAACAAACAAACAGCTGGAGTGACCCCAGCTACCAGCACTCCAGCCCAGAGTTAATGGGTGATTGGTTGTTCCGGTTGCTGGCAAAACAGAAATATGCTGCAGATATCTATAAAGATAAGGGTAAAGAGCTGTCTTTTGGTCTTGTATCAATAAGCAGCTTAAGCCTATGCACATATCCCCACCCACCTACACAAATGAACAGCAGCTCCAGCTGATGATGTACAAGGACAAGATGATGTAGTTACTGGAACCGTTTAGGCTGTTGTACTGAGGTTGCTCAGGAGAAAGCAGTGCATTGGGTCAGCTAGATACTGCACAACTCTTTCAGAGCTGGTAACTGGGGGTGGGTATACTGGGGAAAGAACTGAAGAGGAGAAGGACGTTGGGAATTCCTTCTTAGAAACGTGGGAGATGTTACAGACCTGGTTACACAGTGAGGTCTGGTGCAAAATTTTCTTGTGGTCTGGATGCAGACTGAAGAATTTTTTTTTAAATAATCCTAATACAAGATCACATTTTCAGATGTTGCTGAGTGATTCTCCTGCTGATTTTTACTGTTGAGAGACCTGCTGTGGATTTTGTTGGACATATCTGTTACATATAGTTGCTCAAGTAAAGAAGTGGAAGGTGGTTGGGATGATTGAAGATGTAAGGAAAATGTCATGCACAGCGTGGATTTATCTGAACTGGAACTTCACTTGAGATAACTGTTAATATTGCAAACCTTATGAAATAATTATAAGTAATAGTGCTCCATAAACTTAAACAGCTAAAGCTTTGTCTTCCTGTCTTCTGTAAAGTATCATGTTTTCAACATTACAGTATCGTGAGACATTGCTCTTGGGCTGTTGATTCATTGGGAAAGCACATCATTTCCTCGTTATTGAATGACCTCAAATGGTAGTATTTCATATATAAATCTACCATTATAGGTACTGATCTAGCATGCCTCTACTAAGCCTGTGATAGATGATGAGCCATAGCATCCTCTATTGCTGTCCTTCTTATTTCAGGCTTTCAGCATAGTATAAATGAAGAATGAAGGTATTTTTTTTTCCTTTTATAAAGTGCAAGTCACCTTCAAGCACCTGCCTTCTGAATGGGAGACAGGTCTTTGAAACATGGCTTCTTTTATTTGCATGTCTCTTAGCATTAAAGGGCAAATTTCACTCATTTTCATTTTGTAGTGTGTTAACTGAAGTATATTTAACTACTTCAACAGCAGAATTAATTATTTTATGCAAAATAAAATCAGTATTTAAAAGTTTTTATGTAAATTCTGATGCTTTATTTTGGAGTACCTGTTTGAAGTAACAAAATTTCCTGTTAGCTTTTTTTAAATCAATATTGGTGCCAAAGCATGCAGAAAGCTTATATTCTGCCATAGAAAGCTGAAAGAAATAGGGCTGTTTTTCAGGGAATGAAAATTCCCTTCACTTCTTGGCCTTGCTCACACAGATTTCTAAGCATTTTAAGATATTCTGTCACCTTCAGGCTATAAAAAACACATACTCCTTTAAAACTCTCGCATTTTCCCCAACCTATGAGCTCCCAAAATAAACAAAATTGTTTTTTTCTTCTGTAAATGCTGTCATACTAACACTGTTTTAAGCTCAAAACTCCCTTTTGAAAAGAAAATGGCACTACCTTCAGTTTTTAGAGACAGCTGGTAGTATTTCCAAATTCATGAAAATATGTGTTGCAACATTTTCCATAAGGGGTTGAACAATTTTGTCCATTTCTTCCTTCAATTACACCCTCAATATTACTGGGAGAGAGAGTAATGAGAGGTGTTTAAGCAATAGAGGGAAAAGGGAAGAAATAAAACTAGATGTTGTTGCCAGAATAATGGAACCCCAAGGACAGTGACTACATTTTCCTACCTATAGATCAGCTTACAGGCTAAGAGTTTTCTTAATGGTTAGATTTAATTAAACTTCTTTTTTCTGTATCTGCCATTAATTAAGAGTTTATTTCCGCCTCTGTGATTAACATGGATTATGCCAACATGTTTGTGTAATATTCTGTAGACTTTTTAACTGAGAACTTTGTTTTAATCATTCAAGCAGTTCTAATTCCTTTTAGAATTAATCAAAGTGTGGAGCTGAATTACAATCACAGATCTGTTGGTTTTCCATTTCTTAGAGAAGAGTGTAGTGTGGTTCAGGAGGGACTTGAAAAAGAAGGAGAAAGAGAAAAAGAACAAATAAAGGAAAAAGAAAAAAAAATGTCTAGCTTTTTCCTTTTCTCCAACTGAGTTAGAAGGGTTATAGCACTCCTGTAAAGTTAAAAAAGAAATAGAAAAAAGCTAAAAAGTAAGATAACCAGCCAACTTCTATCCACCAAATATTTACAAATATGAATAGGCTAAGCCAAAATAACCAAATAGCCAAACTTTCTTCATTCCCCATAATGGCATCTCCTGCTGGCTCCAGGGATCCTGGTGGTGGAGATCACTGGCTACAGGTTATTTGAAGATTTGGTTCTATTTCTCCAATGACAGATGTGCCTCTTTCCTACTGTCTGACTACTTTCAGTAGTTGCTAAGATGCTGCCAAATTTTACAGAAAAATAAATATTTGAAGGTGGGAATCAGCTGACAAAGTGTCTGAGCCAGCAATCGATATTCACTTTACAGTCCTTGGAGAAAAATAGGCACTTACAGGACATAGTTCCTAAAGCAGATGCTTAAAATAGCTCAACTAAACTTAGCACTGGAAGTGCTGATTTCTCTCCATTGAATACAGCAGCAGCCTACAGTGCTTAGCTCAAAAGCAGAGGCAGCCGTATCATGGATGTCTATGTTCTGGTAAGATGTTTCCTTATCTCAGGTTCCCTTTACAGAAGACATTGCTGTAGGGTAAGGTGGCATCCATGTATACAGAGCTGATTATTCTTCTGCTACTTGCAACACAAGTATCTGAGAACTGACTTCACAAGTGAGTTTAAGCTTAATTCCTCCCCACACCAACATATTATATCAGGTGTTAAATGCTGCTTGAGAGAGCAAGGAGCTTGGCAGGGCAATGGTTTTCCTTTGCCTTGGGTTTGTGACTGGCTGTGCAAATCCCATGTGGAAGGGCCACAAGAGGAGCAGCTGAAGCAAGGGAGAAGAGAATAATGGTGTAGTGGCCTGGCATGATAAAGTCTCCCTTTTCTTTCTTGTGGATCTCCTGAAGCTGCCATTTAACAATATTTAAAAGCTACACCAGAAGACTGTTTATGGGTAAATGTAACAAAATCCTTGGGAAGAAGACTCCAGTTTCAGGACGTTCAAATGCCACTCAGCAGCAAGCCTTGAGTAACAGGGAATAATGGAAGAATGGGGGAGACATATTGCCTTTAGAGTAGATGAAAATTTGCCTGTGTTATCTCCTGTTTGCTGGTCTTCAGCTAGAATCCTTCAGATGCCGTTAAAATAATTTTCAGACAGTTGGAGGGGAACCATTTGAATATTTCTGGTCACTCTGTATGATACGAAGTAAGTTAAAATAAACTGAATTCAGAGATGCTATTTGTATAGTTAGGGAATCTTAAAATGACTAAGACTTTGCAGGACTGGATCCTTCCTACTATTGCAAGCCAGCTACTGTAAGGAGATTTTTACATGTAAAGTCCTAAACAAAGACTTAGAAGTATAGGCTGAAAGAATTTATCCACTCCAGCCTCTTACATATTTTACAGGTTTATTTGCTGCACTATTTTGAGTATGTTATCTAATCTCCCTTTAAGTATTTCCTCTTCTGATATCTCTGGGGTTTCTCTTGGCAGACTGCTCCATTGATGAATAAGTTTTATTTGGAGGTTTGTCCCCACATCTAATCTAAATTTTTTATGTTTTAGGTGAACATTCTCCATGGTCAACCACGATCAAGTCTCACTCTTTCATCTTGTTTCTCTTAAAAACTCCTTAAAAGTTCCATATTTTGTTTAAACTAGATGTCCTTTCCATCTTGTTCCTTATATCTTTCAGCTTTCTTAATGTTCTTCATCTTTGTTGCCTTCTCATCTTCACAGTGTGAAGGTCAAAGGATATCCTAAGAGAGGCCTCAGTTGTCATGTGAATATGTGATTTATTACATCCCTACTCTTAAGTACAGTTCTTTGAGTATGTGTACTTTATATACTGGTAGTAGTTCTGATTTTCATTTGTGTAGACACAAAGTCTAAAAATGCATTTTAACTAGTTATTTTCCATAAGTTTTGAAACAAAAATAATTCACTGTGTTCTGTAAGTAGTGGCTGGGACAGATTGCTTTTTATTAAAAACATTTGGTTTTGTAATATATACACATTCCTACTTATGTGCTGCAGAATGATTTCCTTCTCCTCCCTGATCTGGGAACCCCATGACAAAAACTGCTGTTGACCAGTCCTTCAGGTTTTCTACATAACAAGCTGTAAAGAAAAACTCACACATTTTCTTTTAAATACTCAGAACTCCCAGAATTTTGCCTGGTCTTGACTAAGTTTTGATGTCTTTACTGAGTTTCACTAAGTTTTGATGTCTTCATGTGCACAGGCTCCGGGAGTGTTTTTACCTGAATATGGACTATGTAAAACTAAGGATTAAACTAGTCCATATGTTCTACTAATAATGTTGTTTCAGTCACAATAATCTGCTTACTATCCATTTTAATCAATATTTTCTTAGTCATGTAACTTATTTTCACATGCTGTTTGGCCAGCAGTCAGATCTCCTAATTTAAGGAACCTAACTGAAGTGTCTAAGCCAGGTGTGTAGTCACCCCTTTATGATCATTTAAGAGAGGTGCCCCTCTCTCAGGTGATATACTTATCTAGGGTCTGAGAAACTGTATTGTTTCTCTTCCAGAAACTGCAGAAGAGCTTGCTGTGTTTGGGCTCCAATTTTCAGTACTTTACTGCCTTTATAGTCAGGTGAAGTGAATTCATTAGGAAGAAATGCAGTTGCCAAGCTGTGAGTCCTCCAGCAGTGCTAGGGAAAGTGTGTCAACAAGCCATGAGTTTTATGCTGCCCTCATGGCAAACAAGGGAACATTCAGTCCTGCACTACCTTTCCTACCCACACCTGCTCTGGACCACCACTCTGGACTCATTTAGGATTTTCCAGTTCACTTTCTTCCATCTTCTGCAGTATTACATTGGATGCAATACAAAAATTCAGCTAACAATAACTGTTTCATTTAGGGCATCATGCTTCTCCTCCATGTAGCTCGAGATCATGTTACCGATTTAACTAACCTGATAGTCATGTCAGTTCAAATAGTAATGAACATTTCTAATAGCCCCATCATTAGTATGCTTATAAGGAAGGTGCTGCAGTTAAAGTCATCCTGAAATGACTTTAAAACAAAGCTTCAAGCCCAGCTGGTCAGCATTAAGCATCACAGTGCTTACAATCCCCAGTGCTGATGTTGACATGAAGGCACTTTCTGCTGTCTGGAGTCCTATAGCATTAAGAACTGTTTTCCGAATGTCCTTCTTAGTATAGCGTTCTGAGTGGTATTCCCCTGGGCCCTAAGGAGTTTCCACAGTTCTGAAAGCCTATTTAATTGTCTGGTTTATTTTCCAAATGCCATTTTAATCCATCTCTAATCTTCATTAATAACAACATTATAATTACTTCATTAACTTTTCCAGATAAAGCATTTAAACTCTTCAGGAGCAAATAGCTTTTTGCTGGATCTTGTACTAATTGCTTCATCTAATACCACAACCTTGAGTTTTAAATGTATTCAACAAAAACATAAGGCTCTTGTTTAGTGTATGTTACTGAAACCTGAAGAACATGTGGTGCAAAGGTAAAGATAGTAATTTGTTGTATTACATAGCTTTTAATGATGCATTTTGAAACACTGATGAGGACGAAAGCTCAATACATTTCCCAAGGGTAAAAATAATACCCTTAGACATTAGCCTTTAACTTGTTTTGACATCTTTGTTCCTGTGTAAAGGTTAAGTAATATGGTCAAATTTTATAAGTAATGCTTTATTAACGAAGTAACTTGCATTAAGGTTGTAAAATTGAACACCAGGTCAGGAAATAATAAAAAGTAAAGGTTGTATCATAAAGTTAACTGATCCATACAGCTAGTGTTCCCCAGATAAGGTACATGCTTCAGCTGCCTACAGTATGTGCAATTGTGAGTTACTGCTTTTGAATACCTTAACCTTTTAGTTTCTTCTTTCTTTAATATTTTCATTTATGGCCTGAATGTTGAATGAATGTAGGGTCTTACATTAATTTTTACTTTGCATTTGTTGGGAAAAAAGAATATCATATCAAAACCCTATGCCTTCTTTTTGCTGAGCATGTAAACTACATACTGTGTCTACATTGCTCTGGGTCCCAAGTTTGTTGCTAGAATACCTGCTAACATGGAAATCTTGCGTTTTTGCCTGACGTGCCTGTGTATATATAGTTATAGCCAGGGAACTGAGAGACAACAACTTCAACTGCTTCTCAGATGTGTAGTTGCCATTTAGGTATTTCTAGTGCATTTCAAGGTGAAGACAAGTGACTTCAGTGGGCCAGTGCAGAAGGTAATTTAGTGTGACAGTTTTTGGCTTTTCCATGAAATGAGATGGAAGCATTTACACAGGTCACTCTGAGGTATCTTCTGGAAGGCAAAAGCTGATAACTGATAAGTAGTAAAGAGCCATTTCCAAAACTACTTCTCTGCTGCAAGTCTCTGGACTGGACAGTTAAGTTGCTCAGCTTGTGCCTATATGTCAGGAATGACAGGATTATTCCTAGTATTTCAGACCTGCTATATATTCTTCTGGTGGGTTGACCCCAGCGAGCAGCTATGTACCCATGCAGCTGCTTACTCACTTTCTCACTTTTTGAGACAGGGGGAAAAAAAGAACAAAAGTGAGAAAAATTATGGGTCAAGATAAAGACAGTTTAATATTTGAGAGTGGGGAGAAGCACAGCAAATTAACACCATCACCACTCTCTAAGGCAGACCAATGCCCAGCCAGTCTCTAAATAATGGTTGCCTTGGAAGCTGACCCCCTTCTTCTTACTCTATCTTGGGTTTTATTGCAGAGCATGACATTACGTGGTATGAAAGAGCCCTTTGGCCAGTTTGGGTCAGCTATCCTGGCATTGTCCCCTCCCAGTTTCTTGCTCACTTCCAGCCTCCTCACTGGAGTGAGACAGAATGAACAAAAAAGACAATCTTGCACACCTTAGTAAGCTATCAACAGAGTTTTAGTCACAAAGCCAAAGCACAGCACCATACTGCACAAAACTGCTATGAAGAAAGTTAACTCCATCCCAGCCAGACCCGGTCAGCTGGGTTTCTCCAGCAGTCAGCTTGCTCAGAGAAAGCTGTACTCTACATCAGGGCGTTTTGTTTGTAGCTTTTTTGGGAGTTAAAACAAAAGTCTGAGCATTAATGCGTATCTGTGCAGACCGCAACAATATCTTACAATGTGAAGTTAGCATTCTGTGGTACAAATGATTTTAATGGCAGTGCAGAAATAGCACTTGTGGACTTGGAAATAGTAATATATCTAGGGGCTTAGGTTTTTAAGCTAACGGATCTTTTGACATGGAAAGAGAGATGCAATATGCCAGTGCACATCTTTGAGGAGACTTGTATGTTAAACAAAGGCTGTTAGAACTGAATCTACCTTATTTGTAAGGTACTCAGTGCTGCCATTCAAGCTGAGCACATTACTTGATTTGAGGACTGGGTAATGTAGCTGACAACAGACAATGAACTATTGAATGAATGATCTTGTTGCACCCCACAAGAACAGAGCATGCATTGTGGGGTGCTCGGTGATGCGCATCTCTGAGGGAAACTGAAGATGTAAAGATGCAAATACCAAGATGATGCTTGAAATCTTGTCCATATTAAAGTGGAAGGAAGTGTTGCCATTGCATGGAAGGAATTAGAACTTCGAGAATGCATTAACAGCTTCATTCTGGAAACTGTGGGGCAACAGTGCTGTGCAATGAAACTTGAGAGATCTCTGTTGCTTTAAACATACCTGGCTAAATTTAGCCAATTTATTTAGTCACTCAAGTGTGGACAATTTCAGCCTACAAAGAGCTGCAGAAGCAAACCTTGTTATCGAGTAAGAATTCAATAAAAGCAGACTGAGTCTGCTGTGTTCCACCCTGATGTTTTAATAGGGAAAAAAATTTCAAGGCAGATATTTAGACACTTGTGGCAGGATTAGGGACTAGCCTTATTTGTTTAATATATAGGAAATATATGTTATGGAAATGTATGTATAGGAAATATATTTCTTGGTGTACTGCACTTATCTATTCCATTCAATCAAAATTCACCATGGAAATTTACACTAGGTTTCCATTTCTGGTACAGCAACATAAACAGTGACAAGACTGTGTATTTAAAAAACAGACAGAAATGGGAGAAGGAAAATCCATCAGCCTTTTAATAAGAGAAAATATTTCTTCTAAACTATCTTTTGAGATGAAGAAAATATGGCTAGTAAGGCATGCAACTGGAAGTACAGTGAAACACACAGTAGTATGTTACAATCACCAAGCTTCTGCATGAGACTGGATCTTGGCTCTGCTGGTCAAAGGTCATTTGGCTTACAAATAGTTATTATCTAAACAACAGGAACTAAACTAACCTCAATAAACCATTTGTATGAATCATGCACAGGAAAGAAGCTAATGACACTCTGAATGGGAGTGTCTAATGCTGAGCTTTTGCTGGAAACAACTTGAAGCACTGTAAGAAAGAAAATAACACATTGTCATAAATTACATTCATTTCTAATGAATCTTTTAATTCCTGACATTAAAAATAACGTATTTTAGAGGTCTGCTCAGAGCTTTTCTTATATACTCCAACTCTGAATGCAGGCTTAAACCAACTAGACCTCTTCCTGGAAAACAGGAGAGAAGGGTTATGTTATCTTGGTATTACTTGCAGATAATGCATGTGTGACAGCAAAGTAAATGGAAGTAATAAGTCTAGGTTACTCTCAGCTTCGAGAATTAACTGGATTGCTTCAGGATTATATAAGTTTTTTTGTAAAAATAAAGAACTTCACAGAAATAAAGAAGATCTGACTGATGTCTATTATGATAATTAACCACTGTTAACACTTTAGCAGAGGCATGAAGTGAAAGTATAGATAAATTTCATTCTGATTTATGTTTGAGGAAAAAATGATTATTTTATTACAAGTGTAAAGGGATTCTCTCTTACATAGGTAGCATATGCAGGACTTGGGGAAACTTGTTATGCTTGTGCCAGATAGCTAATGAAATCAGAGTTCAGGGGTCAGCAACTAAAGCTAAATCCCATGACTGATTCACAATATGGTGTTTGGGTCAAGGGATGGAGGTAAAGGGGGTATGTCAGGTGAGGAATATGATAGCTAGTTGAGTTTTTGGCTTGAAACTAAGGGAAATAAAGGACATGTACAGGCACTGAAGAAGTGTAGGAAAATCCTTAACTGAGGGAGTGGTTTGGATAAATGAATGTGATGTTTATTGTGGGCTCTGTGTTGACTAACAGAAAAAGTGCTAGCCTAAGGACAGAAAGCCATACTTGAAGTAACATCTATTTTAGCCTAATAGCCCTTTTAAAATTCCTTTGTTGTTGCAGTTCTGGGAATCTGATGGATTTTAATTGGCTTGATTCATGTGAAAAAACTGATACGCATTCAGGAACTGGTCACAAACTCACTGGTGGTAAGGGAATACATGGCTGTGTAGTCCAGTGCAAATGCTTTGTCACAGGAGCATGAACTTGGCAAGGCCAAGATACTCTTCCCATGTAGTGAAGCCACAAATGAGTTATGTGTCCTGAAAGAGTCCCATGAAGACCATTACACCAAGCCCCTGGTCACATATTCCTGATTCTCTATATATTGTCCAGAGAGACTATAATTTTAGATATATTTATTGAGTGTCTAACAAGTTTTATTGGTATTGTTTTTCATTTTTCTCAACTTCTAAGCCAAGCTCCTGCACTATCATAAGGTTGAATGTTTATGCCTCAGGGGAAGAGGAAAATTATAACTAACAAAGTATTGAAACCATTAGGAATGGTCATTAAGGATAGCTTTTCTGTGGAGTATATTATTTGATGATCTCTAAGTCATATATTACATGGGGATCAGAAAGCTGCAGTCCGCTGGATAATGATAATTCCCAGCTTTTGGGTGGTACTCTGTTGTTTCTATCACTCCATAGGTCACCAGGAAGACATATTTGTGTCTCTTGTCTGAGTTATAGGACACACACCTGGGGGAAAGAATGAAAAAAAATATGTGTTTGAGTTCATTGTACTTTTTTTTTAAAAAAAAAAAAACCAAACAAACCAACATCACCCTCTTATCATTTAATCAAATTTTAACTATTCTCATTTTCACTCATTTTTATTTTGGTTTCCTCCGTCATTTATTTTATTCCTTCTTATTTTCCTTTCCTCATGTTTTTTGCTGTCCTCCCCCCCCCCACCCCCACCCCCGCATATTGACAGTGTTTTAGCTTGTAGAAGGGACATAATTAGCAGGTCAATTTTGTCTGAATAGAATAAAGGGAAACGTATTACATGATTTTCCCTGTACTTTATTGCCTGCTGGAGTTCTTTAAGACACGTAAGCTGTGTTTGCAGAAGGGGTTTAGTGAGTAGTGAGCAGGCAAGAGGATTAAAAAATATATGAAATACATGTGTCAGTGCTCTGCAGAGTACAGTGCTTGTTCTAGGTACTCCATCTCTGTGTTTCTCTGTTTAGATAGGGGCGTGTCTGTTTATATATTGCAATCGCATCTCTCTGACAAAGACAGATCTATCACCAGAAGCTTAACCATTACATTGTATAAAAAGGAACTGGGAAAAAGTAGAACAAGTTTGTTCTTATATTGTTTCTTTCCATTGATATCAGTATTGCAATCCTCGTTTCCTAACCTTTTCACAGAATCACAGAATCATTCAGGTTGGAAAAGACCCTTGGGATCATCGAGTCCAACCATCAGTCGTATTCTACAAAGTTCTCCCCTACACCATATCTGCTAGCATAACATTTGACGTATGTTAGTCTTTATATGAAACCTTTGATAGGGCTGGAATTATCTGAATGCTATCAGAATGTGCATGCACATACTTTTGTCATCTTGTGTAGTTTTCTTGGAGTAAAATGTTGGGTAGGGAGGATGTTCTGTAAAAATGTCAAGTGTTTAATGTAATGCTAACATAGCTCTCAGTATTGTTATAGCTTTAAGTAATAGGGTAGTTTCATAGGTGCTAAACTGCTGTGAGGAAAGCATTCTCCCCTCTGAAGACCCTTCGCAGTGCTGTGCTAGCAAACTTGAGGCACTCAGACCCGTTTGGTATCTGTGGAGTTAACTAAGTTAAGCTTACTGCCAGTTACCCTCTTTCACCAGGAATGCAAGTTGTGTTTACCTATATAAGGAAACCTGTTAGACTTAAAGGAGCTCGACAGGGCTGCGGGCTGTCTGCGAGAGGGGCGAGGAGCGAGCCCACAGCCGAGCGGGCGAGTGAGCGGGGCGGGCGGGCGAGTGAGCGGGGCGGGCGCGGGGGCTGGACAGAGCGCAGCGCCGCCGGGAAGGGCTCGGGGGGGCGGGGGTGTCCCCACTCCTCTCCTTCAACTTCACGAAAGAAGAAGAAGAACTGTCAGGGGGAAAAATGGAGAAGCAGGTACGTCAGGCGGGTCGCCGCAGCTGGAGGGTGGCAGTGTTAGAGCGCGGAGAGACGCGGAGTGAGACTTGGTCTTACCACTGTTGTTCCCTCCTGAAATGGCTTGTGTGTTTTATAGGGCTGCAAAGCAAAAGCTGCTGCTGGGGTACAACAGCATCTGCGTGAACATTTACTTTAACTTATCTGACAGTCCATATCCTTCTAGTTCGGATGCACCTTCTTTTTACTGGAGAGCTTCTCAAACTTTCTTATCTCTGATGGAACACAGATGTGAGCTGAGGTTGGAAATCAGGCTGAGATGCTTTGGTTAGCTGGCTGAAGCTCTGCAAATGCACAGTGCTATGTTCCTAGCGTGTCTGGGAAAAGAAGTCTTTGATTTTATTATTTTTTTTAACCTTAAAACGTATATTTTGTAAAAGGTGCGCTCATTTAGCATTCCCAGGGTCGCAGCGTACTTTATTCTGATGTGTATGAATGCAGCTAGTCAGCATAGCTGGAATGTGTTTGCTGGAATACAAGGAGTTGTGCTGCAGTAAAGATTTTTCAGTGAGTTAAAAAATAAGCTGCAGGTACTGTTCTAGGAAATGTAAGCAAAACTTGTTCTTCTACCATAGAGATTACACCAGTTCAAAACAAGGATATGTGTTTCTTTGGAAGGATTTGCATATTCTGATAACCTTTACAACAGGCTCCAGATAAAATCCTCACATAGACAGAGAGAGATTGTTCCTTGAAGATTTTGGTCAGAACATAATGAAAAATAAAGTTGAAAACTTATTTCAAACAGGATTCTAGTTGGAAGAATACTGCTGTGCAGCCCTGCAGTTAGCGTTAAGTATCAGCATGTTGATTGTGGAAGTTCATTCAAGTTTTATGCAATTATGGTATAAAAGGAATGCAAAATACTTTCAGTTGATTTCTCTGAGTATCTTCTAAGAAAAAAACAAAGTGCAGAGAACTAGTCAGAAACAGGTGGTGTTCATTTTCAGAATGATTTTGCTTTTCTGATCTTAGCAACTGATAGACATATGATTGCTTTTCACTTATTTTCTTGGTTATTCATATTTATATGTGCACATGCATGTGAATGCCCTGGTTATGGAGATGTAGCTACATCTTTCCTAGGAATCAAAGTGGGAAAGTAAAATACATTCCTATGCCTAAGGGTTTAGAAGCTTACAATGAAGATGATTGTTATTTAAAACCCATCCTCCTTCTAAACATTTATGTTTTTTATAAATAAAGGTATACTTGAAATTAGTAATATGGTATTACCTGGTTAAAATTCCTTCAGAATAATGAACTGTGAGAATTAAAATTCATTTGTGTTGATACAGATTCACATTCATTTATATGTAAGACTTTTCTAAACTCCTGACTTTGAATGTTTGGTGAGGTGTTAATGGGAATGACACAGAATAGTCATGATAGTTTCAGTGCAGAATTTTATAGCACCATCAACATTGCGAAGTAGATAGCAAGTTCCTAAACACTGCTTCAGCACTGAAGCTAATGTGTTCATTGTCATGAAACATCTTTGGTCTTGGTGGAAGTCACCACAGCAAAGTAAGTAGGGCTGGTGGGCCAGATCTGTAAATTTTACTTGTCTCACTTCTCATCCTAGTGGTTTTGCGGATAACCTTTGTTATTGTGAACTGAGTGGGAGCATAGAGGAAAGACTTATATCAGGGGTGTTAGTAATCAAAGTGTGAATTCAAAGGGCAGCAGAAGACTCCAGGGAAATGTGCTTTTAAATCACCTTTTCTCAAGTCTCTCCGGTAAATTACATTGCCCCCATCAGTTTAGTGTCTAGCTATGCTGCAATCATTAATGGTCTTTTGATTTCCCAGTGCAAAGTGAGACAGAAACCTGATTCAAAGCCTGCAGAGCATATTCTGGTTTGACATGAGTTTACTCTGCCCCAGGATGTGATCAGCCATCTGCGTGGCCCTGCTTGTGCAGGGCTGGTCCTGGCTGCAGCCTGCCCTTGGGTGAGCTTTGTGGTTGTGACTCTTCTGGGGAGACAAGGGGTGGTGTGGGTTCTCATCCCTTTCAGCCACAGTATGTAAGGCTTGCGCCCTCCTCAGCCATCCACAGCATGTGTAATGGTGTGGCTGCAGAGCCTGCAGCATCACAGTGGGACCTGCCTAAAACCAGTGCCTTCCCTTTTTTACCTCTGCTTGGTGCTGTGTCTGTGGTGTTGCATGAGTTTCCATTGGCCTGGCTGCACAAAAAGCAGATTCTTTTCAGAAGATGATATATGGCTGAAAGATATATCCCAGGGAAATTTTATCTTTGTTTTTACAGTGAGAGAAGAATTGCAAAGTAGACAAAGCAGTTTAAAGTATAGGGTAGACCTTGTGTATTATCTCAAATCACAAGAAAATCCAGTAGCTATTTCTGGGTTATACAATGACCCATCTCCTGCCTCAGCTCCTGCAAACCAGCCTCCTACCCTAGACACTGGTCTCCAACCTGTGTTAATAGGTGATGTGTTTCATTCACTGGTTAAAGAAAAAAGAGCTAACAGTCATTTTGACCCTGTTTAAAGATTAATTTTTCATTCATTCAAGGCTTCATTTGTATCAGTTTTAATGACAGAGCTGTGTTCGGGGTGCAGTAATGGTATTGTGTTGGATTGTATGTTTTGGAAATGAAGGTGCTGAAACCAGGTAAAGGCAGCAAGTCTGTGCATACACCTATGGTACCAGCTTTAGTTGTGTAACAAGACTGAAGTGAAGCAGAAATACCTGAATTTGACAGTCTGAAGTTTAATACATGATTGAATTGAAATTTTTGTTTGTATGCCAGAGAAGAGAAGCACCGAAGTACTTATAGATATGACAAAAGCCTTGATTACTGGAACCAAAATTATCTTTTGCCTCCCTGGTGTATTAGTGATAGATTAATTCATGAGAACTATTGCTCGTTTGTCACTGTTAAATCAGAGAGTGCTTGATGCATTTAACATATAGTATCATAAAATTTTTGTTTAGAAGTGAAATAACATACTGTCTTCAATGTTTTTCACATTTAGTAACCTGCTCATCTTACAAAGTTTTTTGTATCTTTGCTTGACTTAAAACTATCACCTCATACTTCCATTTTCTGATTTGCATATAATTTGAAGCTGAGTGCTCTTACATATTGTCAAGAGGCAGTTGGGCACATCATGGGTTTTTTCTGGTATTTTTTTCACTTATTCAATAAAAAAGAATACTAGGTTTTCAAAGGTGTAACTGGAGACCTTGAAATAATAAAAGAACATGCTGTACTAGTTGCATGCTCCCTTTAGGGTTTTGTTAAAGGTTTTACCATTCCATTATGCTATCATTTTGTAGTGTAAGCATTTTATATGGCATGTGTGATTTCATTGCCCTTAAGTGACCTTGGTAAATTCCTTATTTCCCCTGAAGCACATGCCTAATTGAAAATTGCCATCTGCAGTTGCAGAGCTCTAAGCAAGAACTCTTAAGAATAATGCAAGAGGGAGATGGGTGTCTGGAGAGTGGGGCAAGAACACTTCTGTAGCATTCACTGTAGTGCATGAGGTTAAATCTTTGCCTTGAAGACAAATGATAAGGAATGATAGGAAGGGCATCTTAATCAGTCTGTTCAGTTCATCTGCCTAATGCTGCTATCCAGAGATCATGTGATCCACAAAAAGTGTGTGTTGCTTGATTTTTTTGTTGTTGTTGTTGTTCTTGTGTGTCCCTCTTGTTCCACCCTTGGGTAAATGTATCTGGAGTTTAAAGTTAAAAATATCATTCCAGGTCTGAGCTGTGCTTTCTAGTCCAGCTGCTGTCCTCATACCACAGTGCCTCACTTGGCTCTGCTGCACCACTGGGTTTGAGGATATAGTTATGATGATCACAGTCTGCAACCACAACCTAAAAATGAGACATTGTGTTCCCTGCTCAAAGCCTCTAGCCTAGCATTGCATTACAGCTCCTATGAGCATATGTGCTTAGGAGTTATGGTAATGAAGGAGGCAAAAAGCTGGACAGTGTAAAGCTGAGGAATAGCTCAAGAAGGCACCTCCTCAGATAAGAGGACATTAAACTGTGTCCTGGATTAGAAAAAGAAGTCTGTGATATCTGTATATTTATTCACTAATATGTAATTCTTCAGGACAGAAAAAATGCAAGTATTTTAATCAAAAAGGGTTGAGAAATGTAAAGCATGGCAAGTCTGTGATGAAGATGTGAAACTGCAGTTTTACCATGCCTTCCTGTATGTTTATTCAGTCTGAAAAGTTCAGAAAATTTCTGAGCTGAAAATTAAGCCCTCAGAATTCTCTAGTTCTGTGTTATCTTGCAAGTAGTCTTATTTATGAAAGCCTATCCTTTGAATTAATTTGTTTCTGTGTTAATTCCAAGTTATATTTCAAAACTATTTATCGGAGTTTTAGAATACACGCTACTTTGAGGCTCAGACAGGAAGGTATTGAAAATATGCAGCATGTGTTAGGATCTGAGTTCACCAGCTGCTTAGAATGTAGTTTCCTGCTGTTTTGGTGGGTTCTTTCATTAAAAATATTAATATTGAACCTAGTTTTTGATGGTGTAGCAAGTAATTAAGGGAATGTATAAATACTCCTTGGCAAATTTTTTGTGGTTCCATATTTTAATTTTTTTTCATGTTAAATGTATTATGTGTTCAGCAAGATATTTAAAAACAAACTTGAGGCTGAAAGTCTGTACATAAGTAGATGCATGTTTCCCAATGTGTCTATATCTGGGATTGTAACACATGTTCTACTTCATAGGTGCCTAAATTCTCTGCTGCATTTTTTTAGTAAAAAGTTACTATTCTCATGTGATTGTATGCACAGAACAACTGGTGTTTGCTTTTAGGTAAATCGGTTAACACTCATAGGATTTTCCTTGAACAAATCAACATCTTTCTTTTACAGGTTTTGTAAAACTCCTTTGAGGGGTGGATATTAAATTGCACTTTCTTTTTTTCTTTGGTAGTTTCACCTAATGGTGGTTTTGATATTGGTCCTCTGGATGTCAGATTTAGGGAGATGGCATTAAAAAAAGAAGCAGAAGTTAGATAACATTATACTGAGTTCATCTTCATTTAGGATTTAGTAACATTCACATTCAGTGGTATGAACAAAATGCCACTTTTGACACCTCGTGGATAGTTCCAATCATTCCAACAGGCTGAGAGCGCTCTTGTTGGTAATGCACTGGATTACAGAGTGCTCAGTTTATCAGCTTGGAAGTGTCATGACATGGCCGCTGTGCTCCTCCAGTGATACATGTGCTCCTGCTGCTGAGTTTTTAACACTTCTGCTTTGTAGCTGCCCAGCCTGGAAAATTCCATATAAAACCTCAGATCAGGCCTCCTGAGGTGGATTTTTTGGGGCATAAATTTCACTATGTATGAAACAACGGTAGTGTTCCTGCTATGTTAATTCTGTAAAATGAGCAGTTGTTTTACCACACCTTTCATATCTTTGTTGTCTCCTTCACAAGAAATTCCACCCCATTTTAGCTGAGGCGTTTAGGCATTAGCAGATAATTATGAATTCTTACCTTCAGTATGGCAATGTACCCCAGGGTGGTTTGGGATATCCTATTGGTTGTGGGCTGAAAGTTGTGCAGCTGTGCTTAACACTCCAGTGGGCAATTCTGGCTATGTTGCGTTTTGCCTTTGATACATTGCCATACCACCACCATTAGCGCAGTGCTTAGACTGCAAACATCTGTTTGCTTTTATTGCACATGTGTTGCTTAAGATGTTCTGCTTTTACATGATGTAAATCACTGGACTTAACCAGCATGTAGGATTTGTTTACCAAATAAACCTTAAATTGTGTCAGTAAAATGTGTGTCCTATAGGATGACATATATGACACATACAGAAGAGAAAACTGACAAGTTCATGTCTGGACTGACCAGTATTTCATATTTTAGTGGGGTTTTTAATGGTTTTAAGTGAGTCATGTAAATTCAGTACAGAATAAAAGATTGCAGTGAAACTGGTAGGCATCCATATATTGGACAACGATGATGGGAACCGAGAAATGCACTTGATGTTAGAAAACAAAATGATGAAATCACTATATCCTTCATTCTAGAATCTCACCATATTCACAGCACAACATGGAAAAAACACTTATAAGAAAAAACAGATACATTGTGTTATCATTGTATATAGTCTACAGTGCTCTCTTGAATGGAAAGTTTACCTGGATTTTGAAATAAATTTAGCTGTGGATCTTGGCAACTTTTCAGCAATACGCCGTAGGTACATTGACGTTTCGGAGACCTAACATCTTGGTTTTAATGTGTACCATTTCACATTGCTGGAATGCACAACAGGATTGTTTTGGTTTAGATTAATGAAAATGAACTTGGTGAAATGACTTACAGTTGTTTAACTTGCATTTTAATTTTGGATGTTAACATAATGTGCCTTGAAGATTTTAGTTCTTGTGTTTCTGTCATGAAGAGTTCAATTTGAACATTTTGCCTATGTCACATGAGAACTAAAGAAACAAAACATGAGGAGAAAATGCAAGATCGCAGTTGAGCAGAACCATCAGCTGAACGGACCTTTATTCACCCACAGACACTTTAAAATTTTGGGGTATGCAGAATTGCTGTAATATAATAAAAGTTAAAATAAAAAGCTCTCTCTAGAAAGGGCTTATGAAACTGAAAAGTTTAATTGATGGAGTCAGTATCATATGCCAAGTTTCCAGTACATCATGCAGGTTGAGGGAGCTAGAACTAAATTTGAAAGTAGTTTGACTTGTTGGCAAGCTGGTCTGATATCAAGAAGATATAAAGGAACCAGAAGAAGCACAAGTTGCTACAGTCAGAGAAGAAAATAATTTATCTATAGAAAATGGGGAATAATTCAGTCAGCAGGAGTATCTGTGGGCTACTGCAAATTAGAAAATGAATGTGAGTCACTGATGTGACAAAATGTCAAAATGTGAAAGCCATTCTGGGAGTCATTACTGAAGGTATTGTATACAAGAGGATGAGAGATAATTATTTTGCCCTGTTCCACTGTGATAAGCTCCCAGCCTGAATTTTTTCATCCAGTTTTATACATGATACTTTAAGAAATATACAAACAAACTAGAGAAAAAGTAATGGAAAGCAAACAAACATTTGTAAGAAGAAAACACAAAATAGATTGCAGGAACTGAGTATGTTTTATAGAAAACCTGGATTCCCAGAGTGTCCTGTGCAAGAACTCTTATGAACTCATGTTCTGTCCAGCTGCCTTCACCCGGAAGACCAAGGAGGAGCTGAGCTCTCCCTGCTGCTCACTGTTGCCTTCATATGAGAGCAAAAGGTGAACGTGTCAGCGCCAGGGGTAGCTGCTACAACTGGGCAACTCATTAGTTTTCTATCAAAGTGCTACTTGCACAAACTCAGCTTGGTGAATTACTGTCTAGAAAGGAGTAACACTGTCCTGTAATACGCAGACATGGTTATAAATATGACAGCAGTTAATTGTTCTTCATGTCTGCTGAGGATGGAACAAAAGGCAATTTACAGCAATGGTGGTTTTCGTTAGATTTTAGGAAAAATTCTACAGCTACAATGGTATTTTGGCACTGGAATGGGTTACTAAAAGAAGAAGCTGCCAGATCTGTATTTGGAGGTTTTTTCCACGGGCTGAGCAGATACCTGTTGTGGATGATCTAGGTATAGTTGATTCTCCCTGTGAACAGGGAAATGACCCCACATAGACCTTCTCAGACCTACATTTCTGTGACTGCTTCCTACAGCTTTGGCTGTGTCCCTAGCATGGAATCTGGAAATATTTTCCAGTTTCAGACCCCAGCATATCTCATGGCCATGTCCCAGTACCTAAACTGGGACTGTATCTGCTGTTTATCCCCACCCCCAGTTCCCATACTCTACCCAGGTGCTAACAGATTAGTAGAGTGAGGCCCTCTGGTGCCTCACAAGTTGGCCTTATCTGGAGAAGAACAGGCTCAGCCTCAGACTGGTATTATGTCTACAGTGTACAAGACAGCGGATGCTCGCTGCTGCCCTCTTCATTCATTCTAATACTATACATTCATTGCTTTGGAATTTGGGAACTTTGAATGGCTACTTTACTTTTAGCTTCTAGCCAGTTATTAGTCTCAAGAATTATTGCCAAGACTCCCATTTTAACATTAGCATTTAGTAACAACAATTACAGAGATTACATGAATTAATGCAAAATCTAATAAAATCATGGCAAAAGTGGGAATAGTTACACATGTGAAACCATTGCCATTTAATGTACAAAATACATACTTTTTCCTCTTACTGTGTAGATTGTGATGTAGTCATAAAAACCAGAACAGCACCATCTCTGTAGATGTAAAGCAAGCACGAACATAACTACTACAAATAAATGTGGGGAAGTTAAAAATTCCCTTGTGTTAGTGCAGGAGAAGAAACTGTTCTCCCAAGCACGGTATCTAGGTAGAAGGTAGATTGGAGAATTGTGTCGCGTTTCTCCTTGGAGAGCAAAATGTAGTGTTTGATTTGTTGTGTAAAACATGTTATTGATGTGCTATGGGCAACAAATTAGTACATCTCTGATGTTTATGTAGCAGTGCTGAGTCATTGATTACTGTTGATCAATGCTATACACCATAGTGCTATATCCATTAAGCTCACTGTGAGAATACAAGGCATGGCATTCGATCAATGAGGTCCCAAATTAAAGTCAATGATTCAAGAGAAGGAGAATGTAAAACCAGAAAAAGAACGACAGGGAAATGGAGGTGAGATTAGTTTCTCAACTTGATACTTTCCATAACTCATGACTCAGCATTTCTGAGGTCAGTTGTTTCATGCCATTGGGTAAACTGAATTCCTAAATGATGGTTGACTTAATGGTTAGTGTCTAGGTCATAAAATAGCAAATACTGAACCGCTGACCTTCCTAAAGTTAGAAAATTAGTTCATATTATCAATTTTAAAAGATAGGTAAATATTTTTATTAACAGAAAACCTTTTTTACCATCACAAGCATCCACTTGAACCAATCCATCTATTCACTTGTCTGTGAATAAAGTATTTTGCTCTAATGCGAAGGGTGGAAAGGGGCTGCAGCAGGGATATTTGTTAGCAGAACAAACTGCTTTCTACCACACTATTCAAAGTCATCTTTCAGCAGCAGAGGCTGAATATGCTCCCCTCCTTACTGCAGTCAGGGGGCTGTTCTTCAGAACTGCTTTTCAGACCAGTATTTAGCCTAAGTGGTGAGATGGCTGCTGTAAATTTCACAGCTTTCTGGGTAAGACCATGTGGTTGATGACTGGGGACTCCATCTTGCAAAAGGGATGCCATAATGTATTCTGCTCATTCCTGTTGGAAAGTTACTGTCTTCCACAGTGCCCTCTGGCGTAATCCAGTCCTTATTCTCAGCACACAAGAAGGAAATGTTGTCTCAGGCAACTGATGTGTTACTGTTGGAAAATACTTGTTTTGTGATGGCAGTCATTACTATGACTTTCAATTACTGTCTTTTGGGACAGAAGTGTATTACGTTTTATATTCATAGGCAACATTACTATCTGACTCGCATTTCTGAGGTTTAGATGTTCTGCATCTAAAAATATTTTGCAAAAATTAAATTGAGCCAGGCTACAAAAATACTCAGTAATTGTAGGCAACTGTATAGCCATATGTCTATTAAAAAATAGCTTTTAATGTTTTGCCTAGAGGAAAATACTCTTTAAAATGCTTGGGCAGACTAAATCTAAAGCTAAAACCTATTTGAAAGATTACATTCTTCTGAGCAAGGTTCAATAATTCTCCTAGATCAGGACCATGTCAGTGGTTTTTCATGGCTTTATATTCTGAAGATAGATGTCAAAGTAAAAATCTAATAAAACGTGACAAAAATCTCTTGTCCAGTAATCTGCAAATATGGTACCAATATTCAACAAAAAGCAACCTGTACTTTATAAAGAGCTGGGCCTCAGTATTTTTCCCCACTGAAGTCATTAAACACTAGGTTGAGAAAGATGTGTGTTACAAATTGGGTTTTGTTCAACTTCTACATTTGTGAAGTGTGATGTTAAGCTTTGACTGCTGTGCCTCTCATAATTAGTACCCCAGAACAAGACCTACAACTTCCCCCTACAGGGGGTGATGGGCTGCCCTACTCTGGAGTTTGGAGGACACTTTTTTTTAGTGCCGGTGGATAGGTTCATCTGCTTGGGACTTTCTTCTAAGGGTAGTTGCTAATAACTATAATCCCAAGAGCTGAGCAAAGCTCATTTTTTAAGCACAACTAGAGATGCTTTTGGTTTAGTCTACCTTTTATATGACTAGCTTGCCCAGGAAATGCAAGATGTGTGCTGGAGACCTTTCCTGCCTAAGGAGGTGTTAGTCTGTGTTCAGTATCTCCTAGAAAGACAGTGCTATGGCCATGAGGTGGCATATCTGTGTGAATGTAAATTTAGGATTCCCTCCTGTAGCACCTGTGCCACTGGGCGAAAGATGGTGCAAGAATCCAGACTTTGTGGTCTTCTAGTGAAAGCTGTCACCAACGGAGGAGGTATCCTGGCTTGTGGGTGTTACTAACATAATTCTTAATATGTTGTATATTATGCAGATGTTGAGCAAAAAAAAATCCTAAAGTACTGGATCAAGGACTTTTTCCTCCCATGTGGAGGTTGCAGACAGTTGGGAGATGACACAGATGGAAAATTAAGACTAAATCAAAATGGGCTTAAAAGCTCCATGTGAAGTTAGACACCTCCGTAGGCTTCTTGCATTAATTTGGGCCTCCTCAATTACAGATAGGTGAAGACAGCAGCTAGGTACTGAGATGTTTGCACAAGCACTGAATCAGATTTGTGTTTACCTTGGATTTTTAAAAAACAAAGTTTATCCAAATTAATCACAGTCTTTTACCATAATTGTTTGGTATGGCCAGGATCTGAAGAAGTCAGTTTTATCATTTACAACTGATTCCTAGGTCTTGTGTTCAAGTCACTGTCTGATTTTTGGTATAGGGTGAACTGGGTCATATCTGTTGAATGCAGTGTTAGGAAGGTAACAGTGTTACACTTTCCCAACCAGGAAAGACTGTTCTCAAGGCTTTTTCTTCTGTGCCCATGAAATCATATGGCCTAATTTCCTTGGAGGATTCTTTCCAGTGATACATCAGGCACAGCTATGGCTTCCTTTATCTGAAAGGTCAGCATTTTCAGAGCAGTAATATTAGTCTGCCTGCAGTTCCTATGGAAGAGATAGGTAATTTATGAACTATAGAGAGCAGAGAGCCCTGTGTTCATGGGACCACAAGATTTCAAGGCTCTGAACACGTGAATGAATAGGTTAGTTCATGGAAAGTGAAATTGTCCTCATTTTTAAAAGCTGCAGGTGCATAATGAAATCTGTTATCAAAACTCATCAACAGTAACAAATACATATAATAGCTAAGGGCAGTTTTTCTATTGTTTCCTATGTTCACTTTTTAATTCCTGCCACTGCTTTCTCATGTTCTCAGATGGGCAGAAGTTGCTTGCTCATGTACTGTTTCCAGTGTAGGCTGTGTTGACTTCTCTATTCTGAATTGCACTGATTAGGTTTGTCTTTTAAGTTTCTGTGAAACTGTAGGGAGAAAGGGGCTTTTAAGATACTGTAAAAAGAGAAAGGGTCTTGACTTTTTATGTCATGACTAGTTAGAAGCCCACATTTGAGTTTGGACAAAGGATTCCAGACCATTGGCCTCTCTCCAAAGTGACTTACAGCTTTACTCTTAAAGGGAGAGATCTCAGGTGCAGGAGACTTAAATAACAGGGGATTTAATATTAAGACTGTCATTTTTTTCTAAATCATGTTCCCTTTTTCCCCCTAATGTAAGATAGGTATAGTTCCAATGTAATAAACAATTTTAATCATAAATATACTTTCCCTGTGACTCTTCAGGTGACAAATACCGCTGTACCAAACCCCACTGTTCATGTATCTTGCAGAACAAAGATAGTTCATTCTTCTGCCTTCCCACAAAAAAGACAAAACATCTCTTTCTGCTTCAAGAGATATTCTTCATACGTGTTGCTCTAAAATTGCGTGGCAAGCTAATAAACCAAAACAATAGGATTAAGTCTTCTTTTTTCAGTATGGTGTAGCTTTTCCAGTGCAGTGTTTATCTGCCTCTCATTCAAAATGGTGGCTATGAAGAATACAACTGTCTGAGAAGACTTCAAAGACATGAAGAAGAGGAGTTGTTTACAGTGTTTCATCCCAGCATGTATAACAAAGGATGTTGAATGAGTATTACAGAAGCACTCAGACTGCACTGATCAACATACAGAAATTAATATATGGTGTGTGACAATTTTTGGAAGAGGTCTGTATGCAATTATAAATTCCTCTCTGGTTTATGAGTAACATTTATGTGGAATAGTCTTCCAAGGGAAGTGGTGAAGCACTGTGTACTAAACCATTGGCAAATGAACTGTACAAAGTCTTTGAAGGCTCTTCAGAAAGCAGATCTGAGAAGAGCAGTGGTGTGGATGTCATAACATAGTGGAGTTCCCATGTCTCAGTTCTGACTTGCATTTTGACAGCTGTGCAAGCCAGAAAGTGCTGTCTCGGAAGCATCAGGATGTGCCAAATTTACAGTGTTCAGACCATAAGAACTCCTTCCTCTGTCCCTGTTATTAGAGAATCTTCTGATTGAGCAGTTTTTCATTTAGAAATATGTATGCCCTGTAGATAAAAGAGAAGTGTGTGCCAGTTTAAATAAGGATGGACTCTCTGTACAAAGCACAAGAAGTAACAAACTCTGAAATAGCAAATGTCCCACCAGTTATATCACCAGTCTAGGTTATGAGAGAGATGCAGATCTATCACCAAATTTCTCTATTTCATGGGATGGCATTAGAAGCCACTGTGGGATTTGTAACTCATGTATAAAGAACATCTCAGCCACTTACTTGGAAATGCAAATAGCCACATTTCACATTTGCTGAAGCTCCTGTAAAGTGTGCAGCATAGCTCTGCATGTGGTACAGACAAATCTTCGCTAGTACCTGTAAGCATGACACTCAATGTTGTATTCTGAAAGTAGCTTGATTCTACTTAAGTAGCAAAGGAAAATAAGTTATTTAGATATTTCTGGTTCATGTTGTTTTATTTATTAATATTTTCATTAATTGTTTTTGATGGAAAACATGAGTTGGTCAAAACATGCTTTTTCGCATGACTGATTAATTTTGACCACACTTCCATTACAAAAAGACTCATTTGTCTTAACAGTAGCCAGTAAAATGGGTGATGTGGAGGAGAAATGTAGGAGCTAGCTTCAAAAGTGCAGATGGGTTTGTTTTCAGTTCTCTGATACAGGCTTTCAGAGAGTCATATCAAGTTATTGACAGAATGGGATACTAACCCTGAATCTGTCATGTCTTGGATGGGTGACCCATATCCGGGCTGCTCCCAGTAGGTTCTAATGTTCCATTTTGTATAATAACAATTTTAATTCTTATTCCAGAAAGGCTCAGAGGACACGCCTCAGGTGAATATCATAAACATTTTATGAGAGTGTGAAATGAGTAAGTCTTTCTTTCTGTTGTCTTTTCTGTTTCAGACCACCATAAATTTACTTAGGTGTACAATGAAGCATTTCTGAAAGGAAAACTGGTTTTTGCCTAGTTCTAACTTTGCCAATGTAAAGTAATTTATCTCCACAGTATTTCTTCCTGTGCCTCCTTTCTTTGCAGTAACTTTTAAAAAACCCAGTCTTTTGGAATTACTGCATGATGAAGTAGGCAAATGTGGTCCTATAAGGAAAATGGTTCTGCTTCTGCAACAACTACTCTATAAGGGAGGTTGAAGGGACCTTGTTTTATTTCAGACTGGTGCAACTGGCAGCTTCTTATACAATGCTGTGTGTTCCTGGAACAAGTACAAATGGCTTTTAGTATGGGGGCACTTAACCATGTGAGCTACCAGCTTCATTCTAATGATGCACCACTCAAATGTGACTGGGTTAATAACGGCAGCAACGTTTCTTATGAGGCCTCTCTTTTGAAGAGGATGGCTATCCTGATTAATCCACAGCTTCATCAGCCTGTCTCCCATCTGGGACCCTGAGCATTTGTCCCCACTGTTGCAGATGTGCTTCTTGCTCAGGCTTTTGATCCCCCTTTCCCAGAAACTTGATCGTCTTTGCTGAAAGCCCATTTGTTTGGTAAACTTGAGCTCTGGCGAAGAAAGGCTTGCAGTCTGTTAGGAACAAGGATCCTTGAATCTAACAGCTTTACCTATTGTTTTTCAACTGCATGCGTGTACACTGAGAAAACTAGTATGTCATACCCACTGTAATGGGGTGCTGTAGCAGCTGTGTACACTATCTGTGATGAGTTCATCTCACCAGCCAGTTCAGCGGCATTAAAGGACTTACTCTATCTCAGAATTAAGTGGCGCAAAAAAATTACACATCTTGCACACAAAGGTTCAATGTTTAAACATTTAAAAAGGTTAATGAAAGTGTAGCAGATTTGCATATGATTTGAAAAAGCACTGAAGCATTATTCTCATGGGGAACAGGGGAAATGGAAGTGGAAGGAATTGAATTTATTGTAGATATTACTTGCTACGTTAGGTCATGTGGACCAGAACAGGGATCTAAGGCCCTGAACCTGCAAACACTTACACACTTGCTTAACTTTACTACATAGCGTAGTCCCATGTAAGTTAGTAGGTCTGCTCATGGCAATAAAAACTAAACATGTAAGAAAGTATTCTTAGCAGTGAAGCCTCATATTTGATTCAATACATCAGAAAACCACTGAAGGGTTTTGTAGAACAGCTTAACAGACCATACTGGTAGCTAGATGATTTTTTTCATCTGAATTTTGAACAGATGGCAAGGAGCCTATACCTTGTAAACTGAAAATATCAGTAGTATCTCCCTGTAAGTATAGCGGTGATTGAAGTCTCACAGCAAGGATCCAGAAAGAGTGGAGTATGAAATAATTTACAAATGCTACCTTTTCCTTTTGCTATTCCCACAGTTTGGTGATTGGCCCCAAAATATTTTGACAGTGTTAAAAGCTATTCCCCTCCTTTTACCTATCACAGTTTGCTAACCAGTATTTTCATGCAAGATTTGAAGTGGAATGTTGTAAAGTTATATGCTTTTAGTCTGTAAAACCCTGGACTCTGTCCAGCAGACCGTTTTTACATGGCCTGGATCCTTTTCAGACAAACAGGATCTGTACTAGGGTGCAAAATTTTAGACAACTGATGCATTCTTTAAAATAACTACAAGTTGGCTCGCTGCCTCTATAGGAGTCTGTTGAGACTACTGCGCTGCTGCCTAGGAATATATTTGTGGAGACAAGAATTGTGAGTGCCAACAAAGCAACGAATTTAAAGGTAAGTTTTCTTTTGTCTAGCACTCTGAGAATTTCTTTGTAACTTATTAGCCATCTAAGCAAGATGGGTAAGGGCATTTAACACTTCTGGATCAACATATCTGTAATCTCAGGGAATAAATATTTTATGATTTATAAAAAGCAAATGTGTCACAAGAGATTTTTATTCCTCTTTAGTGATAGACTAACTTCCCAAATCCATGATGTCATTTCCATCAAAAATTTGTTCCTTGATATGCTGCAAAGTAGTTCAATTCAAACCTCCTCCAGAAATGTTCTGCTGTGGGTAGCAACTCCTGTGAGCCCATCTGGGGAAAACTACTCCATCTCCTTGAAAGGATTTATTAGTTGCATTATTTCCCTGCTCCTTCACATTTCAGCCTTGTATTTTTAAGCCCAGAACTTCTGGATCATAATTATTCTCTGTCCCTTTTACCTGATGGGATCACCTCATACCCCTTCTATTAATTATCTGTTCCTCACTAGAACTGTGGTGGTAGCAGATGAAACATTTTATTTATTTCCACTGTTGGATTCAGCTAGGAGATACTTTTCTCCTTTGATGAAGTATCAGTCCTGGTGGTAGGATGGGCAAAAGAAGGCTGAAAGTGTGTGGTTTTTCTCCAGCATAAATGGACATGTCTCCCTTAGCTGATGGTGAAAATGGGGGAGGTTCATAGAGAAGGATCTTCTACAGGAGAAGAGTATGATGAGTGATAACCACATTTCACCTGACCAGTTAGCAAGGTAATATGGCTCCAGATTATCTCCTATTAACATGTCTTTTTAGACTTTAGATGGGAAATTTGGCAGGAGTCCTACAAATATAGCTGCTTCTCCATGAGGTAGCAGTTTGGTTTACTCTCCTTAATACCTTAATCCTCCTTGGTAGAGAGCAATCCTAGAGATGCTAGCAGAGACTGAGTGAATGTCCTCTGTGTGTCAGTGATGATGAATATGAGTAAGTATGGCTAGAAAGTCTGTCCCATTTAAAGTCAAACCAATTTTTAATTCCAAGCTTGCCTCACAAGTGAATTGTGTGAACACATGCAGATTTTTGTCCTAAGGTTGGCAGGGAAAAGGTTGGAGTCTTTAGTTGTGTTAGTGCTACAGGTGTGCTGCCTACTGGTGCTGTGAATGGGTTGTGGCAGTTAAAAAGTCCCAAAATTACATCCCAACTGTTCAGGCATATGTTTTATTAAGTTTTCTCACAACTAAGAAAAGTTGTCTCAGACTAAGCTCTCTTTGAGTTCCTTGTGATGTGCGCCATGGCTCTAGAAAGATATGTGAGCTCAGGTTGCCTTAAAAGCTTGGGGGAATGGTGTAGCCAAGCTGAACTTTTGCAGAGCTGGTTAGGTGCTTTGGTCCCTCTAAATTAATAGAGAAAGCTGCGGTCCACAGCTAAAAAGCTAAGAAACGTAACAGCCCAGTCACCTGCCAGTGCTTGTTATGCCTTAGGAGACATTCTTCTTTGTCCTTTCCTTCTGAATATAACCTGGGTTTGATCACAGTAATTATACCTTTGTACTGGGCCTGGCTAGGATAGAGTAAATTTTTTTCATAGCAGCTCATATGGTGCTGTGTTTTAGAATTTTGACTGAAATAGAACTGATAACACACTAATATTCTAGCTTTTGCTGAACAGTGTTAGTACAGCATCAAGGTCTTCTCTGTTTCTCACTCTGCCATCCCAGTGAATAGATTGGGGGTGGGGGAACACAACCGGGCAGATGAACTGAACTAACCAAAGAGATATTCCATACCATATGACGTCATACTCAGCAATGAAAGAGAAAATAGGGAGCTTTAGGGAATTTGCCATATTTTGCTCGGGAACTGGCTGGGCATCGGTCTACCCATGGGAGGTGGTGAGTGATTGCTTTTGCGTTACTTGTTTTGTTTTCATTCCTCTTCTTCCACTTATCATTCACTTATTAAATATTTATTTTTGTTTGTTTTATCTTGACCCTCAAGTTTTCTTGTTTTTATTCTTCCTTTCTTCTTACACTGTCCCACTGAGGCTGGTGAGGGGGAAGTGAGCGAGCAACTGTGGTGCTCATCTGCCCACTGGGCTTAACCCACAACAACCATACTTTGCAGGATTGAGCTACACATCCTCAGAAGATTCTGGCAGCATCATTGTTTTGGTACATCCAAATCTTCCCTGATTTGCACTCTTTAAAAAAGATGTGTGCAAATGTGAATATTCAGGTTTGTGTGGTGTGTCAGTGAAAGGGAAGGAAACCAATGTTGAAGTAGAGCCCCACTGACCAATTTTTTAGTATTTGCAATTCTTTTCCATTTATAAGCATTTTGACTATCTCCAACAAAGGGGAAAAACACCTGTAGAGCCTTATTTTAAAGTGAAAATGAGACTTATTTTATTTATTGATCTAACTTTGGATTCCTTAAAGTTCAAAGCTGGGTCACACCCTACTGGCTCACAAGTGGGCCATTTTCAATATATTTATTTCCATACTTTTCCATCCTCCCCTTCTAATTGTTATTTATTATTTTTTAAAAATAGATAGTTCTTGGCTATGTCTATATTCTTTAAGTGATATCAATCAATTTGAGGGCTAAATGTAACAGTTTTTATGGATAAGAACTAGATAAGCAGATTCAGGAGAAATATTTGTTGCCTAGTGGGCATATTTGGTTTTAGCGTTTTTACAGTGGAAGCATAAGAAAGACAATGAGAAGAGTCTGAAAGCACTTTCTTCAGAGTTGCAATATTTTTTGTCTTGTGAGCACTCTTTCTGAGCACTGTCAAGTCAATGGTATGTTTTAAAGCCTTGAAAACCAAACTTGACAATTCATTTCATGGTTTATAGAGTTATAGAGGAAAAATATGCACTGAAATATGTTTGAATAAGATCTTAGAATAATTAAATAGGGGTGTGACTTGGCCCTCAGTTACACTAATTACAAAGAGAAGCCATGCATGTGCAGTGAAATACAGAATTAGACTTTGTACAGATTCTACTTCAGGAAAAAAATGAAATTTCTGCGCTTTTTTGTCTTTTTCCAAGCTTTGTATAATAATAATTACAGGGGGTGCTTTAAGTTTCCATAGGCTGTGAAGATGACTATCAAAAACTAAAATGTGACAACCAATATGAAAATCCTTTATTAATGAACTTGACAAATTTGATTGCTAACTTCATTATTAAAGTAACCCTGTCAAACCGTAGAAAGCGCTAGTTTTAACTTAAATTTAAATATTAAAAAGAGAAACATAATAAGTGGTAAAAAGGAATTTCTGGCAAAAAGAAAAATCAGTATCTCGGTTTTTGTTTTGGTTTGGTTTAGTTTCTTTCCCCTGAAAATTACCCACGATATTAAACAAGCAAAATGTAGGAACATTTCTTGCAGTGTTTCAGCAGGAAATACGTAGTTTTGGTTGTATAAAACGACAGTGCTCAGGAAGGTAAATGTGTTGAATTACTCCATTAATGGAAAGGAGATGGCAATACAGTAGTTTTCCCCCAGGCACTGAGTTTCACAGGTGCTGTAATCATGGTGGGCTACAGTGATAATATTGTAAATCCAAAAATAACAATTTGCAATTAGATGCATTTTTGTGTGAAATATTATAAATCAAGGAGTGGAATTTGTCAGGTATCAATTCCCTAACAACAAGAATGTTTATCTAAAATACAAAAACCTCACAGCTGAAATTGCTATTTCCTCATGTTTTCACTCAGTTCACAAGAGAAATATTAAAACACAGTTCCTAGAAGGAAGCTTTTTGATTTGTTGTTGCATTCCTTAGGAAGCATTTGTTATGGAGGCATATTTTTGACAATATCCATACCTTTATGTGAGTGCTTTCTAAAAACAGTCAGTTTGTCATGGGGGATGGCACTATATTGGTGGTGCCTGTCATTTGCCCTCTGGTTCAGGAGGGGTAGAGTTGATGGATAATTAAGGGAGCTCTTGTGAAGAATTCTGCACACCCATCACTCTTGTTCAGTGAGAAGTGTTTCTTCCTTTAAGAGAGGATGCTGGTGTTAACTGCAGCATACTAGCTAGGTATCACTGAATTTCCTTTGATAATGCTAGGAAATGTGCTGTTGAAAAACATGTAACTGAGAAACTGCAGTGATAAAAAAGTTACCTTACCCATGTCCTAATATTGGAAATCACAACTTTCCCGTGAATCACACTTTGTGAATTTAAATGTTGCAGATCTTGTTTTTTTTGCTGAAGGGAGAGGTGTTTGTTTTGAATACAGATGTAAAATTACCAAATGATCTGGCTTCCCTGGAGAAGTGAGGTCTGGCCTTAGGAAGGTGCCCTAGAAGCATTACAGAAGAGCTGCAGCTGAGCTGTGATGAGGCAGCTTCCCCTGTCACCTGTCTCTGAAAGACCATTCCTGCGCCCATGCTGACTGTGCCGGCCATGACATGACCCCTCAGCTCTGGGGCTGAAGTGTACGCACCCTCTCTTTGGGTACATATAGGGTCAAAGTCCGAACTGTACAAGCGCTGAGCCTGTTGGAGCCTATCTGCTTAGCACCTCTTCTGGGCTGATTGAAATCTTTTAAGGCGTGACTCCTCCCTGGCTTCCTATGCGGTATTTACTCTGGGATGTCAGCTGAACGTGACCACTGGGGTAACAAGAGAGTACAGATGAGGCACTCTGATTAGTAACAGTAATGTTAATGCTACAAAACATAAAATATTTTTGTCAGATATGGGCTAATAAAAAGATCACCTTTTTACTTTGTTTCTCCTTTTTTTTAACTTGGTTCCCACTGAAAAGCAAATGATTGAACTGCTATAAAAATTCTCCCTATCAAAACATCATGCAGGGCCTCTCTCATTTTCTTTTTCTCTTCGTGGAAGTGTGTGAGTCATCCACCTACACAGCATTAATTTTTTGTATCCTGGTGAGTGCTCTGTGGATTCAGGGTTGAAATATAGGGTACATTCAAAGCTTGGGGTTATGTTTTCTGTTCCTCGTGGCCCACCCAGGGAGCCTGGGCCATGGAGGACAAGATGATGCAGCTCCCCAGAGACTGCATGATGCCAGGAGTGGGGAAGCAGAGTTCAGGTCCAGGTCTCACTAAATACAGTGATCCTGGGTTATTCGCCACCAGAATCTGTGAGGTGTGGGACCACCCCCATGATCCATCTTGTGGGGTTGCTCAGAGGAGTGAGACCCCCAGGGACAAGCAGTTTGTTTCCCTGGGTGATAGTCCCAGAGACCTGGCTGTGGGAGTGGTTGACCTCAGGCTAAGGTTTACTACACTGTATGTTCCTGTTGCCTGAAAGTGGTTTGGTTTACTGGAATGCAATAAAAATGCTAGTGCTTGAACATAAAATGTAGGTGAAGAAGCATGGTTAATGTGTGAAGTGTTAACCAGAGTCAGGCAACAAATGGCTGTGGTGGGTGCAGGAGTCTCCTGCCAGCCTCTGAAATGGAAAAAAGTTTCCATTCAGTGTGGCTCTGAGTGACATCCAGGACACAGAAGGAAAACAAACAGTAACTATTATCTTCCTGCTGAAGCAGCTCCAAAGTGAATATAAACACTGATTGTTTAGAGACCATCAATTAAGCTAAGAAGTATTTAGAGCAGGTGCAGAGGAGATAATGAATGAAAGGAGAACTTCATCGTCTTGTATGTTTAAAACAGTTTGGCTTTTTGATGTTTTGTTTACTGGGAAAAGTATTGAATTGATAGTTGGAGCCTGTGATTCATTTATGAATAGTTTTTAGTTTAATAAACACAGTGCAAATATCAAGATGGAAGGTCTAAATGATGGGAACTTTAATGCCGGAGGATGTTTTATTTATGACTGCAGTAATATTGAAAGAACATTTGAACATATGGATAGAAGTTTATAGACTTTCTTGTTAACCTTTGATTTATTGAAGTTTAGTTATGCAACCTTTCATTACTTAACTCCCTAGTGGTGTCTAGAGGCATTGCTGAGAATGAGGCTTTCTTGTGTTAGTCACTTTGTATGGATGTGGTTCCTGGGAACTTGAAAAGCCATTTCAGACAAAGGGTAAGAGAAAAGGAAGCATTCATTATCTTTACAGAGAAGAATCTGAGAAATAGAGGAGCAAGGGACAGAAATTTTACAAAGAGGCACGCTGCCTCTACCAAAAGAAAATTTAATTGGCTTTTCATAAAAGAATCCTGCAGATGAAACAAGAAGCTGAGCCCTCATCTCCCAGTAGTAATTGAGGATAAATGTGGATCAATGTAGCTTTTTCATCTCTAATCTTGGCAAAGTCATATATGTCCCTTCCTAAAATAGGTAACAGTATGAATTTATCTTTTAGTTTGTTTTTAACAACTCTAACCCTTTGTTCTTCCAAGATTTGGCTGTTAGTATTCTGTACTTTCACGCTTTCCACACTTTGTTCTCTCACCGAAATTTGAAGCAGCTTATAATTGGTTTCGTAGCTTCTTGGTTTCTGTTCTGGAAAGGCAGCTTTACTATTCAGGGCTAAAGGTGGTAGAAGGAAACACTTCGGGTGTTAATCAGAAGTGCAGCCCTGGTTTACTGAATAGCCTAGGGAAAACCACTTGATCATTTGGCCAGCTTAGTTATTAAACTGGTAATACCAGACCACTAGATCCTCTCTCCAAGCCGACCATCCCCTTGGTAAATATATTACCATGTTAAAACAAACTACTACTAACAGAGGTGCAGCAACTCTATAAGAAATGGGCTTGTGAGCTGCCACGGCACACAGAGCACACCTGCATTACAAGAGGAAGACACTGATATCGGGGAGCTCTCTGCACCACTGAGGCAGTACAAAGCAGAGGAGTAGTGGTGCCTTCAAGGCAGCATATGGCATGGGGGTGCGAGGGCACTGTGGTGCAAGGTAACGCTGATGCAGGGACATCTTCCAGCACCTCCTCCTCATCCTGAACAACTCTGCATGGTGGCTGGGAGAGGTCTGGCAGAGATGTTGTATGATACATCCTATTTCATACCTCTCATCTTGTGAAAGCTCCCTCTTGATAAGTCCAGCCAATCTGCCCAGAGTGACTAGAAGATGACATTGTTCCCTATGGGAGAGAGGAGTTGGAGGTGAGGCAAGGAGGCTAATGCCAAGAAGCTTGAGGTCACCGCGGTTTTTTAATTTTTGTCCATTCATTAACGATGTCTCTGCAAAATCCCAACAAGATACTGTCTAGTACGAATTACTGAGAAGGAAGACTTTTCAATACTGGGCAGGATTTAAAAGAAAAGAAATCAACTGCTGATACCAGCAATGAAGCAAATGTTCCCAGTGACTTTGTAGAGTCAGAAAGGTTACCTGAGAGCCCTTTTGTTGGCCAAGGCGGAAGGATGACATGAGGATGAGTCTTAGGCTAAACAGAAGCTGAAGCCTCATGGACTGGTTAAATTACTTAAACATCACTGTATCTGTAACACAAACAGGCATGCATAAAGAACTGTATGTTCCCATGTGTCTTTACTATGGTTAAACATATGCCTTTATTAATGTAAAAAAGACAGAGTTCTATTTCAGTCAAGCATAATATAGTTTGTTGTTAAATTCACAGTTACACTGAACATGTATTTGTACATTTGGTTTTAGTTTATCTCAAACTGCCTTGCCATTTGTTTTTAGTTGATCTCAAACTGCCTTGCCATTTTTAGTCCTTAAATATTTATAAAATCTATAGAACTCCCCCTTTTTTCTTTTCTTTTACCAACCAAATGATTCAGTGATGCTTATCTAGTGTATTTTTATAAAACACATAAAATTTTTACATAAACATAACTACAAACTCTCTCTGCTAAATCCTGCTAATGAAGAACCCTGTAAGAACAGATCAGTTTTCCTGTATGTATAAAAGGAAGAGAGAAACAGGAGCGAACTATTTAAGTTTGTACTTTCAGTGTGTTTTATTAAGTTTTTTAACAAGAGATGTGATGTTTCTTTTTTAACAAGAGATGTGAAACCACACAAGCAAGACAATGTTTTATGTATACTGGTAGTTGTTTTGAGTTTGTTTTTGAATGTAAATATGAATTTAATTAGCCCTTGAATAAAATATAGGGGATAAATATACTATCACTGCACACCAAGGTGCCCTTTGAAATAAAAAGGGATTTCTTAAAATTTCTAGCAGGATGTGTTAGCCTAGATGTGGATTACAAATTATCCATATATGATAATGTAACTATAGATATCTTGCAATGTGAATTTACAAAATACTCTGCTAACTGACATGAGGATATTATTCACTTCTAAAATTCAAGCACTAATTATTTTGCTTACCAAAGTGCCAAATTATTTTTCCCCATGCAGATGTACTTGTAAGTCCTCAAACACTAAAACAATTAGGGAAATAAAGCTAAGATTAAAATTGTCTTAAAATTAGTTTCCTGGTATGATTTTAATTAAATTATAGAGGAATTTTTAATGGATATTCCATTGAGAAGTTTATTGCTCATGCTTTTTACTGTCTGTCATACAACAGTTCAGCATTCTTTTAATTTGCATAATTAACTTAGATTTGTATTGCCTTTTCAAGATACTTTTCTAAGCCTTGAGGATTTTGGAATACAAATACCATTTTAATTTGTTTAATCTATAAAAATTGTAGGCACTCTCTTTCTTTTTTTTACCCCCTTCTCTCTTTCTCTTTATTTTTTTAACCAACCACAGTTAAAAATAACTTTAACTTTGATGCTCCCTGTGACCCTCCCCCTGAAATATGACATTAACAGGTTTCAATTTGAAAAGTCACATAAGGACTTTTTATTACCATTTCATCCTAGGAACTTTTGTTTATTGAAGAAAACACCACGGTGTGATGGAGCCTCAAGAGCCCTGAGCAGGTGTGGCCTGACATGAGGCACCAGGTATTACTGGTGCCTCACAGGAGGGCTGATTTTGGGGTGAGAGGGAGCAACCCTGAAGCTTAATTTTCTTCCTCCACCTTTCTGTAAATCATGGCACATGACCTTTTGGGATTGAGTCACCAACTGCTGATGATGTGCTTTCATTTGGTACTAAGCCATCATGCACCCTGGAAGAGGAGAACACAGCCTCTGCCACCTGGTTTTGCTGCAATCACCTATGCAGCCTGATTAATTCCAAACTAAACTTAGAGGATAGGCTCTTCTTGACAGGAATCATCTATTTGTTGAAAAATTTCTGGTGTTCTTATGGCTTGACATAGATACAACGTGGACTTCTCATTTTCTCACTCTTTGGATGCTCAGATTACACAAGGTGGTTCCTCCATTAGATGCCACTGGTTGTTTCGTGGTGCCTTCAGTCACTCCTGCTGTGTTAAATTGAAAGTAATTAACTTTTAGGAGGTGTGTTTGTTATAAAAAGCAGTCTCTCCATGTGGGTGTTAGCTCTTTGTTCTTAACAGACTGAGGAAAACTCCCCCCCCCCCGCCCCGTTTGCATAGCAGTATTGGAAATGCAGAGCAGTGCAAAATCTATGGAGGGTGCATGTGAGAACAAAAAACTGTATACACCTCTCTTCTCACTCTGAAATCAAAAGGATTTTTACCTTCATATAGGTAATTTAATTTGGGTCCCTGGGATTTGAGAAACCAAACATCTGGATAAAGTTTATCTATTATTCGTGGCCATGTTACAGGAAAAAGACAGTTTCTTTCCTTAAATTTGGAAGCAGACAAGGTTATAGAGCTGGCCGTGGCTCCTAGACCTATGAAAGAGGTGTGGATAAATACCTGGGTTTTTTTGTGACTGAGCAGGAACCAAGCTATTACATAGACGCAGTTGCTATTCAATCCGTCTGTGGTGTTAAAAGAGAGAGATGAAGGGAAATGGTCTTTCTTCAGCTTGGACTGAAATTCATCTCTGAACAAGGGGTCAGCAGAAGGCCAGGGCAGGTCTCTGCTAATGGGGAAGGTTCTTGGGTGCTGGGGTGTGACTGAAAAGGTCCCGGGCATGATTTTGGTCTGGCAAACCAGCACTATCTTCCCTGCTCCCAGGCATGGCTTGAGTGCCAGGATGAGACAGGGATAACCCCTGTAAAGGGTTATGCCTGTCGCCACCCTGTTTCAGAGGGCAGGAGAATTTAACAGTGTGAATGTGAGTTATTCCATGCCTGTTGGGCTTGGTGCCGGAAAACAGTCCCAGGCTCGTTTAATTGACTCATATAATTGTAGGCACCATGTCCCAACAAAGCATTAAGCAAACAGGGGAATTTACCCTTTCTGGATATTTCAGCCCTAGTGAGGCAATGAATAGCAGCGGTGTACCTGGTGAATATTTTACTATACAGGTTATTGAAAGTACCACTGCTCTTGGCTGCACCCACAGTGCTTGTGTTATAAGAGACTGCAAAAACTAGTTTAGTCAAGAAAAAACAGTAGGTGGGATTGGAGCTCTATGCTGTATTTAACTGAGAAGATAGTATGACCTTGTAGTCTGGACTGGAGTGAAGGAGACAGGGATCACTACCTGGCTTCATTATTGACTCTCAGGGTGACTTCGAGCTAACCGCTTCACCTTCAGCCATTAGAAGTGAGCAATGAGTTTTCCTGGTAGCTGGACACACTTCTTCACATGTCATAATTCAGTCCCTAAAATGGTGGCCTACCGTATACCTGAGCCTGTAATTTTTTCAGGTTTAAATCTATAACATAGAATAGATCATAATGGCACTTTCCCCCATCCTTTTTATGTCTGTTCTAATGCACTGTAAGTTTCCCGTAACCAGAACTGCTTTTTACTCTGTGTACCTGGTAGACAGTAATGATCCAAAACATCATTTCACAATCACACTTGCATCATACTTTGGCTGACAGTGTATACTACTTATCCTTAAAATAGTATTCATGTTATTTATATTAACAATATCATATATATTTATAACCTATGCATATAAAATAACATACAAATAACAAAAAAATGTTTGAATCTGTAAAACAGACTTCATAAGCAATGAGAAAAACAAATGTATATTTTAATAATACACTTTACACAACAATAAACTGTTAACAGCTCAGCTTTTATAAAGGATTAGAAAGGAATTCAAGCAGGTGTGGTAAATTATAGGTTGAAAGGAAAAAACCCTATAAAAATACAGACTCCTTATTGTTTAATTTCTACTGAATTTCCAAAACTTGAGTTAAGGCTCAATTTACATTTTCATTTAAAGAAATTTTTCAAGGTCTTATTAAATAACTTCAGGTTATAAGTTAGCAAGTAAGCTATATGCAGATACAATTTTAATTTTGTAAACCTACTTTAAATGAGACACTTCTCACCAGTGAAATTCTTTGTAAAACAATGACTGCGATAACCTTAAAACTGCTTGAGGATTAAAATTTTTCTTGGGTTTTTCCATTAGTAAAAGGGATTTTTCTATGATTTTGGCTAGATTTCAAGTGTGGCTGCACACTGTTGCTGCCCATAGTGACTGCCAGACATCACGGGTGTGTGAGAACCCTGCTTGGTACTCAGAACGTTAAGAAGTGGATGGGTGGCAGTAAGCTCCTCAGTAGCCTGGAAATGCTAGCTGGTTACTAGCAACAGTAAAAGCCTATTTTTGTGAAGCTTCAAAATAGCATGTCTATTTTTGTTTTACCCTACTGTGATGCTTACCATTTTTGCAGTTATTTAAAGTCATAAGGACTTGCTGCATTGGCTTGCTTAAGGTGGACAGGTAGCTCAGCCGGAGAATTGGTCTAGTCTTCCATAGCTCTTGGTGATAAAACTGTATTGCCTGTTATGGGTCTGGATGCAATGCCAGTTGGTCTAACTAAAATGATCTTTACAAATGTAGTTTCTCACACTTAAATGTTTGGAGCCTGATCTTACATTACTCGTCTGTCCTGTCTTAAACTCATTGAAAAACCTAACTACGCAAAGAATAGAAAACTGAACCTTTTGAGAGCAGTGGTTCCCTAATAGCAACAAAATGCATTCTGTATTTTTTTTACATAGGATGTTTCTCTGTTCATGGAAAAATGAAATCTGAGAGATCTATAGACTTCATCTATAAGGTAGCAGTTACATGCTTAATTATATTTAACTGGAAAACATAGTATCCATAGAACAACATCACAGTTTTCTCAAGTTAGTTTAACATAGACCTGCTGACCTCATTATCACTCTAAGTGTCCTTCCTAAATCCTCATGTGGAATAGGAACTCCTGTTTGCAGCAGAGAGCCAAAATTAGGAAATATAACAAAGCAGTGAAAGAAAAGGAGGTTATGTCCATACGATGTAAGACAGAGACAAAGAAGTAGCCTGGCACAATTTAATGAACTTTTGTCTGGATATGCTTCCCTTTTCATGATCTATGATACGGAAGGAGCTCAGCACAGTATAAAACCAACAAAAGTCTTCCCTACATGCTTTACTTTTTATAGCTTCAGTCTGAAATGCACTATACAATTCAAATATACTGGCAGATGCCAGTGGCTGCTAAAATCTGTAGAAAACAGTACTACAGAAATATTGTTTGGTTAAAAGAATTGGAGAAATGAGTCACAGAAGCAAAGACAAATTTAAAGATTTGTATAAGGAAGAAAAAAGAAAGGAAAAACACAATTGAAAGGTAAATTCTTAAACCAAACCTTCATGTCCAGAGTCCTTGAAGATTACCAATGAGTTCAGAAAGAACCTGATTTTGTCCATGAATTGATAGAAGAGTGGAGCCTGGTTTAAACAGCAGAAATTGAGTGAAATGGAGGACCATGAAGGGCATGACAGGTGAAATGAGTACCAGGCACAAAAATGTGCAGGTCATATCTACAAGAAGGATGGGAAGGGAGAAGGTTCTGCAAAGTCGTCTAGAGTCAGCCCATGGAGAACCATTTAGAAATAGATGGGCAGTCAGCAGAGGCCCAGAACAAGAGACAAAAGCATAGGATGAGAAAGCTCTAGCAGGCAATAGCTCTAAGATGCTGTGCTCTCCTGATGACACAACAAAGGCATCCAAAGACATAGTATTTGCAGAAAAGAATTTCCTTTGTATGGATACATGTGTAACACTGACATCGTTAACTGAAATTAGGAGTGACATAGTTGTACATCTCTCCACAGGTAAAAAGAAGCATGGGCTAGGCCTTGCAATCTTATAACATATAAACAGAAAATACTAAAAGTTTATCCTGATGTAATTTAAATCATGCTGTTTATGGCTCAGTCACTTAGGGAAGAGAGATTCTTCTTTCTTTAGAAAGCAAAATGTCATGACATCATTATTACCCAGGAATGCAGGGCACACCGAATTTGTGCTCTTGAGCCATGTGTGTCTGCAGAACTTCTTTTGCTGGTAGATTCCCATGGAGAACTCCCATGTCCACATCTCATACTTTATGCAAACACAAATAAGATCAACACAAAGTTGTAAAAAAGGCAAGTTTTTTGCCCTTCTCTGCTACCAGGAGAGGAATTTTTCTCTAAGACTATGTGTCAAAAAATGGCATGACCAGACAGGCGAGCTATGGAACTCTAAAATCCTGTTTTCCATCACAGTACTATGGCTGCTGTTTGGGGTTCTCTTGCTGAAGTGCCATGTAAGTGTAACTGGAAGTAGCTTATTGCAGGGGAAGGGAAAGTGGGCTGGCTCTACGTGTTCAGGCCAGTGACACTGCCCCAGCACTTGCTCAGCTTAAGTACATTAGAGATGTTACATTACAAACTACAGCCAAGTAAGTGCTAACAGAATGATCTGAAGGAAACCATGAAAGGATATTCAAGAGTACTCTTTTTTTAAATTTTTTATTTTTTAAAATAGTCTCAATATAACATCTATTTATAATAAAACACATATTTTGACAGGTCAGAAAATATTATTTTAAAAGGGTGACTAGACTTACTGTTGGCTTGGGCTGTCATTTCCTTTTTATTGTTGCAAGGATATTTCTCTGCCTTTCTTTATTAAACTAGCTTAATTGAGAACCCAAATAGTACCCCTGAGACAAGCATAGGGGCTGATGGCAGCTGCATATTAGAGTCAAAATCATCCTGTTATCAAAAGTAAATCATGGTCTTTCTCATTCACAGAGTTTCTTTCCAGTGTTTTCTCTTTTTTTTTTTTATTATGACTTTTCTTCTATATGAAGACTTGACAACTGATAATGAAAATCATTTATAGTTCAGATTGCCTGGAGAATGAGAGGGAGACAAAGCTGACTGCATTTTAGGAATTCAATGTTTGGGAGGGTATCGTGATCAAATGCATGTATTAAATCCACACTGCACAAAAAGGTGATTTTTAGAAGAAAGAAACAGGAAACTTTTAAGAACCTTTTATTGGTGGTTATGTGTGAAATGCAAAAGGCGGTGCCAGCTCAGTATAGCTTTTGTAGAAAATAACTGATCACTACTGATGTGATCAGTGTAAATACTGAAACATTCATAAAATTCAAATGTCACTGAGACATTTGAAAGCTGAGACTCCTGTTTTTCAAAGCAGGAGGAACTGATCTTACAAAAATATTCTTTCAATGATTTCTCTTAAATGGGAGTGCTGTGGTTTGAGGTGAGAAAATGACTCTTGCAGATAATTTATTGCCAAAATAGGAGGTTTTTCTCCTGCTCAAACTGTTCATTACAAGTATTATTATGAGTCACATTTCTATTACACCAGACAATGCTTAGTTTTGTAAATGAAGCAGGCCAGCATCAAAACCAGCATGACAAATGTGGAAAATATATATTCTGTCTTTGTAAGGACTGTGAATAACAGTTATGGGTTATTAGGCCAAATACTGTTATTCTCTGTGCAGTACAAAAGAGAGGAAAGCCATTCAAGAGGACAAAAGAGTAGGTGGGAGGAGAGGCCCATGTGGTCAGTGTGGCTGGTATTACCCGACAGTTGTCTTGCCTTCAACAGCTCATTTCTCAGTGGAAATGTACTCTGTCCTGACCATATGGAGTAACCCTCCTGAAGAGTCTATACCCTTTTAGGACATATGTGGGTATACATGCTGTCCACCCACCGGCATCATACGTAGAGCAGCTCTGAGACACAGCAGAGGAGAGGCTGAGCAGCACTACATGGAAGGATGTTTGCACTCTGGATGACATGGGATTCAGGGAGCTGGAATCAGTTTCCTCGCACAGGCTTTTGGTGTCTGCGCTCCCTCTTTCTCCTTCATGTGGCTGCTGTCTTCCCCCTCTCTTCTCACTGGATTGGGATGAAACAGAATGCCATTCTGCTTTATTTCTCCTCCATCCGCCTCACCACATCCCCATGTCAGATGTGGGACTTCCCATTAGGATCACTTTATCCCATCCTGCAGTTATCGTCAAGGGGTGGAGAAAATGTGTCAGTCATTGAGATACTCTTTGCAGGAGAAGTGGGGAGACTGCTGTGTCCCACAGAGATACAGCCACCTTCTGGAATATATGACCTCTGACATAACAGTCCTTAAAAGGGTTTGATTATTCCTGCTTCAAGCAGGAGGTTGGCCCAGATGACCTTCTTGCCTAAATCCATCTATGGTCTGTAATTCCATGGTGGCTGTTGGGAGGAAAAAAACCCCACTAAACCCATGAAAAACAAGATAAAGATACATGAAAGATAAGGACATATAATTTGCAGCTGTTAAATATTAGTATGATGAGGCAGGATTATTGTTGCAGTACTTTCCCGGGGAATGAAAACATAGCACTCCTGAGCGAAGCCTGTGGTGGGAAGCATTCCCAGTATGTCACACAATACTCCTGAGACATTAATGATTTGATTATTCTCAGAACTTCAGCCACACCACGTTGCTTAATTAAATAATGTAAACATATACATGCGGTATCTGTGCTCACCATTTGGGGAGGCTTTTTCAAAGCAGGTGGTGCTTGAAGTGGGAATTTTGTCAGTGCGAATTCTAAACATGAACCGGGAATAAGGTTACAGTTTTGAAACATCTGTAATCATTTATTTGTCATATAAGTTAATTGGCTGTGTATGGATTTTAAGCAGTTGACTCCTTTTCTGCTCTGTTCAGATATATTGCATGTTTTTCATTTTTAAAACCTTTATAGTTTTCCTGAAGTTTGTAGTAACAAAACCTGAAATCCATCTAAATTATGTGCAAGATTCAGTAACATAGCTATTAGCATAGTTAAAATCTGCCTACTTTTTTTTTTTTTTTATATATATGTCTCTGGTGAAAAGATAAAATGGGTATCAATATAAGTTAAGACCTAGCTGTATGGCTTTTAGGTAATGTAAAAATGTAGAAGAAAACTAGTGGAAAAGCATCCTTCATTTCCCCTGCATGGGAAAGAAACCTCTGCATAGTTGTAGTCCAACCAGAAAAGTAGAGCATTATTCTTACTACAAAATATAAATTGGCTCTAGGGGTTTGAGGTCAAATTAAGCAAAATAAAGACCTTGTGGTACTAAATCAAAGTGTGTACAAGAGGGGTTTTCCATTCCTAAACACAAATTAGTTTTGAAATAATTTGCGTCAAAATTACAGATTTTGGTAGATGAGAACAGTATCTGTGCAGACAGACAAAGACTTTTTTTTGATCCTTTCTGTTGGTCTATGGTCACTAGTAATAAATAATTGCATTTTCTGTTTTCCAGGGGTTAAAATACTTTCTTATTCCTCAGTCCAGTCCCTTTCTCCTACTGTTTTTCTCTTTTCTCTGCCTATAATCCTGTGCTGGCTGCAGTGAAAGATGATGTCTTCAGCTGTGCCACTTCAATTTTCATAAATCCTTCTTTCCCTTGAGCAGCAAGATGATTGATTCCTTCTCTTTAAATCTAAACCTCACAGCTTTCCTTGTCTCAATTTAAGTATATCTACAGTCATTTTAAATAGAATAAAATGTGTCCTACCTTAGCACAACATGATCTCCTTCCTGGACCTCTCTTTCTATTTGTGTTTTAATTGGCAGTAATCTGAAACTAAACAGTCACTTATGCATAGTGGGGGTATGGGATCCTATGCACATGGGCTTATGGAGTCTGGGAACTTTATTGTATTCAACATTGAACTGTAAGACAGTGAGGGAAAAAACCCTGACAACTAGGTGCCTCATATGAAGTCAAGAAACAAAGCCTTTCATTGTAGGTTTTCCAGTTCCTACCAAAGTAGATTGACGACACTAATAAACTGATTCCTGTTTGGTGGTTCACATGCAATATGTAGTTATGAACATTTTGCACCATTGTTGTTGCCTCTGGCAAGCTCTCAAGAGGGCCAAGGGTGTTGTGGAAATGAAAAGGCAATGAGCCGAGGCGCTTGTCCTCAGCTGGGTCTCAGGCATGGTAACTGCAAGCTGTTAAAGGGCCTGTGCTGCTGCTCATCAGACTAGGCAGCTTGAAAGGAAAACTAATTTCACCATGCTGTGTCTCTGGTCTCTCTCCTGGGTGCTTCCAGGTAGGGTCTTGAACTCATTTTTAGAATAAGTTAGAATTAGCACCTTTTTTTTTTTTTTTTTTTTTTTTGAGGTGTTGAACATTAGTTAATTTCACAGGCATCTAAGGGAATGGCAAACTGATTCAATAGCTCTTCACTGCATGAATTTGAGCTGACTTTTGGTGAGGCCCATGTTTGGTCTCCATCAGTTTCTGTGGTGTGTGAAATCAGATTCTACCTGACACTCAGAACAGGAGTGTATTTGTCAAAATCTTTTGTTGTGAGCTTTCTTGAACCTTTTTAATTATTTTGTTGGGTTTTTTTAATGAACTTTTCAATGCATTATATGTAAGGATGGTGATTAACTGAGATCCTAATATGCTCTAAATCCCATCTGCTGGTGAATAGCTGAAATTATGAGGAGATGAGCTAGGTCCTCTTGCTGCCTGGTAATTGATCTGGAATATCATATCTGCCATTGAGTGTTTGTATTCTCTGGAGCGGCTGATGACTTTGTGTCTGGTAATAGGACAAAATCAACCACCCAAAACATTTCAAACTATCAGCTAGAATTAGTGATTACCCTCTGCAAGAGCACAGCAATGAATCTGCTCTATTCCTCTTTGGTCTCTCTGACAGCTAGCAGCAGAGACACTCTAAATGTAATTGTTATGACTAGTGTGTGCCCATGCCTTTTCTCCCTGCTATTTGTTCATTAAAGATTAGTGCTTTCTCTCACTGAGATTGTTTAAAAGCTGCTGCTTTCAGCATCTTAGTGTTTGTCTTTCTCATGTTAATACTTAAAACTTTTACACTCTGTTCCAGCTATTAGCTCCCCTTAGAGTGTATTCTTGGTTAATCCTTGGAATGCTTCCCTGAATTAATATTACTTTCAGTTTTAATATTGAAATTAAAGATTAGGAAACCAGAGTGTAACAGTGAGCAGCATCTGAGTTTGCTCTGGACTCTCAAATAAATGGGCATCAGCAAGAGCTGGAAATAATTTCTCGGTTCTCTGTCCTGTCCGATACTTGCTCACAAATCTCTGCAAGAACATAGGTTTCAAAGCATTAACACTTGCTAGTTTTTCAGTACTGGTCATATTTCTTAACTGTATTTCACTCAAATGGTGAGTCACAAGTAAAATCGTTGGCCTGTGCCACCCCTCCGCACTGCAGGCTGAGCTGCTGTGCATGTGCTGCTGATTGGTCCTGCACGTGCATGAAGACCATCCCTCTGCTAGAAGTCGTGTTTTTACCTCTTGTGCTCTGTGCAGAACATGCCTACTTGGGGTTCTGAGGTGCCTGGGCCAAGAGAGGTCAGCTTTTCGTGTCTCTGTGTCCATAACTGTAAAATGTGAAGGCCAATGGGAAAGCCTTCCTTTGGGAAGTACCCCAAGAGCTGTGGAGGAAACCTTGGGAAGTCCCTGATGAGGCTTTCACAGGCTTGGTGGAGCATTGCTTTAGGGCCTTTCAGTGCTTATGTTTCTACCAGTGGGATTTACTGGGGTTTTATATTTTCTGTTCTTGGGAATAAGAAGAATGATAAAGCTATGAGTCTGCTTGTGCTTTAAGGACATTAATTTCTACCATTAACTTAAGTAGGATAGCCGAAACATGTATTTATATATTGTTAACATTTTTCTAAAGTATGAAACCCTACCAAATGTATATATCTATGAACACTCTTGCTGAAAGCAACAATTTTTGAAAAGAAAAAGAAAATATTGACCAAACGTTTTTAAATTATGAATGAAATTAATCAATTACCTATTTTTATAATTAGTCTTTCAAAAATGACATGACACTGCATGACACTGAGGTGAGAAAAATTTTTTGGAGTTTAGACTAATTACGGAGATTAGATGCATTGGTAGAAAACAATGCTTTGCTCTCAGAGGTCAGAATCATGTATGATGTTCTATACTATATATTCTAAGCAAAAGGAAGGGGAAAATGATAACAGGTTGAAAATAGATTTTGTTTCATTTTTTAAGCTGTTTAGCAACTGATGTAAGTATACCAGGACCTAAAGTTCCATTAGTAATACAGTGTAAATACATCTTTTCCATTTGTTATGAAGAGATATTATATAAATCAATGGAAAGACAGAAAAAATGTTTTCATTCTATAGCATGGGAATACAAGTCAAATATTTTGTTAGGAAGCTGTAGCTCAATAACGTCCTGTGTGAATTCTATGAGTTTTTTTCAGATGTCTGGATTATTGCGTTAGAAGTATTCTTTGATGCCAAATTGTGGAAAACAAAAATTCAACGCCACAAGTCAAAGAACCTCTATGAAAATGAGTTTCTAGAACCAGAAACTTTCAGCAGCTTCAACTTTTTCATTGGAACAGGTGTTGGCCCCCAGCTTCCTTGCAAAGCCTTCCACATGCAATCCATCACAGAAAGTTCAAAGTGGCGTTGGTTTACGCAACATTTTTAGGGATTTGTAACCTGCTCAGGAAGGTTTTAACTGCTTATTTGAAATATAGATCTTTATTACAAAGAATGCATGTTATGTATATAATGTGGTTGTGTGTAATGTGCTGAATTCTCAAAGGTGTGTTTTGCTTCGTCTACATTACTTAAGCAGTCCTTTTCCCTTATAACCTCAACCTCTACAGTCAGGTTAAGAAAATCCTGCTCCTCTCCTCAACTCAAAAAAGCCAAACAAACCCCAAACCTTAGGTCAGGCGTTTCCTTCTGTTGGAACAAACATGAAGTTTTCTCATAATTTAAATGATTACTGAAATGCAAAATAACAGATGCTTTCTATAGCGTATCTCTTTAGCACTATGAAAAACATTATCAAAAGACAGATAACCTGGGAGCAGTTCCTCACAATAGTGCAATGTAATTTATAGAGCTTATTTGATGCATACGATGATCTGCCCTTTTCAGAAGTGGTAACTGTTTTGTGACAGCAATGCAAGCTCTAGTCATAGGGTCTTATTTCAGTACCTGTACTTACACTGGGCTTATTCTTATATTTATCTTATTCTTATATTTATCTAAGAATTTACTTATATTTATAAATATATTTATATTTAGTACCCTCAGAAGAGAGATGGACCTTTTAAAAGCAAATGGAGGTTTTGGAATGACTACAGTGGAGTCAGAACTACTATTATTGCCTTTACAAAGATTGTTTTTAGAGGACTATCATTCATAATTAATTTATTCACAGATAAAACCAGTTCTGTTTAAAATGCACAAACACATAAATACACATGTATATGCTGAGTCTGTTGATTATATATAAGTATTTGTAGGTTTAGTGTAGAAATCCTATTGACTTATTAAATCATTTAAATGCTATGGATATAAGGCAGGTGTGGATTTTTAGCAGCATCTGATAATCATAATGCAGTTTAATATTCTAATCGAATATTCTTGAAAATGAATTTCATCATGAGCTTGGTGAAAGGTGGGGAAGGTGTCTGCCTTTCTGCACCCCTTTTCTATCTTGATTGTGGACACTGATCTGAATTACAGGCATATGTTTTATAATGGTTATTCATTTGTTTTCTGAAAATTTAGTTAGCTTTTTTGGGTGAACAAAAAAGATACTAGAATTGAACAGGTTGAAAATTTTGCTTTTTCTATTTCTGAACATTCAAAGGAAATTTTTGAATTAATGCCTTCAGGAATTCATGGCTGGAAAAAAAATCTCATCCGATCTGTTTGAATCGACAGAATTTTTCTTTAGTTCACATCTATAACTCCCATTCTTTTTATCAGTAATTAAACACACGCAGTAAGAGAAAAATGTCACAATGTTTTGTTTCTTTGAGAATTTTGGCATGAGAATAGAGTGCATATTCATGACAGTTGGATATGTGACTGACCACAATAGCTGCAAAGGAACAATTACACTTTATTAGTTCAATAGTTTTTCTAAGAAGCAAATATCCATTGTAGCTCTGTGGCTGAATAACATACTCCAGATTCACAGCTTTGGGGGAGCACCATTATGCACATCAGCTAACATCCAGGAATAAGAACTTCACTCTCCTTCTGGTCACTCTTCTGGAAGATGACACTGACATGGGGTAGAGCAGCACTGGGAAAAGATTCTCTGCAAAGGCAGTGTGCAAGACAGCTTTGAAGTTACCTTTTTAGTGTGATGTTGCAAGTGAGAACAGTGGAAGTAGCATGGTTTATTTTTTATTCTGTAAGCCACCTCCCCATTTTTGCTAGAGTTAAGTTGCATAAAGTTCATAAATAAATCTAAGTAGCAGGGTGTACATTTGTGTAATGGATCTGGGTAACCCTATGTGTTACCTAATCCAGATCCAGATCTGATAGGATAAGGGGTAAATTTAAACTAAAAGAGGGTAGATTTGGACTAGATAGAAGGGGAAAAAAAATTCCCAGTGAGTGTGGTGAAACACTGGAACAGGTTGCCCAGGTGGTAGATGTCCCATCCCTGGAAACATTCAAGGCCAGGTTGGATGGGGCTCTGAGCAACCTGATCTAGTTGAAGATGTCCCTGCTCATTGCTGAGGGCTTGGACTAGATGACCTTTAAAGGTCCCTCCCAACCCAAACTATTTTATTATTCTACGATTACGACAGTACGAGTGCAGTTAATTTTACTGAATTGTAGCCATGTACAACTTTGGTGACTGGTTTCAGCTAGTCGTGTACTGGCTTTTTATAGCCAGAGGATAGAGAAATTCTTTCAGAGGATGCTGAATCTAGTAACAGATCCTGATGGTTGAGCAGGAATGGCTTAGTTTAGGATGGCTGATTATAGGTCACAGCACCTGGACTGCCTACCCTTCTGCATGTTCAGACAGATTAAAATTCTGGGGAGTAGGGAGAAGAAAGGGAGGAGGGAGAGAAAAGGAATACTTAAGGAAAAATGTATCTGAAACATTTTAGAGCAAAGGAGCTGCAGGAGCAGCGCCACCCATTCTCCTGATAATATTCCTGAGATACTTGCAGCAGTTTGGTGAAACTTTTAGGTGCAATGAGTAGAATAAATATGGAAAATAGAGTTCTAAAAGGAAATTTATTTTTTACAGTTTCTTGGGTTTTGTAATCTGAATCTGGCAAACGTTGAAATAGCTTGCCTTTTTGTTGCTTCCAACATTAAGTGTGGCCTTGTGTTCAGTGTGAAGCCCAAAGCTGGCTTTTTCTAACAAGGACCCTGCCAGTTAAAAGCTTGTTGTAGACAAGAGTGGTATTCTATCACCCGAACATCTCATACAACTCTGGAATTATCAAGCTGGTACTGGCTGATTTTTTTCTGCATGCTTCAGTGTCATGGAAGTTTATATTGCTGATCATAAAATAAGGATCAATATCAGCAAATTAGTAACAGAGATGTGACTTAGCAAATGATGAGTTTGCTTGTGTAACTTAAAACATGGAGAATTAATAAATTCAAGGGATTCTAGTCCTCAGGACTTTTATTTTCTTATTTAGGCATTTGTACACTTTAACTTACCAAGAGGGGCCTCCTCTACTATTATTATGGTATTTTACCTTCAGTAAATGACAGGCGTTATTGGTACATAGAGATACAGTACACATTCTCTCACTGGAAATCCTCCATTGCATGCCATTAAATAACAGCATGTGCTCAGTAGCTGTAGTCTCTTAGCAACTAACTCTGTCTCTTTCTTTTGAATTCTCCTTTTGTGTGACCCAGAGGCAGGTCTTAGACATAAACCTCAGGCCATTTTTCTATTTCCAAGACAATGAAAACTGGAATGTTTTTGGGGGCTTATATGAAGTCCATACAGTGCAAGAATATGTCCTTCTGAATCTATAGCATATATTGAAAATGAAGATATATTTGTATTTCTTAATTTAATAATTTAATAATAAATGTATTATTAGAACCCTGACAGCTTATTGTGTTGTTGGTAGTGACATGTCAACATATTTTAATATGAAATTTGTCTTTAAGAAAATAGATAATTAAAATCTGCAGATTTGGCAGTATTACATTTATGTAGAAAACGTGTAACCTCTTTCACTGATGTAGATTTTAATGTATATACTTTTTTGGTGGTTGGTTTGTTGAGTTTTTTTTTTTGTTATGTATCTGTATTTGAAACAAGGATGGACAAAGAGGAGCATTCCTTCTAGGCAGGAGATTAGGGGCTATGCTTTCAAAACAATTGGAGGTTTATATTCAGATCTTTGTGTGTATGCTCCTAAGGCTGCCATTGGATGTTTTTCTTCCTGGAGATTTTTGTTTGCCTTTCAGTGGCAATGTGTACTGGAAAACCCTTTCATTCCTAAAGAAAACTCCAGGATCAAGAAATATTTTATTAATCAGAATCTTCATTCAATTAAGGAACATAAAAGAATTACTCTGGTATGGTGGTGAATTGGTGTAATGAATCATGGCCCTTCTAAATTCCAGATACTATTTTTATGTCTAGACAGGTCTGCAGTGAGGAACATATAACAGAGTATGTCAGAATGCACCAAAGAGATTTTTCATAATAAGCTTTTTTTTTTTCTTTTTTTTTAAGAAACCAAGTCATGTATATTGTTTAGAAATCTTTCTGAAGTGACAACTCTGGTTGACTCTTCTATGTTAAGCTGATTAACTGTTTCTGACCTTTCAAAGTACATCGTATATAATCCTAGAAGACCACCAGAGTTGAAACTATTCTGTTAGTTTTGACATTCCCATAGGCTTTCTGTCTGTATCACAAGCAATCCTAATTCACTTGTTTTTAGTTAATTTGACAGGTCATTGTTAATAACATTACTAATAGCAAACTGCTACAAGTTACACATGTTTTGACAAGAGGAGTCTTCAAGACATGGCAATACCAGTTAATTAGAATAGAAGGAAAGTGCTTATTTCTTTTGCCCACAAACTGGATATCATCTTAATATTTTGGGAGTGGAGGGGAAGGGAGTATGTTTACTTCAGGAACAAACTTATTTCTGGCTGGCTGAAACCAGGCAAGAACTGAGATGGAAACTATCCTGACACCGTGATCATCACATTTAGAAAGTTTCTGGTAGCTATTTGTCAAGCAGATTTTAGGTGAATTGTCACTCCTCTAATTAGAGCTGCTGCTATTTTATCTAGCATGTTATGACTAACATTTTTTTCTGTATGTGTAACCAATTTTATTGTTGAATGGGAAATAAGAACGTGTCTGCTGAGCTATTTCCCTTCTTCAGAGGCAAAAAGTTGAGAAGATACAGATTCTTACCCAGTGAATGCAATGTAACCCAAATGTGAGACTTTTAAGAGAGAGATTCAAAAACCGTACCTGAAAAGTCCGTCAGGTGAAGCGTGGTTTGAGGAGTCATTTGAATGAATAAATATTTCATGGATGAGGGAGTCTGACATTCATAAACAGCAAATAAAGGTAAGAAGGTAGATTGGGTGTCGTTTAAGTGGGAGTAAATTTCAACGTGGAAGAGGAAGTACAGCACGGAAGTTTTGGAGAGAAGCTTGTGTAGAGATTTCTTTCTACTTCTATTCACCAACCACGGAAGCATGCAAATGCTAGACTGGTCTGAAGCCTTAAAATACAATATCTAATCAGTAAAAATGGTCCTATCCTGCTTTGAGTTTCCCAGTTTGGTATAAAACTTAGAATCTATACATGAAGAATAGTTTGGCTTTAAAACAAGAATGGAGCAAACCTTCAGAAGGAACAAACTCAGTTTGGTGCTATACTTGGAATTAATATCTATATGAGTCAGTCTTAAAGTGTCTTTATACAAGGCACTGGATCAAAGGCATATCCCATAAAATGTTCATCTATTCCTGATTAGACAAAAGCATTTGAAGAAATTCTGCATGACTGTAGCCCCTTCCTGTCACAGTAATAATCAGACCCCAAGGCTCTACTTTAAGGTCTGATTTGTGGTTCTCAGCCCCCAGTGATGTGGACCAGGGGAGTGCACAGCACCTCTCTCCATGCTTACATGCTTGGCTTGTTTTCCACTGAAAATCTCTACATGTGTGGGGAAGAGAATTGGTGCCTATAATCCAAAGAGCTACAGGCAAAACCAAATGACACTTTTCCATTTATCAGAAGTAACTGGCAAAAATGCTCAGCAATGGCTCCTGTGCCTGACCCACTGTGCCTGTAGGAACTTGATGGAAACAGGGATCTTGCCACAAATGTAGTGATGGGACTGGTGTGGAAAGCACCTGGGAGGGAAATTGGAGACAGTGGGTCCTGACATCTCTACCTACAGCGATGAAACAGACTGCACTGGCCTCAGTTCTCTCTGTCCTGAGAAGAGAAAGAACAAGCATCTCAGGTTGTAGCTGCTTTATTTGAAAAGTTTGGTAGCAAAATTTTTGTGGAAAATGCTTTCAGACAGTAGCAAAAAAAAGCAAGCTGGTGGTTACAAAACTGCATTCTTCCATTCTCTGAACTTGTCCTGGTATTGGCTGGAATAAAGTTAACTTTCTTCCTAGTACCTGGTAGAGTGTTGTGTTTTGGATTTAGGATGAGAATAATATTGATAACACACCGATGTTTTAGTTGTTGCTGAACAGTGTTTATACTGAGTCAAGGCCTTTTCAGCTTCTCATACTGCCCTGCCAGTGGAGGCTGGGGGTGCACTTCTACAGCAGGGTGACCTGCTTATTGGATGAGGGAAAGGCTGCCTACCTTGACTTCAGTAAGGCCTTTGACACCGTTTCCCACAGCATTCTCCTGGCGAAACTGGCTGCTTGTGGCTTGGATGGGCACACGCTTTGCTGGGTAAAAAACTGGCTGGATGGCTGGGCCCAGAGAGTTGTGGTGAATGGAGTTAAGTCTGGTTGGTGGCCGGTAACGAGTGGTGTCCCCCAGGGCTCAGTTTTGGGGCCACTCTTCTTTAACATCTTTATTGATGATCTAGACGAGGGGATCGAGTGCACCCTCAGTAAGTTTGCAGATGACACCAAGTTGGGTGGGAGTGTTGATCTGCTCGAGGGTAGGGAGGCTCTGCAGAGGGATCTGGACAGGCTGGAGCGATGGGCTAAGGCCAACTGTTTGAGTTTCAATAAGGCCAAATGCCGGGTGCTGCACTTGGTCCACAACAACCCCCAGCAGTGCTACAGGCTTGGGGAGGAGTGGCTGAAGAGCTGCCAGTCAGAGAGGGACCTGGGGGTGTTGATTGACAGCCGGCTGAACATGAGCCAGCAGTGTGCCCAGGTGGCCAAGAAGGGCAATAGTATCCTGGCTTGTATCAGAAATAGCGTGGCCAGCAGGGACAGGGAAGTGATCTTGCCCCTGTACTCGGCACTGATAAGGCCGCACCTCGATTACTGTGTTCAGTTTTGGACCCCTCACTACAAAAAGGACCTTGAATTACTCGAGCGTGTCTAAAGAAGGGCAATGAAGCTGGTGAAGGGTCTGGAGCACATGTCGTACGAGGAGCAGCTGAGGGAACTGGGGTTGTTTAGTCTGGAGAAGAGGAGGCTGAGGGGAGACCTCATCGCCCTCTACAACTACCTGAAAAGAGGTTGCAGAGAGCTGGGGATGAGTCTCTTTAACCAAGTAATAAACGATAGGACAAGAGGTAATGGCCTCAAGTTGCACCAGGGAAGGTTTAGACTGGATATTAGGAAGTATTTCTTTACAGAATGGGTTATTAGGTGTTGGAATAGGCTGCCCAGAGCAGTGGTGGAGTCCCCATCCCTGGAGGTGTTTAAGAGTCAGGTTGACATAGCGCTTAGGGATATGGTGTAGTTGAGAAGGGTCAGTGTTAGGTTAATGGTTGGACTAGATGATCTTCAAGGTCTTTTCCAGCTTAGATGATTCTGTGATTCTGCACAAGAAGCTGAGAGGGGATGGAGCCAGGACAGCTGACCTCAGCTGACCAAAGGGATATCCCACACCATATGACATCATGCCCAGTGTATTAACTGGGGGGAGTTGGCCAGGGGGACACCATGGTTCGAGGAATGGCTGGGCATCGGTCAGCAAGTGGTGAGCAATTGTATTGTGCATCAGTTGTTTTGTATATTCCATTATTATTATTATTATAATCACTATTATTATTATTATTATTTTCCCTTCCTTTTCTGTCCTGTTAAACTGTTTTTTTCTCAACCCACAAGTTTTACTTTTTTTTTTTTCTGATTCTTTCCCCCATACAACTGCAGGGGGCAGGGGGAGTGAGCGAGTGACTGTGTAGTGCTTAATTGCCAACTGGGGTTAAACCACAACAGTCCTTTTTGGTGCCTGGTGTGGGGCACAAAGGGTTGAGATAACGACAGATCTGACCAGAGGGTGTTAAAACAAATTTGTTATAACCATTCATTATATTAGTTTAATAGTTGCTGGTCACAATGTTGATTTATTGGCTCTGAGAGTTGTGGTGCTCGTTCTTAGAGTTGTGCTGTATAACACCTTACTTGCTGTATATATTCCCTGTGCTGCCACTTATCATCCATGGGAGTTGGATTAAGGTTATTGCTTTGTTGTACTATGTAACACTGGTTTATGGTATGATAAAATTATCAGTCATGGGACTAATCTGGTATTTGTACTCAGCATTGCCATCATCTTCATACTTTGGGAGCCATCTCTCGGAAACTATTAATAATTACACTCTTCACCTTTTCTTCTCGGACAGCCAATGTATGGGGGAGACACCTTCCTTCACCTTCCCACTTCTCCTCCAGGCTAGTTACAATAGCTCTTGAGACTTTTGAATATCCTTGGGATGTTCAAACCACCACGTTCCTATTGCTATGTCTCCTGAATATGTTTCAGGTCTTGTTTGGGCTTAAACAACTATTTAAGAGATTTGCCCCAAGGCTGGACAGTTATGAGTGTTAGGGTATGTGGGATAGCATGGGTAAATGGGAGAGTGGGTACCTCCAGTGTTTTGGAGCTTCACTGCTAAACAAGTGTAGAATCCTGAAACACTAGTAGAATATTTGGAAAAAGTATGCTATCACCCTGGCAATTCCAGGGAGACACAAATCACTGCAATGTGCGGGGGCCTGGCCCATGCCTACCGAGCCCTGTTCAACACTATTCAGTACACTCAAGGGGAAGAGAATGTCTCTGAATCTGACAATAAAACAACAGGCACTGCAGTTACTCCAACCTCTGCGATGGGCACTGCAGCTGAACCAGAGAACCAACCTGTACCGCTATCAGTTGTTCCTATACAGAAGAAGAAATATACAAAAAAAATCAGTTTGCTTCGTAAGGGATGAAGATGAACCAGGGTCATCATGAGAACAGAAGCAAGAAGCAGAATCAGAGGTAATCACCCGATCTCTATCCCAAAGTGAGCTGTGAGATATGAGAAAAGATTTCAGCCGTCCTCCAGGCGAACACATTATCACCTGGCTGATCCAGTGCTGGGGTAATGGTGTCAGTAGCTTGGAATTAGAGAGTAGGGAAGCCAAGCAGCTAGGAGCCCTTTCTAGAGAAAGGGGTACTGACAAAGCAATTGGAGAAATGACACAAGCCTTCAGTCTCTGGAGGTGACTTCTGTCAGGCGTGAGGGAAAGGTATCCCTTCAAGGAGGATGATGTATGTCATCCAGGCAAGTGGACCACCATGGAGAGAGGTATCCAGTATCTGAGGGAATTAGCCAAGCAGGAGATGGTTTATTATGACCTGGGCAATGTGCAGTTACTCATAGATCCAGATGAAGTCCAATGCACACGACCCATGTAGTGGAAGTTTGTACAGAGTGCACCATCATCACATGCCAACTCATAGGCAGTAACGGACTGGAAAGATGAAGAGGGACCAATGGTAGATGAATTGGCTGGCTGACTCCAGCAATATAAAGGAGGTCTTTCTTCCTCCCTTGCCTCGCCTGTAGAGAAACCGGTCCAGTAGCTCAAAGAGGATAGATCCTACTTTCCACCTGTATGGACCAGTGCCTCAGCTATTAGGAGTAAGCATTCCTCTGCTCAAGAGGGAGGATATAGAGGGTACACACCGCAAGGCACCCTGTTGCTTTACCCATGTGACCACAGAGAGGATGTGAAGAAGTGGGATGAAAAACCCTCCTTGACCTTAGAGGCATGAGTATGTGAGTTGCGAGGAAAAACAATCACAAAAGGGAATTCTTCCAGGAAAAATGCTGCTCCAGTTTCCAGAGGGCAATTCTTCAGACAGAGTTGAAGGACTGATCTTACTTCTGATCTGCTTGAAGGGACCTTCAATTCATTTTTACAAGAAGTGAGTAATGAATACTATGACCAGGATTAGAATGGCCATGCCTCAGGCAGGTGGAGGAAGGGGACAACCAGGTTTATTGGACTGTAGATTCGATGGCTTGGCACATCAGCGTATTGGAAGCTGGAGTGAGTCTAATGGGGAATGAGTGGCAAAAGCATCCCATTGTGACTGGCCCAGAGGCTCCATGCATCGTTGGCATAGACTACCTCAGGAGAGGGTATTTTAAGGACCCAAAGGGGTATCAGTGGGCTTTTGGTATAACTGCCTTGGGGACAGAGGAAATTAAACAGCTGTATACCTTGCCTCGTCTCTCAGAGGACCCTTCAGTGGTGGGGTTGCTGAGGGTTGAAGAACAGCAGATGCCAATCACTACCATAACGGTGCACCAGCAGCAATATCGCAGAAACTGAGACTCCCTGATTCCCATCCGTAAGCTGATATGTCGACTGGAGAGCCAAGGAGTGATCAGCAGGACTTGCTTACGCTGTAACAGACCCATGTGGCCAGTGTGAAAATCTAGCGGAGAGTGGAGACTAACAGTAGACTATCGTGGCCTGAATGAAGTCACGCCACTGCCAAATGCTGCTGTGACAGACATGCTAAAACTTCAGTACAAATTGGAGTCAAAAGCAGCCAAGTGATACGCCACATTTGATATTGCTAATGTGTTTTTCTTTGGCAGCAGAGTGCAGGCCACAGTTTGCTTTTACTTGGAGGGACATCCAATTAACTTGGAATTGACCACCCTAGGGGTGGAAACACAGCCCCACCATTTGCCATGGGCTGATCCAGACTGCACTGGAACAGGGTGAAGCTCTGGAACACCTGCAATACGTTTATGATATCATTGTATGAAGCAACACAGCAGAAGAAGTTTTTGAGAAAGGGAAGAAAATCCAGATGCTTCTGAAAGCTGGTTTTAAAGGCCAATAGATTAAGGTTATTTGAGTGTATATGTAGCAAAAGATAGGAAAAGTGGTGGTGATTAATTGGAAATGTATTGGAAAGTGTGAGACCTGAGCATGATGTGGATGGTATAGAATAAGGGGTGGATATTGTCCTGGTTTTGCCTGAAATAAAGTTAATTTTCTTCCTAGTAGCTGGAATAGTGCTGTGTTTTAGATTTAGGGTGAGAGTAATGTTGATAACACACTGATGTTTTAGTTGTTGCTGAGCAGTGTGTATATTAAGTCAAGGCCTTTTCAGCTTCTCATACAGCCCTGCCAGCGGAGGCTGGGGCTGCACAAGAAGCTGGAAGGGGACAGAGCCAGGACAGCTGACCCCAATTAACCAAAGGGATATCCCACACCATATGACATCATGCCCACTGTATAAACTGGGGGGAGTTGGCCAGGGGGACACCATGGTTTGGGGATTGACTAGGCATTACTTGTTTTGTATATTCTGTTATTATTGTTATTATTATTTTCCCTTCCTTTTCTGTCCTATTAAACTGTTTTTATCTCAAGCCATGAGTTTTACTGTTTTTTTTTCCAATTCTCTCCCCATCCTACTGCAAGGGGGAGGGGAGTGAGTGAGCGTCTGTGTGGTGCTTAATTGCTGTCTGGGGTTAAGCCACAACAGAACTGCAAGAAAATTATCCTTCTAAATCCCTCACGGGATGGATAATAATAGCGGTTTACTTTGTTATGTGTTAGGTCATGTCTTTTCTCTGATATGAGCTAGAGAGAGCTCTAGTTTATTCTATTCTCCTTCCCCTTCCTGAGCCTGTTTTCTGTTTTTGTTGCAATATGATTGCTTTCTAGTCTCTTACGTCTTAATGTCTTCATTTGTCTTATGTTTACTTTTATTATTTTCAAGAAAAGTTGTGTTAAATTATACACCTTGATAATGTTATATACCTATATCGGTATACACCTACTATAATGTTACCCTATAATATTTTTCTTTTAAAAAGGAGAGAATGAGGAAGTCAGGGTAACGATAGAGCAAATTAAGAAGGGAGACAAACTTGAATAGTAGTCTATGCCCAGAGAGTGTGCTGTAGTTTGGCATTTAAAGAAAAGAATGACTCTTGACATTGCTTTCTTTAGGTAATAAAGAAAATGCCAGTGCAGCAATTTCTCTAATCACAAGGATCGACATTTACTTTGAGATTGAGCATGCCTGTTTGTTAATTAGCATGGTGGACTTGCATTGCACTCAGCCCTGCATCTCAGCAGCCCCCTACTGCAAGATTTACATTTCACAGGGAGAAACAGTCTTGATAATGAAATGATGCTTTGCAGAGATATGTGCAGAGAAACACAGCTGGATTATGTAAATGTGATTTATCCAAAGCTGTAGCGAACGGATCCTGTTACTCAGATGCTGATCTATAATTCACTGATGGCTCTTGTGATTCCTCAGTGATTGGTATTAACTTTTAAGATCATTTATTTTTATGTATGCCATAAAAGGCTTACATCAAAGTTAATATATATCCCCTACATCTCCCCTGACAGCATTTTGCGATGTTTATCTTCTTCAGTTTTGTCATCAGTCATGGTGACGTTTTCAAAGGAGGAAGATTCGTACTGAATTCATCCCATTTAGCACGAAAATGAAGTGAGATATGTTCAGGAACTGACTTGCTCTGTTACAGTGTTAGCTGAGAGAACTTTTTACATTTTTCTTGTTACCTGGAAAAGAGCAGAAGGATGGGAAGAAGAGTTTTGCAGAAAGCTTTCTTGGTACCACTGCAGTAGCTGAAGTTTCTGAGCAGGCTGTGAAGTTTCAGAGAGATGTTGCCTTTGTTGGGATTTGCTCCTAACTCGTTTGACGCATGTTGTACTCCTCGTGCTTCACCAGGTACCCATGAAAATGAGGACTTGGATCTTTGTGCTTGCCAAAGCCAGGGCAAAGGTTGACCTTCCATCATTTTTCTGTTTCTCCCCTTTCATTCTTGGGAGGATCAGAAGATGTTTTTAGCCTGGTTTCCTCATTAAAGATTTGGTGCCTGGTCATCCTCTTTGCCATTTTCCCTGCAGCAGCTTCAAAACCTGATGGCCTGCTTCAGCCAGGCTTGGCAGAAAGATACAGCCCTCTGAGGAGATTCATTTCTACAGGGTTTATGAGAAGAATCTGCTGGGCAGAAGAGAGGGACCCATGCCTCTGCCCTGGCAAAGGACCAAGAGGCTGCTGCCAGCTGCTGCCTGCTTCTGCCCGTGCAACTCTTGACGGGTTCCAGCATGAGGATCCCTTCCCTGCCTGGGGCAGCAGCAGGGAGATTACAGCCGGGCTGAGATTAACCTGTGCTCCTGCCTGCATGGAGGAGCACAGAGGGGACAAAATGAAATCCCTGAGAAATCCTCTTCAGTAACCAGCTTTTTAATTGCTGACAAAACACAATGCTCTTCCAAGAAAATCCTGCTTGCTCTTAACCTGAACATTGATATAGTAAAATGAATAACGTCTCTGCTCCATTAAAGTAATCTGTAAGGGAGAAATAAGAACCAAACCCCCATTTTTAAACTCATCACTTTGGGGAATTTCCTGAAAGTGATTGAATCGCTAAGTTCAAACAGAGAGAAAAGCATGCTGACAGCATGTTGCTTTTTTATTCTGCTTTGGCAAGTAAGAAGATTTGAGTATCTAAAATCCCCATTGTATTTTAGGAATGCAAGATACGGTTGGGAATTGTAGAAAACAGAAGTTGCCATTGTTATTTGTTGACCTGGGAGCCTGTTCTGCTGATTTTCGAACAAGTGGGCAGGCACTGACAAGTCATTGAAAGGAGAAATTTGCAGATGGTTTGAAAAGTGTGGCCAGAGGTAGAGAAAACAGAGAGCTAGTAAGGCTTGTAAATATATAAAAAACTCCATAATGAAAATACATATCTAACAGAACATGTATGTGCATTTCTAGTTGAAAAACTGTAGTCCACATGGAGTAATTTTAAATAAAATGGTTTATAAACATTATAAGCTCTGGTGTCTACCTTGCTTAAAAAGTATAATAAAGCAGGATGAGATTTCAGCTTCTTTCACACATGAAAAATGTAAAATCTTCAGGTCTTAATATTCACCTCCCATAGGAAAAAATGCATGAGAGTGAAATTTGTGATGTAGAATACTGTAACAGGGCTATAGAAAGATATAAAAAATTACTCAGGCCAGCTCCAAGTCTTATAAATCTGACTTCACAAATGGTAACAGGAAGGATAGGCTTGGTGTTATCTGTGCTGTTCTTAGAGGGGCAGAGGCTCCTGATGTCCTCAGGACATCTAAGTAGTTACAGTCTGGTTCTCTGAGGAATCCCTGTTTGTAGAGTTCCAAAAGTACTTCTAAGTAGACAAATTAAGTACTTCTTTTTTTTTTTTTTTTTTTTTTTTTTAACTTGAAACACCTTTCAGTTTGAAATTCCTTCCTTTGAGAAAAACCTCAACTCGGTAAGTACTTCGATGGTTGGTTCCTCAACTGAAAATGTCAATAGAGCTAAACTGCAATGATGTTGTAGTGGATTAAAGGGCTGGACTCACAAGAGACGGCTTATGCTACTGTAAATTCCACTTAAGTCTCAAAGAAAATTGCTTATACTACTTCCTGACTACAGGCTAACAGAAAGACATTCTGCTTTCCCTTCTTTCTCCTTATATCTGAATATTAAACAGCTTTTGCAGTTCAACATCTTTGTTTTCTAGGAGATGGTGAAAGAGCTCCTGGGCCAAGGCCTTCTCGCTAAATTTTTCAGATGCTTTTATGGAGGATCAGCTGCACTTATGCATAACTATTCATAGGCTTTCTCATTCTTCCCTTCTTGCTTTCCTCCTGGAAGAGCAAAGTAACTGAAAAATTAAGACTTAAGGTCCATCCTTGCCCAATGGCAAAGGTTCCTACTTGAAAGTGTACCTTTTTTCTTTGAATGCAATAATGCAGTATTCAACCAAATTGATTTTCATCTGCTATTCCTGATGCTCTTATTCTTCCCACACTACTACAAGCCTGGTATTTCACAGATGCTGCCAATGACAGTAACTGTTGTATCACACCTCTCTCTCCTTCAGTACATTTGTCTGACATTTCCCTTTATTTCAGTTTCTGGTTGTACTTCTTGCTAGCAACTTATATAGCTGACAGTACTGGTTTCCAACTATTTCTGGTTGTACTTCTTGCTAACAACTCATACAGGTGACAGCACCAGTTTCCAACTATTAAGTATACATTAACATGCAAAGATTAATGAATTTTAAAATTATTCAGGTGATTCATATTGATCATTGCCCATCATTCTAGTGTGTTGCTGACAAGTTCCATATTTGTATTTTCTACATACATGTTTATCTTGAGGCTTTTGCTTTTTTAATGCACAAAAGAGTGGATACTGTTAACAGTACTGCAAGGTATCAGTTGATGGATCATCAGGTACTTTCATTGCTATTATCTCCATTGAAATTATTCTGCCTCCCTGCCCTTGTATTTGCATAAGGTATAGACTGTGACACTGGACTAAAGCAAGTTGCCTAATGTCACACTGACAGTCTGTGGTAGAGGGAGGAGCAGATCCCATACACATGCCTTTACTATTGAACTATAATTTCTCTGGTTTCTTACTATATCTTATTGCAGATATGCTTACAATATAATGCAATGTTATGAACTATCTAAAAATAACCAAATCTGAAACATATGATTAATTGTCCTTGGCACTACTTGAAGAAAGACATTAGTGTGCATATCACAGGCTCCATCCAGCTGCCACTGAAGTTTCTGTTAAGATTTCCATTTACTTCATTATGACCTGGAGCAGGCTTCAGGACTGAAAGTGTATCCTGTCCATTTGAAGTAGCATGCCAGTGTAATGAAAGCAGCTGGGCATACAGTTTTTAAACAGTGGAAGAAAAAAAAAATCAAAATAATTACAAGAGAAAATGCTTTGACTAAATATCCTCTGGTGTTTAATTTACAATGAGGAAACTAAGCTATTGGCTCAGGAAATCAGTAAATAACATGTAGAGCCTCAGGTGACCCACACATATTTTAAAAAATCTTCTTTCCATTTTTTGTCTGTATTTCCTGCAGAACAAAACCAAAAATACTAAATAATGTGTCTAGGATCTTCCACAAGAAAGAATTCAGATGAGAATGAAGTGCATGAAATTTTAGAAATTTTTAACATCTGTGACAGTTTGTTGTGTGTTTTGGAATAGAAAACAATACTAAACAAGAAGCATTTAGTTGACACACATGTCCCTCAAATAACTAGTTTTTCAGCTAAGCAGAAGCCCCTAATCCAGACATCAAACCTTGCAGATAAGATGTCTTACAACCCTGTCTGGTTTCGCCTAATTCTTAGTCTTATTTTTTATTCCATGAAAGTGATTGATAAAAGTCTTGTTCCTGTCACTGGGAGACAGCTGGGCTCTGCTATGAAGTTGGCATCCAAAAGTCTACCAAGAACATATGGGCAGCACTTCCTGTCATGAAAGAATTTAGGATAAAATTGAACATAATGATTTTTCTTTATATCTGCATTATGAAGCACCAAAAATGTCCATTCAAATGATTTGTAGCAGTGCCTGAAAACCATGATGCTTCTGTTTGGCACAGCTGGTGCACTGAAACATCGAGTGTTGCGTTGCTCTGTGATTACAGCTGGGAAGGCATCAGGCACCTCAAACTGTGAAAAATATTTATACATTCTTTTTTTATAAGATAGTAAAAAGTGTATAGAAAGAAAATACATTTAAGCAGTGACACTACTCGCTTTTGCATTGCTATAGTGATCAGCTGGTAAAATATAAGATGACCTTGCATGACCAGCCAAACTGCTTCTATGCATTGTCAGTTTTAAACTGCTCAGCCTGCATACTTTCTGTAGGTTTGCAAGCACTGAAATCCAAATCTCGGCAGTCAACCTTAACAATCTCAAGAAATGTTGCTAAAATGAAACTGCTTCTATTTTTTTATGCATGCTTTGTTGTGAATATTTTCTTCAACTATTCTTAAGAACCATTTATTAACTGACTCTATAAAGAAAACATTTCTGGAGAATGATGTAGGGAGTAGGGAGGAAAAGCTCCTCTTTAAACTGTGTTTAAACCTTTGAAATTGTGAGCATTAAGTGGCCATAGATCTTTCACTGGCTCTGGGAGCTGCAGTTGGTTTAATTCTGAAAAGGAGGTATTCAGGCTGGAAAAGATTTCCAGAAATACAGGCATCCAATATATTGCCTGAACAATAACCAAGAGCGAAGTTGTCGATCACATTAATACAAGAATATAATTTGAATTCATTAGTATCGGTTATCGGTCTACTGCTAATAATCAGAATAGATCAGCAAAAATGGTTTAGTGAGTACATTTGGGAATTGCATACAGTTGCACTGTTTCATTGTTTTTCCTCAGTATTTTTGAACAAAAAGTAAAATTTGAGGAATCCCTTGTTCAGTGCATGGGTCACATGGCTTCCAGTTTTCAACTAAAATGTGCACAGACACTGCAATGCTCATAAATCAGGATCATTTGTGCCAGACATATATTCCCCCTCTTTTGATTTAAAGTGAAATGATGATCTGATGGTGAACTCATCTTTTTCACGTTTCAGTAAGCTTGGTTCTTTTAAGTGTAAGAAACGTAGGTTTTGACTAATGTGATACTCTGATCACTCATGACTGTTTCAGTGGCACATATCTTTAATTTGTAGTTATTCAAGACTTCTACAGAGAATAAAATATTTTCCTTTCTTTTCTTCTAACCCTTTCCTTGAGAGTTTTATGGAATTGTTACCATTCTTGCTTTAATTAGATCATTTCAGAGCAGTGCACACTCTGAATAAGAACATTCCATGTGACAGAAGACAACACTGGAAATTTTGGCATTACAGCAACGTTTTTTCTTCTCATTAAGTGTGGTGTTATATCTGCAGATATTCATGCCTTTTTTTGGAGAAAAATTGACCACTTTCCATAATTTTTGATTGTTTTCTCTTGGCCAAAGGAATCTTGCCCAGATGGTATCTCTTTAGCCTACCACAAAAGATATTATTCTACCTAATTTTCAAAGTCTAATAAACTATAACACCACAGACCCTTCCTGTTTATTTTCAGATAAGTGATGTTTCACTCATGTCTTGCACTGGCTTTACTATGAAGCTGAACAGCTCATTGAAATACAGTCCTGAAAATCAAGGATTACTTGTGCATATTTCATTTTAGTAAAGGTGGGACTGACATTTTCACTGCAATTGTTTGATCTCTGAAATGGGGAATATCTATTAATTAATTAATCTGAAACCCAAGCTCATAAATGCTGTTGGATGCATTCCTTTGCAGAACTTTTTTCTGAAGTGGTTACAAAAGTGACTTTGGTTCTTGAATAAGATACAGTACTTACCCCTGTAATCCTAAACTTATTGTCCTGACAGCTGGGGAGCTGGAGAGGAGCAGCATTCTCTTTCTTTGTGTTTCTCTCTTTGGCAACTCTTACTGGTGCATGGTAGAAACACTGAAAGGAATCTGTCTTCCAAACGACACGCTCAGCTCAGCCAAAAAAAAAAGAGAGAAAGGAAATTTAGTAGATTAAAGGAAGAGACTATTTACCATAACTGCAAATGATTCCATTAGAATTTTAGCAAAGTTTAGTTTTTAAAGGTTCAAGAAATGAAAGTTAATAACTTCCAGCACTGCTTTGAAAATTAGACAGATTTCTAAGATTCAGTGAATAAGAGGTCATCTAGCAGATGAATGAAAGCTTTGGAAGATTTACTTCCACAGTGGGGGCTTGACATCACATTTGGCACTAAACATTCTGTATTTTCTCTACAAGATGCAGGTTCATACAAGCATGTGCTAACCCATTTAGTACTTAAAAACTTAGAACAAATTCATTTGTAGATAGCCTTGACTCTCCAGGAGTTCAGCTCTCCCCTCATACTTGTTGACAGATGGGGCTTTTTCAAAGAGAAGTATTTTCGGCGGTAAATGCCTACTGGTGAAACTATAACTTGCTAAAATGTATTAGTTTAACAAAAGTTTTAATTTGGAAAAACCAAGGCTGAAACTGGAGAGCAGTCTCTCCCACAGTAGCTAGTCTCACAACTGGGTCGTGGCAGATAGTCTGGAGTCATTGGTATGCCTGATTTTCTGCACAGATGTGTAAAATCAGATTACATCCAACCTTTGTGATGATGAGAAATGAAAAATTTTACTTTCAATTTCAAGTACCCACTGCCATTGCTAGGTTTTTTTCCATGTATCTGTCTGCATATTTACACACTCCTTATGTCTGTTTTGGGGGTACCTGCTAGATGTATAGGGGCTTGTGGCACAAAGCCGGCAAATTCAGATGCCATGCATTAGGCAACAGTAACACAGAAAGCCATGACTGCCAGGGAACTAAATACTTTAACCAAGTATCCACAATGGTATTTGGAGTACCAGAGAATTTAGATTAACATAACCCTTTTGGGTTTTGTTTTTTGGTTGGTGTGTTGTTTTTTTTTTTTTTTTCATTATAATCTCTTTTCTAATTTGTTTCTGTGTTTACAGCTTTGGAAAGGCATTTTTGAGAAAGGCAAGGCGTCTGTGGCAGTTCTGGGAATAAAAGATTACCCGGCTGCAAATCATGTGCCTTGACCACAGATATTTTCCGTCTCCGAAAATCCAATTTTGTCCTGGCTTGTATCCTTGATTATTGCTTGTTGGTTGGTCGGTTGGTTTTTTTAAGAATCTGCAGATTTTGGTTTGGTTTGGTTTGCATGGTGTTGTACGATACTTCAGCATAAAGTCTCAGATTAATGATCTTTGAATATTAAGAGACAGTATTTTAACTTTCTTCAGTTGTTTTTTTTAAAGCAATGACTACAGCTGTATTTCACCATTGTCTGTCCAGGATGTATCTGATCCCATGATTGTTGTTTCATTTTAACTGTCATAAGTATGTACATTTTTAAAAAGTGTGGAAGTATTTGAGTATGACAAGAGGTCCTTCAGATATCAGCTACCATTTAGATTTTTAATGAGTCATTGCTTGTTTAAGCAATGAAAGCTGTGAAAGAGAACTCAATAGGCCAAGCAGGCTTTCATTTTTAATTGCATTGTTTTGTTCTGTTGTTTTTTGCTTTTAGAGGAACTACTTCTGGTCTATTATAGTTACTTTATTAAAGGTATGTCTTCCACCTTTCTTGGTGAAATACTAGGAGGAAAGTGCTTCAATACTGTCATCTTTCTAGATACTAACAGGTGAAATATTTTTAATACATAAATACTGTCAAAATCTTCAGAAGCATTTTTAGGGTCTGCTCTCTGTATCTGTGGAAGGATAATTAGGATCTTTAAGGAGTTGATAGTCTTCATCTGCAGTTATGCATTTAAGTACTCAGGAGCGGTTTAAGAAATATGCAAGTGTCCCTTAGTTTTGCATTTCAGCACTGTTTTCAGGTCTTGCATGTTCTTTTTTGGAGTGCTGTGCTTCATAAAGACCTGGGATTTGTTGTAGAATTGGGAGCAACAATAATGGTGCTTTGCTGTTCTGCAATGTTCTCTCTTCTCAGTGGCTATTGAATGCTGTTCTGAGAAGTACAGCAGTGTATACAGTGTCAGCAAACTAGGGAATATTATAGGCAGGATCCCAAGTCAAGACTGCCAGATATCTACTTTGAATTTCATTATCAGAGGTATGGTCCTTCTTTTCTGAGCTGTTATTATGTAAAACATATTTTTCCTTTCATTTCTGTTGGGTCATTTGCATTCATATGCCAGAAGCTTGCCTTGAAATATGAACTTTAAAGGACTGCAGTCTTTCATATATGAACACGTTTGAGGACCTGGCTGCCTTTGTGAAAGGAGTGGAGATACAGATGCTTGACATTTGTAATGCAGCCACTAAATAGTATGTTTGAATTTATGTGTTATAAAAATTAAGTACAGAATTAATGTTCACCCAACTCCCAGGAAATAAATGAAAAATAGCCAGTGTGCTGGGGGTAAAGGGACTAATAAAGACATCTAAATCTGTTTAGAAAAATTATACTTCTCTTCATTTTTCCCATCTTGCTTATCGTATTTTTAACTGTAATATAGGTGCGTGACATTACAGTGTGGGGTAGGGATTCTGCTCTCTGCACATATTTCTTAAGATTCAGCAAAATGGTGCTTCTATTCTGACTGGAACTTTTAGACATGAGTTCATTATATTTTTAAGTCATTAGTATTGAGTATATAATCAGAGCTCTTTTTGTGGTATGCTTACTGCTTTAGGCAGGTACTCTCCAGTAATTAAGAGAGTGGGAGGACTTGCAGACTTCATACCCAGGGCAGTGTCGCATGCACGTACTTTTGACATCTCATCCTCTGGAGAGCAGTGAATTGCTTAATTATTTTCTGTGATGTATGTGTGTCCTCTAAAGTCACATGAAAACGCTGTTTAAAGTAAGGAGTTGAATGCAAAACATCAGTTGTAATTTGTTACCATGCACAGATAAAAGTCATAAAAATAATTGCCATTAAATAATATGTGGTAGTTTCATGTGAGATGCAGAAAATACACTAAATGTGCTTGTGAGGAAATAGCCTCCATAATTCATTTGAACTGCACCTTTCATTACTTACGAGCAAATTTGTCAGAGAGATCATTCTGTATCCCCAGATCTCCAGCATGCCCCTGACTGACATATCCTCCTCTCACTTTTTTGCTTGTTTTTCTCATTATCTAGCAAAAGGAGGGACAAAGGAGCAGAAAAGCAAAATATGTTTCAGATAAGGTATAGATGCAAAGTATAGGACCCATGGTGGGGATTAGAGGAGAATGTAAATTGTACAGGACAGTAGTTCAATAGTCTCTGTGCCTGCTTTGCCCTATTTATGTTTTATTCAACTTTTGTTTAGTTTAACAAAATCTGCTGTAATTATAGCATCACATTGTTTTACTACACACACACAAGGATCAAACAAGGGCTGATATGATTCTGTTAACAATTTTTAATTCTTTGTGTTTCTTCATACCTTACATTTTAACTGAGTGTAGGAGAGAAACTCTGAGAAGATAAGCTCACATAAAGAAGCTGGAGGAAGCCTCCCTGATTGAAGAATCACTTTCCTGCTTTTTCAGTGCTACGTACAGGAAAGCCTCTTCAGAAAGCTTTCTAGTATAACACTTGCAAACAAAAAGCTACTGCATCTAAGGTTCAGTCTTCATTAAACTCCTTTATATAGACTTGGATTATTCAAACAGGAAACTGTATTATTTCATAATTATAAAGCCTTTTCTCATTCAACGGAAAGGTTTTGTGGTTATTGTTAAATTAGTTTATTAATTCCTATTCTTAGACATTAATTTTACACCTTTAGGTGAAAACAGACCTGTCTAGCTCAATCATATAAAATCCAGCCTGCATTAAGAAACCTGGTCTGCAAATCACTTTGGGTCCTCCAGACCTGCAGTAATGTGTTCTGATCACATGTTCCACAGTTTACAAATAGGTTTCTACCCCTGCTCCGATTATACTGTTTTTTTGTTAAAAAAATGGGATCACTGCGTGGTCTTTCACTTGGCAGAATGGGTGGCTGTGAAGAGATGATTATCTGTGGAGCTCACCATCAGCACACTAAGCTGCTGCTGCTTGGGTGGTTTGCCCAGTTATCTGGGAGCTGCAGCACTGAAGACTGCTGTAGGGCCAGTGTTACATTTTGGTGTGGTTGAAATTACTCTGCTTTCTGGGTTTTGTTTTTGTTGTTTTGTTGTTTTTTTTTTTTTTTTTTAAATTGCATATAACCCTGGTAGTCAATTACTAGTTCATCCTTTTCAGAGGCTTTAAACTTAGTTCAAATGCTCATAGGATAGTTCATGTTGGAAGGAACTTTTGAAGGTAATCTAGACCAACCCCTTGCTTAGTTATAAGCTACAAACCTACATGAAAAAGCAGTTAAGTTTTTTTTTTATTTTAAAGTACATATTTTTGTTGGATCCTAACTGATGATATGAAACACCTTATTTAAGTAAGCTTACAAAAACCCTTCAGTTAACATAACTTTTTCCATGTCTATAAAAATTCAATTTATGTGTATGTGTGACTTAGCAAAGCTGACAATTACAGATTTGTTATGTGTTTATTTTTTAAATTTCATCCACCTTTTGTTCAAAATGGAATCTTTTGTGTCTTGATATCAGGGAAAAATAATAAAATACAACTTTGAAAATATTGTTCTATTACACTACAATGTGAAAACAGTTATCCTAACCATTAACTTCAGTGATGTGGTAGGACATATATAAATTATCCTTAAAGTCATGGATTTTAGGAGGCAAGATGACTGGAGGGTAGAAATACATTTCTTTTGAGGTTGAATCTGTACATCTTTCTTTAGAAGATATGTTTTCTTTCACAAGCAATGATTTTCCATTGAATTGTGCTGCTAGTGAAAAGTGTTAGGCAATGCTCCTCCTAAAAATGGCTTTACTGTAGAAACACACACTTGTATTTTCAGAAAGGTGTGGCAGTGCCTTTAGTTTTATTTTTTTGTCAAGTACCAGTATCTCAGTGAACAGTTCAAGGATCTGTTGGGTCTTCTTGTATCTGAATATTTATCTCTAAAGACAGTGAAGCACAGATCATTACACATCTATGTTAATTACAGTGTGATTAATTAATCTGTCTGTTAATTGGGTGTGTGATGTGCCATGTTCCCTGATAGTCTCATAACTCCATTAGTGCCAGATGTCTGTCCTGGAGTCTGGAAGAACTCTCTTTACTGGTGCTTAAGGTATCTGGAGCATCCACAACCACATTTCATGTATCTAAATGCAGTGATTGAATCCAGCTGTTTGCATTCTGTGTCTTGATGTCATTTGCCAGCCACTCACCATGAAAGCCGAGCAGGAAATAATTTTCCCATCCCATTAAAATTTTCAGGGATAAAAAAAGAAAAGAGTATTTTAAGGCTGTTTCCCAGAAGGGGAAAAACTCCCAAGATTCACCCCTAAAATGTCCTTATGACAGTCACTTCAGATGAGAAGATTTAGATTAAAAACTCCAAGCTGGATATCTTCATGAAATGTTTAACTTTTTGAATAAATCTTTTAGAATAATTTCCTGATGAAAAGCATTTAACATCACAAATTTCTGTCTATTGCTATGCACCAGAGCCATTATTTGCACATAGATGCTCTGTCCTACTTGCAAAGGGTAAATTTTTTTTCTATTTGAGTGACTGCCAAGGCTTTGGGAAAAGCGGACATTGCACACTAATTTCCCTCTCACCACCCCACATCATCCATGCTTCATATAATATAATTTGATATATCTGCTCAGAGTATGGATTGAATTTACTGCCCCTTTTTTCTTTGTAGTCACTGTTAGTGACACAAATCTAATAGGAGTAATATGTACATGTCTGTTCTCACAGTGCTTTTTTGCAAAAAGGGAAGATGTACACCCGTATCTACCCCTTTCTATTACCCACCTAAATCTCAATTTTGGCTCCAATTTTAGTGCTTCATTTTATTATTCGTAGTATTATACTGCTTTGAACACTATTATTTTTATATTATATTGTACTTGGAAAGTACATTATTCTAGGCACTGTACCAGCATAATAGATGACTGTCTTTTACAGCCTGAAACTGAGGATCTAAGGATTTACAGTCCTACTGTATTTAACTCAAATCCCTGAAGCAGTGTAGAACTTAAAAGGTCTACACACTGGAAATTTTGACCTAACACATACTCTATGGCCATGGAGGTGTTGGTTCTTAAGGGAGAATGGGAAAGGGGAAGAAAGGGAAAGAGTAGTCTAATTTTTTTTTTTTCTCACCAAAGTTGGGTATATGTTAGAAGTTGAAGGCTAAGAAGGCCTAGAGCTAATTGGTGTAGAACAAGAAATAGCAACGTACTCGTACACTAGGTAACTAGGAGCCCTGCAGATTTTCACAGTGCAGATCAGCAACTGGTTGAACACTAGGACAGCTGCAACCAGCTATCTAATGTTGCTTCAAGATGTCCATGTGTGCAGAAGCAGCTTTGATGAATGTAGCATATGCCCACTTTGGCACAGAATATGATGCTATCCCCGATGAATGCAATAGTAAGGCTTCCATTTGTTTTTTCCATAGCTGAGATTTTATCTGTTGATTCTCAGGCATGTGTTTAGAGCATGTGTGTCTGTTCACTCCTCCTAGACTTTTCTTTGTAGTTCTACAAAGGGTGTGTGATGTTTGTCAGGAAGCTGGCAGTACTGATCCAATCTATAAGGAGACACTGTACTGGCACATCTGGCTCTTGGGCATCTGGCATATTGTGAAGGGTTGCACAACACTCGTTAGCTCTATCAGTACAGCTCTTAGGTGAGCAGCACATCACCTTTCTCTGTTACTGGAGACAGTATGATTTGTTGAATGTGATTTAAATATCTTATTAAACTGTGAATCCTTTAAAAATAAAATTCTTTATAGGTAAAATGACTAGATAATTTCTACATACTGTACATCTCTATTCTGATTTACGGTTATTTCTATTTATTCTGTGAAAAGATCAGCAGTAAAAGGAGCACACCAATGAACCGCTTTTTTGATACTTTCCTTAGCTAGTAGTGTATAATTTCTGAAAGATACTATTAATTTCCCTGGTGGGACAATAAAAATGCTAAATAATTCTAAAGACTGGAAGCAGCTCTACCCACCAATTTATTTCTTATAATACCAATAATAGGGCTGGTAGCTTCATGATTATTTTCTTTAAATAATTGAAAAACAAAAAAATAAAAATATCAAGGTATAACTGTAAGCTATACACCTTGCAGGGTAATCTTCTCTCATATGTATCTTTTATTTATAGACTTAAAGGCTTTTTTTTATGATACTCCTCCACAGCATAGCTGGGTATTTCATAAAGTTTAATGTCTTTTTCCTAACAATGCTTATCTTTTGAGGGAACAATATCTCCATTATAAGGACAGGTAAGGAAAGAACAGTGAGCTCAGGATTACCCAAGGTCATGGTGGTAGCACACAATAGCAATAGAGGTGGAGTGCAAACTTCAAAATGGTGTATTAATACCTAGTCTCTCTCTCCACAATACCCTTTCCACTGCCACACACTGCTTATTTATAACAAGCATCATCACATATTGTGCAATTTAGTTTTGTGTTAATGGCAAAGTGCCTACAACTATTTCTCTTCTTCCAGTGTTCTTTGAAAATGTGTTCATTAGTACCCCAAAATGCCACCTGTGAGCCATTCTTGTTGTCACAGCCACTATTCAAATGATAGAAACACACAGAAAAAAGGTTCACCCATATGAAAGGATCCCCATGATGGAAAGTGACCTCTGGCTGTCAGACGCGTCGGGCTGGTTTGCTGCATGATCCAGCATAAGCAAGGTTGACTTCCAGCCTCTGAGTACAATGCATGGTGTGTGGGGTCACCCTCTGCCCCCCTGCCCCCTGCTCCCAGGCCACAGGTCTGACCTTCTCCCTTGGGGAGCATGACCCCTGCCAACCCAGCTGAAATGGGCTCAGTGGACTCCCAGCCGGAGTGCAAGGCTCAGAGCACAGCTTTCAGCAACAGAAATGGTAATAGGAGAAAACATTTGTCTTTGGAGGCACTGCTACCACAGAAGAGTATATTCCTCTCCATTCTTATTTAAATAGGGTGCATATTCAAGACTTCACTTGTTTTAAAAGCTCTGTAAGATCTCTAAGGAGAGAAAATAGAAGCATGATGTCAAGCTTCTCTGGCAATTAAAAGAAAAATAAAGGGACACTTACTCTGCTGTGATTTAGAGTGTGTAATTTCAGTGCACATATATACATATGCATATATATGTGTGTGTATAATAAGTCTGTGTGTGCAGAGAAAAAAAAACATGTTGCTGTTGTTCATCATCAGCAAAAAAATGAGATGTCTAAATTATTTGATAAAGTTTCTTGTGTGATTAATCTAGATTCAGTCAAGTAACCTTGTTGAGTTCAGTGGAACTACTTGTATGAATCAGAGGTGCTGCATCTTGTCCTTGATTAGTCCCCCCAAGTGGTTACTGTGTGGGTTGAAATGACAAACAACTGAAAACCAACACATTTTACATATTTTATATATAACTTGCTTCAAGCACTTCCGATACTGTTTCCCTTACCTCATCATGTGGAAAACAAGTCAGCTAATTGCATTATAGAAAACTGGACATTTCCAGGGTACAATACTTAAAATGTTTTTACTTCTTACTGCTATGGTATGCATGATACTTATCGTTCAAACTGAATTTCACTCAAAGGAGATTTACAGTCTGAGGATTAGATTAGTTTGTCCTCCACATCCTTGAATAAGAGAGGCATGGAAGAAGGACTGAAAGACATTGAAATCTGGTGCAGTGTACTTCTGGATATGAAGGCTTCTATCCAGCAGGTTACTTCTTGGAGTTATTGTGACCCAGAACAGCTCTGTGTAACTTTTCTCATCTCTTCTTCAACCTCCACTTGCATGGAGAGACCTGGAAGAATCTCTTTGTTCATCTAGATGAAAAAAAGAGATGTAGCACCTTAGAAGAGAGGTGGGGAAATGGTAAAAGAGATGAGAAAGAGGTTGATAAGTGTATATTTTCATGTCAGGGACTACTGCAATTAGCTAGATTTATGTATTTATTGCATTCTTTAATAAAATTGTAGCTTATACTCAGCCTTGAAGAAGAATGCATTTTTAAATAATTTAACAGAGCAATGGCAGAGTAAATGGATGGAGATGGTACGCAAAATTGTTTTATATGCTACATGTGAAATATGAGGTGCCCTGGCTGCTGCTGGCAATTACTTTTTAAAGCCCATTCCTCTCAAGGATTTTGTGATTTATTTTTTATGTTCTTTAAGGCTATACTCTTGTTGTGACAATTTTCGTAACGTATTCACTCATGTGTAAATAAATGTACATAAAACCATGAAATCATGAGGGCTTCTTATGTGTTTCAGTTTTTATTACTTCTTGTTTCTTACTCATAGAATGTCAGGATGGATGATCTGGAAGTCACCTGGTTCAATCCTCCCTGCTCAAGCAGGGTGACCCAGAGCTGGTTGCTCAGGACCATGTCCAGACAGATTTTGAATATCTCCAAAGACCGAGACTCCACAACCTCTCTGGGCAACCTGTGCCAGTGCCTGGTAACCCTCACAGTGAAAGTGTTTCCTTATGTTCAGAGGGAACCTCCTGAGTTTCAGTTTGTGCCCATTGCCTCTGGTCCTGTCACCGAGCACCACTGAAATGAGCCTGGCTCTGTCTTCTTTGCACCCTCCCTTTAGGTATTTATGTACATTAATAAGATTCTCCTAAGCCTTCTCTTCTCCTGGTTGAACAGTCCCAGCAATCTCAGCCTTTCCTCATAGGAGAGATGCTCCAGTCTCTTAATCATCTTCATGGCCCTTCACTGGACTCTCTCCAGTATGTCCCTGTCTCTCTTGTACTGGGGAGCCCAGAACTGGACCCAGTGCTCTAGCTGTGGCCTCACCAGTGGTGACTAGAGGGGAATAATCATTCTGTTATAATCAGGATTTGTTCAAGTTTGCCTGAAAACTTGCAGCAGTCCTGACTGTGGAGGGTCTGCCCAGATGTACCAGCTGGTTTTACAGTGCTCAGCCACAGTTCTCAAACAGGCCAACTTTTGAGACAGTGACAAGGTGAGATAATGAAAACAGGTTAAAAGCCAGCTGATGTTACATGCACATTAGGTGCTTCCACTAAACTCTCTTCACATGCCGGCCCTGGGCCAGGTCCTGATCCAGTAGCAGCTGACCACTTGAGAAAATGTGCTGGTGACCCAGGGAAGATACAGGACCAGCCCTTAAGCCACCCAGTCACATTTCAATATAGTTGGCATGGAAGTCAGTACGTGTTGTCCTTCTGGCTTTAGCAGGAGTTGGAACAGACCCTCAATGCCCTCAGAAGACCTAATGATTGTTGGCGTGTCAAAACTCAAATCAAATATGAAGTTTAGTTGCAGATTAATTGAATATTGATATGAAAATTAAAGTTCTCCTTTTCGTTTTTCATAAAAGCTGCAATTGTTTAAAATCTCTGTGAAAAGCTGGTATGTAGGACAAATGGGATTTCTTACCACATGATCAGGGTTGCTTTTATATCCCCCTTTTCACTAATCTCAGATGCCTCGGAGAACTGTGTACATGTCAGGCTACATTTTATTGTACAGCTTAATTGCTGCAAAGGATGATCTATCTGCTAGAATTTTTGTTCCCATTAATAAACTCTCTTGGTAGTTATATAAACATTTACTGTAGTCCATTAATGAAAAGTGTGCTGGTGCAGGTGTTGAGTGTACCCCAATAAAATTTTAGCAGTCAAGAGGTTGTTTATTGTACTCAGTCACATATTCTGTGGTACTCCCAGGTATTGAGACTGAAATGGAGCAATTGAAAAACCAAGATTAGAGCCTCTTAAAATGGGAAATGAGTTAAAGGAAAACATTTTAGCCACTGTGCCCTTTTTTTTCAGTTCCAAAACAATGCATGATTAATTTAAAGGAAATAATATTATTACTCCAAGCAGACTCTCTATGATTTTTTTATTTTTTTTTTTTTTACATAATAAATACTATTGCCATAAAAACAATGGAAACCAAGAACTCTTGACAACTCATTTTAGGTCTGGTAGGCTTGACTGTAAACTGAGCTGCCCAGAGAGAGTTGGTGAAAGAGTTTACTTGCTGTAATTGTAATAAAGGAAATTTAAAAACCACAATCTGTTTCAAGTCAAAAACGAACAACTGAATATTGTCTTAAATGTTTTTTTTTTCCCTGTTCTTGGCATGCATATGCTCTTTAGGCAAGTGGCATTATGGGACTCAGGATACAAACGCTGTTTCTTTTAGATAAGTAAAACTGTGTTGTTTTTGAACCCTTCAGTCCGTTAATTCAAAGTTTGTAGTTTCAGAGTCTTTGCTTTACAGTGTAAGAAAATAAAACATAACAGCTAGGAATAAATCATAAGTAGGGATCATATAATCTGTTTGTTTCTGGTGTTACACTTCATTTGGTAAACTTTACATGCCTAAGGGGTTTGATACAATGTTAAATGCATGTGGTTATTTTATGCAAAGTATCTTCATAATTTTTCTCTATTATTTATTCCAAAAAAGTGTCCCTTCTCTGAATGCCATGCCATTTTAACTATTACAACATTACAAAAGCATAACAAAGCATTTTAAAAATAATTTCTGGGGAGAGGTGTGAAAGTTTGTGTCTGGCATTAAGCTTTCATTTAAAAACTAAGATTAATGCCATTATTATTATATATTATCATTATAATATCATTTTTGGTGTAAGCAAAATACAGATTTCTGGTCTAGTTTCTAGATGTCTTGCATATGTAACAGCGTTTTTTTAATAGTTTTCTTTCTTAAGGTGGTGTGCTGGCTAGTGTATCTACCAAGTGACTTTATGTCTGAAGAATCCACGCTCATGATGGTGCTCACAGTTTTACACGGTTTAACCATAGGAGGGAGCCTCTCCTCTTTCGAAGTTACGTGGGGAGATGCAATCATGGGCCTTTGTAGGTATCTTCCTACCAGTTTGTATTTGGAAGTGTAAATGCTTCTTTTTTTCCTGTAGGGCTGATCCACTGCAGTTTCACAGGCAGGTACATTTACACGGGAGTCAAGCCTGCTAGTTCCAGAAATAGCTATGCAGAAGCTATAAAACCCTGTTCCCAACAGATTGTAAGAGTGTGATCGTACTTGAACATAAATGGGATTCAGTCTTTGTTAGAAAATAGCTAGGTCGCAGAAATATCTGCCAGCATCACTACAGCTGCTGAGGAAAGTGCTTGTTTACCTGATGCTGAATAGGTTGTACTTTATCCTTTCCTATGGCTTACCTGTCTTCATTGCAGACAGGTCAAGTAAATATTTTGGTTGTTGTCCATTTATTATAATCAAGTTAGGTTTGGCCTTAGCACAAAGTTTACACATTTCAAAATAAAATCTGTGTTTTAACGGATTTGATGAAGTGGAAAGAAACCTCTGTATGAGTATATTTAAACATGTTTGTGACTACATTGATTACATTGAATTGGATCAATAAGCTGATATAAGAGAGAGAGAAATTAATCTGTCAAATTAAAAACCATTAAATAAATGCAGAAGGAAAATACAGAATCACAGAATCATCTAGGTTGGAAAGGACCTTGAAGATCATCTAGTCCAACTGTTAACCTAGCACTGACAGTTTCCAACTACACATTAGATCATTAGAGAGGAAAAAACAGAGAATGGTTAGAGAAGCTTGAGCAAAAGAATGGTTTAAAATGACTGAAAGTTTAATGACTGCGAGCTTAATACCCAAATTAAATTAATTTTTAGGTAATTGTTTTTAAAAAATCTATCTAAATGAGATCTAAAGGAAACTACCCTTAAAGTTTTTATGTGATCAGAAAGGTTACTTGTGCCTGGTGATTCAGCCTGAGTCTCCCCTTCATGGTGAGCAGAGGTTTCTCTGCTGCTTGACCATCAGGCCTGCCATCCTCTTCCTCATCTTACAAGTCTGAGCTGGGGCACTGGTACTGGAGGGGCCTCTAATAGAGATGGTGATTGTTGCTGAGATGCCACAGAGACGCATAGTGCTTGCAGTGCCTGAAGTGAGAGCTCATAGTAGACTTAAACAGGAAAGTGGGTTTCACTTAGGCTGACCTATTTCTCCAGCCTTGCAAAGCTGCTTTTCCAAGTTTCTCCCCTTGTTACTTCAGTTCTGGGCCATATTATTGCTTTCTGAATCCTCCGCCTATTCAGTGTATACTCTGAAATCTGTCCTGAATAGCAACAGGTTTATCTTACGTTATTCTGCACAAATAAAAAAAAATCCCACATTTTCTCACAGCAAGAGCAGTGCATGGTATTAACTCAGGCATTTCTCACACCTAATATTCTACTGCTTTTCTTGCGTACATTATTGGATAATGTCCAGATAAAGTCATATGTTATTTTTTCTTGTCATGTGAATGTGATGATAACTCCTAGGAGGAATCTTTAATGAGGAGGTAAATCTGCAACAGTGCTTATGTTACAGCTCAGTACTACAAACTCGTGTTCATACAAGTAGATTTCTTGTATGGAGTCTGATTAACTGTAAAACATTGATGATGCTTGTGTTTGCAGTTGTTTGCAGGGCAGTTTCCCGTAAACTATTTATACCATATGTCAGTATGCCACTTTATTCCTTACTTCTTACTTCCCTCTTCCCAAGTACACCCAAGTTAACTACATTAATTTCTCTTTGTTTTGGAAAAATGGGCAAGAATACCACTATGTAAATCATTGCGTATATGTTTTCACTGTAGTAATATCCAAAAATTGGAGTTCCAACTGTGCTGCAAACCTCTGAACTACAGGGAAAATGTATGTGTCTCCTCTGAAGAACTTAACAGCCTGAGGCTTCAAGCCTAGGAATTTTTTATGCAGATGTTTGTCTTTAAATACTGAAGGGTTTACAAAAATCTTGATAGCTGGGCTTTCAAAGGCCTGTCAGTCTTCTAAATGCCTATATCTTTGTGCCTGCTCCTATCAGTCTGCCTGTAGCACAATTGTGACAAAATCTGATGATTAAAAAAATTTCGTGGAATGTCCATAGCATGGATGTCATGGGTGTCTCCTGATCCCAGGCTGGTGCAGAGGGCTGCAAAGGATGGGCTGGATTATGGGGATTTTTCCTGGCTGCACAAGACCAGTACTGCACTGTGCAAAATGATGGTGTTGGCTCACCTCTGACCAGTCTTTCTCTGACCAGCATGCCATGTATGCCGAAGCCTTTGAAAAGGTGCTCAGAATGTGTTTTCTGCCCAGTTTATGGAGAGCAACATCCTTCTTGCTCCTTATAGTTTATGGATGGAGAAAGGATGAAGATTTAACGTTTTACAAGCCACAGGCTGTTCTTTCTGTTTGCTGTTTTATTTTGCCCTTCTATCAGACTTTAGGAAGACTGACACATTTACTGAAGTTCACAGGCTAGATGTACTGGCATTGGCTAACGTGTTTTGAAGTTCCAAGGCAGATATCTTCAGTTTCACACATACACTCCTAATGTAAACTCAGCTGCACTGCTGAATCCTTGCTTTCATCCAACTCAGAAACAAAAGCAAGGAGAGAGTGGTTTTAGACTGAGCCCATGGAGATCAAACCCAAAGGAAATGCTATTAGAAAACCTTTGTCAAAGTGAAACACTGGCTTGAGTTATGTTCTTGCTAGAGTGACTCTCTCCAGTCATCTGAGTTTATTTCTTTTCCTTTTACCCAACTATGTTTTTCTACTGTGTTCTCCCCTCACTGCTAATAGTCAATCTTCCTTCTCCCCAGGTCACTCCTCTTCCACTTTGCAGAATTGCCACCAGACTGCTCTCTCAGAAGACAGATCCTGTGAAGTAGCTAAAGAATATCCCTGAAATTCAACAGGGCTGAGCATAGATCTTTAAACAGCTTTACCTTTGAATGGTAAAGTTTTAATATTACCTGACTGTGGTAAGGAGTCCGTTAAAAGGTGTCTCTCTAGAGCATCTACTGACTATATATGGAACTTACACTTCTTGATCCAATGCTTAAAAGTCAGATGATGTGTGTACCCCTAAATGTGCATTTCCTTCTATTTATAAAGATACACTGCCTCAATTTTCTACACTGCTTTTAAGAATTACTGGGAGTTTCTGTCTAGGAGAAGGTAAGCAAAAAAATATCAAAGAACCGCAATGGATTGCACTAATCAGTCACACCAGCGAGTCTCAAAGAGCTTAGTAACCTTTAAAGTTTAGTTTTGCTGGAATCTTTCTGAGTGCAATTGCCTGCACCACTCTGCTTGTAGAAAAAATTATTTGAAATGTACTTACGATTGCCATTAAAAATGCAGGGCTGCTATCCAAATGACCTTACCTTATGCTTTTTGTTAATCCAAGAAACACGAAAAGGAGTAAATGCTATGCAAAAAAGGTGTTTTTGACAGATGATACAGATAAAAGAGGATATAACTGTGAGCAAGCAGGGAAAAAACTGTGGAGCAGAGTGTATAAACCTGCTGATATTTCCTAAAGCTCAGGCTTCCTTCAGACATTTGTCATTAGTCTGAAAGTTACGTTCTGCTACAAGAATGAGAAAAATGAGCTCTTCCAATTTTTTAGTGCCTGTTGTTTTCAGTATTATGTCCTATTGTGAGATATTTGCAAACTCATTTTAATTGTCTTCTAAGTACAAGGGTGGCTACACTTTTCATGTTTCATTCTTCCTTTTGACAGGTAGAGCTCTTCTTATTTGTGTGTATCATAGTTAACTACGTGCTGTATGGTATGAACTTTTGTTATTTAGAGGTTATTTATTTATATAAAGTGGTCTGTAAAGAGGTCTTACTGTTTCTAAAACATTTACTGTACTTATTTCTTCAGGAATTCTCTCAGATTGTTAAAGAGAGACAAAGAAACAATGACAGCAGTTTAGAACCTGTAATTGGGATATAAATTGTTCACAAGTACATCTCTTAAACCTCCTTTTTAAGGGGTGAAATTCACACCACATGACTTTCACCATGCTAGAGTCCCACCTAAATCCCTGAACGGATCACCTAAAGCAAGTGTGTAATTCTAAGGTGGTTCTCAGAAAGAAAAATAATTAAAAACTCTAAGTTAAATTGATGAAACAAGATAACTGCAGGCATTCCTCTGTATAAATCTGTCAGATTTTGCTTTTCTGGGTATCAGACAATCTCTGGGTTCTATTTTATGATCTTTCAGTGTTATCATGAATTGGGTACTACCCCACAGATACTGTACAGAAAGTAAAATATTCATAAATATGAAAGCATGTAAATACTGTCATCTGAAACAAAGTGAATCTTTTTGGAAAGACAGTAGTATTTTTTTAAAGAATGAATAGGGGTTGCATATATTTATGATAAATTTCTGCCACTGGAGTGACTTCATGTATATTTTTAGACAGAATTGTGATTTCAAACCCAAAACTAGAAACAATAGCAACATAATTTGTTTGATAACAAATACAAAATATATAAGAACTTTGTCTCAAACATAGGATAGACTAGTACTTGTTTTCAGAAATCATCTTTCAGAGCACCAGGACCACTGCAGATGGGGTGCACTAGTGTGGAACAGCAGAGACTTGGCTTCCTGCCCAAGACTTCCTCGGGACAGGTCATTTGGCCTCAGTATCAGTCATTTGGCCTTAGTATTATCATAATGAACCCATCTGATCAGATGAACAAGCAGAAACAAAGACAAAGATATTAGCAGCTTGTGTTCCTCTCTAAGGAAATCAGAGGCTGACTTCACATGTTAGGGTATCTGTTAATGAGCTCAACCCTATGGAGGTGGAACCTTACATTTGAGAGAGTTCATTCACCATCTTTTTCATGGAAAGGGAATTTCTTCATGGAGAGTTCTGTAAAATCTGGCAGTTTTAATGTTAGATGTGTTAATCTTGTAAAAAGATTCCTGAACTAATTTTAGTAGAGAATCTGCATTCAAATATTGAATTTGCAGACACCAATTCTAATAGATAAGAAACCTCTGATGTTTTATGATAATTTTTAGGTAATTAATAAGACTTTGCATTGCAAGTTTTTGCCTCAGGTTACTGCAGTGAGGCCTTTGTCCAGTAAAGGATTGTCCAAGATTCCCGGTTAAGTAATTAAATTAACATAGTTAAGAGACAGTTCACAAAATTAACAGTCCAAGTGTTCTTTGGTCATAAGTGAAAGAAACAGAGTTCCTTTCTTCTTTCCTTCCTTCCTTCCTTTGTTCTCTGCTGAAGTTGCCATTTTCTTAAACTAAAATACAATTTAGAGTAAACCATTGGGATTAATTCCTCTCCTTGGAGCTTCTTCCTTATCCCCTTACACCCTAACCACAACAAAAGTGGAAAGAGATTCCCCCAACTTCCCAATTTTGAGGTAGGAGAAAGGTGTTCCAGGTATCTATTGCACACATTTGCTTCATTTTCACTGTTAAAATGGTTCTGTATGGTGGAAGATCCTCCTCTGCTCCTGTCTCCTCCTTCAGCTAGGCAATAATGGGGAGACAGAGCCATGAAGTCACAACCCATATTGTGAAAAAAGATCTCATCCATCAAACTGTCACCTCAGTTTTCTGTCCAGGGTCACAGAGGAACAAAGTCAGCTTGTGTCAGGTTGAAATAGCATTGGTAAGTGTTAGTGTGCGTGAAGCTGGTGGTTTGAAGTCTATTTATTTTGTTTGAAAGGCTCAAACAGCATGCTGCCGAGCAGAGGAACAAGCAGGAGGAAGTCTCCTTATAAATTATTACTGGAAAGCTCACAGCCATCACTTAAGATGTGAAATTATGCCATCTGCTTTTCTAGGTCTTTGATTTACTTTGTGGCAGCTGTCTGTTTCTGAGTTTCTGCATCTCACAGAGAGGTAAAACTTGCGTTAAAAACTGATACAACAAGAGCATTTCTTTAACAAAGATTTAATGCTTTTTCGAACTAGAGAATATGCAGGGGATGTTATCTCAATATCTATGGCATGCTTTCAAGACAAATAATATGAAAAAATGCTGTGTCTTTTTACATAAACTGGGAATGTAGATAGAAATATTTTTTTGTTGTGAAAAATGCAATTGTTTGTCCTGATTTTAGTTGTCAAAAGCATTTCAGGGAGGCACCAGTGGGGTTTTTTTATATTGCTTTTAATTTGGTGATTCCTAATGTTATTGATTTTGTATCTGTTGGGGTCTTTTTTCTTATACTTCTTATTATTGACTTTCTGGGGGAACATTTTTGTTGTTATTTAACTGTTTGAAATATTCAAGGTTTATTTACATGTTCTTTGTTAAAAAGAATAATCTTAGGCCCAACAACAGCTTTAGGAAGTCACATAGCTAATTTAAAAAGAACAAAATAAAGGCTAACTACTTCAGTGCGGGCTAACCGAGATGCACGCAGGGAACTCTCACAAGTACCCAGGGGTGTGCTCATTTCAGAAATTAGTGTCTGGGAGGGTGATGAATGGAGATGTGCACTTTTCCATGCCTTGTCCTGATGTGCTAGCTGTGTATGGGGTGTGCTGCCCAAGTACCCAGTGAGCTTGTTTGGATGCCCTCCCTGAGGATGTCCGTGCAGCGGCAGGGGGGAAGACTGAGTGGCAGCAGCATCTCTTCCCCCACCCCCCTGGAGAATCGCTTCTGCTGAAGTCATTTGGTGCGCACTGCTTTTTCCTGTGCGAGGATTAGGGAGTAGGAGAATGGCTTTGTGAGGAGGCTCGGAGAGAGGGAGCTGAAGAGAGGCTGAACAGAGGGGCCGAAAGACTTTAGCCTTTCATAGTTCTTTCAGTTAATTCATTCTGGGAGACCAATTGCATGTGATACGGCAGCTGGGGGTTTTGTTTTCCTTTCAGCTATATACTGTAGGACAAGCTGGTAAGGTTATTTTTTTTTTCTCCTTGTTCTACTGTTCCACGATGCTATTGTAATTGCTTTATCGAAGTGACTGTTTGGTGAGGAAGGGAAGTTGGTTAATGATGCTGAGGATCCCCTGCATTGTCTCTGCTTTGTGCAGCTGCATAGTTTGGGGAGAAGCACTGTTTACAGTAGAGGGGCTGGTTTCCGTTGAACAACTTTGCTGTTATTTTTCCAAAGTTGTTTCATCCTTTCTTTCAGCAAAGCTAGGAAAACAAGCAAATAAATGGACTTGGCTGTTTAGAAATGGTTAAATTTATAGAGGCTGCAATTTGTTGAAAAAGCTGTTCTGCCTAAATCCCAGTTTCAGATGTTCTTCCTTTGATGTTATCGGATTTGTTACTCTGCTGGATCAACTCCAAAACTGGGTTTTATGTGAGAACCTTCTCTCACAAATCTTTTCTTCACATTTTCGTCAGGGACAAGATAGGTCACCTGAATTGATAGCCAAAGAAAACCAAACAAAAATGTATCTGTGGAAGGTGGAAATATTTGGGGAAAGGAAAAATCCTAAGGGAACTCTGGAATTAAAAAATAAATGAAGAAGCATTAATTCTTGGCACTAATTTTTCAGCAGAATGCTCCTGATCAGTGTAATAGGAAGCATGTGGTTAGGCAGAGAATATAAATACTCTTTCAGAAAACTCAAGATGCACAGGTGCATATCCTGCCTAACTGCACCCTTCCAAAGAAAGAGTTATCATATTTATCCTCTTTGAGAGGAAAAAAAAAAAAAAAAAGTAAAAAAGGGAGATCCAGGCTATCCTGTCCCTTTCACCTCTTCTTGTTATTTCTAGAATAGTGACTTGTGTTTGTCAGAGTCTTTTATTTCCTTTCATATTATCGTGGGAAACTTTAGCTTGAATTGGTTGGACATACGTGAGCGCAGCTTGGGGTATACCATGTCTATTCCACAGGCAGGCTATGAAAATCCTGCCTGTGACTCAGATGAATTGTAAAGACCATAATTACCAACAAAAGTTTCTTTTGTGGCCATTCAAAAATCACAAACAAGGTAAGGGGGAATGATTGACAACAGTTACACTACTGACTGACAGAGAACCAAAGACTTGGTCCGTGACTTAGTATGTTAGTTTTTCAAGAAGTGTTGACCTTTTTCGCTATTATTCTGTTCTTTCTGGTGGACTATTCCCAACTCCCCTATTGAGGCTAGAATGTCTATCTAAAATGTGTCTTTGTAATTACTGCCTATAGTCTGTACATTTCTTTACAATGATATGCTTATTTGTTGATGCTGAAACAAAATTGAGAGATGCATTGCAATCAGACCTCCATGAAAGAATGTGTATCTTTTATATGCCTCACATGCTTAGCTATTGATTCAGCTACAGATTTCACTCTTATGAAGTAATGAAGTGCCACATCCAAATCCTGTGAATTTATAGTCACAGTTCTAGCTCTTGATAATGGAAGGCCCAAAGATATCAATGTGGTTACTCATGTGAGTAAAGATTTGGAGACTCCTTTCCCATTCATGAATGAAATGGTTTAGGAAGTGCGCAGTTACTATGGTTCTCTTTTGGCTTAAAAACAAAAATCTCCATTAAAACAACTACTAATGAGATTTGTTAGAGGGGCCCAAGGATAAACAAATTCAATGATTTAATATAAGAATGCAGTAGACTCTTGACAGCAGTATTTCAAGAAAAATGATAAAAATGTTCTTCAGCTTATTAACAGTTTTAGAAACACAGGAAAGATAATTCATCTCTTCGTGCTGCACCACTAGATTCAGCCATGACCCTTGAAATGCCACCACAACTATGAGTTGCTCCTCCCTTTGAGAATAAAAGTTAATTTAGTGTGATCTTTATCACATACTCCCCCCTACTCCTAGTAATAACTGTCAGTTCCGGCAAATGACAGCAAACTGATATTTCAGGTTAGGCTTCTCCTGTTTTTCTGTAGACAAAGGTACAGTATTTCCAGCATGCAGTCTTTATTACTTTCATATGCTTGGTTTCATTGCAAGAAAACAAGGCAGAGTATGTTCCCTGGTTATTGATTGATACACCAGTTAAGACTCCTTAATTCTCTAGTGGAGGAATTACTTTGGTTCAGTGTTTCTAAACTGTTCAACAGCATCCTTTAGTTTTCAGAGATAAAGAGATGTATTACTGCTACTTTCCTAATTTGCATGAATTCTAAATTTCCAAATGTGATTTTGAAGAAAAAATGGGCATCTAACTTTAAAGAACTCACAACTGACATTGTATTTATGTGTGTAGATGGTAAAGGAACTACACTAAAGTTGTTGTGCAAAAGAGCCCTAAAATTAACTGCCTGAAACAGAAAAGTGGCTATCCTATCATTTTTTATAAAGCAGAGATACATATACTTTTATATGGCAATTATTGTTGGAAAAGGGGCCTCTAATTGTAAATGAAAGATCACCACCAATATCACATTTATGCATAAGGAATTAGATCTTGCCTATAAATGTCGTTTATTAAGTTAAAGCAGAACAAAATTAATTCCAAAGGTGGAGTGAAACACATATAAATAAACTTAACATCCATTTACTCATAAAATTAGAGCAATCTAAACATATTCCAGCAGTCATTAGCTACCAGCTATTTGTCACAACTGGTAGGTTTAGGCAGATGAGAACTGTAATATTGCTTCTCGAAACACATACACAATTCTATAAAAGAAATTGTAAGGTTGAAGCTGCCATACTGGTGCTGTGCTTCAATTTGGTGAATTTTTTGTGAGCTTTTTCACATTTCTTAGTCCAGATGTCACATAAAGACCATAGAGAAAAAGAAAAAAAGGTGTGTTTTCTATACTATATACACATATATGTACGTATAAACATCAGTGGCAGTTTATTAAACTGCAGTTGGCACACCGCAGATTATTTTCAAGCTGGTTTTGATAGTATTCTTTTACTTGTACTCTTGCTTGTATCACAGTAAGAGTTGTTGTTTGAGCAGACCTGTAAAGAGGCATGCTATAACATTATGCATCTTCTATGTTAACTAAACACTTTCTATGTTCATTATTACACAGAGAATTCACAAAGCCTACACTTAGAGCTCATGGCTACCCATCTTCCTAGAAATAACTACCTGAAATGAATGTCACCATAAGTCAGGCTAAACACTGTGTAAGAGAGTTGTACTTTTCTTATCCTTAACTGGAAGAAAGCACATCTGGGCTCTCATGGGAAGCTGCCATTTTACAAACAGTAAGCAGCAGGAGGTCCAATCTGGTGGAACAGAAAAGGAATTAAATAATACAGCTCCCACTTGACTGCCTAACAAAACAAGAGATTTTGAAAGTTGCTTCAAAATAATCTTTTTTTTTTTTTTAAAATTCCTGTGAAAGTAGTTAGATACAATTCAGTCATTTTTACTCATGAAGTAATAGAATATAGAACAGGCAGAGTATTTTTGTCATATATATTTAAATGATACTTATAGTTTCTAGACATATATGTAATTTTCAAAACTTTTTGATGAAATTCTGCACAATTGCTGATGCAACTTTGTTATGCACTTCCTCCAGCACCTTAGAAGCAGAATGTGTTCCATAGCTTAGGATTTGTTGGGTTTTTAAATCCAATGTAAACAGACAGAAATTGAACTGCTGAGTAGGAGGTCATCTGCAGGATGGATTGAGAGCAAGGGCTGTGGGATGTTGTAATGATATATGGCTGAGGTTTGCAAAGCATCCCACTGTCTTCCGAGAGCATGTTTCAATGATGTGTGGCCATATCCCTTCATCTTTGAAAAGCTGTAATGTTTACAAGCATGTTGTCCCTTCTGGTTGGATGTAATAGGTATCTTTCATCTTCAAAATCTCAGTGTTTTAGAAAAATAGTATCCATTTCCATTATAAACTTCAGATTTTAAGAGATTGACTTGTGGTCCATTATAAGTTAAAATTCAGCCCACATGGTGTGGCAGACTGGGCAGGATGCTGTCTGTCAAGGTCTCATAGTTGATGCAGAATGAAATTATTGAGACGTGTGGTTTTATCCAATTAAACCTGACTGAAATGTTAATAGTCTTTTGGCTGACACTTTGGGAAAGACCACCAGTGATTTCCTAAGGGGAAAGAACTATTAGCTTCCAACCATACCTGAGTCTGTCCAAGCCCAGTACATTATTAGCTGACATCTGTGGAGATTTGTAAGAGCTTTTGAAGTTTTCTGGATTACGTACAGACAGAAAAGAGATGGATTATTTTTACTTCCATGAACTGGAGTATCATACTTCAGTGCTAAATAAAGGAAGCTAAGTGTCAACCTGTCAGTCAAAACTCATCTACATTACAAAAATGTGTGAACCTTTTTTCCTGAGCTGGTCCTTCTTATCCAGTGCAACCAGCTGTAGAACTGGTGTAAACTGAGACTTCAGGACTCCAAGGGCTTTCAGAGCATTCTCAGGTGGCAAATGAAGGAACAATGAATTCTGATTGCCTCTGCACCTTTCCCAAAGTAGTCCCAGTAGGCATGTTGGTGAGGATGGGGTTTATGCTAGGACTTGGATCACAGTTTAAACTTTTGGTTTTTTTTCTATTAACTGGGTCAGATTTAGGCAATTGCTGATTGCCCTTTGTGACCCATTTTCTTCCAGGTTGTGAAAGAGATGAATGCACCCTGGTGATACTAGCGTAGTGTCTGACAAGGAGACATCACTTGTCTTTTCCAAGTTCCGTCAACAACAGTTTTGCTTCTTGCACTTTCAAGGCCAAATACTATACTTTGTGCTGGGTGTTGTTCCCTTTTATAAGACTATTTCTGTACTCCACACCTTTTTGCAGTCTAAGTTAATAAATTGCCTAGAAAGATGTTTTTGAAATGTCAGTAGATGCTGAGAGAATGATATAGTGAAAGCTGGGAGCATGTATAATACAACTTGTGTGGGATTTAATTCCAGATAAAGACTCTAAAACTTGGGCATGTATGTGTAAATGTCTACATGCTCACATGACAGCTGACACCTATGGTTCAATTCAGTTGCCCACACAAAGGCATCTAATGCATTATAGATGCATTAAGGTACCTTAGACATCCACATGGGACTACAAGGTGACACAGGACATGTGGACACATTGTCTTTGTGGAGAAGTGTCTCTGCCAGGGTATCTGAAATCACACTAGGCACCTATGTATAGGGCTCTGAAGAGGGAGGCCATTTTAACTGGCCAGCTCAGTAGCTCTTCTCATTCCACTGCTCATATTGACTAGATCATCACCGGCTACAGTGACACCTTTCACAGTTAGCTTGTCTACAGACAGCTACCCACAATTTGAATAAATGCTGATTTTTTTACATCTTTTTATTATGTCACTGCTCTTGAAGAAAAAGACCTGAGTTATTTATGGGCCAATATTAAAGCATTCCTGTTCATTATGGTAATAGGGGGACAAAGGAAAACAGGAAGGAAGGGGAAAAGTGTATTTATCCTATCTTCTGAAGGCATCTACTTTGAATGCTTAAGTTAGGACACTGGGTGCTTTGTAATCGAAAAAGAGAGATAGACCTTATCTGAATTATTCAAATTCTGTATAAATCCCTAGCCAAGGGGAAACAAAGTCCCCTTGGACTGATCCAGGTGGCCTTGATAAGATGCTGAGCTGGTAACATCTAGGACTAGTTGATAGGAAACATCAGGCATGCTCATTATAGCTTCAGTCATCCGAATATGACATACTTTTCTAAGGTCATTCTAAGTTCTGTTAATATGTGTTCAGACTAAAAGAGAACATACCCAACAATTCTTTTCGAGATATCTATTATTCTATTCTATTCTATTCTATTCTATTCTATTCTATTCTATTCTATTCTATTCTATTCTATTCTATTCTATTCTATTCTATTCTATTCTATTCTATTCCTATTCTATTCCTATTCTATTAAGCTAATTTAGCACAACTGCTATTTTATATGATTTGAACTGACTTCCAGATGTACTTAACTCTCTTCATCAACTGCATAGGACCACTACCTCTGAGAAAATAATCTGAGGGAAGAAATGCTTTCCTTTTGTTAGGCACCACTTACAAGAAGTCCTTTTGCTGAGATATCTTTAAACTTCCACGTTGTTTATGCATATGTATAGTGTTTGTCTAATGTATTCATGTGTATTTTGAAACAATGTACATATGCACTCCACAACTCTTTTGTGTGTGCCAGAATATAAATTATAAGTCCAGTTATTGTCTGGTTTGAGGCCCATAATTAGAGCTCAGATGGTAGGGCAATTGCAGAAGAGAGTTTACCAATTTACATGTTAATCAAACATAGTCTGATGGACTGTGATTAATGTAGGCTCAGTCAACATCTTAATTAGCCAGAAGCATGTCATGAGCATCGGTGACTGTCTTCCCACCCCTGAGATTTTTTTCCAAGCAAGTACAGGTTCCTCAATAGCTGTTTCGAATAGCATTGTTAAAGCTAAGACCTTAATAATTGCTTTAATGAGGGAAGTTAGTTAAAAACTGTTTAGTCTTGTGTAGAACACCTGAGGTAGCATAGTGTCTTCATTAGAGGGCAGAGCCCAGCCAATTTGTAACCTGGAACAGGTATGATATTAAATAACAGATCTGTGCCAAAATCACATTGAGCACAGAATATGTTTTTCTAAGAACTGTGGATGGTTTTATCTGATTGATTAGTTCCACATGTATACAGCCCCAGGAATCTCTCCACAGGAGCCCACATGGAATCAGGATAAGCACAATTTAAGTATGCCTTTGTAGTTGAGTAACCTGCTGGGCAGGACTTCATCTCTGCTAACAATGTCTCTCCTGATATTCTGTTTAAAGTCTTCCTAGTCTGCAGCTAATTTATTTTACAAGTAAAAATCAACTTTGTCCATACAGATATGTTTTTAAATTCCTTTAATACTATCAAATGTTGTTTTCTAAAGCTAGTCTGTCTGAGGACTAACTCCCAGTGGGACTAGAGGATGTTTAGAATTTTTCCCCATTTGATTCCTTGCTGTACATCTTTCACTTGCTGCAAAATATAAACAGTGATATGTGGATGGAAATGTTCAGTGTATATTTAGAAAATATACTATATATACTATATACTATATAACTAATTTTAAAAGGAAAATCCTGTTATGAAACATTTTATTTTAATGGGAAGAAGTTCTTTTATTTATTGATGAAACCAGAAACTCTACCTCTCTGGTATTATATGTTCCCACTATCACAAGAGTGCAGAAACTCTACCTCTCTGGTATTATATGTTCCCACTATCACAAGAGTGCAGAATAACAGTGCAAATAACATGTACACTGTGTGCAATTTTTGTCCTTGCTTTCATGATAGTTGGTGTAAGAGCCACTGGTGGTGACAAGAAGAAATCATCTGTTGTGTTGGTTGGAATTGACAGCTGTGCAGAACAGGGAGTGATTCATGACCTTATATTTTCTATTATGTTCAGGCATAACGTTGTGATTTTCTGCTTGGTTTCTGAGGAGAGGTAAGAATTGTGTTTGGAAACAGTACCAGTCCCTGCATGAGTGTCAGATGCTACCCTCACTTTCCACCCAAGGGACTGATATCACAGCCTCCCATATAGGAAGTCTTCCCTCATTACAGAAATAAAAGAAAGATTCCCTGAGATCAAAACCACTTACAAATTACAGATATCTCTTGCCAAACCAGAGAGAATTTATTAGTGGAAAAGACCCAGGAAGCTTCCTTGGTCTATTTGCCTGCCAATGCTTGTTATTTCTTATATCCTCTCAAAGGCTTCATTATGTTCAATCCATCCTTGTAAGTTTTAGTGGCAGTCTGGCTTCTTATTTAGAAGATTATTTTCTTGGTATTAAATGTTCACTTAACTTCATGCTTCTGTTTGTAGTACAAATCATCCTGCTCTCTTCAACTCAGGTCACTAAACAAAAGAAGTACTCTGTATGTAATTATAAAAATGTTTTTATTACATTTCTGAATATACTGTAAGTTTCAGATGAATGGTAAGAATTTGTGTTGAATCCTTTTGTGAAAAGCCAGCCTTTAAGGTTATTTAAGCCCTCATGTTTACCATCATAAAATAAGAATATCATGCCTTGATATGTGGAGTGTTAGAAATTGCCTTGACATATACTACTTGAAATATCTTAGGCTAAAAAAGAGCAATTTTAATCTTCATGGAGCCAAACATTAAAAAAAATTCAGCAGATATCTGCAGTTGCCATATTACATTAATGTGGATTCTACCAATATTTCTTAACCTAAGTACAAAGAAATTGACGGGTACAATCTCTTAGCTTAAACACATACTGACAGAGCTGCCACTGAAGTTACTGTAGTCTACAGATGTCATGTGGTAACTGGAAATGGCTGTTTGGATGAGTAACATGACTATACCTAGGAAAACTCAGGTTTTAATGGCTGAAAAATGTAACCTAAAGCAGCTTATAAATGGCACCTTTAAATGTTGATTCTTGAGGTGGGTTTGGTATTTGAAGTTTGAATATTTTGCTTTTATTTTAGCTATGGACAATAGCTCTGGAAACTCTGTTCCCTCTAAATCCAGAAGGAACCTTTTCCAACAGTAGGTTGTAACTTCAGCCTTACCTACTCTGGAACATCAGTGGAGGTAACTGTGCTTGGCCTCTGTTCCATCTTTTGGTAGATCTGTATTATTATGCTTTATATTATTTCTCATTAACTTTCCTTCTGAAATTCATATTGGATAACTAATTAAAAATAGGTATTTATCTCTGCTAACCTCCATGAATCAAAATGCTAGATAGTTTCATAGTTAATTCTAAAGGATAAGTCTCTTCATCCATACCTTCTGGAGGTTCGTGTCTTTCTCCATTACAACAGAAACTCATGTACTTAGATTTAACACCTAACTGCAGCATTTAAAATACAAGTGAGATAAATCTCTCCTTTAATGACTTACATTTGGAGTCATTATAAAGTTAAAATCTGAAGAACTATCTTGACATTTAAAGAATATAAAATACCATCCCTACACAAATAGAGTGCAAAAGTTTTTAAAGAGGAGAAACATGCAAAATATTTAATCATTGTTTGAAATTAACAGCAGCAAAAAGTGTTTACTAATGTATGACCTGTTTTTCTCTGGAAAGATCTAATTGCAGCATCTATTTTCAATGATTCCAGAACATTATTTTTCTAAGGTTTTTTTTTTAGTTCTTAGATTAAATACTGAATTCATGGAATCATAGACTCATAGAATGGTTTGGGTTGGAAGGGACCTTAAAGATCATCTATTTCCAACCCCCCTGCCATGGGCAGGGACACCTTCCACCAGACCAGGTTGCTGAAAGCCCCTTAAACAATTCCAGGGAGGGGGCAGCCACAACTTCTCTGGACAACCTGTTCCAGTGCCTTACCACCCTCATAGTGAAGAATTCAAGTGAATGCAATCAAGAAGCAAAGCAAAATATTAAAATATGGTGAAGTGGTATGAGCAGCATTTTCTTAAGATGCTTAGCTTGCAAGTCTTAAGAGTGAAAAACTGTTTTCTACAGTACTATGATTTTCCGTTTAAGTGCTTACAAAGTACTTTCAAAGAGCAAAAGATCTAAAAATATCTTGTATCATACGCAGAATTCATTGTGTTGATGTACCCCTGTAATCAGTCATCCTCCCAGAAGTAATCTAATAATAGCACTATCATTAACTTGCACTGACACAGTGTTTTCCAGTATAAGGAAATCTGTACAAAGTGCTCCCATTTTACAGAAGGGAAAAGAAAGACAGAGGTTCAGTGTTTTCATCATGATCCTGGTATTTCTGAGCCAAAAAGGTCTCTAGTGTTCATGATCAGAGCACAGGGCATCCTTCACAGATGATCCTCTCTCCCCTGTGAGAAGAGGTTCTCCTGGAATCAATCCCTGGGAAAGATATTGGGGAGCAGGTGGGGATTTATTGAAAAGAGGACACGGCTATTTGAACACTATTATAGTCATTAACAATGCAGCCATTAAGCTGAACATACACAGAAAGTAAATATTTGTGTGACTGGTGATTAGCTGGAAAAAGTGAAAAATGAGACAAAAATGCCTATGTTTTAACTGTGTTTCAGTTAGGTGTCTGACTCTTTCTGTTATGCTATTCTGTGCTGTCATCTTTCTATAGAGCTGTAGGCTTAGGAAATGCTAGATCAAATTGAGAAAGGTAAAAGTGAAAAAAAAAAAATTCAGTTAGTTGAGAAAAAGCAGACCAAGAAAAAAACAACCAGCTGTAGTCAATACTGTTCAGAGTGAAAAATGTGGTGTTAATTCTCTCTATTTTTTTTCTCTAGGAGATCATTAGAGGGCTTTATGGTCTTTCCAGATCAGTACAAAAGACATTCTATATCTTGATGTGTCTCTATGAATTTGAAAGATATGACCTCCATAGGGGATACTACTGTTGGTTTTACATCATTAATGTTTCCCTTCATTTATTTCTGCAGAATACCTGCACTATCTTTTAAAGTGGGAATTGCCTGGGGTGACAAATTGAATCTCGAATCTTTGCACCTGATGCCATGAGAGCCTATAAATTAGTTATGGGCTAGGAAGATACAATCCTAAATGTTTCTGTTTCTCATAGAAAAACTGACCCTTGGGGTCACTAACCAAAGAATGAAAAACCTGGACTTGTTAACAAGAAAACAATTAATTATTTACACACATGTGGGTATTTGCCATTAGCATCTTTAGAAGTAGACGTCCTTGTTCTGCTAGAGTTACTTCTGCCCTTGAGACTGTAGTTGTTAAAAAATGGCATTCAGTGAACCACTTTTAATACTAGGAAATATGTACAATAGAAACTATGAGTTAAAGCAGAGCTATATGTGTCCATTGCTTTTGGTGTTTCAAAGGAACCAAAGATTAAGCTATCTTATTTCAAAGCTGCAATAGTGTAGAATCACTAGTAGTAACTGTACTGTCACCCATATGGTGGTTTATTATTCTAGCACATTCATGGCCAGGATGAAGCAAATAAATTATTGAGTGCTGTGGGTGATTTCATTTATGTATGTATGTATGTATGTATGTCATTGTTAGAGCAAACAGTAGAGAAAAACCTTGCATCCTAATACAACTCCCATGGGGAAATCTTAATGCCATTCAGCCAGGTGGAGCTTCTGTGCGTTTTTTTTTCCATTCACTGCCATCCGCCTATCCATCATAATGCCCTGAGCACTTTTCATCCATGAAAACTCCTTGCTATAGCAATATATAAGCTTTGTAAATAAAGTCTGGCACCCCTAAGGGGAACAATATAGACTTCTAGGAATTCTCATATATTTAATCTGTTTTAAGGCCTGAAAAGTATATTTCTGCAATAAAATATTTTAAGACCTTTTTGTCCTGGGAAATTTCTTTTCCACAGCAGGTGACCTTTACAGGTTCTATCTGGCTACATAGCTGCTACGGATATGAACATTTAGGGATTTCAAATGGATACACTATGATGCAGGCATTTTGTAAAGATTACTCCAAGGCTGAAGTACTTCCCTCCCCCCAATATCTGAGCAGTTTGGGAGCACCAAGGCCCATGTTATCACCACAGATACATGCAAAAACTCCCAGTGGCTACAGCCAAAGCTGCACATTCCATCCAAGGGCGGTATTTTGGTTCTGAAAGTTAATGAGGATATGAGAGAATAGAATTGGGTTTTGTACAGCCCGTTTCATACTTCTTATGGCTCAAAGCATCTTCTAAGGAAATAAATGAGATACTACTAGCAATGGAGCATGTAGCAAGGCTGAGAAGACATTAGGTGCTTCGTAGAAGATCACACAGTGTTTCAAAAAGCAGAGCTTGATTTATTATGAAAAGCAATAGTGGCCAGAATGTTATTGTTTTTTCCTTTCTCCTCCTCCCTCTGTCTCTTACACCCACAAAAGATGCCACTGAATTTTTAACTTTAGAGTTTTTAACCCACTATCTTAAAACTATCCACTTTCTCTTTTCCCTTGGCCTTGTCTTCCGAGCATCCAGCAAGAGCTGGGTGTTAGGTTTGAAAAACAAAACGCTTTCTCAGCCTGAACCCTACAGTGTCAAATGCTTTAGTCTAGTCATGTTGACATCACATGCACAGCTATGTAGTAGGGTATGTGCAGTCATTTGGAGAAAAGACACTCTTAAGCAGCTAAGCAAGTAGGCAGAGTTTTCCAGTAGCTTCTTTAGGGCAACCTGCACTGCTAGAGTAGAGACATCTGAGCTGGCTCTGTCTCTGCTCACTCAAAACTCAGGGGTATGCTGTGCAGCACAGCACCGGAGCTGACAAATCAGGTGGGAGTTTAAATTCAGAAGCAATGTTGTCACATTTAGCTCGAGCAAAGCAAAGACTAGCGAGTGCTTCCAAGATATTGGACAGGTCCTATGTAGCTTCTTGCCATGACCTGGGAAAATCTTCACTGTGTTACCCTAATTCAAGTCCCCAGGAGCTTCGACAGCAAGCTACATGTATCAAGCTCCATGGTGCAATGAAGACCTGCCCTACAGACCCCAATCATATGGGAAACGCTGAGCCAGCAGATTCCTCTATAAAGCTCATTGCAAGATTTGAGGTAGCTGGGATGATGCAAGAGTTGGCAAGCCACTCGAGCCCAAATGTTAAGTTTCAAAGGGGAAAGAGTCAGTTAGTGCCTGAATACAGTGTATTTAGCCTGGTGTTCCCGGCACCACCAATTTCTAGAATTTGTGGCTTCTCATTATCTGTTTCTGATGCAAAGTGGGAGTTGCATGTGCCTGTAATTTCCCCTCTAAATCACTCTGTGAGTAAGCGCTCTTGCGGTGACTGCATAGTTTTCACTGCTTGGAACAGTCTGAATTCATATTACTGACATCAGGATTGGATTTATCTGATGATATTTCCTTAATTGTTTACTTTGTTAAAACATTTAATAGAATGTTTCTGGAATTATATACTCAATATTTTCACTATAAAAATGAGCAGCAACATCTGTATCTGTCTGCTACTGCATTTAAAGTGCTAGGATTTGATCTTGGGCAGTGCCAAGATCACTGCTTTTGTAGTTTGGGTGGAATAATTTGGATGCAATCACATGTTTTCTTGCTGATTATTCTCTGCCTTACAGTAAGCAGGATTATGGGAGGTGCCCTTAAGTAATGCTCGTAATAATAATAAGACATTATATACCTACAAGAATTCATAGACTCATGTACGTGCTACATTTACACTCTGTATCTGATTTTTTTTTAACAGCTCCACAGTAATTTCTTAGTTGAACTGTCTCCTTTATTTTCTATCTATGTATCTATATATCTCTGTTAAGATAATGCTTCCTGCTGTTCCCCTTTTTAGGTGGCTGTAAGGGCTATCAATACTGCTGATGCAGGACCCAGGTTTTTTAACCATGTAGTGACTGGGGCCCATTTTGCCCCCTTAACTCATAAAAGTCTCCCTAATAATCTATAGATTTGCACTTTGGTGATACAGTGGAAGCTAAAGAAGACATGATATGAAGACATATGATAAGAAGCCCAAAAACTTCTGCAGTGTTTTAGCTAGAGTTAAGGGAACATTTGCCTTCCTTTTCAGAACATGCCAGTAGTCACAGGCAAAAGTCATCTCAGGAAGGACAAAGTGGAGCAGGGTCAGGGTGCTCCTCCACAGGGAAGTGTCAGGAGAAGGAGAAAAGCTGGAAAGGAGAGCCAAGGCAAGACTTCTGGGAAAAGGAACGTGTGGCTGCTCCAGCTGCTGAGGGAAGGGGTATGAAGGGTTGAGATGCCAGAGCCTGCTTGCAAGGAGCAGCCTCCTCCGGGCACAGCCATCCCTCTCTGCTCTGGTGGGGCACCCGCCAGCACCCATCTTCTCTTGGCACAGCAGGCAGCAAGGCTGCTGCAGCTTTCCTGCCCCCAGCAGTCGGCTGCCTCCCTTACCTGCACCTAGAGTTGGCCGGCAGGGTTCTTATGGTCTGTGCAATTCTGGTGAAAAAGGGAAAAATAGAAACCCCAGAACTGTATACACACATACAGTTACATGGAAGAGTTTGTCAGTGTTTGGCTGCAGGGTAAGTCAGGAAGGCAGATAATGAATGTCTTAATTAAAATGGTGGTAATGTTGACTGTACAATCAACATTTTTTTTAAAAAGGTAGTATATAGGTGAGCAATGTGGTTAGTGCCTTATTGACACCCGCCCTTCCAAACAGCAAATGGTTGTGGGAAACAGGATGGTTTGTGGGTTGTCTTCAGAAACAAAGATTTCTGTAGTACCTTCCACTTAAAGAGATTGCAAAACCTGAGCTAAAGCTGATGAATGACATGGAGTCAGAAGACTGTTTAAAGCAACAGGTATTTAACCTGAAAGTCAGTGTGCTTTACACAACCTTCTGTGCCTCTGCTCTGCAAAGGAAGGGAGCTTACAGCAGCCTTTCTAGCTGTAGCAGGATGTGTTTTCCCCTTCAGGAGCTCCCTGCCTAGACTGGCATGAGCACAGAGGGGGGTCTTTTCTTACCTGCAGAGGATGGTTAGCTTTCAAAAAGCATTAACCTCTTGCCAGGCTCCACCTCTTTCACAATCACAATATTTTAGCTTAAAAATCATAACATGTTAAAGACAATTTTGCATTCTTTTTCTCTAGCCTCTGGCTTTCAAATCGTGGGGTTATATTCAGGTCAGACTGTCAGCTTGCTCTCTGCAGCAGTCTAAAGGCTAAATCCCTTTAAAAAAGAAAATAAATCTTCAGTTCTCACATAATGACTTGGTATCTGGAGCTGAGGCTTCACAGAAAAGATCAAATAGCCTGAGCCTTGTGACAGAACTGTAAGAAATGGCAACTCCTCATTATCCCATAGAGCAATGTTTCAGTTATGATATTAAAATGGACCAAAAGGACCCCTTCAGCCTTTGAACATTCCCTGAGACAGATGACCAAGGATATAGTCCTTGTGACAGGAGCTGGTACTGCTTCCATGCTGTGTGTGTCAGTGATTGTCACTTGTGCTCCAGACTCTTACATTGTCATAGATGCTCACTCAAGTATGACATGGAGTTAAATTGGATGGTTGTGGCATGCAAAGTGGTAACGAGATGTGGGATACTGTGCAAAAGTTAATGACTCATGGGCACAGATGGGGCCAAAAGTGGTTATGAGTGGCTGCTTGACATTAAACCCCTAGAAAGTTTAAGAAGAGCAGAGGTAGAGGGACTCTACAGAGAACAGCTCGTTCTCCCTTGACGATCTTTCCTTAAAAAGAGAGCAGGATCGTTGTCCCATTTGGACCCAACCATGAGTTCATCTCAGCCTGCACACTCTTCTCCAACAGCTGCAGCTGTGTTACAGCAGCCTCTGTGCCTGTGCTAATGGGATAAAAGCATTTCCATGTGCTCTTTTCATTCAGAGAGCGTACACCCCTCCCCACAGCCTGCAGCATATCCTCGTTCCCTTGAAATTGATTCAGATATTAAAGCCTGTTAAGTTTAATTATCGCTAGAAGTCTGGGAGGAAACAAAATCTTATGGCCACTTTCAGCTGTTTCAAGATAGGTACGTATAAATCACAAATGTGCAATCGCTTATGGGAAATTTGGAAAGCAGTAATATGTACCAAAGAGAATGATCATAAAACTTACACGGTCTTCTCAACCACGTGTGTAGGGTTTTGCAGTTCCTGGCCTGGTGAATATTGTTCCTTAGTGAGGGTGTCTCACGGTCTGTACCTGCACAGGACAAGCTCACAGCCACAAGGTGCAGAGTGGTGACATGCCAGAGGTACCATTTGCCTTTCCAGGTTTTCATAAACAAGCCCATGAACAGGTAGATTGGTACTGGGACAACTTTGTGCTTTATCCTGAAAATTGTTAAATCCCCATAATTTCAAATGAAGTCAAGGGGAAGAGCTTGCCTTCAGCCCTTTTACCAACCACGTGCAAAACAAAATTTTATTTGGAGAGATTTTTTTTGCTTGAGAGAATATAGAATGAGACTCACGTGGAAAAGTTTTCCCCGTGATATATACCCCTGCTATACCTCTGCTATGCTTCTCCCAACACAGGGATTTCTGATATGGAGGAAACACTGCATTGTGCATGGACAGGGGATCAGCCAGTGGACATCTACTCTTCGATTTGAATGGAGCTCTGTATATATATATATATACACACACATATATATACACACACACATATATATACACATTTATCAAGGCTGCATCTACTCTTCCTCTCTCTCTCTCTTTTTTCTAATACAAAAGCTATTGCTTTCATTAAGTTATGTTGTAGCAAAACGGCACCATAACAAAAAGTAAATTGTTCAGGCTACATTGAGGGGCAGTGCAAAGACAACGGTACTGGTTGGTAGCTGTTTTTATGGAGGGGCTGAAGAAAGAAGTGTATTTCTTTCTTCTGTTGTTGGGCTGACTTCAAATCAAAGTTCACAGGAAATCTCAGTTTACAATTTAGCATCATTCTCTCTTCTCCCATTATAGTATCCATGATGACATCTGGCAGCCACAGCAGCAGCAGGCAAGCTCCACTATCCTTTTTTTTTAAAGTATTTATATGTTTGTTGAGAAGCAACCACCCAATCTAAATAAGAACAGTGGCTTACTTTCAGTTTTGCACATGTGCTACATGCTTCTTAACATTGTCTTTTTTTATTAAGGAACTGTTTTAGTTTTCTTCTGATGTATAATCTTTCTTCTTGTATAAAATTTTTCTGTAAAAGTTTAAAGCCTCCTGTTTCTGCTGTAATGACCTCCTGTCTTTCTGTTCTGAAGACCTTTTCTTGATATTTAACTTCATACCACACAGGAAAAAAGACCATTACTAACAGATCGGGGAGGTGCTATAAAATGTTTTTTGGAAGAGGGTGTAAAAAAGCATGTATCATGTTTTGTGGAGGATGCTGCACCTAGTATTGTGGTTGAAAGAACTGAATCACTGTTTTTTCACACGGAGATGGGACTGTTTGCTAATGCCTGTTGACCATGTATGCTGATGATGCTTGTCCTCTAGGCTGAGCTCTAGCAAATGCTGTTAAATTCCAGACTCTAATCAAACATCTTTCAGAAACATTAACATTTGCTAAATCAACATCTTTTCCTCTCTCTGTTGCATGTCATAGATATTTTTAATATTGTTCACCAGTCTTTCTACAAGGCATAACAGATGGCCACTGCTTCTAATGAACTAATTATATTACCTAACCCTTTCCTTGGGAAAGAAGAGGTTTGGGCTTGATTTTTCATTGTGTTACCTCTTGATTTCTATGAAGTGTCTTGCATCTGTCATTAGTATTTTCTGTTAGTGACCCTGATGACAAAGATAAGAAGAAAGTTTTTGGTTGAAAAGTCTACTTCCAGTTTTAAATGAAAGAACAGGTACTTCTCTAGGTATTGCTTTTTGGTTTGGTCACCCTCTCTGTTCATAAAATGTAAAAGAGAAAACTCAATTCAAAAGTCTGTGAAGAAGCATAGAGCTGTTAAGAGCCAGCTATCAGAGTGATGTAGTAGATCTACACTCTTCCCAGAGACAGATCTTGGGAGTGTTCAGTAAAACCCTCTTCTCCTTGATCTACCCATAACCTGTTGGACACAACTGTTTAAAGGATTTCATGTCAATATCCTCCAGGTGGCTTCTCTGCATGTTCCTGGTGACATGCTAAGCCAGTTGGCTGAGTATTATGGAGGTACTAAACTGGCAGATACTCCTACTGGACTGGAGCTACTAAACTGGCAGATACTCCTGCCAGGAGCCTCATACGATGGAAATTGGCCTCTAAAATACGTTGGGTTCAAGCTCTCAGGTCCAGCGTTTGTACAGACAGAGATGCAGCCTTGAGTACTGCCGCTGGAGAGGTTCACCTGCTCTCTGAAATACATGTCTGTCCTGCTGCAAACCTGAGTGTGCTGTCAAAAGGGACGTGCTGGGAGTGTTAGGAGCATACTGGCAAGATGGAGTCTTTCTGCAGCATGCTCCCGCATGTGCATGTGAATGGCTGAGTGAGAACAGAGACTCTTCAGATTCAGAATATACTTGATTCCTAAACATTTCAAGAAACTATTTGGCCTTTGACATTGATGACATACCATAGATTGCTAATAATAGCATGCCTGAACTTTTGTTAGAAAAATAAGCACATCCCTCAGTAATTCCCACACTCCTAGGTTAAATCACCACAGTATCATGTTAATGCCAGGGCTGATGAAATAGAGAGAAATAGTAAAATCTCAGCTGAATAAAATTTGTTCTCCTTTGAGGGGTCTTTTTTATGAGACTGAAAAGAAGAACAACAAGATGTCAGCTAGTCATTTGTCAGCACTACTGCTCTTGATAGGGGTGACAGGATGCTCTTCTTGTCCCACCCTCTTCACAAGTGTCGAGATCTTACACAAAGATGCTGATGTTTTGCTGAATTATTATGGCAAATATAGTTTCATTAATTACTCCTAAAATAAAGGAAGCATGAGTAAGAGGAAGAATTCACTGAGTTAAGGTAGAGGAATTCCTGGAAGGAAATACTATGAATAGACAAGCTTGGAGAGGAAGCTTAGTCTGAAGGTTAGATTGTATTGCTTTTGTTTGTTTTTTGTAAGATGAATAAAATCTATCTCCAAGAGAAGTTCAAGCTTGGATATTAATTCTATGTCTTCATGTTTTCTAAACACAGAGGTAAGGACTCTGCCTGTTCACACCCAAAAATAGTATGAAACTGATTATTCACAAAGGGGGCAATAGTGGGATTAATGCCAAAATTCCCTAATATTTATTCTTTGTGAATCTAGGAAGAAACGAGTAAAAGAAATCTGAGTGCAGACAGGGATAAAAGTTCATTTCATTATGAGGAAACCTGTTTTTTGTGTGAATCTTGGAGGACGTAGTAATTGACAGAATAATATTGTTTCCACAGAGTCATTATACATAAGATAGCTGCCCTGGTATTGAACTTATTTCTCACCTGTCTGGACATGACATTCAAAAGTGCATTGTTTGTTTGATACAAAAATTCAGTGTGTTTGGGTTTGCTGGGTACCTCTTCTGAAGGCAAACAAAAAGTGTGTGTTAAATCAGGAAAGACAGAAAGAATATGAAAATAAGCAAGATGGATTGATATCCACATACTTTAAGTGGAATGGTTTGAGTTATTCTGAGGTTTACTTGCTGGTGTTTTTATCCCCTTTATGCTGACTATCAGGATATCCTGTTGCTATAGGCTAACGTGGAATGCACTCTGCTTTAATGTTCAGAGTTCAGTGGTTTCATCGTATTTTCACAAGCAGAAAGCTGGTCCTTAACAAAAATTTTTTTGTCCCAAGGGTCTAGGCATATGCTGGGAAGAAAATGTATCACAAATTTCAAGTATGCAAACTCTTGTGGGCTTTTAAGACTGTAGCTACAGAGAACTTACGGCAGTGGTGTAGTGCTTCATGGTGGTGGTAGTGCTGGGGCATAAAGTGTAATATAGCGTACTCCTGGTATGCACCACTAGTGTACTTACTAACAAACCAGGAGAAAAACAGTTGCCATTTTGAATCAATGCTGCCTTCTTTTTGCATGTAGAAATCAACTTTATGCATTAGAAAGGTTTAGAAACAGAGTTCATGTCACATCTCAGGAGCAAGAGGAAGATCTCTTACAGTGTTATGAATGGCATTATCAGCAAGAAACAGTAGAGCATTGCTAAATTCAGTTCTCAAGCTCAGCTGAGAAGCAGCAGAAAGTAAGGAACATTAGTTTTTCCCTGCAAATAGAAAGTTTTTGCAGTTCCTACAAGAAAACAGTGTCATGGCTGCCTCTAAGGGAGCCCGCTGAGTGTTCCTGTTTCATTCTGAGGTGCTTGACATCCAAGCTGGCAAATTGACCCCAGTTACAAGGGCGGGGCAGTGGAGCAGGGCAGGGAGGGCTGGGCTTTGCTGGTCCTCGGCCTCAGGCTTCCCTGTCAGCCTGTGCCCGCAGGCAATAAATAACCATTGAAAAGTCAAGCCCAAACCAACTCCTTTCTACCACAGACTTTTCTCCCTCTTCTTAGTTTACAGAATTACAGAATGGTTTGGGTTGGAAGGGACCATAAAGACCATCTAGTTCCAGACCCCCTGCCATAGGAAGGGACACCTTCCACTAGACCAGGTTGCTCAAAGCCCCGTCCAACCCAGCCTTGAACACTTCCAGGGATGGGGCATCCACAACCTCTCTGGGCAACCTGTTTCAGTGCCTCACCACCCTCATCATAAAAAATGTCTTCCTTATATCTAGTCTAAATCTACCCTCTTTCAGTTTAAAACTGTTACCCCTCGTCCTATCACTACACTCCCTGATAAAGAGTCCCTCCGCATCTTTCCTGCAGGCCCCCTTTAAGTACTGGAAGGCTGCTGTAAGGTCTCCCTGGAGCCTTCTCTTCTCTAGGCTGAATAACCCCAACTCTCTCAGCCTGTCCTCATAGGGGAGGTGCTCCAGCCCCCTGATCACCTTCATGGCCTCCTCTGGACCCACTTGAGCAGATCCATGTCCTTATGCTGGGGATCCCAGAGCTGGATGCAGTAACTCCAGATGGGGTCTCACCAGAGCAGAGGGTCAGAATCACTCCCTCGACCTGCTGACCACACTTCTCTTGATGCAGCCCAGGATACAGCTGGCTTTCTGGGCTGCGAGTGCACATTGCTGGCTCATAGTCAGTTTTCCATCTGCTAATACCCCCAAGTCCTCCTCAGAGCTGAAGGGTTGTATATGAGAAAGTTTTGAGGGGTTGTTTTCCTCAGCAGTGTCTCCTGATCTTCTGATAGCTTTTTCAGTTTTTGTGCATTCATGAGTTTGGTATGCATGAGTTTGTTGTTCTATTTTAACATAATTGTACATATTTTCATGGAAGACTTCCAGTTCTTTCTTTTCCCAATTCTCTGTCTCATCATTTATCACCCCATACACTTTTTCATGCTTGCTCCTACAATCATCATTTATTCTGTAAGTGCCATACGTACCTTAAATACTGAAACCAGTGACAGAATCATTATGATAGATGATATCTATCTTGGTAAACAGAGGGTTAGCTGTAGGTTTGGGAACAGATTTCCTTAAAATGGCTAAGCCTTCTGGAGGCTGACTTCACCATCACCTTCAGACTTTGCAAGTCAGGTTGGTGTGTGCTGAGGAACAAGGAGGCAACAAAAGTCTTTCTCACACTTCAGAAAGGAACCCAAATACAGACTGAGTATGGATGGATTATTTTGTGGATAGCAAAAGTGGCGATTGTAGAATAAACATGACAATTTTACCTCTGCTAACTACAGCACAAAAATGCTTCTTGCTGAATGCTTATTATTGTATTTGCAGATTGACTTCATATGTACCACATGTGCTTATTGTTGTTGCGTTGTAATTTCAAGCTTTTATGAAGTGATAAGCCACATATTAATAGTTTTAACAGAAGGTGCTCTAGTTGTTAACATGGTAACACCTTGCAAGAACAATATGTTATGTCCATTTTTGATTCTAGAAATATGCAATATTCTGCACTTCAAAATACATAAGGTAAGTGCCTAGTTAGTACTTAGATCTGCTCAATATATTATCTTCCACAAATTCCTACCCTGTTGCTCAGTCCTGCTATAAAAATTTGTTGCCTCAGACTGCAAAATAATAATTCATTTCCCAGGAAACTCTTTGGGTACAAGTTGTGAAAGCAGATCTGGAAGTTGCAAGCACATTTGCTCTTGCTTAATCTTACTCAAAACTGAACTGATTACTAACGCTAGTATAGTAACAGGTGTCCAATACATCCAAGTGAGTTATTACCCTAGCTTGGAGGAATCTTTTTTTTTTTCCTTATCACAGTCAGGTTATCAGTGGCATATAGATAAAATCCTAGTCACATTCAGCTCAATAAAAATTGTGCTGTTACTACTGTAAATGAGTTTCATAGTAGCAGGATTCCACCCTATGACTGCAGCTGATGTCAATGAAAATTTTCAAAATAAGGTGCCACATATATAATGGTCACAGTGGTCCAACGAAAGTCAAAGAGTGGTGTTTTGATCATAATAAAAATTAGGGAACTTTTTATATTTGTTTACATTCAGGATATATGAATAAATAACATAAAATTAAATGAAGTTAGCATGTTAAAACTTTCCTTTAGTTGCCTCATGAAGGGGATAAACAGGGATAAAATACCAAATTTGATGTCTTTACAGTACCTCCTTTCAACCTGCCCTTCTGAGCAGGCAGTGCATGAAAGCATTTGTCCATGAGTAATATCTTATTAAACTGTCATGATTTGATGTGACACATTTTTCTCCCTATTTGCATGCCTGATAATAGACTTCCTAAATATCACCTTCAGGTCCATTGGCAAAAAACTAACCCATCTGAAAGAAGCATTGGATCAAATGTTGGTGATGGGACAATCTCAGGGCCACACCTGAATGTGAGACAAAGGGTTCAAGCCATTAAAAGCTATATGGTCTATTGCCATGCTAATGTTCAGTTCTTTGTGTAGTGCGAGCTTGTTGCCTTGTAAACACATTTCTGTAACTCATTAAAGCCTCTGAAATAAAAGCTCTTACAATTCCTGTACAGTGGAACAGTCATTTTTTGATTTAGCTATAAACAGGCTACATAATGAGCTACCTAACTTGTCCCCTTTTCTGAAGGAGGAGAACGGTTAGTGATCTCTCCTTTCTCTAAATGGTACAAAATTCCACTTCATGTGAAAGATGAAGGAATTGAAGGTCCTTGACAAAACAAAAGGGGTGCATAAGCAAATGCCAGCTGCGCAACTAACATTTTACGTAACAAGTAAGTATATATATTTTGTGAACCTATTTAGTATTCATCTTAAGAGAATATAGTAACCATAGCAACCCCTTATCACCTGTTTGAAATACTGCAACACTTAATGAAATGTGTGCCAAATGCCCTGCTAATATTTGTAAAATGCTGATGATAGTATTTCTTGAAGAGAGCTACACTGAAAGATAAATGTGTAAAAATGCTTGAGATTCACGATTCGCCTGTCTACTATTTCCTTTCTCCTTGCCCTTTTGCTTTGTTTATATATATATCAGCTTTATTTATCAAAAGTGAAAGATTAATAGGTACAAGGAATCACTGGAGAGAGCAGGGTGGTGGACACACATCACTTCACCCACAGCGTGCCTATAATAACTGCCCTCAGTTAAGTGCTCTGAAGGCTTTAGTGGTTTGTGGTGGCCAAATAGAGGCAACATAAAGGGAAAGGTTTCCCAAAAGGGTTGAATATGGGATCTCACAGGAAGGCAAAATAACTAGGTAAGCACAGATCCCTCCTTTGAAGCAGTTATCAATTTACAAAGACAGTTGTGCCATTTACTTTATTTGCAGGCTTCTGAATCACATAGAGCTGTAACAGTAATGATCTTTCTGGCTGTAGTGACAGCTTCTGCCATTTTAAACTCTGCGTTTCAGGTGCTCTCCCTTCCTTTTCAGCTTCCAAGCTGCAGCTGGTCAGAGCTTTATGCTTCTAAAGTCTAAAATGTGGGCATGGCAGGTGAATTGGTATGCAGTGTTATTTCTATGCCTCACAGCCATAAAGCTAAGGACACTGGGATGGCCTGCAGAGCTCCCCTGCTGAAGTGTCATCTCCTTTTTCCAAAGGACTCTGTGCTTTGTCCTTTTTTCATGGTGGACTTTAGTTTCCCAGTCTATAAACTACTTAAGAGAGGCAGGTGTTTATCAGTTATCTGAAGATCCCAGTGAATTCAGAGTTCCTTTGATAAAAGATATATGGAAACTGTGTTTAAATCACAATTTGTTTCATTTCAAATCCTCAGTATGATTCTTCTTTCTCTCTTACTTCATTCTGAATTGCTGTATACTGTGTATACTTCCATTCCTGAGTATGCATGTAGAAGGAAGGTAGCAAAATCAATGGTTACCAAGTGATTTGGTAATTGGGCACCATGGCTGCACAATTCAGCCTAATTCCTCTGTATGTGCTGCAGCATCTTCATGTCTAATTTTGTTCTGCAGCACCATGTAATACCAAGTCTTAATTGCAGGTGGTAAATGGGAAATTGAGAGCACTGAAAGTGTTGGTGGCTAGAGCTGGCAGGATTATCAAGACATCACTCCCCATTCCCATTGATATGAAGGACCTTCTTGGTGCCCAAGAGGTGTGGAAAAGGCCTCTATGAAATGGGAGTTAGGACTTTGGCATATCATTGCAGTTTCGTAATGTATTACAGCAAAATACAAGCTAAGGAAGATGTTGGAACAAGAGGGAGACAGTATGAGCATATGTGACAAAGTGTGGCCCTAGGGATCAAAATCTACATGAAATAGTTTGGAAGGCATGCATTAACATTCACTGCTGGGGTAATGTGCAGTAGCAGCTACTTCTATACTTTTTTTTCCTGCTGTTAGTGCAAAATAATGATGTTGGAGAGTGTGTTGCAGTCAGGGGTTAGAATGCTGGATGTTCCTGTAAAAAAACACATGTTCTCATGAATATCTGCGGTATCTGTGAATTTCAGCGTTGAAGTGACAAATGGAGACTATTAATAAACTGTGGAAGTAAGAGATGCAAAAATGGTGAGCATTTTATTTCTGTGCTGGCGTTCATATTCCAAGTTTTACCCTAATCAGATTTTCTGAGTTACTGGATCTTCATGAAAATTTTAATACCAACTACAAAAGTAGGGTTTTTATGGACCAGTCTGTTCTTTTATTTTAGTATTTTTTTATAAGAGTAGCTTATAAAATGATAATCAAAGGATTGGATTATAAAACTGGTTTGCCTGGAACCTGGAGAAGTACATTATCTTTGCAGTCATTGTCTTTTATTGCCAGTGCCACTTAACAAAAAGGGAGGCCTGAAGAGGGGACACATCTGGAAATGTGAGCTAAATAAAGAAAAAATTCTTTTGGAAACCGGTAAACCTACCATATATATGTCTGTAATTAAAAGGAATGAGGTACAGTGCCTCATAAAAGTACCATCTGAAAACAGTTTAAAGGTTAAAAAATGGCTACTTGGCACAGATAGAATGGTGAGACCTGACCAGACCAGTCCTCCCAGGGCAGTACTCCCAATGCGCCTATTATAAGTGTAGTGTTTCAAACCCCTCCTTAGGTGGTGTACACATAAATAATTTTAAGCAAAGCTCCTGGTGAGAAAAAACATTAATGCAATAGGGAAGACTCTCTGCGACTGTCTCTTATTTTACTGCTGTGACTAACGCTTTGTGATATCTGCCCACGTCCTTGAATTACTTAATTTAAAATTCTCTGGTTAAGAAGGTTCTTTTGATTTTCTTCTAAATTCTTTGCCTGTTTTTCTCATATGAAATTAAAAGAATGTGATTTTTTTTTGTGTAAAACTTCCCACATAAATGTATTACATATTCAGCATGAAGCGCCTCACTGAAGCAGTGTTGGAAGGGATAGTAATTTGATATTTCATAGGTAATCTGACCTTGATGGTAACCCCAGTGAACTCCAGAAGCTTATGAGTCAAATCGTGAGTCACATACGTTAGCAAATTCTCAGCTGTATAAAGAGGTTTTTCTGGGCATAGTCTAAGAACTTCAGGTTTGGGTTTAGGCTTTTTGTTGTCATTCCCCAGCCCTCCCACCACAGACCTCATCTCACCACAAACTTTGCAATCCATTGGTACCCTGGCTAGGGAAATATTTCACTCAGTTGTAGGGAAGACAACCTTAAGACTTGTTTCTTTTCAACAGAGAAAGTCCAAGCATATACATTTATTTTTACTTGAAGAATTTGAATATATTTCTATCACACATTCATGCATGTGCAAACACACACGCAGAGTTTTCTACAAATAATTTCAGTAGTCTACTTGTGTTGTCTGATTAATACTGTCTTTCCCACTCTGGCTACTTACATTTAGCCTAAAAACTTGTAGTCACATCTACAAAGATTAGTCTTTTTGTGTCTTTCATTCCCATTTATGAAAGAGCCTGTGCTGCCCTGATTACAATAATGTTTAAAGATGTTTCAGTATTTATAGATTTATTCTCTCCCTTATTATCCTCAGGAAGATAAAGGCAGCTTCAATACACAGTTTGAGAATTAAAATGCAGGAGATGAAATGCCTTGCCCATGGACACACAAGCAGTTTACAGGCTGAAGTTTGTAGTACTATTGTTTAAGATACAATCCGGAGTTGCTTTACTTTACAAAGTTTCCATGTGACCCTGTTGCTGTATAGCTGACAGACAAGTAACTGTTGCATCTCCTGTCCCAAGAGGTTGCCTGTTTCACAGAAGCCCTTTTTCCATGTGGCAGGCAGCTGGCATGGGTATCTGGGCCACTGGAGAGAAGAGATAAATGAGAATTCCCTATGGAAATATTCTTGGGGAGCTTCAACTGCAAAAAGTAATTTTCTCATTAAATTAGATTTCATGAGAAAATGCAGATTATTGACAAATTTTTCTGCCTAGAAAAATGAAACAAAATATTTTAGTCTGACTTGAACTTTCAGACAACTTCAGCTCTGTTGATCTGAGCTGAAACATCTGATTTCTAGTCAGTGAAATATTGGATTGTTGTCCCTCCAGTGGCATTTTGCTTCATAGGATTTGTAGACATGCCTGATCTCCTTTTTTACCTCAGTGTGACCAAAGCTATGTAGTGTCGTTCCAGGGTAATAGAGCAGAACTTTGAAATATCAAATGTTTTCTGAGAACAAGAAATGTAGAGAAGAAAAAATGTGCAGAAATATTCCAGTTTTTCATGTCAATGCCTTGCCTCAGCTAGGGGGTTGAAAAGATATTAAAATACCAGCATTTCTTCTGTCTTGGGAAGTTTTGCAACACAGAGTAGATCTCTCTATAATTCTTCCTGGACATGGCATAGTCCCGACAGTGCTTAGAGTTTCTCACTTCTGGCACAGACTTCTGCATGGCGTATGATATGTCTAACCCACTGTGTGCAGGTTTAAGAAAAACTCTCTTTTAGAGCAAATGGCTTAATTGTGAGAATGTTACACATTTTTTGGTAAACCTGTGGTTGGGGGTTTCATTTGAAAAGGAAGGATTTGCATAGTTTGATGGTCTCAGCTAACATACAGATAATGGGAGTTTGAGTAGGTACCTGCTTGATTCAGTTGACAATTTATCAGTTTAGGCTTTAGTTTGTTTCAGTGAAATTGTGGCCAGATGTCTCTTCATTGAATCTGTGTGATCATATGTTTGGATATAACTCCTGGAATAGCAGAACATACTGATTTTGGAAGCTATTGTTTGATGTTTGGCTGTAAAAGGCATATACCATACAGCTTTTGCTATTTGCCTGAATCTTTATTTGCTTAGCTTGAGCCAATGCATGACTGATTTTTACAGTCTGTCACTAAATAAGTAGTTGATACAAAATGCAATTAAATAGTTACTCTTTTTTTCTATGCTAATAGGGGTTATGGAAACATAAGGCAATTCTTGTCTTGTAGCTTTATCATTCTTGTTTTCATGGATGTTTAAGACTGGAATATTAGGAAAAAACTGGAGTTATTTAACTGTTATCTATTACTTTTAAGAGTAATGAGGTATAATTATCACTGAAGTATCAAATAACTGTAAAACGCTAGGAAATAAAATGGAGAAACAACGGTAAACTAATTATGATTTCCATTTAATTCTGCATGTATGTATACTAGAGAACAGATGTTTTAGAAACTCTGAAACCTTAGAGCATCCTTCTTTGTCAGTCTTTTTAACTTAGTATACTTCCATCTAATTTTGGAATAGACTATCAGAGTCTTCTTCTCACTAATTTATTACACATGAATGTACACCAACTTATTCAACCTAGCAGATCAAGTATCTGCCTCATGGCAGATGTGGTGAAGTCCAGCAGATATTATTCTTTTGATTAAAACACCTTAATCAAAAAGTCTAGTCAGTGTTGTCATTAAGGCAAGTGTAGATGGATCGTTTTTTTAATGACCTTTCTGTCTGTCTGAGCTGTGGATTACTTAGGTTGCATAAGTAATGGAGGAAGAAGTTGTCCTGAAGACATCTTCCCTTCTCTCTTGCCTGTGACTGGTGCAGCCCCAAGTGAGATCAGAGCAGTTTGAGGGATGTTGTAAATAACCAAGTGAGGGCAAATGGTCATCTAAGGACCACTCCACCAAGAGGACTGCAGGATGCTCTGATCTTTCTCATCTCTGCTTGTTTTAGTGAGACCCTGCCAAAAGACTGAGTCATCTTGCTTGAAATGCAATGAATTTCCCAAACACCTGCCTTAAGGACATCTTTGTGCATTGTTGCTTTCAGTGTGTATTTGTAAATATAAGGATGTCTGACATTGCTGGTCTTATTTTTAAACTTCTGTAGGAAGACGTGTGTGCATTTAAATACCAGTGAGTCAGACACTCTGCCAGGGTAATTAGTTTATCTTCACTGCATTCACTGCAGTGATGTTGATAAAAGCAGTTAAGTACTGCTTTGTGAAATCCAGCTCTGCACATTCTTACATTCACAAATATTAACTATATATTTTAAAATCATTGTGTGACGTTTTCACATCTTGAGAACAGTTTTTCATATTAACACTAGTTCAGAATCCCTTCCTTTTTTAATACTGTCTTCTCAGAAATTTGTCTTCATCTTGCAACCCCATATTTTGTGCCAGTTTTTCTGGGAGTTATTTTTACATTCCAGTGTTGCCTTGAGTTATATATTCTAGTGTTATCTGGGGTTATTAAATAGTATTTTGTATTCTGGACATCCTGCTCTTCCTGCAGGTGCCAGTTTGAAACTGCCAAGGGAAGGACTATAAAAACCATTAGAAATTAATTTCAACACCAACAGTTTGGGTGTGAATATTACCTTTTCCTCTCAAAGTGCAACAGTTTAGCTGCTTGTTTATTTAAAAAAAAACATGTATTTATTTTTTATCAGTTGTATATATTGCAAATTAAGGGCAATCTGTGATTGACTTCATACCTGAAGATGTTGATTTTCAAGTTATGTTTGTTTCTTTCTAACCTATATGCTGGCTCATATTTTTCCCTGCTGCAACTCTTTCAATCCTACCATATAATCAGATCCTGGGGTCTGGTCTCTCTCTATTTGGCACAGCTCCATAAGGAGACAGAGTGGTTCTTCTGTCTTTAGCATATATTGAATTCTCTGGGCCCAGAAGGATTTCCATGGCAGCTGGAATTCAGCTAATGAAAGTCCTTTTCTCCACTTCCCGTTCTGCACTCCCCCTGCAGCTGGTGCAGACCTAGCTTGGTCTGGACTGCATAAAATTGTGTTGCACCAAAAAAACTCCAGTGACAGTAATTCCACAATTAGGCTGCTTTGCATCTGCTCTACCAGTTCAAAACTGTTCCTGTGTTTGGTAACTTACTGGAAAGAATGAACCTAATTAAGGAAGGTTTATTTAACAAATCAGAATAAGCAAAAGTTTCAGATTTTGAAACAGTGCTAAATTTTTGGTATCAAGATTGTTGTCGTTGCCTTGTCACAACTTTCAAACCTTGTCACAACCTTCAAACACAACTTTCAACCTTCAAACTTGACCACTGCATTGATGAGCACTGAACTAAGCCTCATCCCACTAAACTCAGCTGAACATTTCTACAGTGAGAGTTGGCGTGCTGACAAAGAACATACAACACCAAGTTTACTATGTTTTTGTAGAAATATGTGATATTTGTACATAATGTACAATTTGTAACTGGTATTACTTGGTGGTGGGTTTTGCTGCACATTTATAGGAACTCTCAAAGCTTTTTGGCTACTCAAACCAGCTCAGGACACATGCTAAAATTACTTCTTTATCTTAAGTAGCAATAGAAGGCAGGATTGTGAGTTAGCACCCAACACCCTGAGCTCTCACAAGTACCTGCTAACTACTTTTGCCAGGTGGGAGCAGAACAGCATGGAGCACACTGAAGTTCTTGCTGGTCAATGCTGCTGGTGACAGAGCCCAGCTAAAGTTATCCTGCCTTGCCTCTGCTTTAATGACTGGGACAACATGGTGCTTGAGACACGAGGCTAGATGGAGGGCTTGCGTGTCTGCCCTTTTTGCCTGGGAGGTGCTTGGTGTGTGATAAGGAGTGTGGAGACACCTGCAGTGAGCAGCAAGGTCAGAGCTACTTTAGTACTTCTGTGTCTGCTGAAGTCACTTACAGCTCCGAGGGCAGGATAAAAAAAAACCCTGAGGTTGGATAAGGGGGATCTGACCATTACTACTTACAACCAGAGTTCACAGAACGTAAAACTGCCAATGGTTTGGTGTACTTGTGGCCATTTGTCTTTTAACTTGAATTAATTCTGTCAGAATCCTCTAAAACTATCAGGCTCCCAACCATGACTTGGTCTCGCTTATACAGATCTTTGCTCTCAGTGACTCCTGAACTTACACCTGGCACCACCTCCTCTGGCTGCCCTCACCTCTGTAGTTTCCCACTGGACAGACTGTAAAAGTTTCCTCCTTCAGTGACAGAATCTTCTTTCACTTCCTCAAAGACCATATGACTTTCTCACGCATGCACATACACTTGTGTTATAGATGTGAAACTGGATATTCAAAAACAGCACCTGTGTTTTCTTGCATCCCAAGTGGCAACTCCTCTTCCTCACATCTAGCTATACCATTGTGTCTTTGGATGCTGACTACCTTCAAAACCAGTGCAGATGTAGACCTTCTCTCTTCCTCTCGTGTTTTTCAGAAGACCTTAAGTTGTTAAGTGCAGAACCTGGTTTTCTGAATCCCCGCCACGTGATAGTACTGCTGCCGTGCGGGTTGATCATGAAGCACATTCCTCAAAGGTGGAAAGTGAATGGTGGAATTAGAATGCGGGTCATCTATGACACTTAGTTATTTCAGTAAAAAAATAGTCTGCACTCCACCCTGAATGTGTGTCATTGACAAAGGTTTTTTTTGAATGATTTTGGTTTTTTGCTAAGTCTAAAAATGAGTTTTCATCCTATAGAACTGATTTTTTGATGCCACATTCTGCTGAGTTTTCAGAAAAACACAGTTCACATCCCTGTAAGGAGTACATGTTGTATATGAAAAGGTGTGCACTGCCAGAAAAGTTCTGCAACTGTTTTATTTTTAAAATGTTGGAGTTCTTACTGAATCATTTGCTATGTTTCCACTCTGAAACTGTCCCCAGACTCCCTTTCTTAAAGCCCTGAAACCAAATACAAGGTTTTGGGGTGAGTCCTTTAGAATCTGCTACTAATTTTGTAAGTTTTGCACCTTTTGCTAAATCACCTTCACTTCATGGAAGTTTATCCCTAAGGCTCTAATTACTTCAGAAGAGCATTTTTATGCTTCCTTTGAAGGCGTCCTGGAGAGGCTTCTCCTAGATTTAACCACCGTAAAAGGTCTTCACATACCACATACTCATTTCAAGTGACACGTGTCCACTGAGCTATGTTTGGGGAACAGAGGACAAGCATTCCCGTTAAGTGCTCTTAATGCACCGCTCTGTGCGTTGCAGCTGCTTCGAGCTGTTGCGCAAGCATGCAGGACTAGACCGGCACTGGAGGATCACGAAGTTGTCTCCACATTGGTTAGTGTAAATGGCTGGTCTCACTCTTATGCAATGTGCTATGTTGATCTCTGGAGATAGCTGGTTTCTGTTGTACATTAAAGCATATAATGGGATCCTTCCACCTGAGGACGTGCACCAGGCAAGAGCACAGTCAGCCCTGGAAAAAGTGCAGTAGTGCTTTAAATCAAGTTTTCCCTCCATCTGTGCCTTTCTTCTGAGCTGGACAGTGCCAATATTACACAAACTCCTTTCTTGGTTGCCCTTATGTGAAAAATCATTATTGTCTTTAAATGGGAAAGCAAATGAATAAATTTTGCAGACCTTTTCTTCCTTTCCCTGTGACATACCAGTGCTGGAGCTTATCATAAGTTAAAAGGAAACATATTTTAGGAAGCCTTAAATTAAAATCCTGGCAGCACATCTTTGTAATATTTTTTTTTTTTTCTGCAGCTCAATTCAATAAGATTTCTTGTACTGACAGGAATTTTTCTGGATAGTGACTACTTTTTGCACTGGTTGATAAAACCCTTGAAGAAGCAAATCCATGACATTGGGGCTTTTTTTTGGACATCAGATTTACCTGATTGTCCCCTGAGATCAAAAGACAGATTTCCATTTAGAGTGGACCAGAGAGACTAACAGATTTCTGAACTGATACTAAGTTAGAGGCAAAGAATTTGGAGAAGACTGGATGGTATGGAGATTTGTATTTCTCTGGATTTTTTTTTTTTTTACTCCAGAAAGCTATAACTCAAACAGCAACTGCACTTCAGATGAGATTTTTCTTTCTGCCTTTGTTGGTTTATTTTAATGAGAGCCACCAAGGGGCAGCAGATAGAAGCTGATCTCGTTGTTAAAATCTTTAGAAAAAAAAAAAAAAACTCTATTATTTTTTCTTTTAAGTTGCATTTTGGGTCCAGTGTTATCTTACACAAAGAATTAAGCTTCAGGAATGAGGAAATCACCCCGAAGAAGGCAAAACAGATAACATGCTAATGCTAAGCATGATTAAACATTTGCCACCGAAACAAATAAAGCTTTGCAACAAAACATTTCCAAAGCCTATGGATTCATGCACATACTTCTATTCCTTCCAGCAGACAGACACTTGCTCTTGGTGTAGACAGCAGGCTGTATTTTAGTGTTTCCTGCTCATGTCATTACATAATTTACTTTTTAATCTGATGTGAGGAAATTGGTGCTTCTGGAGTGCATGTGGCTCTGACTCGTAGGGGATATTGCCACTTCACCGGGCGGCTGTTTCTGCGTCACTCTGATGTTTCAGTAGTTTCAACTGGACATTCACAATTTCTTGCCGAAGCCCTGGGAGCCCGTTAAGCTTTAAGCAGACCCAGAGCAGTCAGATGAGAATGGGAATAATCTCTCACACCGCAAATTGACTTCCCTCTTTGTAGCCCTAGACACTGTTTCCAGCTGCTTTCAGTCTTTTAAATCCTTGAAAGCTTTCCTAATCCTCATGTAGGCAGCCTTTATGTGCTCTACCTCCCTCCCCTTCCTCCTGATTGGCGAGGCTATTTCATGGCCTAATTCAGCCAACTACTACATCCCTGGGCTGAGGTTTGAAATAAGAGCCAGGCGGACAGTTGCCTCCCCGCTCCCGACTTTTAATAGGCTGGGGGAGGAAGGTTGGGAAACTTGACATTGTCTTAAGAAGAGTCCCCCCAGCAAAGGATAAAAGGGGTGGGGGGGAATAAATAATAGGAGAGAAGAGGAGAAGAGGAGGAGGGGTGGGGGGGAAACTTGCTTACGGTGGGAAACTTGATGGATTTCTGCCCTGCCGACGGCAGCGCGGTGTGAGCAGCCCCTTGCCGGCTGGATGGATGATGGGAATCTCACCATGAGGCAGGTAAGGAGCCGCTGCCCGCCGGGGCCGGCTGGGCGAGGCGAGCCCCGACAGCCCGGGACGGGACCGGTACCAACCCCTGCGGAGCTCTGGCTGCCTTTGTGGTTTTTTTTTCTTGTTGTTTCTTAGCCTTGTCAAAAGTAAGTTTCCAGGGTGAAAAAGAAAAAAAATTTAAAAATGTAACCGATTTGAGGGTTTTTGCTTAATCCTCCCGGTAGGTAGCAATGCCACGCAGGTCATTGTGCCTTTTGGGTTTGTCCGGGGCATGAAAGCGGTTTGCGAGGGATGTAAATCAATTCCAGTTTGCCATGGTTTAAATGCATTGTGTAGGCTGTCTCGCAGCCCTGTTTGTGACATGCGAAAGGAAAGAACTTGCTGTGTTATATGCCTAAATATGCCAATAATTCAGCCCGGGGATAATTTATTAAACAGCTCTGCATGAGTGCCTTGCCTGCCAGTGCTTTAATCTTCTGATTGTTTTAAAATGTAGTTTCAAGCTGTCTTACAGCTTCTCAGAAGTACTTTAAGATGGGTTTTCTAGGGATTTTTTTTCTAAGATTATTCAAATGAGGGTTTTTTTCAAGACTTCTATTCACCTGAGGAGACAAAAGGAGCTTTTATTCTCGTTCTCGCAGTTAAAAGGCACAGTGGTAAAATGTTTTTGATTCTCGCTGTTCATAGTTTTACAACAACAATGTAGGGTTAGAAGAGCCTTGTGGGAGCAGGGAAAACTGGCTGGGCTGTATCTTAAGACTGAAACAGAGATCTGTCCCAGTTTAAAAAGCCTTGCCAGTCCACTTCCGAAACTTCCACTTAATATGTTATTTTCTAGGTAGGCAATGGGTAAATGTGAGGAAATGAGAGAAGTTTTCTAGGTTCTTTTCTGTGTGGGTGTTATTCATTCAGCTCTCAGTGGGACTTTTATAGTGCATGTCCAGGGAATGCATGTGTGACGATTTTGCACCTGTAGTGCAAATGGAGCATTTGTTTTCTGCTCACTTTCTGAAACCATGGTGGGAAATCTCAGCTTCCTTACACCAGTTTTCTGTAAGTTACAGGAGGTGGGGAAGGCTGAAGAAAGAGAGAATATAGGTGATGGGAGGAGGAAAGGTATTTCTTTCTCCCACTAGCCAAAAAAGTACTTTTATAGCTCTTTAAAGAGAGAGGGCAATTCGCATCCTTGAGAAGCAAAATGAAAGGCATTTTATACACTCAAGTTGGTCAGTTGGATGCACGCAGTCTTCAGAAATCATTATCACCACAAGAGGGTACTTTGGCACAGGGGGTTGCCAGTGAGGAATGAGAAAGAAGCAGAAATGTTACAGGATGGCAATAATAAAAAGTAAAACGCTCTGTGAAACACGTGCATTACTCCCCTCAAATACTTCTACCTAAAGAATAAGGCTTCATGGGTAATGAAAATTCATAAGTGGTGGGTTAAAAGAGCAAGGCAAAGAAGTCAGAAGGGGGGGGAGGGAATGTTAATACTCACACGAAGCCTCCCTCTCCCTCCAAAAGAGGGGGACAGGGAAGGCGGGAGACATTCCAGCCTCAGAAGAGGTGCAGGCTCAGACACAGGCGGGGCCCGGCCCGGCCCCCCCCCGCAGGAGCGCAGCGAGGGATACGCGCGTTCCCGAGGAGGCCCCCCCCCGCTCCCCCCCTTCCGTCGTGCCTCCTCCAGGGGAGGGGGGGGGGGGGGGTGGAGCCGACAGCTGAAGCGCTGCCAGAGTTTGTTTAAACACCTGCCCGTGAGTGCGGTTTCTCTCCCCCCTGCCAAGGGAAAAAATTAGGCGTATTTCCCCGGTTTGGTTGGTTCGTTGTGCACAGATATTTTCGGTTTGGCAGAGAAAGTCTGTGCGCGCTGCTAGGGCCTGAGGGGCAGAATCCGGGGAGCTGGAAGGTGAGGGGGGGCAGAGCCACTGGGCACACCGGGCCCCGGCAGCAGACTTCATGTTGTAGTGGGAACTGAAGATTGTGATGAGCTATGAACTAACCGTACAAAATGTTTAGGAAATCCATTACAACAGACACTTAGGAGCAGGAAAGTCACGTGCAGCTGGAGCCCATGCTCCTGCTTCGAGTTTGAAATTGCAATGGGAAAGAGGAATAGGCAGAAAGTGACTTTCCTGTTGGCCCCGTTTACGGCCCTTCCCTTCAGAGGAGCTTTTTTAAGCTACTCTTCTGCCTTGCAGTCCTCTCTCCCTACCTGTCCCGTTGCTTTCCCTGCCCTTCCCCTGGGCTCCCTTCCCCATACTTCCACCAGCTGGCTATAGGACAGAGAGGACATGGGTTAACTCCCTCTTACCAGGCTCTGGGAGCCAGTGCTCCCACTTTGAGAGGCTCTTAGTGGGAGCTGCAGCTTAATTCGGAGTTGTAGAGTTAACCATCAAGCAGGCAGCGTTGTTGTGGGTGTTGGAATGGAAACCATGTATTGTGCTGATGACTGATCTAGCCCAAAGACAGCCCACAGGTACTGAATAATAGCACATAGCAAGACAAATGCACTAATTTCCCCAATAGAAGTTCAGGAATTACTGTAGAAATGTAATATACAGCCTGTTGAGTTGATACAATTCAACCTACTTTACCACTGTGCCAGGCCAATAATCTCTAGCAGGTAACAGGGATTGGTGTAAATGTTGAGATTTGTAAATGAGATGGTATAAATAACCATCATTTTTAGGTGATAATTGAAAACCTCAGCAAGAGGTATCTTGTTGCTGTCTGATAGAATGACCTCACATAAAAGTACACTGGTCGCTGTGTACCTGTAAAAGTTTAAGCATCCACAGGAAATATACCCATTTGTGTGTTCTAGTGTGCTGTAAGACTAGTGTTAGGAAGTAGAAGTGCAATTTTTTAAAAGTATCTAACATGGTTGCAAGACAAAAAACCCAAGTAACCTGACCAGAAAAAATCCTTTGCAGGTAACACATTTTCTGCTTTGCCAGAGTACTTGGTTCAGTTTGTTACTTAAAAAGAAATTCCTAAGTAAAGAAACTTTCAAGTGATGGGAACTCCTGAGAAGATATTTGGCCTTCATGCGGTAGAGTGGTGGTTTTGTGTGGCTGGATTCCCTGAGTTTGCTGCAGAACTGGAGAGGGCACTGTGGGCTCTGTTTTAAGTTCCCTAAGCCTACTTCACAGAAAATCAAATGTCTGATGAATTTTAATACTTCCATTTTCACTCACTTTCACCCATAACATATCTCTGAAGTGCAGCTCATGGGAGTGTCATTGACAACAAATGCAACTCCTTATTTCAGCCTCTTCCTACTGAAGTCGCACTGACTTTGAGGCAGACTTGAGCCCTTCGTCATGTAAAGAGGTTCAACAGAAGAACTGTTAACTGACAGGTCACCTAAAAATGAAAAACTGTGTTTCTAAGCCATTACAATTACTTGTCATGGCTGCAGTCATATAGCTTTTAGCATGCATATAATTCACGAAGTGAATAAACGCTGCATACAATTTCAGTACAAAACACATGTAAAATTCAAAATCATACCCTTTCCTTACAGCTGTTTAAGTTCTTGGCATGTGTGTGTTATTTCTTATTTTCTTTTGCATACCTTTTAAAATTCTTAATGTGTTCCTCGGTAGAAAAGCTGTATTCTTATCCTGGAGTGCTGTAATCCTTAGCCTTGTCTTAGGAAATTCTCTTTTAAAGTTCCTCCTGGGAAGTTTTGTTGTTTGTTTGGTCTGTAAGGGAAGTGTGAACATCTCACAGAATGCTGCTTTTTTTTGAGTACCATGCGGAATAAAGAAAACAAGTGTACAGAGTCCACAGGCTGGGAGTGTATCAGTTAATTAGTGGCTGGACATTGCTCGGTAGGAAGCCTGGCGAGGTTTTTTGTGTATGTGTGTTGTCTGCTCCCTTTGATCACTTGTGTGGTAAATAGACATGCAGGGTAGCTATAGCAACATGTGCTGTAGGTTGGTGGGAACAGAGGGGACGGGATCTTCGGACAAAGGGTAGTTTGTTAGAGTGGTTGGTTCTGATTAGAAAAAGGTGGCACCAATCAGGGCATTTAAAAACATCAGTTTTGCAATACGCAAGTGGATGTTATCAGTTTCAAAGTAACGTTTGTTTCTGTAGCTCTGAAAGAGCAGATCATATGGAAGATTGAGGAGGAAGGGGGGGGGGGATAATTAATAAAAAGCAGAAGCAAAACCCTGTAACACTTTTGAATGTGAAAATGTTTATGCTGGTTGTGCTTTCACTGGTGTTGCTGCACCATCTATGCACTTTGTAAGAAAGCATTTGTAGGAACCAAATTACCACAGATGATGCTACAGATAGTAGTGGTTTTAAAATATGGCTTTAGAGATGCAATGATGATAACCTGATGTTACGTAGTACATCTGATCCATTACCTTTCTCCAATTTCTAAAAGTCCTATGTACAATTTGCGATCAGAAGATACTGTACCCGTTTCAGCAGCCTACCTGTAGAGGTCAGACTTGAAGTTTTCAAAATCTTCACAATAGGATTTCAACCTAAAGCTATAAAAATACAAAACCAGGCATAGCCACTCTCCTCATTAACTTTATGTGGAATAAGTAAAGTAATGTTGGTTAGTCAGTGTTGGGTTATGGAATAACAGTGCATTCTGCATTGATGGCAGCCTGAAATACGTCGCAATTCAGCCTCATCTCGCATCTTGAACAGAACCCAACCCAAAGCTTTTATTAGCGCCTGAATTATTTAGATGTGTATCTCCCTCTCTCTGATCCCCACCAGGCCTCCTGCCTTTGATGAGATCTGTCTCTGGCTCTTGCCCTCCCACCTGCCTGCACTCTGCTGTGCTGGCTGCCGGCTTCCCACTGCTGCTTAGTCCCAGGGCTTCCCTGCTGGGGAGGGACAGGGAGGCAGGCAGTGGCACAGAGGCCTTCCACAGCTTCTGAGCTCTACAAAAAGTTGTCAGACCTCAGAGTCCCTCCGCAGAGTAGCACCAGAGGTAAGGGGTCTGCTGGAGCCTGGGGTCGAGGAAAATGAACTGCTGGGAACGAGGAGCTCACGGTGGTAAATGCTCGGGGGATATGCTGAAGCTCAGTAAATGCTTCAGCATTTGGAGAAACAATTTGATTTGGAGAAACACACAGTTTGATTTGGCTGAGAGTGAAGACTGAGCTGAGAGAAAGGAGCAGACCTGTATGCGCATACAGCCATGTGAATAGCCTTTTGAATGTGTGGTGGAGTTTGTTTGAACTGAATTTCAGACTTCTTAGGGTACTTCATTCTTTAGTCTGTTCTTGGGTTTGAAGTCTTTTATTGCAGTTGTGCAGCTTAGAGCTTGTAATGCTTTAGCAAGCTGTAAGGAATTACTGTATATCCCTGAGATCCCTGGCTTGCAGTGCAGAATCCACCCTGACTGAGAGCTGGGAAAGGCACTAAAGGGTAGGAAGCTGATTTTGATCTCTTTTCTAAACAATAAAAATAGCTCTTAATTCTTTAAAATTCTTTCCTATTTGCTGTCATGTCATGGTTGGTTACCATTATTATTTATATCTTCCCAGGGGGATGTAGGAGGACAAAAAAGCTGGCAAATAGGCAATGTTTGTTTGGCCCTGAAGTATGATAAAACTTTTTTGATTGCCTAAGTGTTGAGATAGCTGGGTGCAAGAACAATTTTAAGATAGTAAAATAAATACAAGAGAGTCCAGGCTTTTACTCCTGGCTTAGTGGGACAGTAGATGAGGAGATCCACAGGGCTGACAGGATTTTTCATTGTAGTGTGATAGACTGTAATGAAAATATTTATGGAGGGATATTTCATGGCCCCAGAAAGGAGCTGGTGACATGCTATGACAGTCACTCCACATTTTGGGGCGAGGAGGCTGTCATATTTCTCATGCTTTTGGTGGTGCTGACAGCTTCCCGTCACGCTGCACCCCGGCTGCCCTGTGCTGCCCGTGCACCTGCAGGCCCGGGGCATTGCCTGCCACCTCCCTTTGGCACCCCTGTGTCCTGAGCAGGTGCCCATGACTAATGACATTAACTTGGCTCTTTGGGTCTGCAGGTATTTAATTACTGAACAGCTGCAGCAGGAGCTCAGAGAGGCCCCCCACCAGAGCAGGAGGTCGGGCTTGTTTGTCATACTGGCGAGCTGATGTGCTACTTAGACTCAGGTGAAAAGAGACCTCGCTCACATGAGACCCCCCGACATCTCTGGGATCTCCCTTTCTGGTTTTTTATTAGAATCCTTATTTTGAGCATTAGCTGAGACTGGTGCTTTCTTCCAAAACATATTGAGAAATCAGTATTCTATGGCAAAATGGTTCTCACAAAAACTCTTTGTTTTTCAGTAGTTGTCCCATATGGAAACATCATCCCTCTTTTTATTTTTTTTAATTTAGTTTGATTTTTTTAATTTTTTTTTATTTTGTGGTTTTTTTTTTCCTGAGAGGTAATTGGAGACATAAAAAAAAAAAAAAAAAGAGAAACACTACACATTTGCATATATATATATCTATTTAGAATTGGAGTTGCCAAATCCAGCCACTCTGTCATAAGAACAGCCAGCATTCGAGTTTCAAGGTACTCTTCATCACCAAGCAAGCTTCAAAAGTGTTGAAGGGGGTTTTATCAATGAAATATATTGGGTTTTCCCCCATAAGATTATACCCTTTTTGCAAAATCTGTGTATTCTACAGGAAGATGTAAACTCTGTTGACAACTACTGCTTTGTGGACCATCAAAATCTGCCTCTGTCTCCTGCCTCAGCTTTTTTCCTCCTTCCCAACCAGCTCCAGCTCCCTGGGTAGCTGGGCCTTGAGCTCTCAGCCTGGTCTCTGGTCCCACCTCAGCTCCCGAGGCAGGGATACAGATAGATATCACTCTCATTTCTTGTGTTTCTCTTCTTCTGTGAGTCACGAGAGGCTGTAGGTGGAATCCTACACCACTCTGTTTATAGTCTCACTGAGAAATAGCGTGCTGCAAATCTGACATGCAGAGGAACAACAAGAGTAGGGGAAGGGAAGGCTCCTCTGAGCAAGGAAAGGACTATCCCTTTCAGAGCACTGCATGTGGATAAAGCTTTTAGGCAGGGACACATGATGGCCAAGCACAGAGCAGATTTGTCCACATGATGCTCAGGAGAGTGTATATGCCTGGATTCTGCCTTGTGTTAAGTGGCATCAAAATTAGCGTGCACTTTGCTTGCTGACGTTAGCTATGCGGACCTTGTTTTTGACAAATAATATGCAACTTATAAAGCTTAATTGTTTACCCATATGCAGTTATGCTATTCCATACGGTTTAGTAGCACCTATTGAAACAAGTGACCATAAAGAGTTAATGACTTCATTTCTATCTGGATAACCTCAGAAGTATAGTTTAGGCACAGATTTCAAACTGGGAGTTAAGCAGTTCAAAAGTGCACTATATTGTTTTGGTCTAATTAACGCAACATGGTGATAAGACATTAAAGCAGAGTGACAACACTATACATTGATAACAAGGGACATTAATGCCTGCAGACACAGTCTACATTGTAAATATCTGAAAAAAAAGGCTTATTATGTTAGATAGGTCAATGTGATTTGACCTAGTTTTGCTTTGCTGCTTGGAAATTATGTCAGTATTCATTATGTCATCTCCTTGGATGAGCAATTTAACATCCTTTTTGCATTGCAGTGTTGTCCTAATATTTTATATATATTTACTTGTTCTCTAAAAGGATCCTCCAGGCTAATTCTAGAGATCTGGGAAAAACTGATACAAAACAAAATCCCCTGAAACTGGCTTCCCTTTTATATATGTCTTCTGTGCAACAAAAAGGAGTGAATTTATTCACAGCAAAATTATAGCTACAAAATCTGAAAAGTATCATGTCCCTTTTGCATGTAAAGCTCATTAAACCTCGTGACTAAAGAATGACTGTGCTAACTCATGTAGCCATCTACGCTTTTCCTGTGCAGGTTTTTCATTGCTAGAAAATAGTACTTTTAGCTTTAACTGGATGCTTATGTAAAATAAAGTGGATTAAAGGAATCATGCCATATACTTTCCTTGTGAAATGTAAGGTCTCATATGAAGTCATCAGTATTTCTCTTGGAAAAACTGAGGTGGTTTTTTTAGTCTTCAACAAAATCACAAGGACTTTCCTTCATATTTATGTTTATACTGTTTTTTCTCTCTCCTACCATCTGGACTTGTAAGGGAAGGACCGTTGTTTGCCAGGACTCAAATTGTGGTACATCAGGGAACAACTAGAGGATTAAATGCTACTGTTCTTTGATAGAAAAATAATCTGTTGCTGTTACAGTATTTTGGTAAGTGCTAGCAAAGGAAAGCTCTGTCTCTTTCTTAGCTTTACCTATCCACTCACAGCTATGCCTGTTACTGGTGTGTAACCAATGAAGGGTATTACAAGGTTGCACCTCTTGCTTCTTAGCCTTCCTTGATCCAAAAGCTCTCAAGCCTGTTTTTGCTTCTGCTGAAGTCAGAGGGATTGGGAAGGTGTGGTGGATTCCCCCTTCAAAATAGGGTGTTATTGTAGTTATTCAAGTATGTCTGTGAGTAAATTTGCACCTTTGTGACAAATGACGAACAGATCAGGTAGTAGTGTGAGAGCAATACCATGCTTTCTTTCCTGTTGGTTTTTTTTACCATTTTTATCTTAATTTGTATTTTCTTGAATAATAAGAAATTTGTTCTTGAGTTTCAGCATGAGCTTGTTCCTTGCAGTGTTGAAATATTTTAATGGGTAAGCGCTGTACAGGTTCCTTATCATTTCTTCAAATACATCTAATCTTCAAAAGGTCCTGCTTACTCAGATTTTTCAGCTCAAGTAAAATTTGAAATTGTAATAGCTATCTGAAGTCTTTGAATATACTTCAGATGCAAATGCTCTTACATCCCTTGTTAACCAGCTTAATTGGAACAAAAACCCGATAAGAATGAGCGTTCAGAGGTGCCTCTTCTGTGCTATAACATTTGCTCTTGATCCCTAATTAAGCCTTGCTACTGAAGGTTAAAAAATCCTCCCATAATTTAACTCTCCTTGAATGTCTTGACTGCAAAAGAAAGTGTCATGGGAGAAGTCTACTACTGCCTCCCATGCTCCTCCTCCCTTTAAAGAGAACTAAAGTGTAAACTGCTTATGAAAGATTAGCAATGACTGGAAATAAATATCATGTATCCCCAGAGTAGTAGAAGACTCCTGCTTGAGGGTAAAGATGATTGTGGACTGACAACAACACTATTCACATAGCTAGCAAGTCTTTGCATGGATAGGGATTCACAGAAAGTTCTGATTGGACGCTGGAGATTATCTGGTCCAACCTTCTCTTCAACACAGGTTACTACAGGAACTTATTCAGACAATCATAAGCATTTCCAGCATATGAGAGTCTGGCAGCCCCTTCCAATCTCCAGCTGCTCTCATGGGGGGATAATTTTTTTTCTTATATCCAGACAGAATTTCCCTCAAAGCAGCTCATGCCCCAGCCTTTTGTCCTGTCAGTGGGCATCCTTGTGAAGAGAGTAACTCCGTTTCTTCTATAACTGACTTTTTAGATATTCAAGAAGTGTGATTAGATCGCCCTTGAGCCTTCTCTTCTCCAGGCTGAGAAAACCTGTTTTTTCCAACCTTTCTTCAAATGTCAAGTTCTCCAACTCCCTAATAATCCTGGTGGCCTCCACTGGACCCTTCCTAACCTCTTCAACTGAGGGAACCAAAACTGGTCACAGTATTCCAGGTGTGACCTAATAAGTGCTGAGTAGACTGAAATAGCCGTATTATGTGATTTACTGACTGTACTCTTGCTGGTGCAGCCCACGAGACTGCTGGCTACCTTCCCTGCCAGGCACACCGCTGGCTCCCATTCAGCTCTCTGTCTGCCACCACCCCCAGGTCCCTTTCAGCAGAGCTGCTCAGCCCATCAGTCCCCAGCTTGTGCTGCTTGGGATTACTTCTTTCCAGGTGCAGGGCATTATATTTATCTTTGTTAAAGCTCATATGATGGCTGTATTGAGAAAATTGCTTTACATCCTCCAAGAGAGGCTTCCTGGTCAACATAACAAAAAAAACCCCCAAACCTTTCCCCCTTTAGCTTCATCTTACTGCTTGATTGCCCACAAAAGGCTTTAGTTATTTTTCAACCATCATCTGTCTTTCTGGACCAGAAATCCTGGGGTATTAGATCATGGATCTTGTCTAATTTGTTATTTTCATGATTTTTTTCTATTGTCTGTTTCTATGAATTTTTACCTGTAAATATTGTAGAGGAGTTAGCTTTAGGACGACAGATTGTGTCGTTGTGGTCTAGAAAATCTGGAAACTGTTACCAGAGAAAAGAGGTTTGTAGAGAAATGCAATTTATTTCCCTGTTTGTCTTGAGCTGATGAGGAAGGTATGCCCCAAGAGAGACTAATACCCAATGGTGCTGATTTTTTTCCTGAGGTTCCCTTGAGTTTTCAGACTAATTCCAGTACATTCTCCAAGTCCAAATGATTTTTTTTTTAAATCGCTTTGGATGAAGCCTTGCTGCCTTCTACCCTTACCCTGCTCTAGGATGTCTCTTACTGCCTCCTCACTTCTCTGTCCCTAGTTTTTTGGCCTCTGTCTTTAACCTCCTTCTCCTTTCCCAGGCATCTGGATGACACCAGAGCTCACAGAACTGCAGGGTAAACCCAGAGGGAAGAGAGGAGTCTTGAAGAGAGAGGGCAAATGCCATCTCAATCCTCTCCTTTTCAAATGTGTTTTTAACCTCATCAGGGAGTTAGGCTTTGCCAACCTAGGACTCCTGTCCCTGTCAGTGTGCAGCTGGAAGTTTGAGCATGACAAAGAAGAAAGCTGGTAGCACTTTTTTACCCTCTCCCCTTTCCTCCCCTCTCCCTCTCCTCCTTCTACATTGAACTGGTATAGGACATTTTCCTTGACACTCCTAAGCTTGAAAATATTTTTTAGTCTTTCTGAACATCTTTTGGTGGATGTTTGTTCCATTGGTTGGTGTTATGCTGTGGAATGACTAAATGGGTTTGTCTTTTTGCAGTTCTTGAAAAGAGGTAAAGGAAGGGGAAGAGAAAGGGAAAGAATGTGGCAGCTCTGGCTGTTTGTGTGCTATTCCTACATAACAACAGGGGAAGCAGATCTCTATTTTTCTTGTCAGCAGAACACTTTAAAATTCCAGGGTGCATTCCGAAGACTAGACTAGGTTACTCAGAAAATAAAGTACAGACGAGAGGGACAGAGAGAGGCCCAGAGGGAAAACAACTATGTGGGAGAGGAGACCAGGAGGAGCCTGCAGAGAAGGAAAGGATTACCAGACTCTCTTCTTAAAATTGCATTAGGAAAGCAGAGGAAGAAGCCTTTATACAGAAATTGTAAATTAAGCTTTTTCAAAGCCTTGAGGATGAAAATAGGACTTTTCAGTGCTACAGAATCAGAATTTGCCTTGGTAAGCACAGATGCAAGAAAGAGGGATAGTTCATAAACTTCAAGAGCTTGTAGGCAAAAGAAGGAAGGCAGCAGACACAAAGGTAAGAAGGATAAAGAAGACCTCTGAAGGCATACAAAGGGGGTTAAACACTCACAACAGCCATTGTAACTTCCCATTCTTTCTCCATTAAACTGTCTGACCTATCTTTTCTTGAAAGAACCATTCCTGGTGGTACCTGTTCTTTACAGGCCCCTTTGTGTTACACTGTAAAGGTGTAACGGGATGATCAATGGAGTTTTGTTTTATAAATCCTTTGGAAAACTATTTTTCTAGCAAGCTTTTCTTTCTGACGGGTATTAAAAAGACACTGCAGTATTCTAGGGTGTTGGATTTTTAATGTCTCTAAAAGCAGCTAAAATATAAGGCTTATTTTTTTGATCAAACTGCAAGGCTTCTAGCTTTTTGAATCTTGAGGTCATTATACAGTGTGTGTAAATAAATGTTTTCTACCAGGCCCTGAAACCTTGCACATGAGGGCTAGAGGTATACATAATCTGTTAAAAAGTCAAATGTACCCATAACTTCATGCATCTTCATTTCTAAACTTTGTAAGCCAGGCTTATGGGACAGCCTTGATGTAAAAAATTCAAGGAATTTTTTTACCATAAGGTTCTGTTAAAAAAGGACTTCATTCCAATTATAAGACCCATACTCCTGATGATCTTGTAGGTCTTCCTCTGTGTAAACAGACTCACCCTGTGGAAGTGACAGTCTGGCTATTAACAAACAGAAAAGCAAGCCCATGGTGCTTTAGTTTGCAAAAGTCTCACTGCCCAAACCGAAACTTTTCCCATACAATTTCATGACTGCAGTTATATGGGAAAAGCTAGTTTTTATGATAAAGACATTTGATGTTGTGGTATGTCATCTCAGTTAAAAGTACTATGAAAGATGTGACACCAGTTAGAAGCTATGGACAGATACTGTACAGTGCTGCACTTAAGGCCAGGCGTAATTCTAGTCGTTAGAGTTGAACGGTGACTGACTTAATTTTCCCAGCTTTGGACTGTTTCATTTGAAAGTGCTGTGCAAGGACTTATCCATTAGAGATTTAAAAAATGCATGTTAATATGCTTTGCTGTGCAGATATAACTAAGTGATATTAGGATGGCATATGCACTGTAGCACATAAAGCAAGCTTGGGCATTTAGTCATGTTGGCAATAGATATTTGTTTATTTATTCTGTTCTCTTTCTTGTGTAGGGTGAAAAGGTTACGTATGTCTTCAGGTGATAATTATTTAATTAATAGGGGTGGTTTTGCTCCAGATCAGAAGGTCAAGAATCTTTGCCTAGTGTGTGGGAAAGAATGATACTCCGAGTGATTAACACCCTGAGGAAATTTCTCTGAGTTTATTTTGGCTGGTCTGTAGTTGATAACTCCCTTGGCTAATGGCATGCCCAGCTCCACGTCAATCACCATTTGCAGAGCTTAACTCTGAAGAGCAGTTATTAGTCACATATGTTGTCCTGTCAACTCTTGTTTCAAAACCAGAATGCAAAATGGCACTGTAGTATTTGGGGGGTTTGTTTCTATTTTGTTGCTGTTAAAAGACTCCAATTTTTAAAAAAGGAAATACAGGAAGGCTCTTGGTGAAAGTCTGCTTATATGAAGTAAGAGACTCTCCATGCCACACTACTTCATTTTGTAGGCAGGAGAAGTCTGAGAGAGAGAGGGGCCAGGAGAATGGGAATAACTGAACAAATTCCCATAGCTGTTACCACTTGTGCCCTAGGCTGACAGGTGGGTGCTATATGAGGAGCCTCTAATGATATTGAAGATTGTATATGGATAAAAATGATGACCTATCATCATACCTTTGGTTGTTGTTAATGGTACACACTTTTGTCTAGGCTTGTTTCCGTAGAGAGTTGGAGGAAAGGATGGGTTTTGTGTCAGTAGAGTGTTAGCCAATGTGTGGTCCAGGACAGCTATGACTTCCTGGTGTAATGCTGTGAGGAGAGTTGCAAGAACGACAAATCCTTTGTTGGCTGCTCCACACCAGCTAGCTGAAACGAACTGTTAATCAGGAAGGGGAGCTGGACAGTGACATACCAGAGAGCCTTTGGAAAATTTTGTCATGCCTTGGTCTTACCTGGAAATGGAAATTAAAATAATGACTTTGGAAGATGTTTTGAAGTTTACATACAGTTTTACTTACAAAAAGCAGTAAGAACCAATGATATTGATGATTTAAGAAGGCATAGGAGAAAGCTTCTTACCCTAGGGTTGAAATGTATATTGTGTCTTTGCAGAATATACTTCTTTTAGAATGGTAATCTCTTCCCCAGCAATATCCAATCTTTCTTCTCTCCCCAACTCCCTCAAAAGAACCCAAAACCCTTCCAAATCAATCAGCCCACTAAAACTGTTTCATTTTCAGATCACAGAACCCCAGAATAAGGCTGAGTTACTGTGCTCTGGGATGTAGCTGGACTGAGCAATAGTTTTGTTCAACTTGACTGTCTTAAAGCACTAATACATATTATAGGTAAAACAAAAATGTTTGTATTTAATGGCAAAATTAATTGAAAGAATTGGTTTTTACTTTTTCATTAAAACATTTCATAGTTGACATACTCCTGTAGGATGTACATATTTTGATGAAACTGAACTTCTCAACAGGGAGCTGTTCTATCAAAAAAAAATTGATCTGTTCCTGTGATCTGTGAATGAGACTGAAATACTCATTGGAATTAAAACATCTGGTGAAAGAGGAGGTGAAGAATTCACATGAATTTTTAAAAAGTTATTTCGTTGTGAAATTTTGTGTCAGACCAGATAATATAAAAGAGACTTTACGAAATGTAAAATGTGAAATATTTTAATTTTATTAAAAATAATGTTTGTGTTTCATTATTGAAGAACAAGCCTCCAGTAGTTAGAAGCACTTAATCTGATCAGGTCTCCTGATCTCTGTAATAACAAAATTGGTCTTTTTTATAATCACAAGATTACTATTATATTTTAGCTATTATGGAAGAGAAAAGGTAATGAAATGGTGGATAAACATCCTTAGTCTAGGCTATAGTGAGGATCTTGCTAGCTGCCATGAGGTAAACATTGCAGGTACCTTGTTTCCTTCATAGGCTTTTGTAACAAGATAACAAACGTTTATTTTTTTAATTCTTCCTCCCTTACCAAACCTCTATCCAGACAGACATCGACGTACCTTTCTAAGAAGTGAAGAAAAAAGGCTTTAAAGGCTGCATGAGGCATCAACAACAGGCCGTGTTTAGATATCATTTAGTGATTGTCCTGAAGCACAAATTGATGCAAAAATTTACTGTGTAGGTAAGAACAAGGGACCAGTTCCAGTCTGGGATATAGTTGCTTAAATATACTTCCAGCAGTGATGTTCCACTAGCTCAGAAGGATACAAGGAACACCCATTCTCAAAATCCTGATTATACAACTAATGAAATGAGTCTTAATATCTCATAAAATATTTAAGGGAGATGGTATAAAAGATCAAAAGCCATGAAGGCCTCTAGAATGACTCGGAATGAGGGAAACAAATGGCGGCTGTCCTCACACTAGTAGGAAATTCCTTGGGGGGAATTAGCAAATGATACTAGGAAGTGGACTATACTTGGACTAAGAAGAGCTGCTTAAAATATATGCTAAATCCCCAAATCTGACCTGGGGAATTTCTGTCCAGACTCTAGATGCATTATCAGTTTAACTTTGAGCATGTAAGATGTGTTGACCACACTTTCCAAATATTAACAGCATTTTGTTTCACTGGGTGAAATAATTCACAGATGTTTTACCATGCCAAAATTTGGCTGTGGTTTAAAGCATCATGTTAAAGGTTTGGTACGTGGTTGTATTTTTAATATTTTGCAGGTTTATTTTATAAATGCAAACATGCTGAGACAGGAAACCTGGACTGGGTCAGTTTGTGGCTCTGTTACAATTTCACATCTCCGTATCTCCATGTGCAACTGAGGAGTTACTCATCTGGTTTGGGTGGTGACCCCCAACTCTCCCAAGCTAGCAACACAGGCATAGCTAGAAGTAGGCCCCCAGTTCTACTTTCATGTCAGCCACTATACATCCCTTATTCACCTCAGGGGGAGGACACAGATTAAATCAGTTTATGCTGCTAGTTCTCTAGTACCTCTCTGTATTTCCCTCCAAGTGCCCAGAAAGTCAGGGAAGCCTTCCTGCAATTGAGTGGAAGGCATCATGGAGTGGTTCAGCTGCAGCTGGAGGAACCACAGGAATTGCCCCAACAAATCTTAGTAACAGACACAGGAACTTCAGTCTGAAAACTGGTGTGAAAAAACAATAGAGTGAAAATTGTATATACCTGAGTGAACACAAGTTTATCTGCGTTACTAACTGGATTTTAGATATCTGGATCTAAATCTGTGGCTTATTACTTATATGAAGGAAAGGAGGAGATATATAAAGAGGACCTGCAGAATCAGGCCTTTCCCAACAAAACCTTGCATAACTAATCTTTATCTCTGCAGTCTGTCTTCAAACTATGTATGGCTTGACATACAGAGCTAAAGCCTCCCCCATGTTATGTGGGATGTTCACTTTAACTTAAGGAAGAAAAGTGGTGGGAAGGTTTTAAGTAAGTTGTGGTGAAAGATATTTTATTAAACATAGGTTTGATCTAGGCAGAACAATACAGAATAATGGAAATAATATTGAGCATTGCTGCTGCCTGACAAGTCAGGTTTAGTGAAGGAGTGCAGTGTTAGTCTTTCCGCAAGGTCTAATGCAGCATGAGGGAACAGGGTGGGGGAAAGGCATCTCCAGTAGGTTTGGGATTTTTAAGAAAACAGTAAAAAATTCATGCTAGCCTTAAATACGATAGTAGTCTTAGTTTGCAGTGTTCTCCCCTCATCCTTATTTAAAAAGATTAAAATGGAAGTGTTTGGTTTTAAGACAGAAATACTGTTTACACAATGAGACAGCAAAAGTCTGTGCTGCCTGTAAAAGACATACCTTTTAAAACTGACTTCAACAGGAAATCCAAATGTGATATTCTGTAGGTTTAAAAAAAGCCATTTTATAATCCTTTTCATGTAACTAAACATTTCCAAGTAATTCAGTGATCCATTTAATATGCATGAGGGAAGGGATGCCATTCAGAGGGAGCTTGAGGAGTGGACCAATGTGGACCTGATGAAGCTGGGGCAATTCCCAGTATCAATACAGAGTGGGTGATGAGTTGGTTGAGAGCAGCCCTGTAGAGAAGGACTTGGGGATACTGCTGGATCAGAAGCTGGGCATGAGCTGGCAATGTGCACTTGCAGCCCAGAAAGCCAACTGTATCTCAGGCTGCATGAAGAGAAGTGTCACCAGCAGGTTGAGGGAGGTGAATCTCCCCCTCTACCCTGCTCTCATGAGACCCCACCTGGAGTTACTGCATCCAGCTCTGGGATCCCCAGCATAAGGACATGGATCTGCTCATGTGGGTCCAGAGGAGGGCCACGAAGATGATCAGGGGGCTGGAGCACCTCCCCTATGAGGACAGGCTGAGAGAGTTGGAGTTCTTCAGCCTAGAGAAGAGAAGGCTCCAGGGAAACCTTATAGCAGCCTTCCAGTACTTAAAGGGGGCCTACAGGAAAGATGGGTAAGGACGTTTTATCAGGGAGTGTAGTGATAGGATGAGGGGTAACAGTTTTAAACTGAAAGAGGGAAGATTTAGGTTAGATATAAGGAAGACATTTTTACAATGAGGGTGGTGAGACACTCAAACAGGTGGCTCAGAGAAGTTGTGGATGCTCCATGGTTAGAAGTGTTCAAGGTCAGGCTGGATGGGGCTTTGAGCAACCTGGTCTAGTGATGTCCCTTCCCACAGCAGGGGGGTTGGGCTAGGTAATATTTGAAAGTCTTTTCAACCCAAACCATTCTATGATTCTATGATTTTTTCTTTCAGTTTATTTAGGTCCTGGTTTAGGCAATATTATGAGATGCCCTCTTTTAATAAGCCATTCTAATTTTGATTAAACCATGCATGATTGCTTTCCAGGAAGTGTACTAGTTTAACTGGGAATATTCTGGATATACTGCAGTCTTGTGATGGGAGTCATCTGGAAATACAGTCACTGACAATGGAACATTATGTATTAGCCCATTTGCTGCAGGCTTCTTTTATAGTGCGTGGATATAGGTACTTCCAGAACAGGATTCTTTTTTGCACTAAAGCCATTTAAAACTGACCAGTTAAATTGCTTCCCTGAAATGCCTATTGAGTATAAAAGGATCTCAGGATTAGCAGGATCTAGTCATCTGTAGGCTTCCATATTATGGGCACCTCTACTTCAGCAGAAGATCTGAAATTTAGTATAATTTAGAGTGGGTTTGTTTTCTCTGACATCTGTTGTATCTCATTCAAAGATAACTTTATAAGACATGCAGAAAAATCTTGCTTTGTTGTCTTTCTGACCTAAAATCAGGTGAGATGAATTTCAGCCTTTATAGAGGATATAACCAATTAAGTTTAGCAGAGCGGTACTTCAGTCTCCCAGCAGACAGGGATGATTTCTTCAGCAGAATTCATACTACAGTTTATTTTAAATGCTACTCTATGATAGTTAGTCACAGTGAACTGGGCGAGGGCACAAACTAACAACTTAATTTCAAAAATGTTAACTTCAGAAGCATTTCTCCCACCCAGAACGTTAATATGGCTGAAATGTATTATACCCTGTAGGTCTCCTAATGGAAATCTCACCTGTGTTTCCGACTTCATACCACACATTTTTGTCTTCATAAACCAGGACTCCAGTCATGACTATCTCCTGTCTTTTCAGTGTCTTCCACTCCCACTCATTCCCATTCCCATGACTTTACCTTTACCCATATGTTCTATTTCTGAAACTCGATGTTCCCCACTTTCCAAATTTGCCTGTGCCTGAATCCTCAGTCAGATTTTCCTGAAGGTGCTGAGCTTTTGGCATATTCAGTGCCTGTGTCCACATTAACAAGTCATGCTGGACCAGTTAACAACAGATCTGTAGAGTGAAGTGATTGGTGCAGAAGTATTCAATACCCAGACTGTGCGCATTTTACTCCCATAGTGTACTCCTTCTAGTCAGGGCCTGAGGGCTGGATACTCATCTGGAGCTCATCACCTGGCTTATTTCATCTGAGAGGATGAAACTTCATGTGCTCTAGCATCAGTCAGAGATACGAACCAAAGCTTGATTAATGGAGAGGATTGGGTGATTGTTCTCATGACCTGAACTAAAGCACCAGCAGGAAGACATACAGCAAGCACAGGGCTTCTGCTTTGCAAAGGCACAGATATCCTTAAATTAGCATTTGAACTTCTCCTTTCCCTAATACTGATTTCCAAACTAGGCTCATGCTGAGTGATGATGCTAAAAATGCAGATACAGCTAATGAACAAGCCACACTCAAACTGCTCTTATGGCACATTGGTGTGACTATCCCTCAAGTGAGGAGGTTAAGTTATACATGAGTGAACTTAGGTATTCTGAGCACAGCAAAAATGATGAAGGGCAGACTTAGGAGGAGGAAGATGGTTTGGGGACAGAGGAGTACTAATGCAAAACAGTGTTATAGTGCTAATCCTTTAACTTCCTCTCTGGGCTTTGTTGCCAGACCCCTATTGGGGCCTGATTATTCAGACTTCACTCTGTCTTCCCAGGCATCCCTTTCGAGCAGAGCTGCCTCTTTCCATAGTTAACAGGGAGCTGAACTGCAAAAGGCAGCTAGTGTTTCTTCAAGGTGGCAGACAGCTTTTTACTGTTAAAACATTGTAATTCAACTAAAGGTACAGAATATCTGCTGACCAAGCATATGAATGTGTTTAGGAAGCTATACTGCTCAGAAGTATGGGAGTATTGTAGCTGTGTTGCATTATTTCTTATCTCTGCTAACCATGGAGGGATCTCTTCTATAGAAAAGCTCAGGAGTACATAAAGGCACTGTTGTTTCTTGGAGTTAGTGAAGCTATGAAACGCATGAACTTTACCCCTTGCCTCTACAAAAGGTCTGCCAGTTCTATGAATTTTAAATCCATGGGAAATTTTTGTTGCCCTCGGCCATTGAGTTTCAATGGCTAAAACTCTTTCTGAAGTTATGCTTGAATGCTATTTTCTTTATAGCCTCCAAAATGACACCTTATGCTTTTCCTGCATTCATAATGCTGAGAAAAAGATGAACAAGTGTTCTCTGTTCAGACAACTGTCATATATAATCTGATCTCTTTGCCTGTTTGAATGTAGTGATTTAATGCCAATAATTCCAAGAAATAGTAAAATGTGTTTAGCAGTTAGGTGTTTTAAAATGTGGGAATAAAAAGACTGATAATATGATCAGTGAAGGAATAGCACATACAAATGGGCTAAGGCACAAGAAACCTGGAACAGTTTCCTGTGTAATGATCCATGCATGGCAAAGACTGTAAGGAATGGCTGGCAGCAAAGAGCTATCTACAGTGATGTAGTCATTTTATGTTCTATTAAGGTCTTGTTATTTTAGTATTTAAACAAAATTATGCTGCAGGAAAATATGAAGGCTGTTGCACAACTCTGGTAAGGAAGAAAATCAAACTTCAAAATGTTGGGCTATCATTTAGAAGAATTACATCCATCAAATTCTGATTTTTAGCTGAATATTTTGGAGACAAAAGGGGGAAACTTTGCTACAATTTCTTTCCTGAATCATACTGAGCATTGGAAATGTCAAGGAACATGTGGATAGATGCAAACAGCATTTTTTTGGCTATGTGACTGCAACTTCATTTTTTGCTTACTCAAGATGACGGGCAGAGAGAACAGCCTATATTTTCAAGAGTCACAAGTAACATATTCAATGGACCTGTTTAGAGTACTGAGCACTTAATTCTGGGAAAACCTGGATGCAAGCTGGACATATGAAAATAGATATTCTTGTATGCCCTTTTGAAAATGTAAAGAAATTAAATCTGCCTTCAGTTTCCTATCTGGATTATAAACTAATATCATAACCAAAACCATTCCATGATATGTCCAGGCTACTGCATCAGAAAATGAAAGATCCCAGTTTGAGAGCTCATGTAGGTCTCTGCATCCATATTTTCTTCTATAAGGAAGACTGTGACTTGTATCAGACAATTTATCCACCACTTTCCCACTGAGAATCCAACCTTACTATTAGTTTAACTGTCAGACATGCTCTTAACTTTAAATACATGAGGTAAACCCCACCAATAAGCCTTGTGTCCAGATTTCTGTCTGTACTGATATGTGCAGATTGACAGACACAGAAGTATCTTCAAAGAGGCTGATGAAAGAACAGTGTTGTCAAACACCAGATTGGCACAATGTGCAGGAATTCTCCCCTTTGCCTCCTTCCAGGTTTCTTTTGCTGCCGCTGCAACATCTTTCCTTATCCAGGGAAACAATGGCTCAGACAACATTGTGGTCATTGGCTGTGCAGTTGCCCCAAGCAGCCATATCTTGCTCTAGATTTAAGAGACTTAATGTGAATTTGATGTCTGGATATCTAGTTTTCAACCTGCTAAAGGTGTAAGCATGATGACTTCCACCCTCAGTGAGGCTAACACATCACTCATTGGGTGGCTTTTGCAGGCTCAGTTTTCACAAAGAAATAGTTGAGTTCTTGTGGCAGTGCAGAAACCTGAATCAAAGTCCAGGAAGTACATTGAAAGATTCCTCGGTTTATTTTATGTCAAATGTAATGAAATAATAGCTTTTAAGTATTTTTTTTAAATCCTGGTTCTGACTTGTGTGCATGCAAGGGTAGTAATAATGAGGCTCCCGCTTGCCTATGGTGCTTGCAATGTTGTGGGCTGTGATGGGAAGAGGTGAATATTAGATCCATTCTCTCTGACAACACTCTGCTAACCAATTCAAAAACCAGTTGTCCTGGAAAAGTCAGCCTGTTTCAGATGCCATGTACCATCACACAATTGCTTTCCACTCCCTAAGCACCTGAAAATACCGGATAGAGAGCTGAAGGGAGGCTTGGTAATATTGTCCGTAAAAAGACACCCCTTCCCCCTAAATCTAAACTATATCTTTTTAATATGTCATTTTCCAATATAAACAAACATCTTCTTCTGAAATATTTAAGTTGGAAGCAAGACTGTGGCCCTGATTCTTTAATATATGAAGTAACAGAATAAAAATAGGTATGTGAGAATGCCTTAAAAGATTGTATTTTTAAAATGTTTAGTGCTAAGAACAAGCACTACTCAATGTACTAGATATCTTTTCCAAACAAGCAATCCATCGCAAGAACTGGTATACATCATCTGGTACAACAGGGTGATATTTATCTTCAGACTAGACAGAACAAATCTTTTTAAGCCCTTTGAGTACTGGTCTGACTCAAAGTAAAGAAAGATATTTATCAGAGAATCTCAAGTGGATGGTGAAGTATTGTGCTTTGAATGGTTTATATTCTCCTCTCTCTCCTATATATTATTTTAACTTCTGTTTTGCTTTGCATCTAAGACATGATAGTAGGATATCTATGTTCCTGATGCAACATACAGATATGTGACATAGGGTTTTTTGTTTGACCATTTTGGGGGAAGGGTGTTACACAAATGTGGCTGAAAAATTAACATTACTCACTGACTAAGGGCTCTGATTTCATGTCTGATTTTTCACTGGTCAGACCATTGGTGGTGGCATACACATGAATAATTCTGTTGTAATATTGTCAGACACTTTTCCCTGTTATTTGGGTACAAAACCTGAATAATATAATTTACTTCATTGGCTTCTAGAAGTGAAAAATCATTCTAGGCATTGTGGTCCATCACTTGAATTTGAAATTTTATATACGGTGAGTATAGTTGATTCATTTCAAGGATCTCTCATGCAGCAAATGTTTTGGTTTCTTGTTGCTTTTTCCTTGTATGTATGTAATATATTGAGATTTGCACACAAATGAAAGAGGTAACATCTAAAGAAAGGCTGATAATACCTTGTAGTTGTTTACATGGTTCATAATTATAAACCATCTTGACCACATCTTGATTGTGTACAGAGAGTCCAGCTCACCTTTCACCTAAAGACAGTTTCAAAGCTCAGTTTGTCTTGATAATAAAGCACTCAGGAAGACAAGGACTGTGTCTCACAGAATCACCTTTTAGTACTTCGGTTTCCAGGAATTTCTAATTCTTACAACTTCATAATCCCAAGCACAAATATAATGCAGAGCTATAGATCTTAATACATGGTTTTTTATTTGAGTAGTAGCACTTCAACGTTTCAAAATAATTTACAATAAAATAAGTGGTAAAGGGAGCAGAGTTTCTCACCTAAAGGCACTCTATGCTCTCTGTGTGTGATAAAATCCCAGCATGAATGCACAGCAAAATGAAGTATTAACTTTCTTTTCTTCCTAAGAGTTCAAAACATTTTGCTCCTGTGGGATTTAATTTAAGTGATGCTGGATGTTTAGGCTACAGTCTTCTATTCACCTTTGAAAAGTCTAGATTGTAATCTGATTTAGATGACAATTGAAAGAGCTCAGTGGTCTCAGTTTAGTTCCTTGTTTATGAAACCACTGTCACACACAGCACAGTGCTGAGCGTGGCAATAATGGACCCATTTTGAGGCACACTCGCACAACTGCAGTAAAAGAGGCATGGAGTATAAACTTGACTTTGAAAAAAAAACAACCAAACAACAAATTTCTTTCTTTTAAACAGCACAAACATTTACTGAAATTTTGCCAAGTCAAACCCTCCACACTGGATGGGATGCCTTTATTCTCACAGATGATAGACTATTCTGCATTACAAATGCCAAAGCTTTTGGTACTGCTGGAAAAGAAATCCTCAGTAGGAGGAACTGCATTATGGTTAAAAGTGATTTGTGCTCGTTTGTTAAAGGTATCAGTACAGTAGAATCTGGCCAGATGGTATATTGTTAGGTGTCCATCAAATCAGAAACTATGTTAGGTTAAGAACCTGTTGAATGATCAACATCTTCAATCACCTGTTTACATCTGACCCATCCTGAAGTTGAAATAGAAATGATAGTGTAGTGTAAAACTCTGCAATAATTAATTAATTAAAATAAGTTGATACTGGAATAAATTAAAAGGTGGCCTTAAGTAATAAAGGCAACAGAAAAATAATTTCTTCATTAGAAGGATGTTTCTCATCTTGCATTATTAAATTCGGAAAAGAAAGCTCTGTTGTAGTTTTTGAAAGACACCATGCCAGTTAATTCCATTTCTATAGCCAAGTATGGATGAAAAGCTGTGCATGGCAACCATCAGTAAAGGTTTTTGTGAGATACAGAGTAGACATAGCAAAAGAAAGGTTTAGAGTTTAGCACTTCAGTGGGCTAATGTATGTTGTAGCTACTTCTCGAACGGACCATAGCTTAATCCCTCTGCTGCTAGTCAAGATAGTGATTAAAAATGGCCCATTCAGGGAATTTTTTCTGGATGTTGATATGCCAGGCTGCAGGGATGGAGTTAAGGGGGTTGAGAAGAGCAGGGTTTGTGTATGTATGGCTGATGTTTGAGCAGCTGAATTTCAAGAAGAGGGAGGGGAAGAGAGGGAAAAACTTGGCTGGTTCCAAGAGAGAGAGAAGAGAGAGAACAAAGCTTCCTTCAGTAAACTCAGCCAGCCACATAATCATAATTTCTGAGTTCCTCACAAGAGCTACCCCACTATCACTAAAGTGAAAACAAGATTGTGAAATCAAAAGTCAGCACTGGGGCAGGAGGTGGGGGGGAAGGTATCTCGTAAATGAGACAGGGTTTATGCTGAAATAACCTTAGCAGTGATAGCAAGGCTCCTGGTGAACCACTTGGTGGACTTTTTAATCTGTCTTCTTAAATGAAGAGTGTCTGTTGATTTTAAAGTAGGTTCATTGTATCAAACAAACTTAGCATTGGTGACAGAATAACATACTCTTTAATGTGGATATGGAGAAAAAAATACCTTCCCCCATCTCCCTTGCTGGTAATTCTGATATGTAGAAAATATCTCTCTATTGCTTGCTTGTTTATTTTGTAGACTTTTTTGGTATCAATTGTTACTGAACGACTTTTAAAAAATCAATGTGGAGAAAATAAGTTTGTTTTCTGGTTAACTAAAACAAATGAAGATTTACTGAGGATAGCATTAAATCTTCTTTCAGCATTAAACATTTAAGTAAGTGATGGCTGTGCTGCTGCCTTTTGAATTCACACATGGCTGCTAAAATATTTAATTTCTCAGTCTTTCTTGCACATCTCATCCATGCTAATGGGAGGAAAATGTGTTGATTTCTGATCTTTTCCAGAGAATATCTCATTAAGTGGCTGGTACGCTCAGCTCCTTAAACAGAGACGGTAATGTATTGCTGATGGTTTTAGTCCAATAGATTTACTTCAGATTAGCTGAAACACATGGAGTCCTTAAGGACTATACATTTTTAATAGAACAAAGCAGCATGCCATAAATTACTTTCCTCTGTCCTTTTAGATTCATTTCCTTTGAAAGAAGGGAGAAAAATTAATATCATGTCAAGTAGAAGGCCTAAGTTGGCAACAAAGAAAATCATTCGGAATAAAATACATAGTTAAATTTGGAAATACAGATAAGAAAAACTATCAGTTCTATTTCCCACAGATTCACTTATTTTTTCTTTGTTTTCTTATTTTTCATTTGGCATTATTGCCTGAGAAATGGACTGCACAACAGCTGCAGGGTATTCTACACATTTAGGACTGCAAAACTTGCTGGTTTACGCAGGGTCTTTCTCAGAATAGCACTTCAGAATCTGGTCTTCCCTCTGCTTAGGAACTCTGTTGTTTCATTGCTAAATTATAGGCACCTCAAGATGAGCTGGAAGCTGTGCCAGGCTCTGCTGCTACTGCCTCATCTTTCATATCTTGCTTATATCTTTTGGACAGGAGACCTGCCACACTTCTTGCCAGGGATTTAAACTAGTCTTAAGTTTTTAGAGGTGCCCATAGTTTAGGGAAGGAAAGCACTCCAGAAAATATCATAAAAGTAGTATTTTAACAAATAAGGTGTCCATACGTGTCCCTTTCACATCTGCAGTGTTGCTGATTGAAAAAAACATAGAAGTGGTTTCTATGAGGGGTTTGTCAGGGCTCGGTTCTTAAGAGCTGGAAATGAGAGCTGCTATTGACTTTAATCAGTAATTTAGATACTGTTCAAAATTGGGCTAAAGTAAGCTACTGAAAGTGGATTTAGTATCTTGCCCTGGCTTCTGTGAGTATTTTTATGTCATTAAGATGGAATGTCCCCTCACCACTGCATCTGGAAGTCTTCCAAGTGCATTTGCAAGGTTAGTAGAAAGGGGAAATATACAGTGGAACAAGCTCTGCCCATTTCTGCTTGGCCTAAGTAGGACTGGCCTTTGTGAAAGTCTTGAAGGAACACTGGCTCGTCCATTTCTGATGGCAATCCAGGAACCTGGGCAAGCTTTGAATGAAGTGATATAAACTGGATATCAACTATCTGTTCACTGCTATTATATGCACCACCTTTCTTCCCGAGAGAGCTGACTGAAGGTCAGGAGCCCAGAACGTCCTAGTTGTTTTGGCTTTCTCTGAATTAACAGTGGAAGACATGGTTCAAATGGACAAAGGGATACTCATGCTACCTGTTTGGGAAATCTATCTCCAGAGGAAAATTTATCCCATCCTGGGGTGCCTGTTTTACTTCATTTTCTAGACAGAACCTAAACAGCTGGCTAAAATTTTGTGTAGCTTATCAATGGCTAACATTTTTTTTTGCTGTCAGTCATATCTAGAGAACTTATCTATCTGTCTTTTGACACAGGAAACCTAACTTAAGCAACATATATCTTCCGTCCTGCCCCCTTCCTCCATTTTGCCTTTTTCAGGCCTGTTTCTTGACAATATAATCAGCCCCATGCTGTCCACCTCATCCTGTCTGTGACACTAGAGACAACTGGAGATGGGAAAAGAAGCTGCAAGAAAGTGAAGTGAATGGATCAAAGCATGGATTTATATTCCAGATGTGACTCCATGGCAGATGATGGTTCTGCCACTATAGTCTATGTGAATGTTTGTGCTCATGGGGAACTTGGAAGGAGTAGAAAACACTGTAAAACAGAGTGCAGGAGCAGAGTCCTTAACACATCAGTCTCACAGGATATAACAACTATATTTACTCCAGTAAAATAACTTCCAGTAGCAGCAAAAATGTTCTTTCTGGCATATTGTGGCTACTTCTTTTCTCCAGCACCTCAGGTAGTACAATACCTCTTCATAATTTCTTGTGGCTGGAAGGGAGATGATGAGTGTTCGTGTTCTGCTAGGGGATTTTCTCAGCTAGGAAAAATGCAAGCAGAAGACAATATTAAGTTGATCCAGTAGAAAGCAAAGGTGGAGAAAATGTGACATTTACATTCTTACATCCACCTGTAAGAGTCTAGTTTTAAGTCTGATACAGCAAGTCTCCTGTCAGGGGGAGTTAGATGCCATCCAGATTGGTTTCCCAGAAGAGAAGTTCCTGTAGGTTGGCTACTGTTTAACAAGTGCATTGTGGCTGTCATTCAAGCTTTTGAGCAGATTCTTTTTGTTTGTTATGGAAAAATTTGAATAATTCTGTCTTTGTTACACAAAAATCATGATCTTGAATTTACCACAGATTCATAGACGTTAGTGCAGAGTAATCAAAAGGTGTATTGCTTGGCCTGTCTTGTCTGTACCTTCCCCCCGCCCCCCCCGCAAAGTCATGTTCGGATGTTGGATGTTGCTGAACCGGTTTGGTTTATTTGTGAAATATGGATGGGCAGGAACCTGGAGCACCTGGAGCAGCTACCTTGAGCAGCCGCTACTATATCTGACTAGTTCACAAAGACACATTTGTTCTGGTTGGCATTAATTAGATGGAGAAGGTGGGAAAGAAAAAGGGAAGAAAAGAGAAGTTATTGCATTCTTGCACTGATAATACATACAGGACTGACAAGTGAAGAGGAAAATTGCAGAGCATAGTGGCTGTCTCTACGGGCAACTGAAAACTGAGAGAAGTCAACAAACATGGCTAAAGAATAACCCAACCTAGTTCATTCTTTGCAGGCCAGTAACTTTTATTTTTTCAAGGGACTTCTGCTTTGTCTATTTGATCTAAAGAGAGCTAGGTAAAATTAATTAGTGATAGATGTGTCAAATAAATGTTACCTGGAATGGAATTTGCAATTAATATTAAAATGCCATTGTGGTGGGTTGACCTGGCTGGACACCAGGTGCCCACCAAAGCCGCTCTATCACTTCCCTTCCTCAAAGAAATATAACGAAAGGCTCGTGGGTTGAGACAAGGACAGGGAGAGATCATTTGCTAATTACCATTGTGGGCAAAACAGACTTGACTTGGGTAAATTAGTTTAATTTACTACCAATCAAATCAGGGTAGGCTAATGAGAAATAAAACCAAATCTTAAAAATACTTTCCCCCCACCCCTCCCTTCTTCCCAGGATTTACTCCCTATTTTTTCTACCTCCTCCCCACAGCAGCACAGGGGGACAGGGAATGGGGGTTGTGGTCAGTTCATCACATGTTGTCTCTGCCGTTCCTTCCTCGTCAGGGGGAGGACTCCTCAACTCTACCCCTGCTCCAGCCTGGGGTCCCTCCCATGGCAGATAGTCCTCCGTGAGCTGCTCCAACATGAGTCCTTCCCACAGGGCTGCAGTTCTTCACGAACTGCCCCGTGGGGTCACAAGTCCTGCCAGCAAACCTGCTCCAGTGTGGGCTCCTCTCCCCACGGGTCCACAGGTCCTGCCAGGAGCCTGCTCCAGCCCGGGCTTCCCAAGGGGTCACAGCCTCCTTCAGGCACCCACCTGTTCTGTTGTGGGGTCCCCCACGGGCTGCAGGTGGAGATCTGCTCCACCGTGGACCTCCATGAGTGCAGGGGCACAGCCTGCCCTGCCATGGGCTGCACCACGGGCTGCAGGGGAATCTCTGCTCCAGCAGCTGGAACACCTCCTCCCCCTCCTTCTTCACTGACCTTGGTGTCTGCAGAGTTGTTTCGCTCACATATTCTCACTCCTCTCTCCAGCTGCAGTTGCCATTGTACATTTTTTTTTTTTCCCTCCTTGTAAATATGCTATCACAGAGGTGCTACCACCATCACTGATGGGCTTGGCCTTGGCCAGCAGCAGGTCCATCTTGGAGCCAGCTGCTATTTGCTCTATCAGACATGGGGGAAGCTTCTAGCAGCTTCTCACAGAAGCCACCCTTGCAGCTCCCCCACTACCAAAACCCTGCCACACAAACCCAATACAGCCTTGTAGTTTCACTTGGAAAGCACTACTAGGCATCACATCCACTTTTTTGTGAAATTATTGCTCAGCAGGTCCAGCGCTTAAAATTAACAGTGGATCTCGTAGCCATGGGATGTTATGAAGGCCCAATATATAAAAGGGCTCTCAAAGGAATAACTGACGGGAGATGGGCACACAGATGGGTGTCCAGCTGGCCATTGCCAGCAGTAGAGTGGGTATTCCTGGAAGAGGTTCAGTTGGTAACTGGTTTCTTCCTCAGTTTCCTCTTAACTCACACATCTTCTATGGAACATAGCCTTTCCATGGCAACAGTGAAGAGGGATATTTGGTTAATCTAGCTTGACTGTTTTCTATGAAAAATTATGTCTGTGTTAAAAATCTGAGGTTCAATTAGATTAAAAGTAATAGCTGCAATATGTATTATTCTCAGATGGTCTTCTCTGTGGCATGTTAATACCAGTCTTGTATGATCTTTAGCTTTGAAACATATAATTGACTGTGTGATGGCTTCTTCATTGACAGAAACTTGCAGTTTAATATCCCTACCTCTTAGAGGGCTTTGTCATTCCTTTCAGACTGGAAAATGTTATGCTCTAGACCTGGAAGTTTCATAACAATTCCTCCCTAAAGATATTGTTACTGCTTAAATAACCAGATGATTTTTTTTCTTGAGTCACTGCTGGAGCCTTTATTCTTAGGTTTAGCTGATAGACTTTATTGTTATTTAAGCTTTTTCCTTTTCTTTTGCTTGAGAACAAATGGACTGTTTCCCATTGTTTTTGAGCTGGGAGCTATACTTTTTGTTGTAATTTATGATAGGTTACAGTAGCAGGAGTTTCTTCTGAAGAAAAGCAGAAAATAAACTATATTGTGTTTCTTTCTTTGTCTCTTGGTCAGCGTTACTTTTGGGGGGAAAATTCGTTTACATAGACTACAGTGTTAGTGATACCAAGAACTGCAGGGGCTCTGGAGAGCCTACAACTTTAGTGACAGGCTCTTCTTTCAGGCTGGTGGGAGAGAATACTTGCAGAGTCCTTAATCTGTAATTTGGCAATGAACTGGGCTTTTTTTGTCTAGATGCAGGTGCATGCCCTGATGAAGACACTGACAGAGAATAAAGAGTATGACACAAGAGAAAAGTTACCAGATAATTAGACATTTAATAATAAATAGAAACAAATTATTGCTCTGTTACCCAAGATTGGTGCTCATTTAATTTCTTACAAATCATGAGTACTTAAAGAGGGGGAGTGATTGATAGGATTAATTAGAGCTATATGTTTAACAAGTGCTCCTAGCTATAATGGCCTCATTAATTAAAACCTGAACTTTGTAAGAAATCTCTTTGCAATCCATATTGGTTTATGAATTCTCTCTTTTTTTGTTTTTGAATGGAGGAAAAATTAGATTAACAGGTCAGTAGTGCATACAAAAAATAATATGTAATGCATTACAGTGATTTATATTTCTTTGGAGAATCAGAAAAACATGAACCAACACATAAATCAAGCATAATCAACAAGGCCAGCCTTTGTGGAGATGTTTTCTTTAGCAGTCTCTGGAGGTCTGTATTTAAATTCATCTTATGTGAGGTTACGTGAACCAGTCTTTGAACTAGCTGTAGATGAAGTATACCATTTTTATGTTTTAAGCTATTTGCATTCCATTGAGAACATTGAATATCCATAATCTTCTTCTTCTATACATTTGCATGTGTAAATAGTTATATCTCTTCACTTGATAAACTCAGGAAAATAGCATAAGGGTGTATATGTTTCCATACACATCGAGGGTCTTGATGCTGCAGTCTTTGGCAAATGTAAAATGCACTTAAGTCACTCAACAGGTACTATGCTGTTAAGTAAGGATTTGTGTTCCCTGATGCTATGCTTTGTTTATTGTGAGTTAATGTTCTTTATTAAAAAGCACATCTTTCCTTTACTCATACATTTCAAGGCTATTCATTTCAATTTGCTAATGGTCCTCATTCATTTTAATACTTACTGGTACATTGAATATAGGAATATCCCTGAATATATAGATATAGGGTATATAGATATACCCTCAGGTCTAAAGATCATTAGCATATGCTTGCTTTGGCCTAATCCTCTAAGTATTTGTCTATGTACTTAACTTTATTTAGCATTCCAGGAAATTCATGTACCTGGTGCTGTCTCTTAGCATCTGTAGAGCAATTGCCACTACTGTTTGCAGTAAGAAGACACCCCCTTTATAAGAAAGCTGTTGAACTATGGCTTTAGTTGGAAACAGAACTGAAGTTTTAGCTGCAATTCACATGTGTATATGCAAATGTGAAAGACAGAGATTTATCACATAATTGTGTGAGTCATTTGCAACAATATTTTATTAATATGTAAATAATAGATTCCAATTATTGTCCGAAGTTTGTAGTTAAAGTAATAGTTTGGTAATAGAGAGGGCTATGTACTTTCCAATTTTTGTGTAGTTGCTTGGGAATATGTTATTTTCTATAAGAGAAAGCATAACGTGTGGGAAGTATATATGGCAAAGAGAAATGTAGTTGGACTTGCCTGTGAGTATACAGTGTCTGAGTCACTAAAGATAACATATTATGTCTTAATATCAAGTTTAATGAGGGTGTTTCATATCTATCAGTCTTGATCACTCTTCTGCAATTTTTCAGGAATTTTGAGTAAAATGTAATTTTTTAAAGAAACTTTGACCCAATTCTGTGTTGTTTATGTGACTCAAAACTTGCATAGTTTTCAGCAAGACTGTTGGCTTAAAAGCAAAGAATAAAGACAACTTGGTACTTACTAGGACACTTGGACATGGAAGTACTATTTGTTCCTTATTGAGCATAGAGCCTGTGTTTGCAGAGCGCTTTGGGAAACTCATCTCTCATTTTTTAACATTGAAGCATCACTGTTGCCTTCAACAAAACTGAGAGCTGGGTATGAGGCTAAAATACACTTTTAATTACTGGAAGTGTAGATTCATAATACTACTCATGAATACCACATAATCTTCCTGAGACTAAAGGTTATGTTTCAACACTTGAGAATATAAATTTTAATTGGTTCTCTAACACAGTTCCTTGTGGCCACTGTATAAAAACATGCACAGATTCAGGCAGTGTTTCCCAAGTTTGTTAATGTGATACTCACATCCCCGTTTTCTGAATCAGATCACGTAGAAGTAAAGCCTAATCAGACATCCTCTTTGTAAAGTACTTCTACTGAGGAGACTAATCTGCTGTTACGATATTTCTTTTTTAAGGCCAGCAGCCTCAAAATCAAGACTGATCTCTAAACCTCCCAATGTTTTGGGACTTCCTAGATTTGAGATCTCATTGTCCTCTGCACCATTTAGGAATAATTCCTTTTCCAAACACTGTACCAGAGACTTTGACTTCAAATGTCTTTAGAAACTTCAGGCTTCATGTTTAGTAAGTTTCAGATCAAGTTTGTTTTGGCATCACACCACTAAAAAGTAGTTTACAACAAAGCAAAAGAAAACAATTTTCTTATCTTTTAAGTACAAAGCCTTTCCGTGTGATGAGTTTGAATGGATAAACAATTCTTTAGGCTATGCTGCAGGAGAAGACATTAAAAGGAACAAGTTCCTGTGGATTTGGCTGGGGCAGTTTGTGTCTTTTTTTTGTCATGTTTTTAAGCATACACTTGCACACTGACATTCTTCAAATTTTATTTTAATAATTTTAATAATACTGATGTTTTCATACTCCTGCCGTGATCATTCTCTCAGTGTCCTTCACGGGGAGAGATTAGAATTCAGTGCTGTATTGTTAATCTAACAATTGGCAACAGAGTAATTAATCACAGAATCACAGAATCATCTAGGTTGGAAAGGACCTTGAAGATCATCCAGTCCAGCCATTAACCTAACACTGACAGTTCCCAACTACACCATATCCCTCAGCGCTATGTCGACCCGACTCTTAAACACCTCCAGGGATGGAGACTCCACCACTGACCTGGGCAGCTCATTCCAACGCCTAACAACCCGTTCTGTAAAGAAATGCTTCCTAATATCCAGTCTAAACCTTCCCTGGTGCAACTTGAGGCCATTCCCTCTTGTCCTATCGTTTATTACTTGGTTAAAGAGACACATCCCCATCTCTCTGCAGCCTCCTTTCAGGTCGTTGTGGAGGGCGATGAGGTCTCCCCTCAGCCTCCTCTTCTCCAGACTAAACAACCCCAGTTCCCTCAGCCGCTCCTTGTACGACATGTGCTCCAGACCCTTCACCAGCTTCGCTGCCCTTCTTTGGACACACTTGAGTAATTCAATGTCCTTTTTGTAGTGAGGGACCCAAAACTGAACACAGAAATCTCTTTCTCTACCCAAAACCCAAAATGCAGCAGTGAGCAAATGGCTTCATTGATCACAGGGAATTGTTAAAAGCAAGTCCTGTGTAGCAGTGAAACAGGATGGGAGTAGCTTTTTTTTTTCCCTCTCCTTGTCTAACCAACCCCCAAAGATTACAAGTTGCTGCTCTACATTATAAACAAGGGGATTTTTTGTTTGTGTCTCACTCTGAAGTTTAGAAAGATACTATTTTTTCTGAGTAAGGGAAATCTGATATTTGATGGTGCATAATCTATTCATTTACTATGACTCAAGTACTACACATTGCTCCTCCAGCAAGGTACAAGTGTTTCAGAATCACATGCTGCTGTTGAAATTACAGTTTGCCTTTCTCCAGAGAGCATTAATGGTGGGTCATTTATAGTATGGCTTATTGAGCCAAATTAAAATGATATTTAAATACCACTGTAAAATGTAGATGAAGCATTAGAGAGGAAAATGGCAACCCTGCATACAGTCACCCATCATTGTCTTAAGACTTCCATTGGTGAGGCAACAGAGGGGTTTTATAGCTCAAAGAGTAATTAATGTTAAACAACCATTTGAAGGAGAATTGGTACTTAGCATTCATATGAAACAGTTTCATATTAAGAAGCTGTTCATATTGTATCACCTGAGTTGCTCTTTCTGACATAGCATTTCCTAATTTTTCCAAAAAGCTGGACTGCCTTTTTCTTCCTTCTATGGCCTTGATGTACAAAGAGAATCACAGGGTGCAGACACTGACTAAAAGGCAGGAGCATCTATACTTCTCCGCTACTTTTACCTGGGGTGGACAGAGGATGTGACCAATCAGTAATGTACTGAAGGTATTTGACTGGAGCAGGAGGCCCCTGCATCTCTGACATGCCCTTCAGAACAGTCATGAGGCTGCTCTAACTCTGGCCCGGTTCAGCAAAAAAGTGAGACTCAAATGTCTTCTGGATCAGCCCGTCTGTGCTGACTGACAATGTGGCAAGAGAAGAAAGAATGGAGAGATATTATTTTTAACCAGTCCACTGTTGTTATTTTTCTTCATCATAAAATCCTATGATTAGCTGTATAGAATAAGTAATTTACGTGAGTGTGCTTGCCTGTGAGAAAGTTACAAACTGCAGACATATTAGCATATTTGTTCCAATTGTTAGTATTAAAGCTCCACTATGATCTCATACTATGCTATGGTATCTGCTTTCTGTAGACAGTGGACCAATTGTTTGGAGTATATGCCTGGCAGCAGCACCTATCAATCTAAAATGTATGTCCTCTGTCCATCAAAATAAGATAAAATAGAATTCCACAAGTAATGAGCTTTAAAAAAAAAGATTGTATTTCTGTGCTGCACATGAAATGAGTGGCATAGAGGATTCTCTTTCGTGAGCAGATGGCAAAGCAATAAAAATGAGGTTTTGGAAACTGCATATTAGGATTTCCAAACCAACAAGTAAAACTCTTACTTTCTAGCTTTCTTAAAAAACTACCTGGACCAATTTTAAAGTCCAACTGTTTTTACCAAGATATTTATGCCTGACTTATTAGTGAGGCAACTGAACCCAATAAAAAGCTGTACTGGGTACTTGTGGGTCAGTGAATTCCAGTAGTGACACTGGAGTACAGTTTTGTGCCTCATCTGAGTTGTTATACCCTGGTCAGGTATACCAGTATACCAGTCAGCCCTGGTACTATCTTTTTCTAGGACTTTGAATGCTTTATGAAAATAGGATTTTTGTAACCTATTGGGTACCTGCTTGTTTCTGTCCTACTGTTGATCTGCTCCAGCTCCTAAGATGCTTTGTTTCTTTATTGTGAAAAGCATTCTAACCATAATAATACTGAGTTACTATACAGCACAGCCATGAGATGTGCAGAATACAAAGCATGCTATTTGACACTCACTTAAACAAGAGGATTGCACTGGCCAAACTCTTCCCATGCAGAGCTGACCCTGAATTTTGCAGAAACAGACGGCTGCACAGCAAATAGATTCTGGAGAGTCTGTCATCAGAAATACATAATTTAGAACACACACATGATGAAATAATAATTTTACAGTGGTTCAATAGGTGGATATTCATCAAGTATTTGAGCCCTAAGCTATGTTAAGTTTAGATACATTAAATTACCTCTCTGAGCTAATATATTACTAGAGTCTTAGATTGAATTTCTTCACAACCTGCTTGAGCTAGGGACATTGACAGTTGAAATCAAGTGAATCTTTTGGATACAGTTTAAGAAATTACTGTCACCAGTTATGTGCTTCTTTCCCCTGCTGTAACTTCCTGCAAGCATAATACACCTTAAGCAGTCATTTTTTAGTTTGTGTCTTGCAAAGAAACTCATGAGCTGTGGTTCAGCACATAATCTACTGATTCTGTGGTGAAGGTGGTAACTTTCAGCAGAAAGGGACAACTGGTGACTGACACATCTTGTGTTTCCTTAGTAAGATTCTCCAGAACTCTTAGTGGGCACCATAAGTATGCAAATGCACAACTGTACTGGCTCTGAAGATGGTATCTTGTTAAACTGTGGTAATTTGATCATATTCAGTCATATGTCTCAGTTCTTCTGTTACATGAGAATCTAACTCCATGTCCAAAGACTTGTGTAGTGAGGCTTTCATGAAATCCAATAGGTATAGCAGAGGAGGAAGGCTAGAAGTCCTCTATTTTACACCTGAGTTCAGGAAGTGTAAGGGACATTAATATGGTAAAGGATGTGGATATTTGTCAGATGCATTCTTTATCTTAAACTAAGGTTCTTGACTGATAACGGCAACAAGTTGGCATAACCAGTGGCGCAAGTAGAAGTTTTTGAGGCTATGGGTTTGAACCCATAATTATTTACTTGCACACATGTGCATGTGCATACTCGTGCATGTGCGGTGAAAAGTGCACCGAGACCTTCACAGACATACCATCCTACAGACATACTCAGCTAAGTTTTGAAGCTTCTTCCAGTGTTGTCTTTAAACACATGCAACATTGTCCTCAAACTGAAGAAGCACACATGCAGAAGTCAAGGCAGATGGATCAGTAGAATTAAGATTATTGGAATTTTTTGGCGTCACTTTTGTGATTGATTAATCAGAAGATTTAAATATAAAACCCTACTTATTTATTGAAACTGTTTCAGACTGTGACTGGTTCTTTGCAAGCAAAGGGCATGAAAAACTCAGGCTAACTATAATGTGGACAAACAGAGCAGCAGGGCAGCACCTGCTAATAACACTGGTTTTTGGACTGGTTGATCCCAAATGCATCTGGATGAGTGTGAGCCAGCATGGCAGGAAGGACAGTCCAAAGAAATGGCATGATGCTGTTTACTGAAAGAGCAAGGACAGGATATGAACTGAGGAATCTAAAATCCTTCCAGCTAGAACTTGTTCTGTGGCCCCTGCTGGGCTGCTTATAACTTGACTTGACTATAGATTATCCATGGACATTTAATATCATGGAAAAGAGTTCCAGTAATCGTAATCCCTTCGCACATCTGTCTTGCTTTCTGCATGCTCATTTCGCCTGTTACAAGTTGCCATTCCACACACATTCTAACAGACGTTGCCAGCAGAAACCTTTAAAAACCTTATGAAGAGTGTGCGTTTGTGAGGGGTCCAGTCTATTGTTTCAAAGAAATGAATAGGAAATTAAATAATCACAACAGTTATTTATTGTTTCAATGAGAACAAAGTGCAGGCTCTTCCATGGAAGAAAGACCAAAGACAGTGTGGATTTGCAACCTTATGCTCAAATGTCTGAGGTATGTTTTGTTTCACTTTGTTGTGTTACCGTTGTATGAAAGAGGGCATTACAACATGAAAAACGGAGAACACGAGGAAGCAATTCTTTCCTGCTGTTTCCACTTTGCATGAATTTTTAACACCTTTGTTGGAGACCAAATGTCTGGTGTGACTTCAGCCAGGATTCCTCCCTGGCACTTTGCTGAAACATTTGTAGTTTTCTGTCACAGTTTGCTGCTTACACGAAAGTTTAGCTAAAAAAAACTAATAAATAATTAAGCAGCTGCTATCATCTTGTGTTTCACATGCTGAATTTCAGAAAGTGGGATCTCCATGGTGTTTGTAGGAAGAAAAGTTTTTCCTTCACTCTTTCAGACTGTCCCCACTGTCAGCAAACTCCTGCTTGACTTTGTGTTGTTAAGTTTTTGAGTAATATTTGGAGAAAACAATAAAAAAAAAGTGAACTGATTATTTACCACAAGGCTGTTGTGCAGAGTTCTGCCATTCTGGAGAACAGCAATTTTGGAAACATTTATTTTGCACATGACAGGCTTGGCCAGTCCCGGGCAGCCTCCTGTTAGGGGCCTGGGCACTGCCAGCCCTCACTCAGCACTGGGTTAACTGCCCCCAGGGCTGAGCTTGCCCTCTCTGGGGCTGCCACTGCAGCCCTCAGGCGTGTTGCTGGGATGCTGTGCGAGAGAATCCATTTCTTCCTGCCTTCTCACCCTAGTGAGGCTGGCCCTTGGGAGGGAGAGGAGGTCTTTGGCTGTGGGCACAGCGCGGAGGTCTGGCTTTGGGAGCACAAATCCTGGCGGAGGCAGTTAGGTGGAGCGGGTTTTCCTGCAATTGTAGGGGAGATTTTCCTGTTGCGTTTTGGCTGTGACTGTCTCACAGTTGCAGGCGCAGTCAGTGCTGCTGCAGGATTACTGGGATGGTGGTGACTGCTACTGCCTGTCCTGACTGGGCTGCTGGTGTTTTCTGAGAAGGGTCAGCGCACTCCCTGTCTCCGCAGCAATGTTTCAGCCAGAAGATGTAGGGCAGGATCCAGTGGTGGGTATGCGGCTGTGCAGCTTCTTGGGAACTAGAGCCAATGCATATGTGTAGGCTTGCCATTGCAAGTAATTTCAGAAGTATTTTATAATGCATTTAGCAGTCATAAGGGAGGAGTTGAGGTTTGCTCTGTTGCTATGATGAATTATCGTTTTGATACTGAAAACTCAGGAAAAAAGGGAACTTCTTTAGCAAAAATTATTCTTCGCCTTGTGTTTTCAAACAAGGGCTTTTTGTTGTCTTTTGAGTTGTCATAAAACTAGTACGAGAGATAAATGGGGCATTAGCATCTGCATACTGTTAACATCTGGAACATTATAATTCTGTTTTAAAAATAACAGATGAAGGCTGAGATACATGTTTAGGTGAGAAGAATTAAAAAAATATAGTCATTACCTAAAGCTTGCTCTACTCCTTGTGTAGAGTCTTTCCAATCCTATTTATTTGTAACTGATGAAGTTACATAACCTAAAGCGATGATGTGTTTAAGTAGTTAAGCGATGACGTGTTAAGGCTGAGAGATGATGTTTTTTCAAAGCACCGGTATGCTCAGAGTGATGGTCTGGTCACTACCGTTATTTTTTGTGCAAGTTCTGTATTCACAAAAGCCCACAAAACATGCCATACCTGTAGGAGGATCAGAAACATGTATAGTCCACAGGTACAGAATTTCTAATGTGATTTTCCCAGTACAACATTTCAAGACAAGCAATTGTCTGAGAACAAGATAAGCTGACATTCAGTCAGGTTTTAAAGTAGATATTTAACAAGCTCCTGGGAAAAAAAGCTTGAGGCTGGAGGTTGTGCAGATGCATGCCAGTAATTCTTTCACAAGTGCTACTCTCTTTATTACAGTAAGAGTGACCTGCTTGTTAGCTAACAGGAAATGTACAATTTATTTTAGTTTTTTGAGATAAACTGTGAGACTTTATATGTTGTTGATGAGGAATGTCTCAAAGGGATGTATTTAAGCTATTATTTTCTCTTTCCGTGCTATCTTAAAAGCTATTAAGCTGTTTTGTGAGTGACATTGAGAACCTTTTACTTGTGAGGCCTATCTGGTGTATTGATACAGTTATTCAGAAGCAATTGCTCATTTTAGTTGTTTTTTCCTAGTCCCTTTTGGGATGTTCTGAAGACTCTCTGCAGGACAATTAATTTGAGGACATCAAGTAAACTAGTCAGTAGTCCAACCAAACTAGTACATAGTCCAACCACCTATAGCCAATGGATCCTTTTCATGTGCATGCATACATGTGCATGTGTTTGGCAGAACACAGCCATAGCCATGCAGTAAAAACCATTTTCCATTCATTTCATGAGGCTACTCATCAAGGCCTTTCCCAGGATCAGGATCTCCCTGAGCACAGGAGAAGAGCTGTACAAATCAAACACCACCTACATCTCAGGGCTGGAGGGAGCTGGGTCTCTAAGTAACAAAGACTGTCTAATGACAGCTTGAAAAACAACGCTCGGTAGAGTGAGCTTAAATTTAATACTGAATCTTCTTGATGTTGTACAGTTTTCTGGTTGATGTCAGGTGAAGCACAGGTAAATCAGGTAATTTTTTCTTACCTCTTCACTAGCTGAATTAGAAACTGGTGTTACCTGGTTTCATATTGTACTTCAGCTCCCAGAGCATCTCTCTGGTCATCAGTAGGTTTTAAAAAGACTAGTACTATTTACCACTTCAGTTTGTAGGCTGCAAATTACGTTGCTGTTACAATGAAGACCTTTGCTCTTAGTTTCTTAACTTGAAGCAGTGAAGTTTTGTCACAGTGTGGTTTCTGAGAACCTGTGAGGCAAGATTATGTGGCTATGGTTAATGATTGGTCTTGTCTCAGATCTTTGAAAAGTCTTTAAAGGATGACATTCTTAAAGGGTGTAAATGTATAGAAGAAAATATTTGAGATCACCAGGGTTTACTGTGGTATGTTTCTGTTAAGTAACACTTTCTCAATGAATAAAATCCACGTGGGCATGCCTCTGGTAAGCAATGAAGTATTACTGGCTCTTTGCAAAAAGCACCTGCTGACGTGACTTTGAAAGTCCTAAAGAGAGGTTAAGTGAAAACTTGCCACTTTAGTATTTAGCTTTATTTGCAAGGAATAAAGACTAAGACTTTGCATCTCATTGTGAGTACTTCACTGAACAGGCTGGGTTGGGATGCCAAACCCTTGAGTGTCTTAGGCGCAGAACAACTGGCGCTAGATACAACTCTGTACTTCTTTGTCTTTTCAGTTGATTTTGCTGTTTTCATTTTGTGTCCTGTTGTGTTGGGGTCAGAGTTTTTACTCATGCACTAACCGTTTTGGTTATTTGGGTTAATACTGCCATTTGGTAATGCCAAACAGCGTGAGGAGAGAACTAGTAAAGTAGTTACTACACTTTTTTGGTATTGTGAATGGGAGAAACTTAACCCTTTGAAGCCTGTTAGAGAGCTGCAGTGGATGGCAGGAAGGACGGGGATGAACAGTTGGGAGGACAAGGGTCTTGCACATTGTTCATGATCTGCAGTATAGGAAGGCAAGCTACTGTTTTGTCAAAAAAACTATGAATAAAATACAGAAGTTACAGTTAGGCTTGTCATGCCAAGCAAGCTGATCTTAAGACTTAGTGCAGACCCCATTGCGTCTGGTTCTCAGGAACTGTCTGCATGCCCTTCATGTGCAGCAGGGACCAGAACCATCTGAATCCACAAAAATCCTCGTGCAGTAGTGTCAGTTGGAAATGGGTTGCTTTGGGATCATTGTCCTGCAACTCAGTTCAGGTTTCTGTGTGTCCTCTTGGATCTTTAAATACAGAGAATGACAGAAATGAGGCACGTTGGAAGAGAACTATTGGAAGCAAATTTGACTAAACAAGTGATTGTTGAACTCATAAGAATAATAAAGAATAGATGTAGAGTCTCCATTTTATTTTTTTAAAGCTCAAGAACACTGGAAATAGTTACTTGTTAGTTGGTGTAGTCTTAATTTCTTACGTTCTTAAATTCCTTTCATACCTGGAATGAAATAAGCACATCTAGAAGGCACAGATCACTTAATCCTAAAGATAATCTAAAGTATTTTAAATGAGATGGCTTTAGAGATGCCTGTTTCTTTCTATTGACTATCAAGAGACCTTAAAGAGACCAGTTCAGATGAATGCCACCCTCTGTGTTTAGGAACCACTGTCCAGCAAGAGAGAGGAGCTGGTTTCTCATATTTGTTCTGCTAGTAATTTGCTACAAGGTATTTTCAGATTTCTGTTCTGGTCTACAGGGCAAAAGAAAGCTCCTGAAATCATTCTTCTAATGGAGAACAAGAACCTAGTACCCCAAGGTAGAGTGATGGAAGCATACTTATGGTGGTCCTGGTGACACTGGTAATTTGGGAAATATCCCCACTCTTCTTGGAGCAGGCCTTGGGGTCTGGTGAGGGCCCATGTGAGGGTTCTGCTCCCCAAATGGAGAAGCAACCCTGCCAGTTCCCGTTTTGTTATTCCTGGACCCAGGAAGCCTGAGCTGGGTGTTTTCTGCACCAGTGACAGAGGTTTCTGTCAGAGGTCTAAAACAGATTACCTTCAGAGCACAGATATAATTTCCTTATCCTCCACCCTGCCATGGTTCACAGCTAATTTCCCCTTCTAATTATCTGATTACAATCTTGAGTTTTAAATACAACATCGATCTTGTAGAGTTCAGTATATTGAAAGTACAGCAGGCATAAATTAGGGGGAACTTCTCAGTGTTGGACAGTGGGGTTTTTTGCATTCTCCAGAATCTCTTTGTAGTCTTTGCAAATGTGCAGAATATAACTCAGAGAACGTGTGTTTGTTCTTTAAAAAAAAAAAATCAAAAGCCTTTTATAAGCTGTTTTAATGATCACATATGAAGATTGGAGAGCAGGGCAGGGAGAGGCTAACACTGTGTTCTCTATAATGCTGTAGGGATAGCTTTATAAAAACAAGAAGCTTTAGTTTGGCAGAAGTGCATCTTTCAGGTAGTTTAAATTCAGAGTCCTGTGTGGTGGGTGAGGTCACACCTTCATACCTGTTGTAGTTTCTGGGACATTTCTTGGTGCTATTTTAAATTCCCTCTTTGATGAGAAAGCTTAGGTTCTTCCTTGAGAACTTAAAACGTCTTTATCTAGATGGAGGCGATGATTATGAATTTAAGCAGTATTTATGATTCCCTTTACCTAGTTGCAGGGAAAGAATTCATAGGACAACTTGGTGGAAAGAGAATGCAATCATTTCTTTAAGCCACCCTAAGATTTTCCCTGAAAACTTGCAGTAGCTTAAGGGCCCCAGTGTTTCCAAGCTGCACTAAATTACATATCCATGTGTGTGAGCGCATATGACTAGAAGGAATGTGCTGAACTATTTATGGCTGTTTCTGTTGCTGTATCATCTACGCTAAAGATCAGGGAGTACCATGCCACCTAAGGCATTACACAAGCGAAATTCCCAGCTGGGGAAATGCAAGAGATTTCCAGATCTACTGTGCAACCAAAGCCCTATGAAAACTGTTGGGTTTTGGTATTTACTGTTTGGGTAAATTTATTTTACCTTCCTTTTGTTGCAGAGTAGCATCTGTCATGTAAGAAGCTCTTACCTTGAAATGAGAGAGAAAAAAAAATGTGTGTGGTGTATAGGAATTTGTCCCCTTTGGCAAGTTTTTGGGGTTGCTCTAGTTGTTTCCCATGCTGCCAGTATCCAGACCAAGATGTGAACCTGATTCCTCAATATTTGTTGTTGTCTAGTTATGATATACCCCAGAATAAATACCAATTTCTCAAATGAAGAGTGTGAATTTAGTTGAAGACGTTTTTGGAACAGACCTTCAGCCATAAATTTGTTAGGATATCACTGCTGATGCTAGTAGACCTCTGCTGATTCACATGTGCTAAAGATTAAACAATCCTTTGCTTTTCTTCCCCTGAAGCATTTTGAGGAAATATTAAATCTTATATCTAAAGAATGTAAAGTTACAAGAGTTGCAAGAATATAAAAAGTAAAGGCCAAAAAGCATTTCAGATGTATACTAGTATAGGTTTATGCACACGTGTAATATTGTATCTAATGTATTACTATAGATAATATTAAATCACCTATTTATTGATTGCTTTGGGATTTCCAGAACATGATCTTTTTTTTTTTTTGCCTGTTAGCTTTTGAGGCTCAGTTGTTGTTTTAGCTCCCATGAGAAGGCATATGTGATGTTGTGCCAGAGACCTTAATTCTGTGAGCTGTTTTCTCACTGAATAACATACAGGATTTGGCTTACTAGCCGACCTACTAGCATAGGTTTTAACCAGAGAGGAATGTTGTCTAGGCTTTATATCACTACAAACAGCATAGCAGATGTGGTTTTGCTGTATTAATATCCTTTAAATGTTGCAAACATGGAAACACTGCATGTAACTTCTAGACAAGACAGCTAATCATTCTTCTGTCAATGAAAATGTATGAATAGGATGAACTACTCATTTTTATGTTATTTGTTTTTGCATACCAGGAGCTGTTGAACAGGGACTATCCTTTGAATATTTATTAATTTGAACTGCTTTGGTAAAAAACAGTGGGAAAACAAGTATTTGCTTACTTCAGGGTGTGTGTAGCTTGCTTTCTTTAGCATTATAGAAGTTTTCATTAAACATTTCTAAAGAAAAAATTCTGACTTTTGATTATTCATTTTACACTACTTTTACACAAATTACACAAATTACACGAATATCTCACTGGCTGTGCTGCTGGCAATTACTAGCATCTCAAGTACAGGCTTCAGTGTCTGTGCTGGAGAAGGTAAAAGCTGTAATGGACTTGGGACAAACTGGGCTATGAAGCAGTCCATTGGTTTAATCACATTTGAAATGTTTATTAAATGTGATGTGAAACAATCACATTCACTTGTTGTAAGGAAAAGTTGTTCCCAAGACAACTTTGTGTCTATCCTAGAACAGGATAGAAAATGGCAGAGAGAATAGCATTTTCTTTTTTTTTTTTTTTTTTTTTTTCCCCAGAGCTAACAGAAGAAATTGCAAGTGGGTTTTTTTATTGCCCATAGCAGATTTTATGGCAAGAACATAAATTTAAATTTTCCTTTTATAGTGCACTTAACAGAAAAATACTGCCACTTTGAAAACTACAGCTGTGTACTACGATAGTAGTGTGCTTAAGCACTCCATAGTTTATTCAGGAATAGTGTGTGTGTTGACTGTAATTCCTCTTGTACTATAAGCCTATGATACATATATGTATGCACACACACACGCATGCATACATGCATAACACAGTTTATTATATTTCATACTTCCATGTTCATATTTTGTATAAAATTTCATTTCATATTCATATAGTGGCGATTTAATAAATTTTATTTTCTAACTGAAAAGGTTGGCAATTATTTTCTAAAAAAATACTTCAAGTGTTTGGTCTTTAATTTAACGTGTAGTCTTATGTCCATTTATGAACATTCCTATACATGAGGACCAGGGCCAAGATAGCCTTACTGTAGTAGACATTCAGTAGTAGCCTTAACACAGCAAATTGTTAGAAAATATTATTAGGAAAAATGCTATCTGAACCTGGTTGGGTGTATTTTGGCCATAATTCACCAAACCACAACAAATGGCGATTTTGCCAGAGAAATAACGCATCAAGGAATTTTGGAACATGGTGTAAATCCAGAACTTTTGCTCAGTGCTATTTGTTACTGAGATTTTTAAAATTTGCAGAATGGCCTATGGCTGTTTCTTCCTTCAATGTCACTGAGTTCACTGCAATTTAAAAGCTCACTGAAACAGCTTTAATTCATGCTATGAGCTCCACCTTTACTAAAGTGGAAAGCAAAGCTTCATAGGACATCCTCTTCCACCAATTTTTCACTCCTGGTAGACTCTCTTCTCACCTTCCCTGAAGGTTGTAGGAGCAGCTGAAACAGAAAAGGAGCAGGACGCAACATGTGGCATGCTAAAACATTGACTGCTATCTTTATTCTAATAGCTAGTGATTTATTCTGCATGGGGAGAATTCTGTGATGTTTTACTGACAAAAAGTGACCCCAGAATACTGGAATTTTTGATACATTGATTTCTAAGTGTAGTTTTATATTTTAGGCATTTTACCTCAGGCATTATGATAACACTTCAGAAATATCATGTTCTGGCTTGAATGTACTAAAATAAGGTGAAGAATTTTCTTTGGCAGTATCACTCTATAATTACTTTGTTAATACAACAAATGTAAAAAATTAACAATATTATTGATCATCTAGTTAACACCAATGAAAAACAGATAAATGTGAAGACCATGTCAGTTCACTAGTTGTTTCTCTTATGAATATTACTAGTTAGGCTGAAATGTCCTATCCAGATCCAATTTTAAAGAATGTTATTAGTCTTCTTGAAGTATTTAATTATTTGAGGTATTTAATTACTGTAGCATCACCAGGTATTACTGCTGGATGTTTATCTTTTCCCCAAGGACATTAGAAGGATAATTGTTTTGGACGTTAATTGCAATTTTCTGGTTGTTGGGGTGCAGAAAGAATGCTAGCCTGTGTACAGGAGCCATATAGGGGTATTGTGAGAACAGCCACACATAGCAATGTGTGGTTTGCAGTATCTTTCTAACTGCATGTGATTTCTTCAGAATATAGAAGTGTGTTGCTTCCTGTGAGGAAAAGCTCACAGTTCTGGTTCATGGAAGTCTCCCCTCACCAAGACGTTCTGGTATTTTCATCCTGCTGCTTCTATATATTGCTTTCTATACTTAAAACATAGGGATTGTCTGTAAGACTGGCACTCCCAGCAATGAAAAATCAGGAGTCAGCCTTCAGACAGTCATAGGCTGATTTCAAGGACACCAAATCACCAGATTTTCCTATAAACAGTAATGTTTCGAAGAGTGGTAACTGCATATTTTATGTCCAGGAAACATGGTTTTGGGCTTTGATTACTAGGGTCTCATTGAGACCAGTGGTAACAATGGAAGGTATAATACAACATTTTTGTAGCATAACATTACGTTGGATTATGAAACAGTTTGAGATTTTTTTATCTATTCAGATCTACTGGTACTTAACATACTGAAATTTATCTACTTCAGCTTTAGTTCTAATTTCTCTCATGTCTCTACTTCTGAAATGTTTTGGGTACGCTTCCGTGCAACTGAAAGCATTAATGTCACCTGCAAAATATGTCATGCTTAAAACAAGTGGTACAAAAATGATAATTCCACTAGGGTTAGTAGAAGTCTTGCCATGAACTACATTGAGATTGGGATTTCATTTACTGCATTGCTTACCACATAATGCATAACTAATGGTTATATGCTGGGGAAATGTCACAAATCCAAAGTTACTTAAGTATATTTTTGATTTTTAAATAACACTTGTCTTTTGACAATCACTTTTACTTTGATATCTGTTCTTAAAACTACCTCTTGGGGATAGAAGAATAATACTTCTCACTTCAGTGACATTTTAGTAATAGTATAATTTTCTGCCAGTAATTCCATATTTTTACAAATATGAAATTATGTAGTTGAAATTCCTTCTTTTCTTTCTGTGTCTGGAGGCTGTCTATGTGGCTTTCAATTTGTGGGCCATGTTGGATATAGAATATAGAGTACAACCATGTGCATATATAAACCATGCATATTGAGTTTCTGCCTAATCTTCCAGTTTACTGTAGCTATGGATTCTCTACCACTCTCAAAAAAAGAATATTACTGAACATGAAACCATAAGACAAGGGCCAATGGATTTGAAAGATTTTATAGCTCATCAGCAGCACACTGTATTTCAGGCACCAACATAAAAGTGAAAGCAGAATTGCAGTTGATTAAAGAGTAATCAGTGGATTGCCCAGAAAATGCAGCCCCTCTTCAGTGCCTCTTAAAGGATTCATTATTCAGTCCCAGATGCAGTGTGTTTTGACTTATTGGTGACTGCAAAAGAAAACAGGGAAATGTAATTTTTTGGTTTCTATCAGTATGCTCAGCTTTGATTACCTTGGAAGATAGGCTCTTATTCCAAGATGTTTACAGTCTAAGATCAGATTTTGGCACCCTTGCTCATACTGAATAGCATTAGTCAGGGCTGAGCTGCTGCTCATTCAGGTCAGATAGATCAGAACTAGTCATCAATTGAGACGGTGGTATTTATGTAGAGCCATGATGGTGATTCAAACATCTTTCTGTGAGGCAGTGATGCAAATGTTTTTCTGCTGCTTTCATCTGTTTATCTGTACCTCTGTTTTATATGAGTACCATAAAAAAGCCTTTGGTTAAAAAAAGTGCTTTAAGAAGAAAACTGAATGAATGAAATTGTTTGGCACACAAAGGAGCAGGAGGGAATTTGTACAGAAAGGATAGCATGGAAGAAAGCCCTGTATTCCAAACACGGTCCTAAGAAACAAACCTGAAAGGTTGGCAGGTTTTCACTGGACTGCCAGTAGATGAGCAGTGATTAGTTTGCTTTTTAAAGCATTGTCTCCTGCCAACCCCAAATCCCCTTCTCCCGTTTCCAGCACAGATTCAGCCTTCAGGATAAGTGGATGATGAGGTACACAGTTGTGGTGTGGAAGGGATTCAAACAATGTGAATGAGATTTTGATCTTCTGCAACTTCTGTGATACAGAGAGTGGAGAGGAGGAAAGACAAACTGGTCTCCATTTACAGAAAAAGCTTTCATCTCTTCTGTGCTGTGTGGCTATGGCTGAGGAGAGAGGAGGGGAGTTGTCTTCCTGCTTATATCAAATTGCCAGGCCTTTAATTTTGACCAGATGCACTATGCAATGATGGCAGCTGATGGATAGTTATAAATGAATTAGTCTTTGGCAAACTAAACTTTATTTCAAGTAAGATCAGCATCACAGAAGATACAGGAAAGCAAATTTTGTGATGGGATCAGTGCATTTTTTAAATGCTCAGATTTCTTGGCAAGAATAAAAGGATGCATTAGTGCAAAGAGGCAAAATATCCTAATTTCTAAGCATACCTCTGGTACAGACGCCTTGCTGCTCTTCCCACAGAGCAAGAAGGACTAAATATTGATGGGCAGTCTGAACCTTGCCTCTGCTGAACTTTCCTTTTTGCCGTGGTTTGTATTGGGGTTATAGGTAGCATTCCTGTCACTGCCACTCCATTCCCCACACTAATTGTCATGAAGTACAGAAGGTTCAAGCATGCTTGGTTCCCAAGCCTGCTAATGAGCCCTGAGCTCCCCTCACCCTTAATGAACCAAGATTTGTTTGTGGGGGGTTCTTGTCCATCCCTCCTTTTCCCTGGTCAGGGGAGGAGGCAAGAGTTCACACAACCGAACAATGACTTTACAGTGTAAAGACGATGCAGCTGTGCCATCTGAAGCTGTTCTCAGTTATGAGCAACAAAGCTTAAATAGATTGTACTGTGAAGAGGTACAGCTCTGTGAGTGTGAAGCATAGCTTTTGCTTCTGCTTCACTGACCTGTCTGCTTGTGGCAGTGATGGGCCCTTGACGGGAGCTTAGGCAGGGAGAGCTGCGTAGGGCGACTCTTTCAAAACCACTCTCTGTAACGCCGAGTGCAGGGAAGGAAGCAAAATGAAGTTTCAGTTGATCTCTGGTGGGGGTGTACTGCTGCATTCTCGAGAAAATCCCATGCCTTCCATTTAGAAGTCATTGGTTCCTAATCCACTTCAGGTGATTAGTAAGACCTCTAAAGTAAGCGGTAGTTCATAAGTTTTAGCAGTAGAGAGTACTCACACAAAAGTGGATGTGTATGCACTCACACACACGCAGACTCTTCCTAGGCAAATCACACATTTCACTATCTCACTACATTTTACTACCTTACTCTTTGGAGGCTCTTCCTGTACTAGAGGTTAGGATCATCAGAAATTTGGGCTAAACTGCTGTTTATCACTTACTTCATCCACCTTCCTTGAAGCATTTAAGTTATGACACTGTGAGATCCTCTATCTATATTTATCTTGCTACAAACATGTATGTGATATATTTTTGGGCATATGTATAGAGGCACATATGCACAAATGTACAGGTACATATAAATACGGTTGCATATGTTCTTGAAATACATAGGAGTATATTAGTATATGATACATATATATCATACATATATATGTAAAATATCACATGCTTTTCTAGAAGCATTATTCCCTGTATATATTCAGATATATATTTATGCAAGTAAACACAGACACGTACCCTAAATGCTGTGCTATAGCTATAATAACAAATGAAAATTTCAATGTGATAAAATAACTCTTAATTGTAATAGTGATTGTAAAGTTATCAGTTATAATACTCTGGACTAATCCTTGCACAATGCTATACAGAGGTAAAGTTTTTTTTACAAAGTTTTAATGAGTGAAGCCAAAAGCAGCATCTGCAGAAGAAATCTAATTTTCCTGTAATAGACTGTTTGATGGTCACCATTTTGGGTTTTAATAATGCACAGAAACATCTGCTGTTTTTCTCAATCACATGAGAGAGAAAGGGAAAGAGAAAGAAATAAAAAAGAAGCTTTTGTTTTGCAAAGTGGACAGAGAGAGAAGGGGGGGAGGGGGGGACGGAATAAAGCAGTCCAGTTTTAAATACCTTCATGTATGCATGTGCAGGTTCAAAACTTTAAATTGCTCTCCAGCCTGGCATGGTGGGTTGATAGCCCTGGGAGCAGTGGCGAAAGCTGACAACCCCCCACGGCTGACCCCTCATGTTCTCTCTCGCCTAATCGAATTTTACGTGTGTTTCCAGATAGCTGATCAGCTTCCCTGGATTTCGCTGACGCCACAGGAAAGCTTTGCCTGAAGATGGAAACACTGGAGTCGGAACTGACCTGCCCTATCTGTCTGGAGCTGTTTGAAGACCCGCTGCTGCTGCCTTGCGCTCACAGCCTCTGCTTCAACTGCGCGCACCGCATCCTGGTCTCCCACTGCGCCACCAACGAGCCGGTGGAGTCTATCACCGCCTTCCAGTGCCCGACCTGCCGCTATGTCATCACCCTCAGCCAGCGCGGTCTAGACGGGCTCAAGCGCAACGTCACTCTGCAGAACATCATCGACAGGTTTCAGAAAGCCTCGGTCAGCGGGCCCAATTCCCCCAGTGAGACCCGCCGGGAGCGGGCGTTTGATAGCAACAGCATGTCGTCCTGCGAGAAGGTCCTCTGCCAGTTCTGCGACCAGGACCCTGCCCAGGAGGCGGTGAAAACCTGTGTTACCTGTGAGGTGTCCTACTGTGAGGAGTGCCTGAAAGCCACTCACCCCAACAAGAAGCCATTCACTGGCCACCGGCTCATTGAGCCCATCCCAGACTCTCACATCAGGGGATTAATGTGCTTGGAGCACGAGGACGAGAAAGTTAACATGTACTGTGTGACTGACGACCAGTTAATCTGTGCCTTGTGTAAACTGGTCGGGAGACACCGTGACCATCAGGTGGCAGCTTTAAGTGAGCGCTATGACAAGCTAAAGGTTAGTGCTACCTATCGACCTTTCTAGCCAAGCAGCATGCGGTTGGGAAGGAAAGTCCCCTTTGGTTGTATGCTAAATTCCTCATTTGGGTGGGGGATGGGAAAGGTAGGTGTGTGGTCTCTAATCGGAGAAGATATACACAGAGATCTACATGTGCATTTGCTCATCACCATTTAAAAGGTGTCGGATTTTGCTTAAGGAAAGATTCCTCAGTTGTGCTTTGATTTCTCTGTAGCTATCATAAGGAGTATGCAGCATATACTACTGTTTAGGTGAATTTCCTTATCTACCTACAGCTTTATTCATGGCAGCTGGCAAGGTTTAGTGCTGACTGTACAGACACAGGCACTGACTGAATTGTCAGGTGTTCTTTGCTTACGCTCCGCTGTTGATTATTTTTCATTCAGTTGCTTTCATTGTGAAAAGTTTTTTGCATTGTCGCTAACAGGCGATGTATTTATCCACGCCAGCTTCAGGGATGCCAGCCACCTGTCCAGCCAGGGAAACCAAATGCCGGCTCCGCTCCTCCCATGCTGCCTCCCACCCAGGCTCGCAGGCAGCAGCGCAGTCCTGGAAACAAAACCAAAATTGTTTCTGAGCTTCTTGTGGTATTGAGAAGGTTCAGTGAGCTCCCGGTACATCTCCTACCAGGTAGCCAGGCAGCTCCGGCAGCCCCTGGACCCACGAAGGGTACCTTGGGTGGGGTGGAAGTGGGTGGCCAGGTCACAGGGAGCTGTGGTGGCTCCCTGGGCTGCTGGTGGAAGCACAGCTCCTGCTGAACAGTGAGGCCGGGGCAAGTGGCCCCCCACCCACCTGCATGTACACTACTCTTGTGCCTATTTAGGTGCTGCTGCACAGCAAAGACAGGAATTAAGCACCCCACACTTTCCTGCACCCACTCCCTCTGGACAGTCTGCACATGCGTGTGCATGGCCGGGGTGGGATTTTTTTTTAAAGATGGACTGTGGCCGAGAAGCCACAAGTGCAGAAAGCAAAGCTTATCAGTCAGCCTTCGCAGAAAGCAAAGCTTATCAGTCAGCCTTCTCACTCAGAATTTCGGGCGTGGAAAAAGAAATGGAATTAATAGGTTTAACTAAGTGGAAGGGTTTTCTTAAATGCCTTCACACAAAACTATGTGGCTGCACACATGTCTATGATAACTTTATGTGAGTGCAGGTGAAATCTGCATACACATGCTGTGTGGATTTTGTGCCTCTACGCATGTGTAAACATGCAGATCATATTCTATGATTATTTTATCATAATGAAAGACACTTCTTTACCTGGACCGCACAGCTTCCTTTCATCTCTTAAAAACTTTTTTATTTACTAAAGAGGAGTTGTTAGTTTTGCTTTCCTTTTTTTTTTTTTTTTTTCCCCCTAAACCTATTTGTTATTTTAATAGGTAAGAGTTTAGCCATTGATAAAATGGGACATGGACTATAAATTTGAGTAGAAGGTGCCTGGACTGACAGTATTTTCAATAATCCAACGGGTTTATATCCTTAACAGGTGCTACTGTTTAGTAAGCTAACAGTGACTGAACAATTTATCAGCTTTATATGAGTAGGAATGCACTACTTCACATGAAATACCCTCAGAATTAAATACTGGGTAAGTATATTTTTGAGGATGTCAGTAAATATTAAACATTTCTTTTTGTTGGTGTACTTAGATACAGCAAGTTTTGAAAAAAAGACTTTAAAAGGCATGTATCTTCTCCTGAGATCTTTGACTTTGTATTGCAGATAGTAAAAAAAAAAAATTAGGGTATTTTTGCATGATCTGTGGCTTTCTGTGCCAAGATGTCTAAGCAAACTCTGAATGGCTGTCTGACAGGCAAGCAACATTGACGTTAGAAGTTACACAATTTAGGTAACTTGGCAGAAGCCTAATAAAGTACTTTCCACCAGCCACCTCAAAGAGTAATTCAGGGATTAATTTAATAGTTAGTGTACGCCTAGGTCAAATAACTCTTTCCTTATAATACAACTCCTATCATTGTTTATAATGTCTGTACACTTATTTTGAGATGTGAACTTTCTTTGTACCCAAACTATCTAAAAGTACTTTATACAGATAATTATTAACCTACAAGAAATCCCGTTACTGTCCCCTTTGTCATGAGGTAACGTATTTCACTTTGGTGATGTTAGCGATGACATCAGTCATGCCAGTTGTGCCAACAGTTATGACACATTAATACTCTGAGCCCAGGAATGGTAGGCTAGGTGGTTTCCATCCAAATCCAGCATCCACCCTCTGTTCATAAGAAGGTGACCTGAAAACTATGTCTTTCCTTTCCTTGTTGCCTCTTCCATCTCAGGAATTTGTGCTGTTTTATATATCAAACTCTGAGAATGAGATTTGCTGTTCCGTAGATTGGCATTTATCCCTCAGGAGTAAAGGAACGATACCTGTTCACACCAGCGTTTGGTTGCTGAGAGGCAAGCATTTCAGGTCCATTTTCACATTCAGGTCTTCTCCTTTGTAAATGGTGATACAACCTCTTAAGTCACTGATCATGCTGCTAACTTAAATCTTAGGCATGAGCTTGCAGGTGGTCTTTGTTAACTGACAGATACTGTGCACAAGCCATTGGCAAATTCAATGTTCAAGTGGATCAGAAAATCTCCACCTGAAAAAACAGGTTGTTGCTTGCTATATTGCTGCTGTGGGTTTTTAAAACACATGGGGTTTGATAGATAAGCTACCCAAATCTTTAAAAAAAAAAATCTGAAAGAATGAGCATGCTGTAGCCAACAGTATAGTAGATTCATTCAAAAATGAGTGATTAATTGCATCTTTAAAAAAGAAAAGAAATAACACTTCAAGTGAAGCTTTCTTGTGATTTTCTTTCTAAAAATCGACACGTTGATGCTAACAACAGCAACTGGTGTTGCTCTGGGTGTCAAGCTATGCTAATTACTTGCATTCTCTTCCAGCAGTGTTACTAATTATTTAAACAATATCTCACCCTTCATTAAGCATAGGACAAAAGATGCCATTACAATCTAGTTCCTTTTGTGGCAAAAATGTAGCCCTTTAATTAGGAGTTCTGTACACTTGTCCAACAGAGGCGTCTATGCTGAAGTGTTTAGCCGTCAGTGTAAGAGCAATTGTCGACATCTGAAAATGAGAAAGTGTTTTCCTTTGGCAACTACAGCTCCAACTCTGAGAGGTGCTTTTCTTTCTCAACTTGTACTGTGGTGAAGGGCATTGAGGGCACTTATGTTCTTTCAGGAGCGGTCCTTTCTTGCTTAGTTAGGCGACCACATGATATAGCTTCACACTTATAGTTGTTTTAGTGTTTGTAGATGTGGTGTTGGGGTTTTTTTAAGCAGATCATAGACAGATGCATATTAAAAATGGAAAAATGATAAACCATGACAGTGAAGAGGAATAATCCTGGTGATATGCTGAATTTATGAGGTCATGGTCAAAATTGTGGTATAAATTAGAAATAATTTTTAGCTATGTAAACAGTGAGACCTTTAAAAATAGAAGGTGCAAATTCTTATGCTTAGCCCACCATACTACCTCAAAGAAAATATTTATGGCTAATTAGTTTTTGATATTGATTCTTTGCTTTTTGTCTTGTTGCAACAGAAAGGAAGAGACAATTGAAAAGCATGTTAATTTTTTCAGAGAAAATTCATGAAATTACCATTGTTCTATACATATATTTATACTCAAGAAAGTGTAAGAATAATGAAAAGATAAGATTTATTTTGAACAAGAGAGAATATTTTGGGGAATATTTTGGGGGAGAAGTTACAAGGTGTGGATGGAAAGATACCGCTTATTTAATATTAACGAAGAGCCATGAAGAGGTGTGACAAAAGAAGATAGACAGTAAGCCATATTTTTTAATGCTGTAAAGCCAGTATAACTCCATTGAAACCAGTGTTTTTACTCACCTTCATATTTGCTGAGAATCTGGCCACTGATGCATATATTCTTTCCAAAACATAATTTTAGCAGAATTTTTGTAGTGCTTAGTCAAGAAAGATCTTTTGTTGAATTGAACTGCTGTAGGTAGCTGTGGTTCTCCATGTTTTTGTTTGAATCTTGTTAGTGCTGATGCATATTTGGCATGTTTACGAAGGCTGGGCAGTCCTCTGAATGGCACTCAGCAATTCTGGGAACAAAAGGGAGCTTCTTGTTTGTGTGGTTTTCACTTAGTTTTAGCGGCACAATCCATACACGTCTATCTCTCCTACACTTGTTTTAGGATACAAGGATTTGGTTTTCTGCAGTGTGTGAATTCAATTATTCACAAATAAACTGTTTCCACGTAGGGAGAATTGCATTCAACTCTTACAAGCCTACTTTGACTGTGTAAAAGTAGGAGATTTTGTCAAGACCATAGCTACTACAAATAGAGCACAAAAATATATCTGCTTCCCTGATATGTATATTATGAATTTAAAAAAAATTCATTTTTAAATGTCTTTGCAGAGATGCTGACAAAATATGTGTTGAAACTTGCCAACTGTTTTTATTTGGCATTATTTTGTAATTGCAGCTTGATCATTAATTGATATACTGTGATACCATAATAACCCAGCACTTACAAATCTATACTCATACAAACAGTGGGGTTGATAATCTGGGAACACTGGTTTCTGGATTTATGTATAAATATATTATGCACATACATGTAAATATGTGTCTATGTACATTTTATTAATTTTATGCACATATTTATAGTGCTTGTGTTAGTATATAAAGGCAGTACTACATATGTTTGTATGCATATGTATGTATGTAGACCTGTCTAGCATAGAAATACACGTAATTTCCAGTAATGTCTAAGTTCATGAATATCTAGAATCTTGAATTTGGATAAATACACAGAAGCCTATATTTTAACTAAATATATAGTTTCATATGTATGTGTAGGTTAGTAAAAATATATTTAATCACATATATATATAACTACACATTAATTTTTTTACTTGGTATCCATTTTTAATATTCCATGCATATATCTTTTTTTAGTAGCTGAATATTTTCACATCTAAATTTCTCATTTCCCTTAATTTTACTAACTTCCTAATGGAAACTATTTAACTAAAACAAAATCCAACTGATATGTAAAGACATAGTATGTCAGTGTTATAGCGATATGTGTTATTAAACATTTAGATAAGTGGCACTTTCCCTTACATTGTACTTAATAGATTCAGAGTATAGAAAGTTTCTTTCTATAGTGCCAGTTATGCGGGCTTAACATATAGTTAAAACACTATATCCAACCTGACAAAATGTGGAACTTGTGGACTTTCATTAGTATTAGATTAGATGCATCTTGATATTATTGTTAGTTTATTATTAGATTAGGTACTGCTTGACAGATATTTCAGCGTATTGATTTCTTATGAAATTAAAATGATGAACGGTCACATATATGAGTATGGAATATTATGTGATATTACTTAACCCAGAAATAGATGCAAAAATATAACTGACTAACAACTGGCTGAGCTTCATTATTTGCAAAGATCCAAAAATACTAAGTTGTTGCATGGAGGAGGATTGATGTGTGATTGAACTACTTTACTACAAAGGTTTTTCATCTACACTTATTTTATTACTTTAATATATAAATATTAAGGAGACTTTAGAACATTCTCTCTCTAGATTAGTGTTATCTCAAGTGGCTGTGTTTCCTCCATCTGGTATTTCTTTGGAGGAGTTTAGAAGGATAATAAAAAATGTAAATACAAGAATGATGACATTAGTCTTGGGGGGGTGGTGTTTGGGTTTTCTTGTAAATTTTAGACTTTTAGTGTAGTTTGAAGTTCCTTGTGTTTATGATTGTGGATAATGAACTATGTCTGTACAATAGTTATAAGTACTATGAGATTGCTTTTATCTACCTAAGATCCTTTAAATAATATAAGGCATAGCTTTTTTAAAACTCACTTTCACAAATTTAATAGCAAGTCTTTAAAAAATGTTCACATACTACTTATTTCCTTCAATTTTTAGTGAAAGTGATGGTGTTGAAGGCATAATCTATCAGGAGGAACAAGATAATTAAATAAAATTGTAAATAGTACAGCATTTTTATCTTTGTTCTCATGACTGGCTTCCAGAGAAGCCAGACTAGGCATTAAGCAAAATGTATATTCATACTTTTCCATGGATCTGGTCCAAACTGTTCATATAACAGACTTTAAGTCTACATTCTAGCTCTGAATTTGTTTATTGGAGTGACCTCTTCACTGACCTTTCGTTGTTTATACATTTTTAGATAATATGATGCTTGAAAGTTGGTGGTGGAATATAATGCATGACAGATACTTCCTCAGAATGAGAATTTGTGTTTAAACAATAAATAATAAAGCAATAAAAACCAAAGCAATAAAAATGGAAGTGAAGCAAATAGATGAGGTTAAGGGCAAATAACGAACTGTTTTCAAAGGTTGGGCACAGGTTGACCCTTTGTTTAGGAAATGTAGTGTCTGCCTAACAGAGTAACAAAGATAGGGTTGGTAACAGGAAAAGTTACAAACAAGTGACCTTTCAAAGGCGGAATATTTATGGGTTTTAGCATAACAGTATGTTTTATAACTGATAAATAGAATGAGTAAGCTAGTTCTTCTAGTGCTTTACCAGGGAATGCTAAAGCTAGTTGGGGGAGTATGGCTAAAACCACTTTCTACAGACAGCAGACTAAAACTCACACTCTTCAGTGGCATTGAGAGGTGAGTGGAAGGGTATGAATGTATGTCTATATGTTAGGTATGTCTGAACATATTTTAAGGTATAACCTTATTTTAATGCAAATATTTTAAAAACTAATGTGACAGCAAATCCATTTTCAGACAAAGGTGATTAAAAGTATGCTTTAAATAGGAAAAAACCCACCCCAAAACCTGGATGTAAATGTCTCCCAAATGAGCACTGCAGAACACTTAGTATTCAGATTTCTCTCAAGCTTTAATTTAATATGTAAAAATACTCCATGAAGAGAAATCCAAATTACTTTAACTCTGCCCTGTAATGACACACAATCATAGGAGCATGATTAAAGCATTTTAGTTCTTCTTATATTGATCAATTTTCACGACCTCTTATATTTTTTTTCATATTGTTTGATCTTAAAATACAAATCCAGCAGTGATTCCAGTACACTGCTTTCCATTTCAGGCTTTACAAGTGTACATTTATGATGATTTTTTTGGCCTTCTTTTTTTCAGCAAAATGTACGCTTCTAGCAAAATGATACTACTTGTATGTACCCTCAGCACTGTGAACTTCTGCATAGAGATTCATACCAATCAGAAACAGTGCCTGATTTGGAAAGCCTGAATAGTCCATGGAGAGGGAATCTCCTCCAGAAGGTCACAGACTGGAAAGCTATGTTTGGTTGCTAAACCACGCTTTGGACTCACAGCCTGATAGGGGTGATAAGACTGTGTGTTTCCTCTTTCTCCCATTTGTATTTACCTCTCCACAAAACCAGCCATCCAGCCCCCTATCTCCCTTGGCATCCCTTGACCCTCCATGCAGGAAGCCTTTTATTTTACTGGGAAGGATGTTGTTGCCCTCAAGAGAGAGCACCCGCACTGAGGATGTGGGGCAAGGGGATTCCTGCCCTTCACAGCTTTCACTTATAATGTTTCACTTATAATATTTCATTTATAATGCACTCTCACAAACCAGACAGAGCCTGCTCTGTTTTCCAGTTATCTAAAGTCAGTGAAAAATGAAGGAGGAGCAAAGAAAATGAAAAACTAGATGATAATATCATAGTGTGACTATACTGAGTTATTTCTAGAACTTCTGTAAATGCTTACTTAAGCAATTCTTACCCTTTTACAGTATAAATGCTTAATTGAAAGCTCATTGTCTTCATCAGTAAAACGCTTAGAACATGTTGAGTAGCTAATAAATAAGTAAAATATCAGTGACTTTCTTGATGATGTGCCTTGATGGTGCCAGGAGGATTGCTTTTTACGATAGCCTTTTCTTTTTTAATTTCTGCAGGCTGGAGTGGCAGTATCACTTGTTTAATGAATTTCTGCTTTGCATGGGGTGTTGGTCCTATGCAATATCCCAGTTTATGACTGTGGATGGGGAGCACGTGCAGGTTTGTTTTAATGCCTCAGACAAAAGCACTCAAGGGGCTGGAGCTCTGAGCTGCCTCTGTACCTTACAGGTCCCCTCTGTTAGAGCTTACTGACTCACTTTCAGCTGTCCCCAGGTGCCAAGATGTGAGACTTAGTTGTAGCTAGAATTGCATGGCAAAATTTAGAAAATTCTGTGCCATCTGCTAGTACCTGTGTGTTTGCACATACACCTTGTCTCCTGAAAGAGTTCTGTGAGATTCTGAGTGCTGAAAACTGGAAAGGAAAGAAAAAGGGACAAGCAATGAGTCCATAGTCAGGTGTGTGGTTCTGTAGGAATATTTCCCCATCCATCTCAATTACAACACTGTTGCACTTTCAGATTTTTTGGGCTATTTACATGCTTGTATTGAATGCATGCTCAAAGTTGCATCAGCTTGATTTTGAAAGCAACAAATTTTGGTGGTTTGGGTTGCTCACAACATTTGCATTTTTGGAGAAATGAAAATTTCCTGCCAAAATGTAATCTAGTCTTCTCTTTTGAAATTTTGCAATTTTAGCTTCCTTAGAGTATGTTTGCCATAATAACATAAAGTAGCAGTATTATTCTATAATTATATTTTACAGTATGAGAGGGATCAAATTCAGCACAGATGAGAAATGTAACTGGAATGCCTATGGCTAGCTTTTCCCTTTGCAATTTATCTGTTCAATTAGTTGTGATATTGAGAATGATGATCTAAACTACAATGGACCCCTAGTCTATAGCCCTTAGAGGCCCATAGAACATTGGCTGCAGAAACCAAATGCTGAAAATTTGAAAAGGCAAGGATATTTTGGTGGAGTAATATATAATATACAACTTCATATCTATATGGAGGGTTTTTTTTTTTTAAAAATAATTCCTATGGGCATTTGTGACTTTGGAATAGACATTATTCCACTGTACTATCATCTCTGCCAACCGCATCTGTAAAGTATAAAAATAATTTTACTTAATTTTACTATGGTAATTCCCAAAGGCTTAACTCAAAAAAAGACCTGTAATATAAGATGATGTACAAGTACATGAGATGTAATTCCAGCTTCAGGGAATATTAATTCAACTATGCTTAGAACAGAATAGGAAAGCAAGCATGACAGGTATGTAGAAATTTTATATGGTCACAGTAATAATCAGGCAAGCTGTTGGCATCATGTAATGGGTAAGATTAAATAAGAAAAAAGTTTAAAAATTAATATTGGCTAGTTCCATTAGTCAGCAGAGGCATGAATATTTGATTTCTTATAATTATTCTGGTTTGAAATACAGTAGCCTCACTCCTCCTTGTCACTACACTGAAAGGCTTGGATTCTTGTGCCCTTCATGTAGAAGAGGTCCCAGTACAACTCCTGGCTCTGTATGTCCTGTCTTATGTACCAGTCTAATAAAAAAATAATTCTGATGTCCAAACTGATGTTAGTACACTGTTATAACAGTACTCTTTATTGATTGAAAATTTACACTCCCTAAATTTGAAAAAAGAACTGAAATATGAGAGATTCCAAAATATGAGAGAATATCTCTCTCATATCTTACAAGAGAGTCTCCTCTATCTCATAAGTGTTTCAGCTTTTATTCTTAATGAAATTATGGTTTTGATATCACATTCTTTTTCCAAAGGGTATTCTAAATAAAATGAATATAAAAACCTGGTAAAATGAGAAGAGATCTTTCATGTAATGTATCCAACAGCTCATATAAATTAGAATAAATAGCAATAAAATGTATAGTTTTTTCTTGAAAAGCTAAAAAGTACAAAGGGGCCTTTTTGATGCCATTACTTTCCAGTGCCAGACTGCACAAGTAATTTCTTACACCATTACTTACTGCAGGCTCACCATTTGTGGGTGATAAATCCTTGTTAATACCAGGACAGATGAAGATGGGAGCAGCAATCTGCTGTTAGGCTAAGTAAAGAGATGGAGTGACAGGGGTGACGGAGCTCTTGGGTCCCAGGACTAATATCAGGATGGGATTACTAATATACCTCTTGTTCAGGGGTATGCCTAAAATCAAAAGCCACCCCAGCTTTTTTTTCTGTATCATTTCCTGTAATTTCACCTGCAATTCACACACATTTCAAAATACATACTTTAAAAGTATTAAACTTCTATTTTTGCCTCAGAGGATAAACACTGACCTGTTCAGCTACAAATAAGCTGGAACATCTCCAATGGCAGATAGTACTGGAAGATTTCTTAGCATGCTCAGAGTATCAGAACTGGAGGAAGCAAAGACTAATTTGAACCTGATGAAGGAAGAAAATAATAAAACTGCTTCCCTGATCAAAATAATCCAGTTTTCTCTTTTCTCTAAAAGTATCCACATATATGCAAACAAAACTTAAGACTTGTCAAACTCTTCTGTTTACTCCATGCAGTTTATATTGAGATTTCTGCTATCTGTGAATAATAATGTCAATTCAAGCTTGTAACGTGTTTGAATGTCAGAGAAATTTTCCATATCTAAGTCTAGCTGATAAGTAAAATTAGTTAAAGGTAAAAAAGAAGAGACATCATCTTTCATCAGCTACTAGAGAAATGAAAACATCCTGTGACAAAACGAAAGAGAAGAACCTACATTGCTGTATTAGTTATACAGATTAATGTTCTCTTGGTAAGCACCCAGTGCTTTACTCTAAGACTGGCTGGCAGTTGCTGCAGTAGCCTCCCCACTGAAACTTATCTCTGCGATACTGGAGATGTACTGGCTATTTTGAAATGTGAGGCTGTATGCCCAAGTTTTGTTATTTGCTATGATACAGTTAAACTTTAAAAGAGATTAAAGACAGGCATCTGTTCACAACATATATGTCTTGTGGTAGAAGCATTAAGCAGACTTGTTAGGCTACAGCTAATGACAGTGTGTGCAAACTTTATTTCTAGATTAAGCCAGCAGCAGATGGAGAATATAACTCATTCAAACTGAATTTAAGCAATATCCATCTTAATACTAAGTTACTAAAGAGAAGAAAACATATTGATCAGACTATGGATGACAGTTCATTTCAGTAGGTGGGTATTTAAATTGTTTTATTTGTGGCGCGAAGACTCTTAACGCATGCAAGAAATCCTTTCAAAAGAGTAATTGAACGAACTATTAAAATATTAAAAATAATATTTGACATAATCAGTCTTACAAAAATGACAATTTGTCAATCCAGAAATAGATGTTTTCAATGCCTTTCCCAATATACCAAACCTGACTATTTTCTGTAAACTAAAAAAGGGGAAAAATAAATGTGCAGATATGCAAGAGATTGGTAAAGGTGAATGAAACCCCTGTTTTTCTAGTAGTCATGGACCTTCTGGTCTCTGTATGGTCTTTCCTATAGTTCCTGCTTCCCCCTTGTAGATGGTTGCTGGGGCAAGGGGTCACTACAGGATGGCCCTACTTAGGCTGGGGCTCTCCCATTACACAGGGTGTTCTTCAGCTTGGTGGGAGCAAGCTGCATTTGCTTTTCTGTGAGTAAGTGCTTGCTGTTGGAAGGCTAGCACTGAGGGTTAAAATTCATCTGTACACTGAAAACCCTGCCATCTGAGGGAGCTCCTGCATTGAGTCCCTTTTTCATCCCAAGGGGTGATAGGTGCCCACTTACCGAAAGGACCCATTCAAGATGCCTGGTGAGGTTATGCAAACTTTGGTGAATTTATATGATGATGCAATCTTTTCTTTCATGTGCCTTAAGCATGGGCAGTTATTGTTCTCTCCCCTGCATTTGATTACAACCTTCAACTTAAAAAATATGCTGCAGCTTGGGAGGAAGGTGCATTATGTTAGACATACAATAATGTTTTCACCCTCTTGTGAGCATTTCTTATGATCACTCTTGAGGAAAAAGTGACCTTTCCATTCAGATCCACCAATTAGAGCAGCAACCATGAAGCTTTTTTGTGCTTTTTATGTTATCTTTCCCTCTGCTGAATTAGCTTTCTTTTCAGACTTGGTAGACACGTGCTCCAGCTCTCCTGATTCTGATGCACTGAATTCTTATGCAGGCAGCATGCTATGAATTGCTGTAGTTCTTTTTGGGTAAGAATATTATCAGAGGAACCTTTTTTTACCCCCTTAATTTACTTGATTAGTTCCGGCTTTGTCCATATTTATACAAATTGAAAATCTTTGTCTGAACATCCAGTGAATTACTCTAATACCACCTCTTCAATAATTTTCTTGTAATGTCTTTTGTTGAAAGGTGCTGGATAAAGAGAGTGATAAGCAACATTTTTCTGAATACCTGAAAAACATTTAAATGAAGTCTGAATTTTGAGCAGTTTTAAATGAGTTCTTGCTCTGCCTAAATCAGTTTACACATTCTCACTTGAAAGCAATGTAATTTTTCTGTCAAATAAATCACTACTACTATTTAGGAAAAATCAAACGAACAAAGATTTGGAGTTCTGCTCTTAAATCTCATAATGCTTAATTTCAGCACTGTTAAAGTCAGTGAAAGCTTTAGGTTTTAATGTGTACAATATCAAAACAATTTTGAATAAATTAGGAAGCTATTTTAGTCTAATTGTTGCCTCTATTTTGTGCAGAGTTGAGTGGTTGCGGTATAGGGGTAAAAGTAAATTGTTGGGTTACTGGTAAATGATTGTCACAAGTTACAAATTCAGATGTGGGAGAGCTTATTTTGTAATGACTCTGCTTAGAGTTAGTAATGAAACTGTCACTCCAAAGAAGAAAACAACAGAGAAGTAAAGGGGAGGATGCTTGTTTTTTATGGTTTTTTTTCTGACATATTCTAAGTACAGTAGGAACGCCAGTTCACCCTGAAGTTCAAAACCAGAGTGCCTCCTTGAATGACTCCTGCTTGCAGAATAGGCTCTGAATCTGCTGTCATGTGTTTTCCTTGGAGGAACTCATTTCCTTCCTGAGGAGGTCTGCAAGGTCAGGCAAATATCCGATCTTGGAAGCTGCCTGTCTCAAGGCTGCTCTTCTGAGTCATTAGTTCTACAGAAAAATTCATAGGAAAAGTCTGTCAGAAACCCTGGAGTGTAGCTAAGCACTTCAGTAATGGGAAACCATTTTAAACTGGGCATGTCAGGTAGAAGTGTTCTGAAGCTTTGGGGATTTGTTTTCTTACATAGTATATATGTAATTTCAGTATTCTTGTTTAAGAGTCAGAGTTCATGTAATTAGTTTCTAGTGCTGTGAAACAGTAACAGCTTGGTAGTGTGAGTAATAGGCCACCTGTCCAGTCTTAAAAATTTGGCCCTATTACTCTTTTTACTTTATGTTATGTTTACAGTATATACCAAGTTCTGGCCTCAGGCACACCAGCAGAGTTCCACATTGCTTCAGAAAATATTACTGGATTTTTTGATTATTCATACTTACTAATTATTTATTTATTAGGTACTTATTAGTGACTGTTTGGGGGTTTTCTTATTTATACTGTTAGCACTGAGAGTACATTATGGGATCACTGAACTGATTTAACAAGCCTGCTGCTGACAAAAAATGGTTCATCCTGTTACGTTGTTCCCTCTGTCTTTTCTGCATGCTACTGTCATCCCGCTGAAGCAGCTCTGGCACTGTTGCAACCCTTTGGTGAACTGATTCCCTGCATTTTCTGCTGGCAGTGAGCAACCCCAGCAATGCAGTGGTGCAGGCATGCCCAGGATGGGACCACTGAGTCTACTCCGTTTTCTTCCTCTTCAGACACCCAGCCATATTCAGTGTACTCTAGGAAGACTGCTGCGCTAGATGCTGACAGTAGATGCACAAGTCAGGTGCCTAAAATACAATTTCTCAGCAGCCAAATCAATTTAATGGCTGGTTTCTATGCGTCCACCATTTCCCCCCACTTGTAGTAGTGCATCCTTATCTCCTCCTCCTCATCTGTGCCATGCCTGTCCAATCCCACCCTGAGCTATGTGAGCTCTCAAGGTTGGTAAAAAATGAACTCTGCATAGTAAGTGAATAATTTTATGGATGTCTAGCAAGTTGAAATGACTCAGTGATGGGTCAGACTTACTCTGGTTCTGGCACAAAGTAAAGATGAGGATCTTACAGAGTAGGACAGGGAGGAAAGTGATTGAATGGACTTTAAATAAAAACTTTAAAGCTAGGAGGAGTAATTCCACCTTTAGCCTATAACTGTGTATAAAAAGGGTATATAGCAACTTCTCTATGTCCAGCTCTGTTAAGGGTTGTTCTCTGTATCACCACAGGCTGCTGTTAAGATGTATGGATGTGACTCTTGACATTGAGTCAACCTTTCAGAATTTGAAGAATGCTGAAAAAAGAAAGCTTTCTTTTTTCTTGTGTCATTAAGTGACAAAAGTATTTTTGCCGGTAAAAAAACCCCTGTATTGGTAAACAAAGCAAAATAAACTACAGAGGTACGAAAGTGGTGATGTAACTAAGCCGATACAAAGACTTTTTTCAGTACAGAAATTCACTGCAGAAGTTACACCGTTCACATGATGTTAGCACTCTGGCAAAAGCTTCTAATGTAGCTTCTAATGTGAAGCTGTGGCTTCTGTTGAGAATAATAGTAGGAGAACAAATTTGATCTTTGGAGGTTTTTGCACCTCTGCTGTGAATTTTGCCCTATGATTAGGCTTTAGGTAACCCACTAGTATATACTTAGAACTTACTGTAAGTCCTCCAGACAGTTCTAAAAAATTGAACAAATATTTCACAAATCTGGCTTAAAGTTTGAGCTTAGAAGCAGTCACAGAAGTAATTTGTTTTAGATTTCCTTGAGAACTCTTACTATATTTCTAGTGGAGATATAATCTTTTCTGCTTTCGGAAAAGTTCATCCATGAAAAATATGGACAAAACTGAGGATTTGTTATTTATGTATTTATCTTGATTTATACACGTGACTTTTGAAATAGTCCTGGAATATTCCTTGACGTATAGTGGAATGGATCTGTCTGGTAATTCCCTTTTAACCACAAACCAGCAGGACTTCAATAGCTGAGCTGCAACAGGTGTAGATATATCTGATTTTGAAGAACTCCTGTCAGAGCCTTCCCACTTTCTCACAGACTGCAGGATAAAATGGGCTTGGGAGTCATGCTCATTAAAACAGGGCTATTCTAAACTAAATAAAGAGCAAATTCCAAAACACATCAGAGCTAATTTGCCATTGTTTTCACCATAAACCATAATGAATCCTCATCAAATAAATGCAGCTGCTATGGTGCTGTATCCAAAATAATGTAATTAAATTGCTGCTTGGGGAATTTTAGAATATAAATTTGGCAGAGATTCGTTACTGGCAATTTGACAGCGAAGCATTTATAATCTTATCCAGAGAGGTGATCCTGTGTTCTGTCATTCTAAGAACAGAGAGAAGAAACAGATCCAGGATGACAAATGGCCAGACCAAAATCTGAAACAAGAAACCACAAGAACTAATCCAAGCCATGCTGGAAAGCCTGTAGGGAAGGCAAGGGGTGGACAGGAGGAAAAACCTTGGATGGGTTACATAGAAAAATTCTCCACCCTGCTCTGTGGTGACAAGGTCAACAAGGAAAGAGGGCCCACCAAAGGGAGCCTGCAGGAGCCACAGCTTTGCCACTGTCAGGGTCAGAACAGTCACAACCCCTAATCAGCCAAGGGTAGCTCTGGGGCATCATGCTCAGAGCTGACTTGTCCTCCCTGCCTGCTCCCCTACGAAAACATTCCCCCCCACCATGCTGTTAGTAAATGTGTGTTGACTGTAACTTAAATAACCTCCATCTGAAGAGAGCAGTGATGTTGGGTAGCTTGGTCTTCTGCGTGATGAATTCCCCAGAGCTGTCAGGACCCAGGCTGGCATGTGGAGAATCAACATACAACTCAAACATCTGTAGAAACTTCCATGATGAATGTGTGCTGAACGTACCACCATTGTCTTTTCTTGGGCTGTTCAAGATCAAACAAGCTGTCATTAAAGTATCAAAAGTTATGATGAAGTGATCACTACCATCATTTTCTTGGTTACAAAACTGTAAAACTAAAACCAGGGTCATCTTGTCTCATCAGAAAGAAGGTTTTATTTCTAATTTGTGTTAAAAGTGACCCCAAATCAAATTCTAATTTCAGGAGAGAGGAATTTACATTGCAGCCAAATCTGAGCCTTTAAATGTTTATGATTCATAATCCTTAGTATGCCTGTTCTAATTAAGCATATATGAAATATTGCAGCTTAGAGCATACTTTAGTTTAACAGCTATGTTTCTGTTCGTTTATATGCTAAGCAAAGCTCCTGGGATTGTGTTTCCAATATGAATATTCAGTATTATGGCTTCAGAATTGGATATCCATGAATATTTAACATTGCATGTTCCCAAAGGAGTTACCTAACACTTCAGCTCAGGGATAGCTGATCAGATTGAAGCAAACAAAGTCCTTCATGTTATCTTCAAACAAAGTCCTTCACATTATCTTCTGTTTTAAAATTTTTTTTTATTCCTTAGTGCATAGCAGTTACTTGCAAAGTTGCAGAAGCAGCAGCTGACAGAAGTGCCAGCAGAAGTAATTGAAAAAGGGGCAGGGGGTATGACAGGAAAATTTCCAGCTTTTGATGAAAAACAAAAAAAATCATTTGGTAAAGAAAGGAAAGTGTAGAGATCAAATGTTGAGATTAGAGAATAACATGTTCAACAGTAAAGTTCACAGAACAACTTTGATGTGGAAAGAACATTAGAAAATACTAAGAGCAAAGAGTTCAGAGGTAGGTGGGAATCCCTTTGTATGTATAAAATTAGAGAAAAACTTTATTTTGCAGTTTGATATTCTTTCTACCCAAAGGTTTAAAACAAGAAGACAAAATGAGCCTGCTGTATGCTTCTCTTGCTCAGCATTGGCCAGTAAACATTCTTTTTGATGGGAATAAAAAATAGTTATTAGAGCTAACATTTGGCCTCAGGTAAATGTTCCAGAAACATAAATCTACTCTAGCAACAGACTGATATCTCCTGAATTTGAACTGCCAGAAGTGAAAAGAGAAATAGGCAGGGTGGGATTTGTAGGTCAGTCACGAATATCATGTAATTCATTTATTTATGTAGCTTTGCAAACCCAAAGCTGTCTGAGATTTAGAAAAACAAATATTCGTGTCTTCTCAGAAGTTTGCCAAATGACAGAGTGCTGGCAATCTTAGCAAGAGGCTGAAATCATTTGTTGCCATGTTGTTTCAGCTCACAATAAGCTTTACAGCTATCCTGGATTTCATATGTAATACCTTCAGCATTGCTGAAGGCAATCAGGTGGCTCGATCCCGTGCCATACCCAAAAAAATGTTGTAGCAGTTGCTTAATAACTCCACTGTGATTTTTTTTTTTTTTTTTTTTTTTTTTTTTTAGCATTTCTGGATGATGACTTTGGTTTTGGCCTGTCTGTTCGGGTTAATTGACTCCTGTAAAGTTCTGCAAAGTCACTGAGAAAATGCTGGCATAATGTTGAGCTTATTGGAAGGATCAGACTGGTCTTATCCTGTAATTTAATCAATAAAGTTGAATAACATTTTTACTGACCGCAAATTCATCACAAATGGAGTTTTGATCCTAAAGCTGTTTCCACTTTTGAATAGAACTGCAGAATCGGTTTGAGGTGAGGAAAAAAATTGCCTGGAGATAAATTCTACTCATTTTGCCCCTCTTTTACCCACTAACTCAGTGATTATGGAATTTGATTTTTATCTCAGCATGAGAGTCTTGGAAATCACGCCTCCCTCTGCAAAAGGACAGTGTCTCCAAGGAGAAAATTAGAGGGGATTTGGAGTGGGCTCTTCTTTTTCTCTCTTCACTGCACTTTGTGTCTTTCACTTGTGAGGGTAGAAATCAATTCTTCCTCTGACTCTTTCCTCAGCAAACTGCAGTAGCATAGTTTGCCCATGGTGCCATGCATGGTGTTTCTTGTGCCCTGCCAGCCACAGGTGCTGTGCTCTGCCATCCCTGGGGTCCACAGGCTGCTTTCCCAGTTGCTTTGGTGCACAGGATCATCTGCAGCGTGCAGCCTCGACATAATCACTGCTGAAACGGCTTTAACGGCAGAGATGTGATTGGCTGTGTTTGCCTTCCTGGAGTATGGAGGTTCAGTCCCTCTTTAAAAAAATGGGAAATCCAGGTTAAGTTAATTCTTTTCCCAGTCCAGGGTGGGGACAGGACCAAAGAGACACAGCCACTTTTTTGCTTGATGTATTTTGGTTTGGCTGCTGACCCAGAAAATCAATTACAGTCACAGCCCTACATAGTGCAGAACAAGGTAATATTCATTACGACAGTGGTTATGTCTGGCCTATGCAGAGCTAAGACACCTGTGGAGGCTGATTTCCATGTGCTGTCTTATTTACCACTTTATACTCCTTCACATTCTCTAAAGGAATCTTGTTTTCTGTGCAGGTTTATTTAAAGTAGAGATGCAGTACATTAAGAGAACACCAACTTTTTTTTTTTTTTTTTGGCACAACAGTTCTACAGACTGGTCTTAGATGAAGTTCAGCTAATTTATATACTAACAATAGTGAGCTGATATTTCCTCTGATACTGAGACTTGGCAGAGAGGACCAGAAGGAAGTGTTTCAATCCAATATATAAGAGAACAGCAAAAGGGAAAAAAGAGACTTCCTCTTTATTATGTGAGGAGAATAATATATTACAAATAATTTCCACCCATTAAAATGCCCTTTTGTTCTTACAGCCTGGTTTGGGATATGTGGTCAGTCCAGTTTTGATCATTGTAATATCTTTGCAACATCCCATTTTTGCTTCCTCGTATCTATAGCTGGCCTTTGCATGTGTTGCATCTGATGCCAGCTGTTTACATTCAAAGATCATTAACCAGGACACTTATTACTAAAGAGTAGTGGTCAAAGTTTGGGCTATTCTAGCCCAGCTGTTGCAGCTGGATTTTTGTGGTCCTCAAATCTGGTTATTTCTGGATACCTTCATCTTTAATCAACTGACTAGCTGTAACTTAGTGAGAGCACTAGTGGGCCAAGTTCTCTGAACAGGGATATTTAGATCAGCTTTCTTTAGTTTTGCGAATCCCAAGGTTAAATCCCAGGTTGAGAAGCTTCCCAGACAGTTTGAAGAAAAAACTGTGCATGAGTTATCACTCTGATTACTGAATGGTATGGTTTTGCAATACAGTTGAATAATAACTAGAGGAGAAAGAAGGAAAGATTTTACACTGCTCTTTTTTGTACACCACCAACAACGCATCAGTGTTTCATTCGTTCATGTAAGGGAAATTTTCTTTACTAAAGAACGTAGCTTCTGTGGCCCATTTTGTCACACCAGTGTTAGGAAACTGTCTATTAGTGCTTGTCCCGGCTAGCCTTACTTCAGCCTCAGAGCGCTGAGCAGCTTGTGTTGTTTGCAAACCACACAATGTAGAAGAGCTGAATTGCTCAAAGGCTTTTCTGTCAGAGGCGTGCCACAATGCCTCATGTGTGTCTGATTTGGAAACCCTGGGCCAGTGTGCAGAAGGGACCAGGAGAGACGCTGCTAAATCCTGTGGAACCCAACACCAGGTTTCCCAGTGGCAGAGAAGGAGAGAAAGATTTCTGATGCCAAGATTTTCAAAACTATTAAGAAATGGCAGTAAGTTCTGTGATGCCTTCGGAAAGGGCTGATTTCTAACCACCGATTTTTGATAGCTTTAGAACATAGTCAAGCAATAAATGCCAAAAGAGTGCTGCTCTCTTCTGCACGTTCACATTGGTTTCAGTTAAAATCCAGATGCCTAGAGGTTTGTTTTACAGCCTATGGAATGCAGTCCTGGGAATTAAAATTATCCAAATAATAAGCAATATGGAAAAAGTTGTGTTTCTGATTTGGTCAAGTTTTTGATTGATTTCTCTTCATTAAAGCTAACTGCTATCCCAAGGAACCTCTCCTAAGAAGCACTAGAGTTTAATTTGTACAAGGACTCTCATTCAAAATGTTACTTTTTATTGCTTAGTTCTTATTTAAATAGAAATTTACAATTGAAAAGTTTGAATCACCTTACTAGTTTAAGTGGAATTTCTTAATGATGAACAAGTTCTAGTACTAGTTTTTACCCAGCTTTTCATCTTAGTTTAGCTTGTATACTAACAACACAGCTTTTCTGTGTCAGCTCTGCATCAGATCAGGATGTTTTTTCTGTTAGCATCCATTCTGCTCAAGGTGACTTCATGCGAGAGATGAGCTCAGGAAACCCAGTGTGGTTCACTGATTCTGGCCAACTGAAGTTGAGCAGCAATCATTATTTGATATATGTTTCACATTCTTATCCCTAGTAAGTTTGTAATAAAAAGCTTCCATATATCCAGTTCTTTTAAGATGAATCCTCTCCTTCTGGATTGTGCAAATTTTAAAGGCTGTAAAAGAGTGCCCAGAATTTCCATATGGTAACTCTAATGGATCACACGCTTGTTGGCTGCTCTTCATCTGGAATCCCAAACGTCTTTGGGATTTCCAGCGATCACCACCCAGGCATGTGCATGCTGCTCTTTACCCATACACAGGAATTCTGATGCTGTCAGGACATCCCAGCCTTCCTGAACATGCGCTATATTATATATTCACTTTCAACTGCATAATAAGCCTCCAGTAAGTCCCTGGGAAGGGCCACACAGTGCCCAGATGGCCTTTGCAGCCCCAACAATTCTATATGCCATTAATACCTCAGATTTATTGAATACACAACAATGTTCACAGCCTTTCGATCAGGAAATCTTGCCTAGCAATAACAGAGTCCTCTTCTATGTAACCCAAGCTCTTGCCTCCCTGGATGATCCACATGATGGTAGACATAGGTGGAAGGAAAACCGCCACCAGCTTTCTAACTACAAAGAGGTATTTGCATAGTGAGAACGGTCCATTTTACTTTTGCTGACCCACTTAACACTGTGTTGATGTTTCACTAGAAAAGCTGGCCCTGTTGGGGAAATATCTCTAGTGAGTATTTAAAATGTATATAAATGCCTTGCAAGTATATTGGCTATATTAGTCTTGAAGGTAAAAGAATGACTGTGAAGTGCAACGAAATCTGTCACCAGGATATTGTGCATTTGATCTTTATTTTATTCTTTATGTCACTATTTCATTCTTCTTTATTTTCCTTATTTCATTAATGAATTAGTAGCCTGTGATCTTATGGTGAAAATAGTTCAAAAACATGTCCTGTCTTTCTGCTATTGATTCCAATTCACGCAACACTGTTTCAATGGGAATTTGCATTTCTGGAATGAGTTGTTACTATATCTGCTTCTTTTATTTCTGGTCACAGAGTCATAAGAGACAAAATAACTTAGTATTAAAGAGCAAAAATTGATGCCTCCTGAGGACTCTTTTTTCCTTCTGAGACAGTATTCTTTCCTCCTGAATTAAGATAATGCTACTCAACTGCTTTCATTTTTAAAGTATATAATTACATATCTTTTGAGTCTCCCAATGCATTTTTTGCTTTCAAACTGCATGTGAAAAGGGGGTAATTCATGGTTCTAATACATTTTAAGATATTTCTGAGGCAGATATTTGGTAGGCCTGTTATTTACTGACTTCTTATTCTGAAGAACATCAGCGTTCATGGTCTCATTATAGTTGTTGATCTCTCTGAACATTATAAATTGCTATTTGACTGAAGTGAAGGGCTGCTTATTTTGATGACAGATTAATTGGTGAAGATTCTAGTTTTAATGTAATTTAATAATTACAAATATTTCAAGACAGATGTATTTTACTCAGTTAATTTGTAAAATTTATAAAAGAGTGAAGGAGAAGAAAGAATGAAAATTAGCATAGAAAATATGTAAGAAGAGAAAAGGTAAATAAAAGCTGTGTAAATGCCCCAGTCCTGTATGTGGAAATCTTGCTGTTGATTTAAATGTGAGCAGGATATGGGACTGTCATTATGTAAAATGGTTTTGTATATTTGCTATATTTTATTCACATCACAGAAAACACCCAAGAGCTAAAGACCCCCGGGCTAGCATTTAATGTCTAAAACAAGTTTAGTAAACCTCTTATTTTTATTGGCAACCTGCAGTCTGTTGCAGTTCTCATTCTGCTGTCAAAAGAAGGGTCTTTAGTGAGGTAAAACATGAGCTTTTCATGTCTGGAGTCTTGGCAGAGGATGAACACTGGAGTCTCAGTTCGGCATCTGATGTACAATAGGTGATTTCACAAAGCATCTTAGCAATTTGGCAGACTTGTTTGCAAGAGACCTCAGAATTAAATGAGTGAATTACTTAACATTACCCCATAGTAACCTGCGTCTGTAGGTCAAATCTGAAGTTAATTCACTAAAAGTACTGCAGTTTCTTCTTCCTGTGCTCTTCTGAGCCTCAAAGTACAGCAGGAGACATCTGGCTCAACTCAGTATGTGCTTCACCCTTTAGGTATTGGTGTGAAATGTATTTACAGCTCTGAAATACACTGAAGAACTCAGTGAGTAGAGATGTGACAGTTTTAAATTTTTTTTCACCTAAAATGTATCCAGAAGCACCAAATTAAATCTTACTGTAAATACTATGGGTTATGTTTAGGGAATTTGAACTAATGTTGCTTCAGTTCTTTCTACTCTGATTGTGACTCCTTACAAAGTGCCATCCAGTTTTTATCTTCCATTTTTAAGAGTGTACTTCACTTTCTGTACCTTACACTTTCGAAGTTGGCATTAACATTGTTCTGCAATGGCAGACCTGATTCAGGGCTTGTTGGCATCAGCAGAAAAGGCTGTAGATGACTTTGGAGGCTGCTGCACAGGTACCATAGGGAATTGATGGCTATACCTGTAAAAAATTTACTGGGATTAATTTGAGTGTTTTGTCTGCATCTTGAGTAGTAAAGTCTCAAGGAGGTCCACAGAGTCAAACTGTGTCTAAACCATTTAAAAGCACTGCAGCAAAACCCAAGACCTTTGACTGAGCACTTAATCGAGCAATTAAATGCCCAGGTACCATGAACTTTGCATTGTGAATTAGGTATCTGACTGCTATTTAGCGATTAACTCCTCTACAAGCCCTAATAATGTCATTGTATAGTATTTTTCTCACATATCTTTTGTCTCATTCCATGCAAAATATATCTGGAAACCTTTAAAATACTAGGTTTTTCTAAAATACATTTTTTTATGTTTGGTTTAGAGGAAAAAAATATGTATATGCACTCTTTCAGATTACTCTTTGTTCTATTTGCTCTTGGCTGTTTGATTTAAATTTTACAAGGCAGAGATCATGTCTCTTCTGGTTTTGTAAAGATCCAGGGGTACTTATACCGTATATAGGTGACCGAGGGTCTAATTCTAAGATTAGCTCCTAATAGGTAAGGTTCTACAGGAGGCCACGACACATTAGGCATTATTAAATACAGGTGTATAATCTCCTGCAGGATCAGGATCTCATATGTGAATTTTTCAGTTCAGGAATGTTTGATGCAAGTGTTGCATCTAATTTTTACTGCAGTTCTACTTTACTTAATTATCCCTGTAGTCTGACTGAGATATAAGGAGGTCAATTAACTTTCACAAGTTTCATGGGGTGCCTTGACTCAGTTCCTCAACAGCCAGACTGAGTGACCTCCTTATTTAACAGTCATGTCTTTCTCAAATTATGGAAGACCTCTGCTTTGAGACTCTTAGAGATGGATGTTTATTAGCAGTATTTGTTTGATAGGTTCAAAATGATTTCACATATTGTTTTATACTGCACTTCTACAATGCAGAAACCTTCAGCATTATAGTTAAAGCAAGACATCATGAAAAAAAGGCTATGTTTTCAAATAAAGTCAACTTCTCTAAATACATGCATTGGATAAATTGTGGCATTTATCTGTTGACCTAGGCTAGGGGTGATGGGAAGCTGTTTATTCTGCCCTTATGGGTAACCTGCCCCTTCAGTATGCTTAGGTCCCATGAGGTGGGTTAACTGTGATGTGACCTCTACCTGGAAGAGGTCACAGCAGTCCAATGCATGTTGCTTGCAAATAAAAATTATCCTGCATTTTGTGGTACCATTTGGAATGGAACTTTTAAAGACTGTACATGTTATCTCAGAGCTTTTAGGAGGGGAGAGACATGAACAGTAAAAACAAATATAGTGTACCAGCCCCATGTAATGGAAATACATGGTGAAATATAGTGATCTGTTGCTATCATCAGTTGTACAACTTGCAAAAGTAAGGGTCACTCATATGAGGGTTTATGGGGTAAAGTCCAGGGCTGCTGTTTCAAAGCACTAAGCAGAATTGCTAAATATTAGTATTTTCCAGGAATGCCTCCAACCAGCATTGTTTTACCACAGTACAAGAAACAACAAACTAAAAGCATTCCTTTCTCTTTGGCATTATTTCCACCACATGACAACGCTACACAGACATGTTAGAAAAAAACAACATACTCTTTTAAATGTAGAGCTGCATAAAGCAGAAAGATTGAAAAATTAAAAATAGAAGAGTCTATATTTTTATCCTCTTAATTTCTTGGTATCCTAGGTTTAAATAAAAAAAAAATTATTGAGTGTTAAACATTCTCTAGACTGGGATCCATTTAAAGCATTACAGCTAGCATTACTCTGTCCTGCAAGTCATCATTGTAAAGTAGGAGTGTATCACATCCCAGATGTATAACCAACCTGAAAATCAGAGAGCAGCCTGTTACTACTGGCTGTGACTTTATTTATTCCTGTGAGTCACCAACAAAGGTTGCAGTAGAGATGACAGAGATCATGCAGTTTTTGTATCGTATAGTGGATTGCACCTGAAAATCAACTCTTTCAGTCATTGGGCTAGCATTACTCTTGGAGAATTTTGGCGACTGGAAATTATTTTGGACACTGTGACAGGTATATGGTCTTTTGATTTTTGTCTGGACTTTTTAATTTAGAGTCTTTTTAATTTAGAATCTAAACTTTTGAGTCACAATATTAGCAGAACTTAGACAGGATGGGAGAAAAGCTTTGTTGGAACTTCAAAGAAAACCACAGCGTGAAGTAGAAGCAATGTGACACTGAAGAACACCACAAATGTTCTTTCATCACATCTATTGTACTCTCTCCCCTTGAAGCACTTCAAAACCATACCTACTCCCACACTTTCTGCGAGTGTACCCTTAGTTTTAAAGCAAGAACAGAAAGTATTGTGTTCATCTCACCCACAGTCATTGCCAAGCCTCAAGATGGAACCTAGGTTTTTTTCTTGTGTCAGTAGTCAAGTATGAGCATTGTGCTCATATTCTAACTAGTAAACAATGCTGCCTCAAGTAACTGAAAACAAAATTCTCAATTCCTATTTAGGTTTCAGATTTGGATTACCTATTTTATTCCAAATATTTTAGTGTTTATTTCAAAGAAGATGAACAAATGTTTTATTTCTAATTAGGTTGGATAGAAGTACCTCAAAAGTATCTCAAAAGTCTGACAAAGCATTATGTCCTAGTGGAACAAATAGAGCAACCTGAAACTTCACAAATAATGAATGCTGCAGTGTAACTTCCAATAGAAAATCTCAGCACAGGGCACAGGCAGATTAGATAAGGTTTATCTTTGATCAAGAGCCAAAAGCATGATGAACATAATGATAGTCATTTTGTATTCTTTTATTTTCATAGAGAACATGAGATAAGCATTGGAAACATTATTTATGTTAACAGGGAAATTCATGATTAAACTACTTTATTTAAAACAAAGCTAAGACTGAATGAAATAAAATTGTATACTCTCCTCCCATCCTTACTCTTAATATTTAATGAATTATCTTATGTTCTATCGTCTGTTGTCTGATATTCTATTTCATTCTTCAGTCTCCAAGAAAAAAACTTTAGATTAAATATTGCCTAATGACTGGGCACAGAGCCCCTTTTAACACTGTAATTCACTTCAACAGTTTTTGATCATTTCAGAACCAGTAACTGAATCTCCTGTCACTTACAGAAATTATTAGGTCACAAAGATTCAATTTCCATTCTGGTGTAAATTTTCAAATAGAGACACTTCTGTGTTTTGTTTTTTTTTTTTTTTTTTCTTAATTAAGGCATTCCAATCTGTGTTGCAAAGAAGAGTTAGTCCAAAGATGAACACTACCTATCTTTACAGAACTGTTATTACAGAGATCTATAGATATCAGGGGGATAGGGGTGTGTGTGGGATTGAGAACAGGGACAATTAGAAATTTGGAAATGAACTTTCTGTTGCTGTTTTTTGTAAATGCTGGTATATATGATGATTTTTTTTCTCCAGGAACGATTCATTTTTAATAAAGTTTTGCAGAGAGAGCCAGAAATTGCTCAAGGGAAAGAGAAAAGGGGAACCATCTCAGAATAACCTTTGTATTCTTCAGTAATGATTCTGGAAGTTCATAACTGTTTCTATAAGTGAACATATATGTAAAGGGGGACTTTGTGAAAAAGGATGATAGGAAATGCATGCTTTAATCACAAGTAGGCTGCTAAGTGACATTTAAGGCAACTTGTTCAAATCTATAATACAGGATACCAAAGTTCAGGTATATGTTCAATATAATATATATTCAATATGTAACCATTTATAAACATTAGAATCACAGCAGGAACACAGACGTCACATACTAGTATATTCATACACAATGACAAAATTGTTCTGCTATTCAGGAAAGAAAACATAGCTCCTTATATTTGTAGCTATGTTGAAAAAGTCATCTTGGGGCCAAAAGGAAATGTAGAAGCTAAATTCTACCTTTTTGCTTATCCTGTGGAGTTTGACCAGTGTATTCAGTTAATACAGTTATCTTTCTACCATCAGTCTTACGAAGTTCTACAGTCTACATTCATTTTTTGCTAGAATACATTCAGCCAGCTGTGGTTTTCGTCATAGAGGTTTCCCTCCCTGTGGTCCCACACCTTCTTTTGTTCCTTAAACCACATGGACTTCCTTTCTCAATAGCTGCAACTGTTTCCTTGTTCCCATCTGTCTTCTGCTGTCTTTAAAATTTTTCCTCAGAGAATATGCATCTAAGAAATTAATTTTTAAGATTTTTGACACCCTGACCTTTAATGACATTTGTGGGGCTTGACATCTTTCTCTGAGTCATATCTCAGCATCCCGTACACTCACTCAGTACTTCCCATCAGCATGCTTGGGTTTGGATTATTGCAGTTGAGATCAGTCAGGAAAAAGCTCTGAAGGGGAAGGAGCTGAGGGAGAAACCAACACAGCTTGAAACAAAAATTAAACTTGCTGGGGTCTGGAGAAAATCAGCTAGTCGTGTTGGTTGCATAATGCATATTCACAGAAATTATTTAATTTTTTCAAGATATTTTTAACCACTGACATACACGCATACACATATATATCTGTTTGCATATATAAAATATGTATCTGTATGTACATATATATATCTACATGCAGGTAGATATTTTTATATATGCCTATGTGTATGTACACATTTGCCTAAAACAATAGGGTATTTCTGGCTAAAACACAAAGTTTCTCATTCCTTTAGCCTTTCATTTTTTAATACAGCTGCTTACATGCTCATGTCCTTGCTTGTCCGTATTCTGATCATTCTGCATATGCTTGCCTCCTTGTGCATGTTGATTAAAAACTGCAGGGAAAAATCTTAAATGTTAGTTTTATGATTTTTTACTTATAAACATTTTGGATATTTGTCTAATCATAAATTATTGTTTTTAAAGCATACTCTGTAATATTTACATATAAAGTTGATAAATTAGTTTAATTTTGACCAACTATCACTCATCAGTAATCAAATAGCCATCTGTGGGCTATGGATAATTATCATTATTGACATTTTAGTCTAAATACTCTAACATTTAAACAAGGCAGTATTTGAGTAAGTGTCCCTGGAGGGAATGTTTCAGTGCTCAGCTCTGCCTTTAATTACTGCAAATTTCTTTTAACTTCACAATTATTCACTAGTGATATTTTATCTACAGATAAATGTCTTATGCGCTAAAGAAGGAAAGGGTTTCTAGCAAGCTCAGAATTCAGCATTTTGCCCTTTCCTGTCTGTTGATAATTAGTATATTAACTGATTCTCTGAATATTGATTTATTTTCTGTCTTTTTTATAATTTGAAGGCTCACATCAGTGTTTGCATGTTGTAGAAGTGGCATAGTTCAGACGGATTCCTAGTGCTGGGTAACTGTCTGCATATTTACAAAGGAGCTCAAGGGTGAGCACATAGTTGTGCAGCTTGAAGAATTCCAGCCTAAGTCATCTGAACCATTCCAAGAGGATAGAAAAAGGCTCCCTTCCCACTCAGCGGATATAGAAATGGGGCACTATCATTGCAAATGGCAAGGTCTGCCTACCCAGATATGGTGGATTAGCTGGGTGCTTGGTGTGATTCTTTGGAATTAATTAAGAACAGCTTGTTAGGGTAGACCAGTTCTTGGGAAACTTTAAAAAAAAGAAAGTGCTAAGAGGAAAGGTGCCAGTCTATAGATCTAACTGTATTGTTTTGATCATTTAGATCTTTTTCATTGATGTAGACACTTTTCCCAAATTTGACAAGCACACAAGTATTGCAAACATGAATGTGAAACTGATATTACAACAAATGTGCTAAAAATGCAAAGCTGTATTCACTGTAATACTTTAATCCTTTCCAGGCTGTCGACTATGCTTTTACTTGTCCTGTTACAGCTAGTGATACTGAGGTGATATATTGCAATATAGTATACTGTGTAATAATGTATAGTGTACATATATGTATTTTAATATACTACAAAATGATGTATAGTGGTACCCTGGTGATACAGCTGGTATTATTGTAGCACTTTCCAGCTGAGGTTGATACTATACTTTCTGTTTTGAGAGTGGTGCATGCTCAAGAATTTAGGCAAGAATTTATTCTTTGCTTTTTCTTCTCCTGTGGCTAGAGGTTAGCTCCTTTCTGTGTGTGCATAACCCAGCCCCAGTCCAGTTTGGAGACTCTGGAAAGGCGGCAAGTGCATTACAAAGTAGGCTGTATGGGCAATAGGATTAACAAAGCTACAAGTAGAGCGGCCTGTGCCTCCAAATAAGCCCAGTTTCCTACCATGCTCTGTGGATTGTTTTCCTTCCTTGCAATACTTCTTGAAAACCCATGGATGTCCTCAGTACCTCTTTCCTTCCTTAGGCAAGCAGCAGTGCAGCACAGGGAGTGCGTCCAGGGTAGGGGCACATTCCAGCAGGCCTTGTGGGTCAGTTCAGTTCACACCATGGTCTTTCCCCTCAGCAGCATCATTAACTGAGTCCTCACTCGCTATGCAGCAGTCCGTTTTAATGAACTTTGTAGGACTTCAACATATCCAAGACTTCTGTCTCTCTGTCTTTGAAGTTAGCCATTCAGTTTGTAAACTATTGTAGATGTGGCAGGTAGCTGCACGGAGGTATCACAAGCAGTCAGATCAAAGTTAGACAGAAGGATGAATTTAAATGAAACCCCATTGGAAACAAAACCATTTTTATCCTCAGTATATTTTCTCCCTCTAGAATGCTAAAAAGCTACTTTTTCACTCCCTGCTCTTCCCTCCTTCCCCAGCACAACTCTATACAGTGAGTTGGATCAAATGTTTGCGGGGAGTGGCTGTTGTATTTTTCTGTACTTATGAATGACCCCCGTGCTTCTAGAGATACATGCTCTGAGGATACTCAGCATTCTACAGTTGTAACTTGTTCATCTAGAAAGATAAGCATGCAAATAAAACATTTCTGACTAGCTGAAATCTGACTGACCCTTTGCTTGTAGAGCTTCTTTGTGTGGCAGAGCATACAGATGCTACAATGGGGGATGTAAAGCAACTATGTTGAGCTTATGCAAGATTTGAAAAGTTACTCAGGAGTTAGGCTGGCCAAAATGTAATGCTTCGTGGAAGCCTAATTTTTCTAGTGTTTTAAGTCCATGCCTTGTAAATGTGTCCTTCAAATCTGAGGCATCTGGAAAAACAAATCAGTAACACCTCTAAGTAAAAGCTTGGTTTTGAGAGGGTCTGTAGGACTTTCAACAGCCATAAGCCTAAAGAAAATAGTGTAGGCTCTAGAAACTTCTGAGGAAAACAACACTTTACAGAATTTTTGTGAGCAGTTTCAGCTAATCTGAGACCTCATCAATAGGAGGGATGGTTCTGCTTCACCACTTACTTCCAGATAACTTGTTGCCCACTGCCTCACTGGTGCTGGCTGTTACAGTCGAGCACCTTTGGGAAGGATTTGTTTTCAGCAACATTAATATTTTGATGCACTTGACTATATGCTCATACATGCTGTAGTTCTGATGAAGGGGTGAGAGCGGGAATGCCCCTTTCAACAATAGCGTATTCTCGAGTTATTTTAATAACCAAAAAAAGTAAGGCAAATAAAACTAAGAGGTTTTGTCAGACTATCTGGGGAAGGGAGCTTAAACAGATTTCTTCCTCTACTTGGAAAAACAGTGTGGGGTTTTGTATGAGGGAGTCTTTTCTGGAGTTTCAGAACCACTCTCCAAGTCACATACCACACACTGACTTTGCTATCTAATTCCTCTCTTTAAAATTGCATCTGCCCTAAATAAAAGATGTGAGAATGCTATAAACTCTGTCAGTGTCAATTAATTTCTTTCTCACCAAGGAGCTAACCCCACCCTGGAGTCCAGAACTTTCTGAGAATTCAGGAGCTGTGGCAGTATCACTCGGTAGTACCATGATAGGCCAGGTAAGGAAACGTGAGTTCATAATTCAGTTTTCTGAACACAAACATATACACATCCAGTAATGAGCACATTTTCACTGGTCAAGTGAAATAAATGGTGTCAGATAATGGAAGTAAATGAGGGCATTGTTTATTGTGCTTTAAAGTAGAGCAAGTCTTTTGGCCACATACGTAAATTTAAAATAGATGTTAGAAGGGAAGTAAGACATTCATAGCAGAGATCATGTCAGTTCAAAATAAGTAAGTAGAACATCATTAAAATATCAGGTTTAATGATTAAGTTATATTAATTTGCAGCTGGAGTTGACTGGCTGTTTTGCAAACTGAATAATGTTTGACAAGGAAACATGATCATGCACCTCAGCTTATGCTTTTCTGAGAACTGGTACCAGTTATACAGTTACTCTATTCCTCCCCTTTCTCTTTTACCATCACATGTACTATCAGATGCTGACTTTACATTTATCTTCAGTAAATTTCTCCCTCCTTTTCATATCACAGCATCAGTGAAAGGTAATGTTCTTTATAATTATGTTTAACAGTGCTTAAAAGGATTTAGTGAGTCAGGATTACTTTTTAGTGTATCCACCAGATGCTGGCTTTGGTGTGAAGACTGCCTGGCAATTTCTGACCCTTCAGCACCTTGCTCTGCCTCCTGTCACAGCTCATAACCCCCTCTGTTTTTCTGCTACATCTGTCTGTGGAACTGCATTGCAAGCTGGATCTCTTATACTGGTTTAAAGTATATTCCCATACCTCTTCTTTCTTTTAGAGGTTTATTTTTAACCCAGACCTGGCTTACAGTGCAGCCACATAGAGTGGTGCCTGCAGGGGTAGGGCAGTGGGGAGGACAGGCCTGTGCTTCTTAACTGCCCTTGTCATCACAGCCAGTAAGTGACAATATCATGCTGAAGACTACAGGACTCTACATGTTCAGTGTTCTTGTAGCACCTGTGTCTAAGCAGTTCCAAACAGTTGACTGGTGCTCACTGAGAATTGACTTGTACAGGCTGCCAGAACAGTTGTAGCAGCTGTTCCCACCTCACGAAAACCAGCAAGTGGTAGTGCATGGAGGGTAGCTGTGGAAGGCCTCCAGGTGCTGCCTCAAGGCCAGTTTGTATTGCCTCATTAAATACAGTTAGGCCAGTATTACTTTTTTTCCTTTATAGATGAAGGAACTGAAATATTCAGTGATGTGATGTGGCAATGGCCAGAGAATAAACATCACTCCTGGGAATAAAGTCAAGACAAAATGTATGTGAAAACTTTTTCTGTAGCTTGCTACCTACCAGCCTGTACTCAAATAATGCGGCTCTCATAATGAATTTATTTTTTCTTTGCCCGATGTTATCAGTTGGGAATGCTTTTTCCTTAGATAAATACTCAAGAAAGTAACATAGCAAACCTGATATATTTAAAAGCATGCTGTTGTGTACTAGAACTATATGCTATTTCTAGAATCTCTTACAGAAATGATAAATCTTGTTTTGCCTGAGTACTTTTTTCACTAGGGATTTGGGATTTGCTGGGATATCTTTGTATGGGTCAAGTCAGACATATGAATTTTATTTTCAAAAGCAGTTTTTCTTCCAGACAGTGACTTATTCCTTGAACAAATAGCAATATCTAGTCATGTAAGAGACTAGTACTGAATAAAAGCATCGCGGAAGAGCATTTTGCCTTTGGCATATGGCAAGGGTTGGATGAATACTAAAATACCTTTAAACCAGCTAGCAGAGTCAGTCTGTGACTTTCCTAAGTGGTCTTAACTTGTCTCTGGACGTAAGGAACACAAACAGGTTTGGTTATCTCAGTATTAGCACCTAGGAATTTTTTTTTCCATTGTGCAATATATTCACCAGATTTGGCTTCAGTATAAGATATAGGAAAAGAAACTGTCTATAGAAGCACGGATGACTGAAGAGACTGAGTTTTTACCTGATATTTTCAAAAGTTCAGAGTAGGCATTGTTTTTAGGAGCCTAAGTCCCTTTGAAATTAATAAGCGTCAGATAGGAACAACTTTTTTTTCAGATCTGTATTCTAGATGCCTGCGTGTCTAGGCATTTATGAATATCTCACAAAGGACATATTTGCAATTGCAGCTGAGATGCCTTTGAAAAACATAAGTCAATACATTGAGCCTGCTATAACACCAGCTGCTTCTTTATTTGGTTGCAATCCAAACCAGGGTCCCAGATCTGAATGTACAGACAGACTGGAAATCTGTGCAGTTCAGTGCTGTCCACCCTGAAGGTGTCAACTCTGGTATGGAAGGGTGGCAGGGACAGCTGAGCTGTTGTGGCATCCTTGACTGGAGTGTATCTGGTAATAAAGACGGAATTGAAACCTAGTGAACCTCACACATTCCTAATTAACATTTTAGCATGCATTTGAAGCACTTTGATAGGCAAGACTTTCACTTCTTTTCTGGTATGAGACAAAGTATTGCCAGGTGGCTGGACACAAGTTTTGAATGCCAGTGGTTGTAGGACCACATGACATACGGGGATGTGAGGGCAGGGTGGCTCAGTAGGGCTAATTTGGGGACAAGTCCCTGCAATGCAGCATATGGCTTGGTGTCAGGACAGAGAGAGGTCTCCTGTAGTTTTCTGATGTTTTCCTATTCTTATGATAAAGTTATGCCACCACGTTGCTAAATCCTACACTTCAGAGCTGTCATAATTGTACTATAAAGGTATCCTTGACTGTCTTATATTAGCCTAAAATATCAGTGCTCTTCATGTTTTTAATGTAAGCTTTTAAAAGACTGATGTAGAACCTTAAGCTTGTATGTCAGATTAAGTAGCACAGCTTCAAAAATAGGATATCTGTGGGATATTTGTCATGATAAATGTAATAAGGTGCCTTATCTGTTTTCCAGAGTAAATAGCAGCACAGTTAGCAGGACCACATTCTCAGCTGACATAAATAACTTTGTCAGCATCACAATTTTTATCAAGCAAGGATCTGTTCCTTAAAAGCAGATGCTTAAAATTCTAGACACTTTCCAAAACAACAAATTGCTGTAGGCCAGAACTGTCACACACTTTGTGAGAAAACACATTTTGTGAAACAATTGTAATATGGGAAATGAAACCACTTCAGTTTCTTCTTTGATTGGCAATGTCGAAAAAGAAAAATAAAACAAAATAATTACAAACTCCAGAGAGTCCTTTTTTTGGAACTTTGGAGAACTTTTTTTGGAGAACTTTTTAATAAGAACACTAAACACGCAACCTAACTAAAGCTGATGACAAGTTGCATTGTATTATACGTTATACTTTGTAGCAGGTAGAAGGAAATAATATTGTCCACTAACACCCTGCTAACTTGCAGACAGTAAAGAGCTGATCCCTACACTGAAGTATCCTCAATAAAAATGGAAACCAAACAGTTGCATTAACATTGCAGTCTTTTATTAGTTAAAAGCTGGATTAGAAGAACAAGTGCTTTATTTCAGTTTCCTTTTCAAAGAAAGATGGGATTAAATCCTACCTAAATCAAATCAATGGCAAAATTCACAGAAACAGAAATCACAGGTTGGTAATTTAGAAGAGTAAAGGATCCTTTGGTATTTCCTTTTTTCAGTGTCTACAAAAGAGCATCATTTCCAGAGACAACCATTGGACTGTTTATGTTCTTTACTTCTCACTTTCTGCAGATAAGCAGAATTCCCAAGGTTGCATAAAGGAATTGTGAGAAACAATTAAAAGCAGAACACTGCCTCTGTTGGTCTCATTTATGTGATTTTGTTGTAATATATGATTGCATTTCTGCTGGCAGATGGAAATGTTTTGCTAAATGGGAAGGTATAGCTGATATCGTAGGGATCATTTGAGAATTATAAGAATGCTGTCTGGAGCTGACTTTCTTCTCTGTCAATATAAACCCACACAAAGGCTTGCAAAATTACTCAGCTAGAAGCCTCTTCCTCTGAGGGAGACTAATTTCTAATTCCCTTCTTCTTTCCATAGAATCAGTCTTCCCCTTTCCTGACACCTAGTCTCGGTCTCCTTGCCTGCTCAGATTCTTTTCCAGTTGTATATGCTCAGCACCCATGCCCCAAGAGTACCATTTCCCTGGCTCTACATCTGTATTTATTCTCAGCCTTTTCCTTTGGTTCCCAGACTGCTTGGATCTCCATGGATGGTCATCTATTTTCGGTAAGCGCCCCCTCCCACAGGCCACTGTTCTGCTCAGGGCTTTGCCCTCCCTGATCTCCTGCCCCAGTGGATCTGCCCTGCAAGGATTTATTTTCCCAGTCCCTTCTGTTTCCTGATCTCAGTAATTTCCATACACAGATTCTCATCTAACTCATGCTGACCCTTCCCTCTTCCTTCTGCTCTGCTTCTTCCTCCCCACACCTTATCTTTCAACCATCCCTGCCCCCTTTTCATTCCTGGGGTTATCATTTCCAGTATCTATCCTGCTATTTTACTTCCCTCTCACTTCCAGGCTGTCTTGTCTGGCTGTACTTCCAGAGGGGCTTCCAGCTCACCTGACTCCCAGTCTCAGCATCCTTTTCCAAAGTCACTCTTTGCTCTCTCTGCTGTCCATCCCCATTTCTTCCCAGCACCTCCTTCCAATCTAGCCTCACCAGGAGCAGTTTTTTATCCATTGCTAATCTACCAGATCCCATGTCTTTCTGGAGCTCCTTTCTCTGTCTCTAATCAAACCATGGCACTTGCTTCATTTCAATTTTCAGTTGAACTTCTCTGCATTAACTAGTGGATCCTCATGGGAGGGGAACTGAGGCCACATGAGAGACAAACGCTCTGGTTTTAGATCTGGAATATGACCCTGCCTTGGGTCATTGGGTGGGAGAAGTCATTACAAGGATATTGTAATTTGGTTTTAGTAGCCCTGAGCTGTACCGTAATGGTACGCATACTGTCTGGTCAGCTGGGAGCCTGGAGCTCAGCTAGTGTTGACAATCTTCAGAGCTTTTAGTTGCAAAACTGTGATGTACAGTTTTTTCAGATCTTGCCTGAATTCAGAAAGACTGGCAGCAAAAGGCAAAAAGGCAGGTAACTGACACAGAAACCTCTCCTGCCAAATTTAAGGCCAGCTTTCAAATCACTGAAACAGCAGAGCAAGACTTTTTATCATTGATGGCCGCATATTTCCCCTACCCTGTTTTGTGAAATTAGCTGGTGGTTTCATCTGGCATTTTCATAAAAATAAAAATTAAATAAAATCACACCAAGGAAACACTGTAACTGGAAAATTTAATATGGAATAACTAAAGTTTGACATTGCCGTATGTGAAGTCAGGATCTAATAATGGGAAATGTCAAATGTGCATAATCATGGGTGAAACTACAATCCCTGGTGATATGAATAATAGCTTTAAAAAGTCTGAAATATGTTCTAAATAGTTGAGGATAAATTATGAACTGAGCTACATCTCTGGAAGTCATCTGATTCTTACATTCAACTAACAGCTGAACTCAGCCCTTTGTGTATAGCAAAACTGCTACTTTTTAAAACTTGCTGCAGGCAAACATTATAAATTCTCAGCTTACTAAGGCCAGACATGGCCACAGTAATTGCAGAATCTGACCTTATGTGCAAGAGAGACTGCAACATTTTGCATACTAATTCCTTTATTTCACCTAAAACTCACAGTTGAACAAGACGGTAGCCGTTAGTGTATCTAAATCTAGCTATCAATATGCATGTATTTGGGGGGACTGTTTCCTGGGTTGTATTCAAGAGAAGAGATTGAGCCTAATGGCCGTAATGACATGACTGTATCTTAATGGGAACACACCACTAGCAAAACATTCCAATTAACAGGGGATGTACTGAGCTGAAATAAATGGTTTTAAGTGATGATCAGCCTGGTGTGAAATTATAAACTCCATTGTTAGTATCAAAATGACTAATTACAGCTCTGATGCAGAATAGCAGTCAAATTTTTAAATCTGTGGGGCTAAACTGAAAATGCTTTCAGCCTTTTGCAAGATCTCCAGGGAAAAATTAAGTGCATGCAATTTTTAGCTTGCATTTTTATTTAATTGACACATTATTTCAGTACAAAGTATTATATAGCGTTTCTTTCCTCTTTCTCCAGTCTTTTTTTAAATTGACTTTCCTCAGGATGTCCTAATTAGGAGACCCATAGTGTATACCCTCAAAAGAATGAAGGATTTCACTTTAGTTAAGTGGCATTTTTGACTGTGGAAAAACCCCACAATTTAATGGGACACAGAAAAACAGGGCAGCCGGGCTATTCAGAGAAAACTGATAAGTAGGCACAAGTTTTATAAAAAGCTTTGTAAATCATTTAGGTGGTGCTCTTTTCTTTACACTTTTCTAACGCTGTATAGTACTAAATTCTCTTAATTTAATTTGTACTTCTATGTAAAGCAATCCATGCACATTTTAAGGCTTTTTCTTCCTTTTGCCCTACAGCTTTCATATTGAGCAAGCAAATGTTAAAAGCAGTTAAAAGCAGGCTTGAATCTGTTCTCTCCATTGATGGGTTTTAAAATTAAAACTCTTTGAAACTTTCATGCCCATCAGTGCAGCTCAGGAGCACTAAACCACAACCATCTGGTGTCACATGCTGACAGACCAAGCTTGAAAAAAGGGTGGCAACTTTTCCACCCTTGCTTAGAGTGCCTAACCAATGCTGAATGGAGAAAAATAGATCAGGTTTTTCTTTTTAGTAGAGTGCATGAAATAATGAAGGCTGAAGATGCCTTGGAGTTCCCGTTCTGTTTTATTTATCATCTCTCACAATTGCCCTGAAAACTGAAAACATCCCTTAATAAATTACAGTCACTTTCTTTGTGACAGAAACTTCATTAAATTCTTTATATAAAAAAATATTTAAAGCTCAACTACCTATCTTAAAAGATCTTCAGATTTTCACAATTTTAATAAAATTTATTATTTATGAAGATAAGCATCTTAATTACAGAATTAGAGAACAATTTCGTTTGGAAGAGACCTCTAGAGGTTATCTAGTCCAGCCCCCTCCACAATGAGGGCAGGTTGCTTAGGGACTATTTTGAATATCTTCGAGGATGGAACCCCACAGACTCTTTGGGCAACTTCTTCCAGCATTTGAACACCTTCAAGGTGACAACAGCCACTTTTGCTGTGAGGGCACATGGTCAGCTTGTTGTCCGCCAGGGTCTTTTCTGCAATCGTCCAGGCAAACAGCTGTTTTACCAAGTACAGTGTTTCCTTAAAGAAAATCACCAAGTTGTGCTATTAGATGTATTACTTTGACGGTGATTTCCTTCTCTTTCATTCACATTTAATTTTAGTGCTAGTTGGTTGTCCCTGAGCCTCAACAGCGTTTTTGATGTACAAATTTCATTTGTACCTAAGACAGTTCTGAAGGTACCTGTAAAGAACTCTGCAAAATGAAACAAGCCAGACTTCTATTTAGTTTGAAAAACACCCAGTAGCTAATGACATACACTGGAGACATACCGTGGTGCATGTTTAGTACTGCCTTAAAGGTCTGGACAAACCCATCCCGAACTAATGAAATCTCCTTTTTTCAGACATGCAGTTTCAAACTGACATTCAGCAGCAAGACAGTAATATTTCATAAAATGTTTCTGAGATGCTGGTTTTAGAAGTCTGAATTGTGAATGTTTATGCAGTAAGATTTCAATTTGATCACGTGTCAATGGACTGTGGCAAGGGCAATGTACCTCTGTTATTTATGTCAAACCTAGGCATCTTTGAGTCATTGCTTTTGTTGTCATCGATAATCATGTATATGTTGTTTGAGCAATAGTTTGATATCAAATATACTGATACTACTCTGACAAAAAAGTAATAATTAATCAATATCTTGAGTGCCCAGATTACTTGTCTGTGCAAGCATGTGTTACCAGCACATGGTATCTGCGATGGGAGGGACCTTATTCATAACTTTACTGGCTTCTGATGAATCTCATTCAAAGCCTACTGACTCACTATAAAAACTAGTGTAGACTTCAGTGGGTTTTGGATTAAAGGCATTTGATTTTAGGGAAATTGAATAATCTGTAAAATAAGGATCATAATGTTTCTGTCTTGTAAAAGTAATTAAAATTCACAGAAGGAAAGTACAAAGTATGCACTCTTACTGTTTTATCTCTATTAAGAAAACTGGTTTTATCAATTTTTATTTAACTACTTAAGTAATTTAAGGCATTTAAAGGCCTAATGTATTCAGTGTTTCATTTGTTTCTTTCAGTTGAAACAAGGTGGTTACTATGGAAACAAAGACATTACAAGATTGAGTTGCTGTTAGCTTTGGTAACAAATACAGTATTAGAAAAACAAAAAACCCCTGAGATATTGAATTATAAAGTAGAATAAGATCCTTATTAATTAACAAATCCCAGGCAAAACCCAGTTTTATACTGTAAGTATGTGAAATAGGAACCACTCTGGCAGAAACAAATGAAAAAATGAAAGTTAATGGAGCTGTAATTTCAATATTCAATAATATTATCTAGAATATGCAATTTCCCAGATGTAATTCCTGTATCCTGCAAGAACAGCTACAACAAAGTGAAAGGCTTACCAATGCCAACTTGTTTTTCCTGTTATAGTGTAACTGCAAAATGTATACACTTCTATGAACAGCAGAGCAATTGAGAAAATAAAGATGCTCTCGACATCAATTATGCAGGCAATATATAGCATAGTCCTCCTGGCACCCCCTCAGCTATTTGCACAATTATTTTCTTGGTCATCGCACAGACTTGCATGTTTATGCATGGGACAAACAGGCTTGCTTGCAGAAAGTAGGAATTAAAGCCCCTCAGTCCGGGAGAGCCTGACACCCTGAGGATTGACAAGTGTTGCCAGGCTTTGCTTTCCAAACTCCTGGAGAGATGGACAAGAGTGGGCCAGGCTAGTAGGAATTAGAGATGTCAGTTTTCCTCTCCCATACATAACTCACTTGTGACTGTTAGTGACCCTATAGTATTCAAAATCAAGAAGGAGCTGCATAATTGAAATCAGCTCAAACTGGGCAAATCAGCTCAAAATACAGGTACGGAGCCCAGTGAGCTAGAATAGGAGGCCAAGCTAACCTGTAGGTTGATCTCACTGGGGTATTTGCTAAAACACACCCATATGCATGCACACACATGCACATGCACACACACACAGAGCCACACTTAAAAGAATTATTCAATTATAGATAAAACTCTTTAACTAATAAAAGTACTTAATAAATCATCAATCATAGAGCACCCCAGTTTGGAAGGGACCTCGAAAGATGATCTGGTCCAACTTTTCATGTGAAAGGGAGCCTAGATGAAGTTATCTAGACTACCTGTCTAATTGCATCTTCAAGACGCCCAGTGATAAGGATACTACCATGTCCCTGGGGAGGCTGTTACAGTAAATGATTGTTCCCATTGCAAAAAATATCTTTCTTACATCGAGGTGAAACGTCTCCTGGTGCAACTTATACCCATTGCCCTCTGTCTTCTCCATGTGGCTTCTTGTGAAGAGAGTCCTCTTTGTAGGTACTCTTTAAGTACAGGAATGCTGTGGTGAGTTCCCCCTGAGCCTTCTATTCTCCGGGGAGAAGACATCTAACTCCTTCAATCAGACCTAACTCCTTCAGTCAAGGAAAAAAAAAAAGGAAATCAAAGAGCTTTATTTTCATGGAGTTTTAAAAACTGTTGAGTGTATGAAATCAAGCTCAGCCCTCAATCAGTATTGTGTGACTTCAAAATGCTGTTGTTGATCATGCACAGAAACACCAAAGGAGAGACTGTGTTCTCCCCCTACACCATTTGCACGTTGTATAACATACTTTTTCCAAATTACAGGGCATGTATGAGTACCTATGTAAATGCATGCTCGTTTGTGTATGTTTATATGGCTGAAAAGAAGGTGGTTCTCACAAAGTCTGTAGGCCTGACTCAGAAACTATGGATGGAGAAAATACAGACCTGCCGTAATGTACCGGGTGAGTCAAGTCCATGTTTTTTCTCCAAAGAAAACTTTGTCTGAGATCAAAATCAAAACTAGTTAATTGAAGGCCCCAAATAAAGAATTCCATGGACTTTACATATTTTATATCTTCTCAAAGTGCCATGAAAATCATACTTATATAATCAGCATTGGCTCATATTTTCAGTGGAAAAAGTTTGCCAGCCTTGATAGTAGGGAAAACTTCAAAGGCTGAGATAAATCAAATGAATAATTTGTCCGGAGGAAGTCTATAGAAATTGTCCATGTTATCTAAATGTGTCAGATGAAATGTTAAGATCTCCCTCTCTCTTCCACCAGGAATAATTGGATTTGCACATCTCTCTAAATTGCTAGTCTTTTCACCAAAATGTAAGCACATTTATTTTTCATTACTTGATGCCTGTCATGATAAATGGCTAGAGAAAGGTGGGGAAAGTTATATGGCAGGCTGATTCTACATTTCCCTACTGTTAGCCCACCTGATGTGAAGATGATCAGCAGGCCATGTAAGATTAGCTCAGTTCTGCATCCCTAAATTAGATGTACTGGGCTGGATAAGATGAAAGGGTCTAAGATTCTTTCTAATTCATTCAAAAGTAAGTTAGAAGGCTTCATTACTCAAACACCAGTTCCACTAGAGGGTATTTGGCATTCTGGAGGAAGAAGAGGTAGCAGGAAGATGGCACTTTAAAAGTACTTTGATTTTTCTTGCATTTCTAAAATTTTAAAGAAGGGTTGGTTTATACCTATCAGTTGCTGTTGTTACAGAAAAGGGACTGTGGATTCAGATGTTTTATTCTCTGTTATTCATAAGTATTTTTTTCTTAACTGGGCATTTATTAAATTCTACTATATATATGTACTTAAAAATTACTTTAGTTTTCTATGCATTAAATGCTCTCTTTTCTGATGCCAGATTTACTAAATTTACTAATGTAAATTTTTACATTTAATGTTAAGGACAAATACAAAGTGTCTTGTCCTTATTTTATTAATAAAATGTTCAAATCTCTTCCTATTAGAACATGCGGATCTCTTACGAATTTTCCCATATCTCTTATGAAGAGAACACATAGATTTTTCTTTAATGTTTTGCCTTTCAACTGAGAATCTGAAATATCGACAGAGAAAGTTCCAACTCAGAAGCTGCAGTACAAAATAACGTGTTAGAAATCGAAACAGCAATCGATAAGCCTGTGCTTGTGCAGTGCAAGTTTAAAATCTAACAGGTGTATTTGGGCTTCTATTTACACTTTTTGTCTAAAAACATCCTTTGATTTTACAGGATATGATCTATTGCCTTGCCAAACTACAGCAGAATTTTTGTTTTTTAATGCTAAGTGTCTTGAGAGACCAGAGTTCTGTGGTGCTACTAAGAACCTGTTGTCACAATCCACTGATTCTTACTGACAGAAGTTTTACTCCAGATATACTTTCAAGCTGTGTGTAAGCTGAAGCAAAAATTGGAAAATAACATTTGGAATATAATGATGGGACCTCAAGTATTGATGAAGTAGAACTGGCTTCAGTTACTTTTGTGGTTTGGCAGTCTACAAGTGATTTACTGTCATAGGAACATAGTAAAAATAAACTACAAAAGTACTTGCAAACATGCTTTCTTAAGCTAAAATTCACTACTTTGAAGTATCCTCATGCAATTGTTCATATTAGTATGAACAATTCATTAGTTCATACTAATTGATTATTTCATTTTAGTGAAATGAAACACATCTGTGATTATCTACAATGCCGAAATAAATCAAATACATAAGTCTGCTGTGGCCTCCACATGGGACATTTGCTTTTGGCTCATTGTTTTTTTTAACCATTCCATATACATTGTCAAGGGCTGTTAAATAGTAATCTGTCCTTGAATTATTGGCCCCTCAAATGATAGTTGGATTAACATTGAATTGATTATTGCATTTTAATCTGAATGAAAGTGCACTCCAGTAGGGACTGAAAAATACTGACTTAGCAGGGGAAGGAAAGGAATTATTTCTTTGGGTGCTCCCCTGGCTGTAGCACACACCCCTCACCCACTGAGCATTTTGTTGAGCATCCAAGTTACTTTGAGACTTTCCACTGAGAAACTCTTGGCACTGTACACTGCCGGCAAAACAAGAGCCAAGCAACCGAGTTCAGCTCACGTTCATAACATCTAGCAGGAGGTGAGGGTCCCATCATAACAGCATCTGGGCATACATACGTCTTTTGGAGGTAAGAGTGGTGAGGGAGATCAGGATGACTGGGAATGGAGTTGGGTCCCCTGCTGAGGTAAGGGGAGGAATAGTTTTCAGTGTTGTACGTTAAATGACAGAGGATGATACTTCTGCCTGCTCACTGTCTCAATGGTATGCTTTTCTTTCATTTATCAGTTACAAATACAAGGCAAAAAGGAAGTGCTATTTTTGTTCTGGCTATTTTTCCAGTGGATCGATATTTAAATTAGACCTGAAGTTGGTTTCCCAATCAAAAGCTCCTGGTTTTTTGTTGCTTGTGGTCTGGTTTAGTTATTGTCTTCTTTGGTTTAAGGGTGGTTTTTTGTTGGGTTTTTTTGTTGGTTGGTGAATTTGAAATCTGGAGTTGCTCTCTGATGAAGTGTTTTCAGTAAGGGCTAGGTGGGTCAGAGCAGAAACTTCACCTGAGTATGACAGAAATATGAAACAAAATCTGATGCCAAATTATGATCTGTACCTTGCAATTTAAACTCACTGTTTAGTTTAAACTTAGCTTATCATCATCACAGCTTTTTAATAAGTCCCTAAGTATGTAATTGTACTGAGATTATTTAACGTTATTCTGTGGTTTTATCCATAGCAACTTGTAAAGTCAAAGATTTAAACATAATAACAACTCTGTAGCTGAAATCTGAATCAAGGATGCTTATTTACTGAACTCCTAAATTCGATAACCGGTGCTTGGTCAAAAGCTTTGTACAGAAAAATACTGCTAAATTATATTATCAGGCAAGATTGACAAGTATGAATGTTTAAGCCTTCTTTTCAAAAAAGTACTTAAGTCCTTTAAAACTCTGAGTAACTCAAGTTCACTATGCCAAACTTCTTTCGGGGCATTTACTCAATATAGTAGAGGGGTTTAGTATACTGAATAGGAAATAGAGCAGATGAAGAGAAGAAAACACAGAGAGATTTACGCTTCTGTCTAGACCAAGCTCCGACTGTGGGCAGCAAGGCAATGAGTATGTGCCAGAATGAGCATTAAAATGGACGGATGCCAACATTTTATTGCGAGTAACCTCTTGCAGCTGGAGCCTATTCACTGGAAGGAAAGGGCAGAGCCACCAGTGACTTCAGTGGCGCAATACCAGAGCGCTCCAGAGTGAAAGAATTAGCTCATGGTGTACTTCTTGGCAGAAACCTGGAGAGTTTATAAACACAAAAAAAAGTACCTTAAAACGTAGTTGTAACTGGTGTTTTCTTTAGTATGATTCATCCTAAGTCAGAGTTGGGTCTTTCTGGTTGACTGGTTGGTTGACAGTTGTCTCATGCATTGTGCAGTTGGACAGTGGGATTGGCATTTTCCGAAAGAGGTGCTGTACACAGGCTTCACTTAGGCTTACTGATGGTGCCTATATGGATCCTAATATGTCACCAGAGCAACAGCTGGGGATATATTGTGTTCACAGATGCACCTGTTTTGTCCCTATAGAGGAACTGCACAGAAAGTCATTCCCATTTCTTAAATTAGAACTGCTGGTAGTTTGTTTAGCCCAACTGCTGGATGCTGCACCAGTAGCAGACAAAGCCAGTGTGTGCTCTGGGTATCCCAGTCCTTTCAACTGTGCCAGGAGATGGACTTCCAGCTTCATTCTCCAGATGGATGATTAATATCCTCAGGAGGCCAATCTATAGAGGTCCTTCAAAGCGCTGTTTGCCATACTGAGAAACATAAATGCAGATGGGTGTAGCTGCCTCAGATGTCAGCTTTGCTACAAGCCAGCAGAAAGAGCTGAATTAGGTTTGTGACAGCTCCACCGGTCTGCTACCTAACATAGACCAAATCACTCTACTCCTTCCCTATCTAGCCGTCCTTTCTAACCTGCCAGTTCTGCATAATACTGAATTGCTTTTTTTATATACCTGGTTAGATAAGATGGAATTTTTCAACCACAAAATGCAGTAATATGTACAGACTGATTAAAACCAGATTTTTTTCCATAATACAACCTCTTAAATAAAATACAAACTTTCAGAAATGTTTAGGCAGACATCTGTAGAAGCCAGGACTTTAATAACACTGCATAAATTTTGGTTCTTTAGATGAGCTTTTTGCTTTCTCTTCATATAAATGTCTGTCATTAGTTATGTGCAAAACTCAGAACTTCGGTTTTTGGAATGAATACTTCACAGATCTTGCTTGCGCAAGATTAGATCAGTCATCTCATGAGCAGGATCTCTTGCTGAACTCCTAGTTTTAAATATGTTTCATGTCCTGGGAGGTTGGAAGTGGATGCAGCCAGGATGCTGCAGGACAGCTGTGCAACAGTTCAAGTTCTCCTTAACCCCCTTCATTGCACTGGGATTAGCCAGTGGGGAAAAGAATGAGTTTATGAACCCTCTAGCTCTCCACAATAAGTCTTTAATGACATGCTTTAAATGCAGGGTGTCTGGTATTTGTTGTGCTCTTTTAACACTTCAGCTTCCAGTTTGACTACTGCATTGAAACAAAAAAAGCCAATCACATATATTGGGGCCTCAAATATATCTACAGCTTTGCAAACATCTATTAACTTACATATCAGTTCAAGACTGGTTTTAGGTTTTAATTTAGTCAAATGCTTAATCTAGTCTTTCTTGATTCTTGATTCCTGATTATTATTCTGGTCCTTCTTTGATTAATGATTCATTAGAAATAGGGCTGAATCAACCCTCCAGATCCCAGCCAAGCCAACATTTGGATGTCTTCTAATAGTTTAATTGAAATGGGAATCTCAAAAAAAAATTGCTTGTACTATATAGTCAGTTTTGTCACTGTCTAAACTGGGACAAAGTTCTTATAACATGTTTGAATGCCCTCAGAAAGCAAATTACTTTCTCTTTTTAAGAGAAAATGTTATTTTCTTTTCATTTTTTGTATGTCCATTTCACCTTATAATATTGAAAATTACTAAGCAGTGTCAGTTGCATTGTTCTGTGTTCTTGGTAATTATGGTCCCTATTACAGGCAGAATAGATTTAAGTATATATATATATTGTTTCTTTCCCAAACCTAATACTGCACATCGAAGGAAAACTTTTGCTATAGTGTACTGTATATATAATTCTCATCCTTCCCTTTTTCCTCAGAGGCCCCAGTTACAAAATTTCTTTTATGCTCTGAGGAAGGGAGAAGAAGCAGTGAAGGAAAATTAAAGAGCATTGCCGCGAAGCAGCTCACAAGGCAGAATAATGCAGTTAAATCAAAGGCCAGAGCTGTGGCTGCAAGTGGCAAGCACCCATGCTATATCTGCACGCGTGGCTTTGCAAAGAAGTGTGAGTGCAATTGTAGGTTTTCCTTAGAATGTTGTCCTCTCAGTTAATAATGATTTTATGTGGTCAAGAATCTGAAATGCTTGGATTTCTGTTAATTTCCACAATGTCCCATTTTAAGTAGGGGTTAATAAAAAAATAAGCAACATTCCTATGAAATATGAAAATAGATTCAACTTGGTTAACATCATTTAAGTCATAGTGGCCTCAAATGCAGCTATTTTTATTGCACTTTTAATAAAAATAGTCCTGGACAATTAATTAACAGTGTGGTATCTCATGGGTCTTTTCTTGTGATATACTGTAATCACTTGAGATAAAAATCTTTGTCCCCAGGAGTGTATCAACATTGTAGCTCTTATTTCTTTTCACATAGAAATGTGGAGTGCAGTTGTCAAGCTCTGCACATTTGAGACTTGAGGTCAATCATTCCTATTAACTGCAAATGTTACCATTCCCTGGCTGGAGAAATACAGGGTTGAGCATGTGTATCCTACGGAAGAGTAGTCATCTGTTTCAGGATAAGTACATAGAATAAAAATTAGCTTAAGTTTTTCCATGTGCACCTGGCATGTCCATTTAAATAAAGAACACCAAAGGAAACATTAAACTCACATACACCCAAAACCTGGCTCAAAACCATGCTTGATATTCTGGCAGTTCTTCTGGAACTGATTGGCAACTTTTTTAATAGGTTAGACTCAAGTCCTGGAGGCAACAGGCCTAGTTCATAGGGTATGTCACCACGACGAAGTGGTGGAGCACATGCAAATGTAACTTCTTCAAGTTAGGAGGAAAAACAGTTGCAGTGAAGATGTGGTTGCATGGACTTTGTTAGCGATGGAGAGTATATTTAAGATCTCTAGCCAGCCTGCATGTACTAAAGACTGATCTGCCATGTGAACACCGCTCTGGTTGCCCCGCTAGCTTAAATTAGGATATGATCACACTTCTGCTTCGCAGTGTTTTATTCCTCATCTGTGTTTTACTACAGTGTAACTGTGTGGCTTTTCGTTACACGCTTCAACCAACCAAATCTGAAAATACATAAGCTCTGTTTCAGTTTGACCATTTGTAAAGAGGTGATGGGAGGGTGCCTGTGGTTTTCATGAAACCTGATTAGTTACTAAACCTAATTTCCACTATGCAGGGCTCTGATAAGCCCAGAAGGCTCTCCAAAGTTGTTTTCTTCTTTAAACCAGGAGGTAGCCTCAAAATATGCCTTACTCTGGTCAGTTCTACACCAGGAGCAAAGGAAATGCAAACTGCTGTCAATGTTTGCTGCCCAAAGGCTTTGATCATGACAGATTTGATGTAAATGGTGACCAAGGCTATTGGTACAAAGTACTGTCCCACAGTGTGTGAGTCTTGGCATGTGCTGCACTTTCAGTGGACTGGTTCTCAAAGCCTTCCAGTAAGCAGTGAGTGGAAAATACAAATGCATACATATATTTACCAATGGCAGGAAAAAAAATATTTTTTATGAGAAAAAGATGGTAGCTTTACTTCAAATGGAATTTAAAATCTCATTGAAACTGATAGCTATATGTTTTATTTGTGGCCCTTTGAATAGACAATTTTTAAGGAGCAGAAAAATACTTCTGAGAAGATGATCTCGGGGATGTTTTCTCTGCTGTGATATAAGGCAGGAGCACACAACTCAGCATTTTTCTTCTTAGAAGCTTACATTAATTTATTTTGACAGCATTTCCAACCCATATAGTAGCTTAGGACTATCTATTTGTGCTACCTTCCTATTTTAGACAAGCAATGCTTTGCGTGAGAGTGTTAATTTGGTAAAGGCCATGGGTTCACATTTGGTTTTCATAGACTGATAGATTTAAAGGCCAGAAGAGACTATTATGATCATCTAGTATGACCTCCCACTTCAATCAGGGCACAAGCCTCACGCAGTCATTACTGCAACAAGATCATGACTTCAGTGTGAGCTAGCCAGCAGCTTAAAAAAGGCATCAAGTCCTGAGTTGCCTTCCTCTAATTTTTAGCATTAATTTTTTGAACTTCAGACTCCAGTCCCTGGATCATATCATTTTATAGACATGTAGAGTCAAAATGAAACATCATCCTCAACTGTCCTTTTCAATTACATCTGTGATTTCATCTACTTGGATTTATCCCAAGATTATAGGAATATTTATATTGTATACTTGTCAGACCATGCTAAATGGACAGTGAGCATTCTTTTCACTTTATACTGTATTTTGAAAAAACAGTTGCAAAGCACACATGGAATGTCCAGCTCTTGGGCTTGGTCTGCATTGATAAGCCAGGAAGCATTCAGCCTGGCCTTTGCTTTTTGAGAGCAGTTTGCATCCACTGAGTTAACATGCATGAAATCTGTTCATGAAGCAAATGCACAGCAACTATTGTCTTTCTTTTAAAAAACAGCCCCTGCATTTCTAAGCTCAGACTTTAATAGACAGATAACAATGAAAATTGGTGACATGCATGAAAGATAAGGAAAGGCAGGTGCAAATGTTTAAGAAATTATGATTTACCTAGAACGTTTCTAAAAAGACAGTTGTAATTTGGTTAACCTAAGAGAATTTTCACATGTAGTCATCCTAATGTGAGAGCACACTTTCTGCAGACTTAAAACCTGGCTACAATTCACTATCCCAGGAATTCTGGTCTACCAAACTGGATCAATTTTTCAAGATGGCCATAGCTCCAAATCTGTCATTGTAGTTTTACACAGCTTGGGAAGTTTCAGGTGTGGATATGAAATGAGTTTATGACACTTTGGAAAGTCTGTGAGCAAACTTCTGCTTCTGAAATTTAAATGTCTTTCAGGCCCTTTCTGGGTCACCCTATACAGAGTAAAGAAACTTGAACTTAGTTTCTGGTACCTACTATATGTGGTGGCCAAAGTGGTACCATGGTCCGTATAGGAATAAAATAGGGGAAAGTACTAGAGGAAGATACTGCCAAGAGAAAATCCAAGTAAACATTCTGCAAGAATTGATCGAGTTTTATGACCTTTATCTCTTTCAGATCAGGCCAGTTTTAAGAGCTGCCATTCAGTTCTTGCCTAGTGAAGCTGAAAAGATTGACATTTCAGAAAGCAGCTGCCAGGTTCTTGCTATCTTGTATTGTAAAGCATTAATATAAACTGATGTTCTTCAACAAAAGTTTAACAAAATTCTGATCATTCTTGACTTAACCCCAATCTCTTCCATACCAAACTGTATGGAAACAAAGCTCGGGCTTTACAGTTTGAAAATGACACAGTTCAAGGAGCTAGAGCACTGGAATACATTAACTCAATTTTTTTGTAAAGCAACTCACTTCTTTAGTAGTTATCCTCCCTTTTCATGGTTGGGAAATGCAGAGGACATCAAGAGACCTGTATGAAACCATAATAATATATATGGCTTTATGTTTATATTCACTGGATGGGAAACTTATTCTAAAATTTTGTTCTTTACCTAGGATTTGAAAATATCCTGGATATAATAATTTATATATAATCTATGGGTAAAAAAAAAATCTGTTTCAGAGAAAAATACTTACTCTTTATCTATTAATGGCCTTAGTTGAAGACACTTTCAGGTTATTTAAAATCACCACAGTCTTCCATAATAGCTTTGAGAACATTTTTTCTTCATAATATGCATAGGTCCCGACTGTTAGCGTTTATTATGTCTAATAATACACTTTAAATTAGGCAATCACAATCAAGAATATACATTTTTCATTTTAAATCTTTTAGTATAAAATCTTAGAACATATACAAAATGAATATGTGAGCAGTAAGAAGTTATATAAATATTTCAAGAGTATTTGCACATTTGGATCCCCTTAACAAACTGGTTTTTAAAGACAAAGGTTGTCTGATACTGTAACTCTATATGGTATTTTGATTTTGCATGTGAGTCTGAGGTCTACAAAGGGACATCTAACAGAACAGCAAACATGCCTTTGCAATTAAGTGATCATTCACAGTGCAGCTTATGGAAATACAAGATACAGCTCAAACTGTTCAGTAAAGAATGCCCGTTCTTGTTACTCTTTGTTTTAATGGGCTATAAAATAAATGCAGTGTAGAAGGTATTTTTACAGCCAGAGCTTGTGATACATGATATGCATGGTTGTGCTAGGAAGAAAATGCCAAAATTATGTTCTTCAAACACCCATCACACTTCTTGGAATGGTTATATACATAAAGCCATCAAAATCCTGTGCTATCTTTAATGGACTGACTGCTCCTCCAGTGTTTACAGCATCAGCTCTGGTAAATGCCAAGGTATGTATGGTTCAGCAATGACATACTGCCAGCTTCATTTCTTTGTAGCCGTATGCAAGAAGAATTAAGGAGACTGCACAGCTGCAGAAAGGGAGGGCAAGGAACAAAGTCTTTAAGCATGAGGTAGACAGGGAGTAACGGTGCCAGAAAACAAACAAACACACACTCACACACTCAATGTATGCATGGAGGTAGGGAGGTGGGGAAGGGTGAGAGAAGTCAGGTGAGTTAATAGTAGCTGAAGGGACTTAAGTGATGGAATAGATACATCAAGGGGGAAAAGTAGTAGCGTGAAGAAAAAAAGCCCGTTGATGAAAGATGAGGAGTGATGAAATTAATGAAAGCTCTGCAGAGACACTACAGCCCTTGTGGGGAGAGAAGCACAGGGCCCAGTTCTGGTATTCTTGTTCAGTACTTTCTAGATACTGGGGACTGCTCAGAGGACAAAGTACAATTAAAAGGCAGAGACTGTCAGCTTGTAGGGAATGCTAAGCAAGGGACTCGTTTCACACACTTCCACAGGTGAATAACTATGAGAAACAGCTTGTCATGCCAGCAGTCCCCAGGTTTTTTGAAATGGAATATATACCCCTGAAGTTACTGAAATAAATGAGTGTTTACAGTCAGGACTCTTTTTGATGGCTTGCTGCTTTTTTCTTCTTCTTCTTTTTTATGTACTTAAGTTGTATTTACAGGGCTTTTTTTTATCTCTATGGAAACTTTGCATTTTATGCAAAAAAAGGGCTTTTTCATGCCCATATGCTTCCAGAAGATGGTTTCATGTAAAACAGCAGCTAGCTCAGGATGTGTAGTAAAAAGCGAGGAGCTGGTAGCTGGAAGTTCCATGGTGCACAGCAGGGTCCTAGTTCCAAGGCAGCCAGACCAGAGAGCGGGTCACTGCCATCACAGACCTCCTCCTCCTCCTCCTCATGTGCTTGGATTTCCTTCCTGTGGATACCGAGGGGAGAAGGGAGGCTGAAACATTTGTTGCTAGATCTCAATCTCACATGCAATTGCACAGTGGCCAGGATGTGGCCTCATATCTGGAAGCTGGAAAGCACTCTGATCTCCCACAGTTGCAGATATTTATTGCAGCCATAATCAGTTGATAAACACAGATAGAAGCCACAAGTTCTCTCTTAAGAACAGTTAGTGAAGGCACAGTCTGTGAGTAGATATTTCATTCTTATGCATAGAAAATATGTTTCTCTTTAGAATTATTTATTTTAAAATGTAACTCTACTTAACTAGGGAATTAAATCAGTTGGATCAATCATCCCCCAGCCCTGCAAATCCCAGGAAGAAACTGCTGACCTGTCTACTGGGTCCTTACAACTACAGTCCCAAAGGGGCACATGCTCAGAGACCTCAGTTAGCAGCAGGATTTTAAATTCAGATGTTAGACTGAGAGCAGGAAATAAGGAGTCAAAAAGTGTTCTCAGCCAAAATAAACCACTTTTTTTGGTGAAACATTTTTAGCTTCCCTGCTCTTCTCTGCTCTTCTCTTTATGCTTTTTTTTTTTTCTCCCTGACAAAAACTAATTGCTTAATCTAGTTTTTAGTAGGTCCTTAGAAACCCTATTTTCTAGAACTTGCTCTTGAACTTCTCTGCTCTCTTGTCTTGCCATACTTGATGCATAGACAAAACATCTAATGGAGCATATCAAAATGAAAGTCTCATGTTCATACCTATGTAATTACAAAATTCAGATCCTGAAAATATATCAACTTTTCAACTGTTCACCTAAACATTAAATTCTTCAAAATGCTAATGTGTTCTTTTGTTTCTTTTTGACAGCAAAACTTGGAGAGTAACCTCACCAACCTTATTAAGAGGAATACTGAACTGGAAACTCTTTTGGCGAAACTCATTCAGACCTGTCAACATGTAGAAGTGAGTACTGACCTCCATTTGAAATACTTGTAAACTTAATTACATTCACTTCTAGCATTCAGGAAGGAAAGTTTAAACAAAACAAAAAAAACCCCAAGCAGCGCACAACTAAATTAGAATAGTGATGAACTGATTAGGAGCTTTTCACTAATAAATGTTCTCAATACAGATGACCTCCTTTACATTCCTTCCTATCCCTGTTTAATTATGATATGTTTGTATGGCCCCCACCACTGCTTTACTTGAGCACATCACTCACTATCTGTAACATTTTTACCTTTTTGGGTCCTTTGTGAGGTAGAGATGGAAAACTAAGGCAAAGAAATAGTAACATCCAGATCCACAATGATATTTAGGTTTCTATTGGCCACTGATTTTTCTTTTCATCAGAATTAAGTATCTAAATACATACATGACTCAAAAGTCATACATGAAATATATTTATCTTCAGAAGAAGAAAGATGCTTACAGGCATTTGCCTCAGTTACATATTCCACTTCGAGTATCACAGAAAATCTTTAGCAGGGAGGCATCTGAATCCATATTTCCCAAAAATCTGGGGGATTTTTAGTTGGCCTCATGAGGGCTGCTGCTCTACATGCAAATTAAAATAATCACAGACTAATTCAGCCATGGGAACTGACACAGGAACAGATCAGAGTCCAAAATAGATTCCTTTTTAGCAAAACTTTTCTTTTTAGTTTTTGCCATGCTATAAGACCTTTTCAGATGCTTATAATACAGTCAGGTCAACAAAGCCAAAACCACTATGAAGAAGAAGCTTCCATATCATAAAAAACTTGTAAAAGACAACATGAGTTTATGCTTTCTGCCAGTAAATATTAAACAAACATCCCCAATGGCATCAAAACTTTATCACCAGGGCTTTCTTCATTGTCGGTCTCAGGTGTGAGTCCCAGGTGACACACCAGATACAAAACATTTTTATGCCTCCTCCAGGTAAATTGTGGCTGAGAAGCACAGGAAGACTCAGAAAGGCTCAACATTGTGAGGTGCATCAGCTGGTTGACAGATATACTGGATTCATTGAGATACGCCAAGTTCATCATTGGCAGTGCTATCAGTTTTCATAAATTTTTAAACTCAATTTAAGATGGCATGGGAAAGTTAATGGGATAGGAATCAGAGGAGGTAGCACAACATAAATACTGCTGATGTAGAGTGGAACTTTAGACTTCAGTCACAGAGAAAAGGTATTTTTAGTTAAACAGCTAATTACTAGTCAAATTAGCAGGGAAAACTTATTTTCCCTGTGAAAAATGGGTGGGGTTTTGTTTGCATTACAGTGCTGTCTGTTGACAGGCTTCTGCATAGGACCATTCCACTTCTGACTGCATTGCAGCAGCCTCATTTATTCAGAGAAGGGCACACTGTAAGTTCCTAGCAGGCAAGCAGCATTAAATAATAATAGTGTTGTGTAGAAAAGGTATTCCACTTTGATTATGGTTGTCTATATATGTGAAAGCAAGCCAGCTTTCTTCACCAGTGTTACCTGAGGAATAGCCCTGGGGACTTTGAGAGAGGAAGGTAGCCTTAACCCAGAGCTTCTGAAACATGGATCTAATTTAAGAGAAAGTTAGCTGTGACATAAACTGCTGTAACACAGCCACCTGCCAGCTCTGCAGAAAGGCACTTGGTTTTCAGAGAAGCCTCTTTTTCTTCCTTATAAAGTCCCATGGAAGTTCTCCATAGGGCTTCTACTTTTCTGTGTTTTTCAGACTAAAATTCAGTGATCTAATTAATCCCAAGAGCAACTTTTGCTTGTAAATACATTCAAAGTCACATCTTGAAAATCTGGCATCTGTTGAAGTACCTTGTTGACTGCGGTAATGGCACATGCTGCAGAAAAAAAAGAAAAAAAATATCCACCCAAAAAACCCAAAGGAAATGAAACCAAACCAAACAACAAACCAAAACAGTAAAAAAAAAAAAAAAAAAACAAAAAACCAGAACCAAATAAACCCCAAGACTGTTCTTCCAAAGATCATCTTATCCATTTTTCTACCTGCTCCACCCATGTGGACCCTCACTGACTTCATGGCGCTCAACAAAACCATGAAAGTCTGTCCACAGTGTCAGACATGAGTTGAGCGTTTTGAATACTTTGTATAGGCAGCAATAACGTCAGGCAGAACAACTGTAATATCAGCTGGAACAACTCTAGTAGGTAATGAGAGACAGAGACAAGGCACATTTTCTTCCTCTGTATATAAAACTCAGAGCAAAATCCATGAAGCAGATGGGCTCAGGACTCTTCTTCATTGGTGGCCTGTGTCCAAGATGGGCTAGATCTGGAAAATTTAAAATCACTTCTCTATCCCTTCTGCAATTCTGCAATACATTACCAACTCTGAGGTTTAGTATTACAAAAAATCCAACTTGTTCCACTGGTAACAGATGCTCTACTGTCCCTGGAGTCCTGTTTTAGAAAATTTCTCTGCAGACATAAAGCAATAGCAGCAAAGTTGTTAATTAATTCCTACCACGTTTTATTCATCAAATTAGTCTAATTAGCATTTAAATTAGCTAAATATTAAGAAATGAGCTTCAGTCAGAACGCTGGACCTAGGCCACGCTGGAAATGGGACAAGTGGGGATGTGGACGTAAACTTTAAAGCTATCTCTGGTTCTCAGAGCTCTGTGAAGACTTCAGATATGATGCGAATATCTCCAATGTTAGAGAAGCTGAGACTTAGACAGATTTTTTAAAAGTTAGTATACTCTCTTTCTTTATGCTCTTCATGTCATCCCAAACCAGGAACCTGAATGAAGCAAACAGTATATTGTTTGTAATATTAATGTTACAAATGTAAAATTACAAAATGTTAGGAAAAGAAAAGCTGAAGTTTCCAATGTATCAGTGTTGCCATATGAACTCACTCAGAGGTTGAAAATGAGCAGGTAGTTAATTTCATAGGAAATGTTTTCTTTTTCATTTTTTGATACAATATATTACAGATAATGATATAAAATGTATACAATTTGTAAACATGTAACAACATAGGTAGTACACTTTAAAAACTGCTGGTACATACTTTGATTTTCCTTACCTAATGTTAAATAAGTTTAATAATGTTATTTTAATGCTGATTTAGATTTTTTGGAGTTTAAAACTAGTTAAAAAAAGAAAGAAAAGAAGATTTGGGTTTCACACATAATTTGAACTTTAAAAGACAGGGAAGGAAATTATTGTTCCTGTGTTAAAGTTTTTATTAAGAGATATATAAAGTTTTTTAAAAGTTATGTTAATTAAAATTTATTTGTAGAAATACTAACTTTTTTTAAAGCCTTTGTCATGTCATTAACCAAAAAATTCAATATTACATGAAAAATGAAAAAGGAATGCCTTTTTTGGCTTTTGATATGGAACAGAAGCTGATGTTTCCAAAAATGAACAACAAACAGCCTCTATGTCTTTTGAATAAATGAATCCTCGCCAGCTAAACCAAACCTTGTCGCAGAGCCACTGTTTCTCATCAACCAAGTGAGCTGCTAATGGCTTCCCAGCAACCAGCTTCACTGCAGACTAATTATCTACCCATACATCCTTCCCATCAGGCAATTGTAACTTCATCAATAGCAAAGGTCAAATCCCAATCTCTCTGTGTTCTAAAAGTAATGTTTATTCCCTTCTGAAAGAGAGTTATTTTCACTTTTCATTCACATGAGCAGCAAGGACTGGTCAGGGATGTTCGTTATCTGGAAGCTGGATGCCTTCCAGTCACCAGGGAGGGGGGATCTGCGGCTGCCTTTCATCACAGCAACAGAGGCAAAAATCTTGCCTATTTTTAGATGGAGTTTATCAATTTATGATGGGATTTATCCTGATCTTAGGAGACTCAAGAAGTCCACTTCCAGTCTTGCATTCCTGTGGGTGGTTCTGGGCATATCAGCAGGAAAACTTCTGCGAATAAATCAAGACAAATTTGTAGTCTTTACTGCTTTAAGTACAGCAGAGATATTATTAAGAATTTTATAATAATAATAATTTTAATATCTGAATGTCTGATTTCATGCCTAGTGTGAAAGTATAGTCTATGCTAATACTTAGTTTATGGTAACACTAATTTTAAAAATCCCATTTTCTCAAAGGAAACCACACCCTGAAAAGTGAATGCTTGAGACTATAACATTTCTTTCTGTCCCAAATCTTTCTGTTTCATTAGGAGCACCCTGATACACTAGTTTTACTCATTTTTCAGACACATCCCTGACATGGTTTTTGTTTTACACTCATTTTTCCATCTTTCCACTCTGCCGCTGGAATCCTGTCTTTCATTTCTTGGTTTTGCAGAAATCCCAAAGGCTGTTAATCAGGAAAGTTTTGTTTTCCTTCCTTGGAGATGATGGCAGGTCTACAACCTCCTGCGTTTGGCCAGGCTGCTTTATGCGGAGCACCCCCTCGCTTGGGGCAGCTTGCTGGGTTGGCCCTGGTGAGCCAGCTCTGCTCCTCACTCTGGGGAAGGCAGCTGTGCCTGCCTCCCCAGGGACAGCAGGCTTGACTGTGTAAAATAGTGAACTGATACATAGGGTAAAATATAGTTTTCTCCACAAACTGAGAAAATGGAATAGAAAAGGCCACTAATCTGAAATATGTTTATTTGTAGTCCTAGTTCACAGTACTCATGCATCTCATAGTATCCTTAGAAGACTTTTTAAAAAGCATTAAAAATTGTCCTGAAGGATTTTATCTTCAAATTCTGTGGACAATTCACCCAACGGGAGAGCCCTCTAGCATGTGGTTAAATCAGCATGTGGCTCCTAAAAGTCCATAAAAATGCCCATGTGCCTCAGGAAAGCAGCTTAGTTCTGGAGATATTGCAAGGGGAACATGTTTGAGGGCAAAGGAAGTAATATAAATATTTATGCTTTGACATAATTTAACAGTCTAGGTACAAGCCCTCTACCTCAGCTGAGGGAGAAGAGGCTCTAGCTGTATCCAGTCCCACTGGGTGAAACAAGGCTGCAGTAATTCACTCATAACAAATGTGCTATGCAAATTGCTTATGTGTATATCTGAAAATTCCTGTAGAAGCCTTGGACAAATCTTCCAAAAATATTGTAAAATTGGGATTGACGGGCCTAGGGTAAAGCAATATAGGTTAATCCCTGGGTGACAGCAACCCTGTGGCCATACCAGCCCACTGCCAGGTCTCCCTTTCCCCCACCATGCTCTGGGGGAGTGTCAGCATGGCAGTGCCCCCGGGTGGCCTTGGGCACAGCTCCCCTACCTGCACCACTGTGTGCCACAGCACAGCCACCCTCCCCTGCATGCCTGCCGCCTGCAAGGCGATGGGGGCCACAGCCTGCTCTTCTGGCCTGTGCCTTTTCCAGCTGTATGCAGCTCCGGATTTAGCCACTTCTCCGTTGAATCAGGGAAGGATTTAATGCTGTAAGCACTTAGGTTCTCCCCTTGGTTTTAGTGTCACAGGTTTCTCTGGCTGATAAAGTGCTATGTCACAGCAAATTTTCTTCTTTGTCATAGTTTCCAAGGCACATTGCTTCTATGAATGTATGAGGCTCCTGCAAACATCTTTTAGATGATATTTATTGGCATAAGGCACAAATTTAAGTATGAGCCTCTTTTGCCAGTTACTTTTTTCTGAGCAATTTGGGGTTTGTCTCTGGACTTTTTTCTCATCTCTTCTAGGAAATATATGATTAAAAGTCTGTTATATAGTCAATACCATGAAGCTTCTCTCATCTGTTAGGCAGAAACATAATCTGAACTCAGCTGGAGGAAAAATTGGAGCAATTATCTAGGGGGGAGGGGAAAGGAAATAGGTTTTGCTTGTAGACAGCTTTATAACATCTGTATCTCAGTCCTTCTGTTTGTTTTGTTTTCAATTCACTAAACGTCATAGGAAGCAAATTCTGGACACTGCTGCAAAATCTGTATAAAGAAGGGAAGACATTTTTCTCTAACTGTGTAACCCTCAAACTGCTGCATCCCTTCCTTTCTGTTTGTAATGGAAATGCTCAGGTTCTAGCTCACTTCTAAAGGTCTGCTGCAGGCTAAATCTCAGCACAAAGATCCCAGTCAAAAATTGTTTTTGTGTGTGTCAAAGGGTGTTTTTTATAGCCAAGTTATATAACCACCTGCAAAAAGAGTAGTATATTGAAAGACCATTTATTTCACTGGCACAGATACTGAACACACACATATGAGACACATTTTAAATCAGTGTAACAACAGTAGTGCAAAAGTGATGAAGAGAAGATGGCAGCACCTGGAAAATCCTGGTGTTGTCTTTTTGTGTGTGTGTATGATCAAAAAGAAATGAGCCAAATGGGAAAATTACAAATAATGAAAATTTGAGTTTCTGCTAAGACTTCAGCTACAAGACAGCTTCTTCAAATTTTGTGACAAAATGTCTCCATCAGGTTTTATATAAGATACATATAGCATTTCTGTTACTTGAGGGACAGCAAAATCAAACCTCAGCTGTCAGTGTGATTCCCTGAGGACACTCAAACAATAAAGAGACTTTGTCTGTGACAGTAAAAAGGTGAGTATTCTGTTTTCATTAAGGTCCATGGTACTCACTCCTTGAGATTTGGGGCAATTTCGGTCAAAGCCCAAGTAAATTGAGAAGTTCTCATGAAGAAAATTTAGGTGGAAGTCCTGTATGTAAATCCTGGTGTCTGAACTGCAGCAAATGGCCTTCGTAGTCATACAGGGGTGACCTCTAGTAGTTTGGAATAAGGAATCTACTTTGCTGGGTTTTTTTAGATAGTAGCCAAGGGGCAATGGGTTAAATAAGTGTTTACCATCACTGTGAAATATGTGGGGCAGATAATTTGCAAACTAGCTCCACTGAAAGTTACTTTTTCCTCTGCCATGGTATTTTCCATTTTTGTGAAGATGCTTGTTCAGCAGCTAAATTTTTTTTGCAGTATTTAGGTGCTAGAAGTAACTGACATTTTTTTGATTTGTGAAATAGACAGGAAAATATGACTTGAAGGAAATCAGGCGTTCTTACTCTCAATAAGAGACTAATTAGCAAACTTCATGATGTGCATAAAACCCTAAGGAGGAGTTTACAGCATTTTTTTCCTAAGACAGTTTCTAATGAGAGAGGGTACAAGAGACACTTTTCTCTATTAACATTATTTAGATTAAATATATGGCATGATCTACTTTTGATTTCTAATTACTTCAGTTCTACATTTAATTCCACTCTCATAAAAGATGATTTTATTCAATGAAAATCTCAGGTAAGCTTTAGTCAGAGTCTTAATTTTATATAGCATTAGAGAAAAGAGAAACTTCAGAAATAAAACCTGACAAAACACGCTTCATGGCATATGCAATACGGAATATTCAGTCAAGGATGTCCTAAATTGCATGCCCAGTAAGCCTTAGCCTAGTAGTCAAATATTATTTGCTTAAAGAATTAATTGCTTTCACAAATTGCTAATTAAATTACTAATTAAATGTATAATTGGTCCTATATAGAGAGAGAACTACGGCATTTTATGTACAGATTAGGCATGTGCTGGAATATGTTACTGCACCTACAACTGTTTTGTAACTTCTGGAAACTGGAGTCATAATTATGGTAACAGATCACAATAATATTGTATATAAACTAACAGCAGTGCTTTCCACTGCCTGTTAAGGCAGCCAGTTCCCATTCGCTCCATCTCTCCCTCTGTCTCACATCCATACACGTGTATGTGTTCACATTCTTGTTAGACTGATATTCCTGCAAAACTGTCCTTAGACTAGAAAATGGGGTTTAGTTCACTGTTGATCACTGATTAATAATGATTTATAATATTAATATAACTGATTAATAATACGGCAGGTAATATTTTCTGCCTGTCATCAGAGAATATAACTGTCAGTCAAAATGTTGTTACTTTCTGGAACCCTCTGTCTTTGAGACACTTACCATTATGGGAACAAAATACTCCTGAGTTCCTCCTTTTTCTGCCTAACATAAATAACTAAACAGCAATTAGAGCTGCAAGGAGACCAAAGGCATTGGTCCTCTAGTGAGTATGTTAAACACTAGACTGAAGACCCCAGATCCTGGATGAGAGTTTTAAGTACTGAGCTGTTGGTTACAAGGGCACTGGCTTCACCTTCATCAAAGGATGGGCAGTCCTTTGAACTTCAGTGATTATTTATTGGTTTTGTTTTTCTACCCTAAATGAAACACACCAAGTGGAATATTTTGCTCAACATGAAACAAAGGCTTAATGTCAGCAGGAAAAACAAAATAGAAATAATAAACAAGTAAATATTGTTCAATTCAAAATGTATTTTCAATATTTAGGTTCAAAGAAAGGACTAACATAATGGACAAAAATAATGACTGATATTAAATTATTAATGTGACCCTTTTATTGCATCTTAAAAAACATCCCTCTTAGGGCTTAGTTTCACAAACAGCTTAATCTGATCTTAAAACTCATTGATGCCAAAGGTCTCCCCACCTCCACTTCTGCCCTCCCCATTGTGTTTCTCTACCTGCTTCCCATGTGTTTGTGCAACATGCACATCAGCCAGGTGAGCTCAGCCCAGCCGTTGCCCCAGGTGGCCACACTAGCTTCTGCAGATGGAGGGAAAATGGGGAATACCTTTTTTCTTTTTGGCAGTATGATCCCACAGCAGTTTAACTCACTTGTGAAATTGTGGTTTCTCTCTCAGTAAATGTCTTTTCTCCAGTGTGCTTTCTTATCCTGAGAAATGTCAGCTATAGTTCCAACATAATGCTGCATTTGTGTTTTGTAAAAACAATACTTGGTTCACTGAAGCAAGTCTAGTTGGTGGGCTTTACAGCTGTCAGCAAAAGCATCTCTGGAGTAGCTCTTTATGAGAACTTTCCAGATCATCTGAGATGTTTTTATGTTTTTAATGGAATTCTTATAAAAACAATTTGTTTGTTTTCCATGAAACTTCTGGTTTTGTTTTGTGATTAGGTTGTAAATGTCACTAGAGGACTGCTAGGTATCTTGCTGGTTAGTTTCTCAACAATGTGCTTCAAAGCACAGTGGGACAAAAAATGTTAAAATAATATTTGAATAAGTAACATGAGTATTTCAAACTTCTAAACAGGTTTACTTTTAGTCAAGATTTGGGCAGATAGTCTTATCAGACTGACACAAAGTGATTTAGCTATCCTGGCCTAATTGATTCTTCATTCACAAAATTCCTAAGTAGCCAGAGTATTTTTGCACTGACCTTTGTTTAACCTGCTCTGAGACTGCCTCTAAACACAGGTCTCCTGGTTAGAGATAGATGTGGAATGCAAACAAAAACAAAGCATCTGGCACACTTGAAATGGGAGATGACCATTCCTTTTTCTCTTGCACCAATTCAGAATAAAGGGGTTGTAGATGATCCATTCAGATGGCAAGCTGATTAATATCACATATTTCCAAAGGCACAGTTTGTCATAATAGATAAAATCAGTTTTATGCTTAGACTAGATAAAGTCTGAAAAAGCTTTATCCCAGAGTTGCTTTTGCTCTACAGAAGACTAAATTGAATAACCCGTAGTACCAAACAGGAATATGAAATGAAAGAAGTTTGAATCTATGACTCTCATTCAGTCTAGCCACCCATAAAAAGAAAGGGAAGAAATGTTTTCCTAAATGCACATTAATAATTATCCTTTGTATTTCCATTAAATAAATAAATGAAACATGGATGATGTTAAAATATGACTTCAACATATTGTGTCTCTATGAAGAAAAGGTATTCTCTTTACAACATGGAGTAATTAAAAAAGTAAATAGGCCTCTCTCTTTAGATGAGTATAATACTTTAATTCATCTAAAGACTCTAATCCAAGAAAATGTGTTCCACATCTACATGACAATGAAGAAAGTTTTCCTAGAGTAAACAAGTACTGTCCATTATATGTCATAATTTTTGAATTTTTTTTCGTCAATTACTGTGTTTGGTATAAGAAGGAATTCAGGTTTAAAACCTAGAGAGAAATATGTGGCAAAGATGTTACAGTTGTTAAGTGGAATATTGCAATTTGCTTTTCTGATGTTTTTATTTATTTGTGAGTATATAGTAATTTTATAACCATCAACTCAAACCCATAAAGAGAAGCTGAAACCTCTTCTTTACCTGTATGGCCACAACTGCAAAGAATTTTTTTTTGAGTCATTGAGACCATTTTTTAAATAGGAAAGCTCAAACTCAAATTCATACCTCACTTTCCAAAGATCTGACTCTTTCTACAACCTGCTTTCTTACATTTTGCATAATCAGTGGAAGACTAGTGAATTAAGTTACTCTGGTTTTGATTAATTTATTCCAGATAGTGTCGTCTTTAAAAAGCAGGCCACCTCTAACTTAGGGTGTCTTATTTTGCTTGTCATTCAGAGATTATTCGCCAAAAAGATACACATGCATTTCCACTTGCAGACAAAATTGCCTCACCCATAAGAAATCTCAGAGGGAGAGTTTTGCTCCTGCAAGGAAATTTCTGCTGAGACACTAAAAAAATCCTTTGACTCCAGTATATTAGTTGAGGAAGTTTTCATGGGTATGAATCTAGCCCTCTGACACTCTGCCTTTGAATTAACCATAGAAGCTCCCCTGTAACCTTGAACCTCTGGCCATGTTGTATTTCTGTGATTTCCCAAACATCTGGTGGGGACTTTGAAACCACCACATTCATTTTCTTATGACCTAAGCTGCAATTTAACACAAGTCTCTGAAGATGAAAGCCAAGGAAGCCTCTGCAGAGAGCAGAACACTTTCCAAAGCAGTTCTCTGCTTGTGGAGGTGGGAGCAGCTGGCCTGCTCTCCCCTTTGGGTTGGGAGGGCTTGTTGTTTCCAGCTCCCTGTCAGACATCTGAGGAACCCCCATTTTTCTTTTTTTTCTACACCCACTCCCTGAGGCAAATGCCAGCAGTCTGTATCCATCTATCTGGAAAACCTGGAAAGAACCCCGAAATATTTTTTTTTTCAGTAAACTCTGTTTGAGCTCTTCAGATATTACAGAAATAAGAATAAATTCCCCACAAAAGCAGCAGGACTATAATCAGTCCATGGTTCCTTTTTTCATAGTAGAAAATGTCATCATTTTTGCTAAATTGTAACAAGGCCTCCTACTCAGTTTTAGAACTGTTTTGTAGCATGGAAGAGCAGTTTATAAAAATCATACCAACAAAACACAAAGCTTTAGGTTCAAAGTAGTTCTGGACATGGATTTTTAAGAAATTTGTTGATGGCAAAATTAACTGTCAGTGAAATTTTCTACAGAAAGTTATCCCCAAGTCCAGCATAAACTCTCAGGCAATAGATATCTCAGATTAAGGAGTCAACATTCATCTGGGATGGAGGAAGCCCAGATTTAAGTCTGCTCTCTGCATGATTCAGAGCCTCCCAAAACCAAAGTGAGCAATGCAGTCTCCAGACTTTTCTAATGCAGCTCTCAGTCTCTTTTAATGAACTCCTTGGAAAAGACGGCTTGTTTTTAATGCGGAAAAATGTAGAATGTAAAACCTCAAATATTTTCACCAGACAGAACTTGCATTCCTTGGCCAGCCCCAGCTGAAAGTTATTGTCAAGGTTGCTATTCATCAAAAGACTCAAGCAGAAGGCAGAGCCTTATTCTGGTATTTCTGTAAGCACCTGTACAGCTGAGCTCTGCTCCAGGCCTGTGGCTCTTTGGTCTGACATGTGACTCTTCAGAAACATACAAGTAAATAATATTCATTGATAATCTCACAAATACTCCCTTTAGGGCCACAGCTAATATGGTGCACTTAAAGTTAGGCATGTGCTCAATTATAAAGTTATTACTGAATCAGAGGCCTTGTAGGCTGAAAATTTGATTAAGGGTACTTCAACTTGAGAAAAGCCCCCAGATTAAATTTTTTTCTTTTTCATACAAAGCTCAGACATATCAAATCATTTTGGAATATTCTTTTCACTTTTAATAAGCTTGTGCAAGCTATAAAGTTGGAAATGTCTTCAAATGAAGTTTATAAAAGAGTATACTTTTCATGTTTGAAAGAAAAAGAGAAGTCTGCAGTCAGTGCGTAAGAAATCCAAAGGTTTTTTCCAAGCATTTTGTTTTTCTTAGTCTAGAGGTTTTTAAGTTAAGATTTAATTAATACGTTATTACTCAAACCAACCAGAGCATTAAATGAAACAATGTTGACTTAACCTTCTTGTAACTCTATGTTTCATGACAGTTACCCCAAAGATTAATTAGATCTGCTCAACAAAATGAATTTGTGATGTAAGTGGTGATAGAAGTAACACATTGAGTGGAAGCTACTCAAAAATCCTGTGAAGTGTTACTGTAATTAAGTGCCAAAGTCAGCTCTGGCATGAGCAGACCTCAGTATCAACACAGAAGGAGTTGTGTCCATGTGCAGTGGATGTGATCATTGCCTCTGACTGAGCCCATTTGGGATTCCCCACTCTTTGGTGGAATTTCAGTCCACTTGTGAAACTGGAGTAGGGGCTGGGGAAACTGGTGCCTTGGACAGCTCATTGGAAACAGCTCTACAGAGTTTCATGCCAAAATATGGTGCATGATGGGAGAGTGTGATGCAGTCAGGATGGTGGGATGATGAAAAGAGAGGGAATAGGAGGGACAATGTTGATTGACTAGTTCTTCAAGGCTCCCTGAGCAGTCAGTGAAGAGACACTGGCACTGCCAGAGGCTTTGGGTGAGCTGCTCCATGGTCTGTCTCCCCTCATGGCCCATGGTGGGAAGCCAGACAGAACAAACAGCTAACGTAAGAAGATAAATGATAAATAGGCACCTAAAACTGCTGGGTGGAAGTACTTTCTACATTTTCACCTACTGAGTGCAGATCTCCCCAGCACTTTCAATACCATCTGACCCCTTCCAGAAACAAATATATTTTATTTTTGTAATCCTGAAATCTTAATCAATAATTAAGCCTGTAAAATATACAAATTTTAATTTTATTAAGGTTTGAGAAGGATAATCCAAAACGTTAATGAAAGCAGGCCTTTGTAAACAAGTCCCCTCTTTGCCTGAAGGACACAATGTATTTCACATCAGAAGGTTATTTGTAAAATTGGCCCTGGTCCAAATTTAGATATATAAGCATTTGTTTAATCTTAATGAGCTCCACAATGTGCTTACAGGTAAATGCGTGTTTAAACACATTGTTGGAAGAAAAAAAAAGAAGGCTGAGGCAGATCAAGGGGCTCATCACACTGAAAAATAACCAAGGGGTGAAATATAGTTACTTGTCACCTGGAACTGTTCCCACTAGCTCTTACTAGCCCAGTGGAAAAGGTGGCGTGGCTCTAGGAGCAATTGGCCAGGGCTGAAGACTGCTTTACGCTCTTACAAAGTGTGTATGGAAACACAGTTCTGAAATCACTCCTTTAAATTTTTCTTTATTCTAGATATGATTAGAAATTTTTGCCTTTTTGTCTGACTCTTTACACATACGTGTAAGCTATACACACTACAGCTGGTGGGGAAGTATATTTTTCTTGTTGTACAGAATGTTGACTTTTCACTGAAAAAATTGGTCTCCTCCAGAAACAAAACATTTTCAGCTGAGAACCAAAACTTTTCTAGTTTAAGTTTTCTTTTTTTTTTTGACACAAGTCAATATTTTCCATAGAAGCTAATATTCTTTGTGAGGTTTTTTTGCATTAAAAACAGTTTCACTGCCTCATATATTTATACTGTAGAAAACTACATGAGCGCAGCTATTATTTTCTATCTGAGTCATTGCTGAGGCAAATTGGTAATAATACAGTTAATACACATGACTTGGAAACGTCACTTAGATCTTTGGTAATTTGAGTCTTTCAGGAACCACTGTGTGGACACTGAAAATAGTAAACAATATTTTCATATGTTAAATTCAGCAAATTAAACATTAGGACTCATTATGAAGGTAATCAAGATGAAGTAGAGAACATACCGTGCCACTGTATGACTCTGTAGTTTGTTTGCACTTGAGTACTTAGTACAGTTCTGTTTCCCATATCAAAAAGGAGATGATAAATGTGGCAAAGTTTCAGAGAAGAAAAACAAAGGATGATTGAAGGTATGGTACAGCTTTCGTACAAGGAAAAACTGAATCACTTAAGACTCTTCAATGTAGGAAAGAAGTCCTGCTAGAGGACAAACCAGTGATCTATAAAAGCACAAGCAGCACAGAGATTGTGGATGGATATCAGTAGTTCACTGTCCTTTCCAGTAAAAGAACTTGGGATCTTTAAATGCAGCTGGAAGGAAACAGGTTCAAATCCCTCTAAAGGAGGCAGTTGTTCACTTGACTGTGAGTTAAGCCGTGGTGCTCATTGCTGTAGGATGGTGGGGATACTTAAAGTTTGCAGAGGTTGAAGGAGAGACTAAATAAATCCACAGGGGGTCACTCTTTTGAGGATTAGTAATGATGTAGAAATTGTGTCTGGTTCAAGAAGACACTGAGCTGCAAATGGTTGGAGGATGAGAAAATGCTCATGGGAATCTTCATACATGTCAGGACTTCTTCCTAAGATGCTTTGCTAGCAGATGCTGGCATTAGCAGCAGTGAGAGACAGGATACTGCACTAGATGGACTGTCTGATCCAGTACTTATGCTCTTACATGCATTAGTATTCACTGCAGTCCTATATACAGCTTGAAACTGTGATGTGTTAAGCACCTCCTGAAGAGCCTTCACTTCTCACTGATGTCTACTATAACTGACATCACTCAGTACTCACACTACCAGGCTTCTCTCACTTGAGTTGGAAATATCTGATGAGTATCTATTATTTGCAATTCTTACCTCCTAGAGACAAGACATTCAGACTCATTTCAGTATTTCACAAAATCAAAGACAGGGAAAAGAAAATAACACATAGATTATACACAGAAAAGAATAAATAAATGTCAAAACCAACATTTTAGAAATTACAATTTTTGAATTAGAAAAAGGAAAACATCAACAAAGGTTTTGCTAATTGTAATGGTTTGCTTTGTAGGTAAATGCATCCCGCCAAGAAAGCAAGCTGATGGAAGAATGTGACCAACTCATTGAAATAATCCAGCAAAGACGACAAATAATTGGAACCAAAATCAAGGAAGGAAAGGTAAAAACTTTTCTTCTTTAGATCACAAGTAGATCCACACTGTTTCCTTATGCTTACAGCTTTTTGACATCAGGGACTATTAATGCAAATTTGTAAAAATCCTTATGTAGTCGTGGGCTACTGCTACTATCATGTAAAGAGGAATTAAATATACCAATATTAGTATCCTAGACCTCAACAGTTTGGCATTTCTCTTACTACATGTGATTATGATTTTTAAGCATAAACACAGAAATTATGTTGCTATCAGTAAATTATAATAAAATGATGGCTAATTAATGATTCCTTCACTCTGTTATATGTCTGACAGTGTTTCCCCAAAAGTTTTGACTTTCACAAAGTGCCACAACATTTGGTATCGTGGATGGCAATTATCTACATGAACATTTTAGTCTGGATACTTTAATTATGTATTAAAATACTATCACAGAAAGAATTTTTTTCAATCATTGTCATTCTTGAGAATAGGAAGTCTAACTTATTTACAAAAAAATATTAAAAAACATGTAGGAAATTAAATGAAGTGTGCATTTCTAATAACTGAGGTACAATGATTATTAGCGACAAACACATTGAGCAGGAAAAATTGCTGATATTCAGGTGTCAATGCATTTTGCTAGCTACCTGTTAACTGGGAAACACATTAGAGTTGAATTAATGTTCTTATTTTCTAGGTACATGGTGTTTACTCTTTAACTGCTGAACTAACTAAGTCAAATATAAACTCTTCTTGTGTGGGAAAAACTCAGGAAAGGAATAAAGTCAAGAGCAGGTTGAATGGTTCATGGGCCTGTCAAGATATTTCAATTAACTTGAAATAAAAAGCCTGTAGGCAAGGTCTGACTTAAAACATGTTTGAAACCACAGGTCCTGTACATTCTGTGACAGAACCTGAATTTCCTCATGCTGTTAACAAAATATAATTCCCTTCAGATGGACAAGAAGGCCTTCTGCATTATTGTTTCAGCTCTGTTTCTCTATGGAGTGAGACCAGCTGTGCTTCCAATGAAGTAGAAAACTTTCCATTCATTTGGATTTGTGCTATATACATGAGTTGCTTTTAAAAAATCTATTGCTTGCAAAGATGTATTCTAACATCCAATAGAGCATGAAAGATTTATAATACAATTGACTCCAAATTTATTTGAGTATAGTTGATATCACAATCTATCCCCATTCTTTGCTCTAGTTTGTTCAACCAAAAGTGGATCTGCAATGGTTTGCCCCAAATGTTGAATATGTTGAAAGATTTCAGGGGTTCAAGAGACCCATGTGAAAAGCCACAGTAAATTCTGCTGAAGGTACCTTCTTTTAAGAGGACCTGTGCCTATAAGTCTTTCTGGAAGGTAGGGCACAGCAAGTTTGTCTGTAGGACTATAGTTAGGGCTACAGAGCAGGAAACACTGGGATATAAAGTTCTAGCTATGTCTGCAAGGCTGCAGTTTCAGACACATGAATCTAACAATGTGGTGCAGCTCCATCCTTTATCTCACCTATCACTGAAACTGATAAAATTCCACAGAGCATGTAACTGGGAAAAAAAGACTTAAATATCAAATAATTTTAGTGCAGACATCATTCCTGCCATTGGGGGGGTGGGGTGGGGAGTGGGTGAGACGAGACTCCTTTTAAAGTTTATGATCAGTTGCCTTCTTGAAGAAGATATAAAATAGAATCAAGCAAACAAAAACCTAGTTCATATGTAGACCTCACAAATCATGGCATGCCTTCTGATTGCTAAAAGCTCACAAAGTAACATTTATTTCACTTAATTGTTTGTTTTGTTAATAAGTAAATAAAGAGATGAGGTACTTAATATTGCAATGAATCTTTCCCCAGTTAAACTGGTGTAGACCAAATTGTAGTCTCTGCAAATGCACAGTTAGAGTAAACATTATGGCATTAATTCATCCTAGAAGCTGATCAGATCATTAGTATTATCAAAATCTTCATGCTTTCCTAGCATTTTTCTCACTTTATTGTTTCTATCTTTAGAAAAAATACTAGTGTTACAGGACACTAATCATTTGGTCAGTATTTCCTTTTTGAAATTTTTCCAAAAGGTTTATTTTCCTACTGGTTTCTGTTGTCCGGTAGGTGCACTGAAATACCCTTCTCTCTGCTTAGGATGCAGTTTTATCTGAAATTTAACTCAGCAGCTTCATAGCTTGTGCCCTAATTGCTGAGATTTAGAATGTTATCTTGATTATAAATTTGGATATTTCTGCCAATCTACTTGGTTGTTAGTTTCCTCATTTTGCATGAAACTGGGTCTTAATGCCTTTTTAAACTCCAGAATTGTTTCATTTCCTTCCTATTTCTAACTCCTGTTCAAACTATGATCCTGATGTGATAACAATGGGAAGGACTTCCAGACCTTTCAGGATCTAGTTTTGTTAGCCAACATTGTCTTTAAATGGAGGATTGACTGTCCCCCTCCCTAACCTTTGAGCTAGTGATTACAGTCACATCTACTGTGTTTATTTCCAGCACATATGTTTGCAGTAGTAATAATCAGCTCTCCAGCACTACTGTGCTTTTGTCCAGTTAAAAATATCTGAGAAGAAAACACCCTGTTTGACTAAAAGCACATAATGAAAAGAAAAGGCATGTATTCTTAGTAGACTGAACAGTCTTTTTCTGTCAAGTTTTATTTTCAAATTATTTTTTATGAAACTCACCTCAGTAATAGGAAAAAGTAGTTAATCTATAAGCTGACTTTAATACAGATCTCATCACTTCAGGGAAACTGTTATCTAAACAGCTCTTAGTTATCATGTAAGCAGAAAGTACCAGGAAATGATGTTTCTTCTGTTGGAAAATAGGCCAGCTGTGCTTGTTTTGGCTCTCCCCGGTTGTTTTCCATGTGGAAAATATTGAGGCAGAAAGGCTGTGCCTGTCCTCTTATTAAAAATGTTACGTGGCTAGATGGGGCTCACCATCAAGCTAGTGTGAAAGAAGCTCTTGTCAGTGAAGCCATTCATTTTAACTCCCCCTTTGCATTCCAGCTTTGCGTCAGAAGTGCAAATGCAATCATGATTTGTGACCTTAGAGATGTGACTACTTTCTTATGTTTCCACTCAAGGTGGTGAGGTTGAGAAAACTGGCCCAGCAGATTGCGAACTGCAAACAGTGCATTGAGCGCTCAACATCCCTCATCTCGCAGGCTGAACAGTCACTGAAGGAGAACGATCATGCTCGCTTCCTGCAAACTGCTAAAAATATCACTGAAAGGTAAAGAAGACATTCCTCTTGCAGAACCTTAATTTAAGGCAAATGGGTTGTCATAGTTGCCATATTGTCTTGTCCCACAAGGGGTGTCAAAGCGGGGGGGTTAACTGACATATTGCCCCAAAACACTACTTTGTGCTGTACCAGAGTGGGAAGGACCCTCCTGTAATGCTAAACCAAAACATCCCTTTGGAAAGAGGAGCAGTTGAAAAAGGGTGCAAAATAAGAGTTATAACAGTAATAGCAATTACAAATGAAGGAGGTACCATGGATGCCAAACAGATATCTGGTGTTAAACATGTTAAAAAAAAGCTTTCTGGAGGCTTAATTCCTACTCCATGAAAAAAATCTAATATTAAGAAAGAAATCAGGTAGCAAGTACATTCCTTAGAAGAAATTTGTAATGATCTTAATGGATTCATATTCTTCACAAAATAGCAAGCAGCAAGGTAATGAAATGTGTAACTTTGGGAACCTGCAACATACATCTCTGAGGCAACCTACTCAAGGAGTTGGAGATTCAACAGTCTGGGTGTCTGGAAGTTATGGCAGCTGCTGTGTTGGGTCCCTGGGTGCAGAGAATTTCTACTGCTTCTAGGATCCTAGCTCTCTTCAGCCTGCCAGATATATCAAGGACCCAAAGACAAGGGAGCAAGTCTTTCCAGGAAATTGTGCTGTAAGAAAATTTGGTCTGGTTTTCAGTTTAACACCATGAATGCTGAAACATTCCCACTGAATTTTTGTGATGAAAAAGTGTTCTGTTGGAATTATCAGCTGTTTAGCCATCAGTCAGAGAAACAAAAAAAAGGAGAATGTATCTGGACAATGAAGAAAAAAAATATTAAAAAGTATGCTCATTTATTCGGCTTTATTTTTAGCTCTGGGTTCACATCGTATCTTCACATTGTCCAGCCAATTTTCACCTAATCCAAAGCATGAAATTCCTTGCTCTTATTATTTATTTTTTAAAGTCTGTCACTTGCTCTGGAGTGCTGAATGCATATTCTCTGAATATCAGGCTTCATTAAAGCTATTTAATTATTTATACATAAGCCAGAAACACTCATTACAGGCTCAGAGAATTGAAAATCTGTTGAGCAAGACAAGGCAAGGCAAAGGAAGGCAAGGCAAGGCAAGGTAATGAGTTACATTTGGTCTGTCAGGCTCAGACCCTGGTTTGTATTCTGTCACCAAGATACAGTGGCACTTCTTTTTCCCAGCTGAAGCTGATATTAAAACCACACGTGAGTATCATGAGGGAAAAAAAAAAAAAAAAAGTGGATTGAGAGCAGCCCTGTGGAGAAGGACTTGAGGGTATTAGTGGATGGAAAGCTGACTATGAGCCAGCAATGTGCACTCACAGCCCAGAAAGCCAACCGTGTCCTGGGCTACATCAAGAGAAGTGTGGCCAGCAGGTCGAGGAAAGTGATTCTCCTCTTCTACTCCACTCTCATGGGACCTCACCTGGAGTACTGTGTCGAGCTCTGGGTCCCCCAGCATAAGAAGGACATGGACCTATTGGAGCAAGTCCAGAGGAGGGCCACAAAGATGAGCAAGGGGCTGGAGCACCTCCCTTATGAGGACAGGCTGAGAGAGTTGGCATTGTTCAGCCTGGAGAAGAGAAGGCTCCAGAGAGACCTTATAGCAACCTTCCAGTACTTAAATGGGGCCTACAAGAAAGCTGGAGAGGGACTCTTTATCAGGGAATGTAGTGGTAGGACAAGTAATGATTTTAAACTGAAAGAGGGTAGATTTATATTAGATATAAGGAAGAAATTATATACTGTGAGGGTGGTGAGACACTGGAACAGGTTGCCCAGAGAAGTTGTGGATGCCCCCTCCCTGGAAGTGTTCAAGGCCAGGTTGGACAGGGCTCTGAACAACCTGGTCTGGTGGAAGGTGTCCCTGCCCATGGCAGGGGGGTTTGAACTAAATGATCTTTAAGGTTCCTTCCAACCCAAACCATTCTAAGATTCTATGAAAAGCTGAAGGTCTGGCCTTTTTTCAGTATTCATTGGAACAAGCAGTAGGGCAGAAACCTGTGGAGACACAAAGCTTTTTAACTGACTACCAGAGAAAATTCAGAGAAGCTCCGTTTTCACCTTGTAAACATGAACAGTTGCATCATAAATACAGTCACAGGAGAGATACTCAGAGAGCAGAAATGAGACCAGCTGACATATGTGCCCAATCAAATCTGATTCCTGGCTATCACAGATTGCTGTCTGTAATGAGATGGCTGTGAACGCCCTTAAAATCAGAGAATCATTTCAAGCAGTGAACTGAGGGGAAAAAAACCACCAAGTGCTTGCAGACAAATTGCAAGTGGAAAAAGAGACTAAATCTGATTAATAAATTATTCTGCACAAGTAACTCTCTTAGTTCTCATGTGATGAGCAATATTTTGTTTGCTTCTAGACTTCTCATGTAACAGTCTCACTGGGGTCCTGAGCTCCAGCAGCTAAAACAGTCTCCTGAAATTATGCTCATTGCATTTCTTCATGCACATGTTTCAAAGTAATTGCAAAATAATATTCTCTGTTGTAAGCACAACAGGTAACTATGTATAGCAAAGACATTACACACACTACAGTGATTTAGGTCATGCAGTATTTATAGTGGGTGAAATGCATTTATCCTGGAGAAACCCTTTCCAACCAAGTACAGTATCAGAGCAGACAGAAGTACAAGAGGAAATTCAGTCCTCTGAACCTAATATGATGACATGGTGTCTGAAACTGTGAACTGCTGAGCTCACCAAAAACTGACTTTAAACACTTACTCACAATGCACCCTTTACATAGCCCCAGACAACAGTCCAAAAGGGCCTGGTGATAAGGTCTTCTTCACAATAAATACGTGCTTTACAGAGGTATTCAGAGAAGCTCTTAATCTTAGATACCTGCTTGCTGGTTTATTAGCAAGGCCTTTGTTAATTTTGTAGAGGTGTGTATCACTCTGAGTTTGCTCTAACACAGGCCCTGCAAGAAATGCATGTCTTTCTTTCCTACCAGATGTAAAAACATGTTAGTGAAACTGCAGATGAACTACTGGGAGTGGGAGGGGTGGGGGAGAAAAAAAGAAGTGAAAGAGTTCAGGGGATTTTTCCCTCTAAGTACATGGGGCAAAAGGCACTTCAATTATCCTCTCTAAAAAGAACCAATCTGTACTAGGATCTACTTTAAACTAAGTTCTACAACTACAGCTGCAAGAGAAACAGCTGTATATGAAAACTGTATAACAAGAATTATTGACTAGGAAACTTCCTCAGCTCAGTTTTTGAAAACTGTGCAGAAGACAATGAGATGAGCAGCTCAGTTTTTTACTTTCCAAACAGGATTTTCCTAAAATACTATGCAAGAAATATATGAAAACATAGTTCTTAGTAAGAATTTGGCCTGGAGCCATTTGAGATCTGTGTACAGAGACATACTCCATTTTGGGAAACTGTTAATTGAAGCAATCAAAATATTTTGATCTGACATGTCATGAATGACAGATAACTGACATACATTGTGTGCATGGTTGTGTGTTTACCTCCAAACTAAAGAATTAACAAATTTCTGTTGTATAACACAAGGTTTAATAATCTCTTTGTTTAAATGGACCAAACTTTCTGTAAACCTATCCAGTGTCCAGCTCTCCAACAACATATATTTTGAGGTACCGGGATGAAAAATCCATCATGATGGCAGTTTTCTTGGGAAAGATCATCCCTTTATGTTAGTGAGGCTGGACAGACAAAAAGTGGATGTAGCTCCTGAAATGAGGTAGGCAAGGAAACTTCAGTTTTGGAGGAAATGTCAGTATGCACACATGCTTTGCAAGGAAAAGCCTTTCAAAATAAACTGTGCTGACATCTATTTGTTTTATCCCCCCCCGTGCTTTTTGAAGTTAACAGCAGTGTGCTGTGCTGAACAGCTGAGGAGGTGTGGGGATCTGCACCAAGCCCTTGGGACAGCAGTGCCAAGGAATGCCTGGGGCAAAAAACTGCTTGGGAAGACAAGGGTTGGGAGAGATGCAGCATCTGTCAGGATTGCTTAAAATAGATAAATATGGTGCTATTGCTACTTTGGTTCAGTGGGTGACTAGAAAGAACAATTCAAAGTATATTGTTGCTTAACCAATATTTTGTTAAATACTTATCTGACACTGCATGTTAGGCAAATCTAAGTAATAGATTTTTACTGGAGACTTTACTCACAAAAATAAAAGTGAGAGGAGAAGCTCCTAACTTATACCATATAGATAAAATACATGTAAAAGTTTTGTCAAGCTTTTTGAGAAGTGATAACAATAATAATGTTCATATCCTACCTTGATGTGAAAGTTATTGTGTCTTGCATGCTAAAAGACTTTCTTTTCATTATAGGGTTTCCATGGCAACTGCATCCTCCCAGGTTCTAATTCCTGAAATTAATCTCAACGATACTTTTGATACTTTCGCACTTGATTTTACCAGGGAGAAGAAATTGTTGGAATGCCTTGATTATCTTACAGGTAATTTTTTTCTCAAGGTGCTACTATTATATGTCCCTCATAAAATAGTAATGATAGGATTTTCTTCATTCCTCTCTGTGGTCAGTTAACTTTGGCTGACTGCCAGATGCCCACAAGCTGCCCTTTTACTCTACCTCCTCAGCAAGACAGGGGAGAAAATAAGATTAAAAGCTCATGAGTTGAAATAAGCACAGGGAGATGACTCAACAGGCAAAACAGACTCAACCTGGGGAAAATCAAAGTAATTTATTGACAGTTAATTGTAAGAGTAGGATACTGAAGAATAAAAACAAAACTAAAAACACTTTCCCCCGACCCCATTCTTCTTCTCGGGCTCAACTGCACTCCCAGCTCTTCTACCTCCTCCTCATGCTCTTCCTCATGCTCCACCTCCACCTCCCTCCTCCTCACGCTCTTCTTCTGCTCCAGCATGGGCTTCCTCTCATGAGATGCAGTTCTTCATTAACTTCTCCAACATGGGTCCTTCCCACAGGCTGCAGTTCTCCAGGAATGCTCCAATGTGGGTTCTTTCCACAGGGTGCAATCCTTCAGGAATGGCCTGTTCCATTGTGGGTCCCCTGTGGGCCATAGTTCCTGCCAGAAAACTTGCTCCTACATAGGTTCCTCTCCGCAGGCTGCAGCTTCCTTCAGGGCATATCCACCTGCTCCGGTGTAGGTCCTCCACAGGCTGAAGTGTGGGTATCTACTCCACTGCAGTCCTCCATGGGCTGCAGGGAGACAACCTGTGTGACCATGGTCTTCTCCACAGACTGCAGGGGAATCTCTGCTCTGGTGCTTGGAGCACCTCCTCCCCTTCCTTCTTCACTGATCTTGGTGTCTGCAGGACTGTTGCTCTCACATTTTCTCACTCCGCCCTCTCCCAGCTGCTGCGCAGCCTCTTTTTTACCCTTTCTTAAATACGTTATCACAGAGGCCTTACCAGCATCAGTGATGGGCTCAGTTTTGGGCAGCAGCGGGTTTGTCTTAAAACTGGCTGTGTCTGACATGGGGTCAGCTCCTGGTCTTTTCTCACAGAAGTCACCCATGCAGCCCAGCTGCTACTAAAACCTTGCCACATAAACCCAATACACTCTCCCTCTTAATCCTGAATATATTACCCCGCACCAGCCCCAGAATATCCCAAAAAGCATTAGGTGCTAAAGAACACAACTGGGATGTATTTCCTACCTCTTCTCCTTGTGTTCCTCCCCACCAGGGTGTGGGCAAGTGAGAGTGAGAAATGGTTAAAAGCCACTGCAGAAGAGTGAAATGTAAGAACAGCTGGAGCTTAGCCTGGAGCAGCCAGAGGAGGGAGACCAAATCCCATTTCCCAGGGGATGGATGCTCCATGTTTCCCTCTCCCTTGGGGCTGCCTTCTCCTGTGGCAGATTGCAGCCTGGCGGATTTCCCATGAGCAACCAGAAGCTGTTCAAGCAATCAACATCAAGGGCTCAGCAATGAAAGATGTTTTCTCATGCTGGTGACACTGTGTATTTCCCCCATCACAGAACTGGAGAACCTCACTGTGCCTGGGACTAGAGAGCACGCAGTGTGCCCTGTGCCAGGACACAGGGTGGGTTCTCCACAGAGCAGAGCCCCAGCTTGCTTAACTGAGATCTTTGGCCTGAAGAAGCCTGCAGGATTAGACCCTTACTGAAGGCCTGAGTAATGTGCAATCTCAGAGTATATAATGACTCACAAAGAGAAACAAATTACTGTAATTTAGGGTGTTTTGATTTCAATGCCAGAATTAGAACAATTCATTCCAGTTGAATTGAAAACAGAAGAGACACGGGGTAGGTTTTCATTTTGCAGGGTCTTTAAGCATCTGCTGTTAACAGCGAGAATTTGCAATGAAAGGCACAAAGCACTGTTAGAAAAGCACTTGAAAACACTTCCTGAGCCATTCTCTTAGCCCAGTTTGCAGGAGATATACACATGTTATTTCATAAGAATGTGAGAGTGCAGAGTCTCCTCATTGCCAACCACTGGATCTTTTCCATGCAGAAGGCTAGCTTCTGGCTTTTCTTCAGAGAAAGGCTGAGAGAATTGGGGTTGTTCAGCCTCAGAAGAGAAGTCTCCGAGGAGACCTTATTGTGGCCTTTCAACACTTAAATGGGGCTTATAACAAAGATGGGGACAGACTTTTTAGTAGGGCCTGTTGCAACAGGACAAGGGGTAATGATTTAAACTAAAGGATGGTAGGTTCAGACTAGATGTAAGGAAGAAATTTTTTACAATGAGGGTAGTGAAACACTGGAACAGGTTGCCCAGAGAGGCAATAGATTCCCCATCCCTGGAAACATTCAAGGCCAGATTAGACTGGGCTCTGAGCAACCTGATCTAGTTGAAGATGTTCCTGCTCATTGCAGGGGGGGTTGGACTAGATGACCTTTAAAAGTCCTTTCCAACCCAAACTATTCTATGATTCTATGAAAAAGTGAACAGATTCATATTGGGAAGAGCAAGGCTGTCTGCATGCACAGGGCAGCACCACTCTTGCCTTAAAGATCTGTGAGGTTCTTGCCATATCTGAAAGAAAGATTTTATTTGCAAGAAATTTCTGTGTCACTGTGTGACTGATGAATACAATCAGTGTTTAATACATACTTGAGTAAATAATACACAATAATAATGTGGTGAGAGTCATTTGAACTTTTTATACAGTACCAGTGAAATGTTATGGCATCTGCCGCTCCCCAAAGTCTGCTGGAATTTCACCACCATGTTGAGTATTCATCCCAGAATTATAAAAAGCCAAGGAGATGAAAGGAAGGATTAACAAAAAGCCAGACTCATTTGCCCTAACCTAGGAATCTACCTGTAAAATAATCAGCATCAGCTTCCTTTATAGTCAAAGAAGAGGAATAACCACCTCATTTTAAGGCACATATATGAGGTCAGTTGACTCCATTCTGGAGGTGCCTATTTCTCCCAGTTGGCTCCAAGCAGAGGTTAGAGAGACTCATTCAAATACAGATAATTGTGTTTTAGATATTTAAAGTCATACAGGGTGAGTTCTATCTAGCAGTCTGTACCTGTACCCCCCAGGTCTTCTTCCCTTTGTACATCATATGTCAGTATTACCAGCCTAATTGCTGTACGCTGCAGAAAATGAAGGCTGTATCTATACCAAAATGAAGGGTAGTTTTGCTACAAAGATCCTTTCCATGGTCCATCATGATGGCTATGTCATTTACACAGTTCCTTCTTTGCCTTCTTCCTCCCTCATCCACAATCTTGAAAAATTGCTTACAATGCAGTCTAAGGGAACTTGCAAATGTATTGAGCAGTTTAACTGCTTTTTCCTAATCTACTATTTTTATCCTTGCCATTGATACCCAGTGAAGAACAGTTTTAGCTGGCTCTGTCTTTGTACTATTTTTCTTCACATTAATAAATAGCATATGGCTGCAATGGCAAAATCCAAAACACATGTCCAAATTATCTGAGCATAAAATACAACCTATGCAGACAGTTAAAATACATTTATGTAAATATATGTATATATGTAATGTATCTGTGTATATGTATAGTCCCAAGAGTTAAATGCATTTAATTATTCTCTATTGTTCAGAAACTCTGGAGGAAGATTTATTTTATTTTACCCCTTTCAGATTGGTGCATGGAATCTTCATAGATATTAAACTGAAAACTGTGTGACAGAGTGAATTGGGCTTTTATCATATTTCACAGTTAAGTAAAAGGAAGACCATTTGTAAGTCCTAGTGGTACTTCTATATTGTGAATTAAGTGAAGAAGCCTATCTTATATCTATCACATGTACTGCTTTTGAACAAAATGTCAAAACCTAAATTCCAGCTTCATTCTCTCTGCTGTCAGTTGCCTTCAAAGCAATTGACCTTGGTTGTCTTCTGGAGATTTTCTTCTCCTTTGGTTCTTCACAGTGTACTACTTGTCAGATCTTATTCATCCTTCATCTTCCCAACCCCAATTTTCTATGTGGCACATTGAAGTTTGCATCTTTCTTTCTTCTTAGGCTATTTCTTACCCAAATATAAATTTAACTAATTTGTTCTTACCATTTACACAGCTGTCTGTTCAAACATTCTGCTATCCAAATGGAAATCTCTGATATCTCTCTGAAAGTTGCCAGCCAGACATTGAGATGTCAAGCTTAGTATATTAAAACAATACCCTTAATCTTCCTCTGATTGTTCTCAACCTTGATGTCTTTTGAAAGCTTTCTTATCTTGCCAGTTGCTTGAGCTCTTCATCTGGAACTCATCTTTTTCTAAATATGTATCTAGCTAGATCCAGGCAATGCATGTGACTTGCAACTCTCTGCACAGTATTACTGACATAAGGAATTTTTATCCATTGTGAATCAAAAATACTTGTTATGTGTCTTAATACTTTGAAACCAATTGCAGGAACATCTATTCTTTGACCTTGCAATTTGCCCTGCTTCAGAAATCCCATCTGAAACAATGATAAGTTTTCGTCATCCATCACTTTAGCTGACTGCACAAAGACATACATGTTGCCGAGCATATGCCAGCAGTTTTTTCACACAAAACCAACTTCATTCTGGAAACCCTTCACAACCTGTCTTTCCTCTTAACTCTTTCAGTATTAAAAGATCAAACCACCTCCAGCCAGCTCAGTCTCGTACTTTGGATGTGCTCTCTTCTCATTCTGTTGTTTTTGAGCAGTTCTGGTCTACCCAAAGACTATGTCTAGATGGTTGTATGACTGAGTTCTTGATGCCGACTCATGCATAACATGTTACTAACACGTCAGATTTGCACCCACATCTGATATAACTGTGCCTTTCAAATTCTTGCATGCTGGTTCAGTCCAGTGTCATGATACACCATGGAGCCAGTAATGAACATCTGAGAGAGGTTCAGAGAAGCTTCTTCAACTCCCTCATGTTCATACCAGCAATAAGAGTATTCCTCGCACCATTAAGTCAAGGAGATGGCTTAGATATTGCTTTTTTACTCAGTATCAAAATCAGTAAGGAACCCTTACAAAGTCAGTCACCCCATGACAGCAGGGAAGTGGAGACTGAGCAACCAAAAGGAAGTTGAGGTGGTTTTAGTCAATCTCTGTGACCTTGTGCTGAGAAGATTTAGATATAGTCTCAATGGTCACCCAGGAGCCACTGCATTCATGGTGGGATTCACCAATGAGAGGTGGCAGTTTCCTTAAACTGCCTCTCAGGTATATAGACCATGTGAGTGCTTTCAGACTGCTTCAGAGCAAAAGCCATGCAGATGACACTGACAAGGAGGTGAGTTAGACTAACCTGGATGAAAAGGAGTAGGTATTCTCACAAGGCCAGTTACTTCTGGGAGCAAATTTAAGAAACTGCTTTTCTAATATTAGTTACTGCCTTTCAGGCACTTCAGATGTAGTTCCTGACTTTTTAAGTATGTCTGCTCAGTTTTGAGTCGAAGTCATACAGATGAATTAAAACAGCCTTCAGCAATGATTTTCTCACTTGTCAGAGAGTGTTGATTCATGAATACAGGTGGATGAAAGTCAGAGTGACTGAAGCAGTTACCACTCCCAGATATTTGCCCCAGTCCTCTATGGAGATTGCCACCCCAAGACCAAAGAGAGCCACAGATGTTAGGAAGCAATTCCTTAAACCAGTACAGCTTTCATTGTGCCTTGCTAAGTCTGCTGTCACTGATTCCAGGTTCCCTCACTGCTCAAGGCTGTAAATTTGGGGTTTTCAAGAGCTGCTTCACATTTTTTTCAGCTCTCCCTGACACTGGGTAGCAGTTTGTATAGAGGAGGCTGCCAATAACAGAGTATTAGCTGCATCAATTGTCAAACTTCAGTCTTGTTTGCTTGTGAGCCAGTGCTCTGTCCTCACCCTGAAACAGACTGGAAAGGCTCACGGGCAATCACTTCTTCTCCACTGGGAAACAGGACTGAAGGGTGGATATGAGGCTTTATGTCTTGCACTGCTGTGCTGCAAGCATGCAGGGCTTCCCCTTCCTAGGCAGTGGTGGGGCACACCTGGTGCAGCTTTGAGATCACTCTGGAGTCTCTGTAGAGCTTTCCCTGTGGCACCTGAGCTCTGTAGCAGTACTAGTAAATTTGATAAGCAAATCACACACTATCAAATGTAATAATGAAGATAACTGATTAAGGTCAATCTCTTTAATTGCATTATGGACTCACACTCTCCAAAGGAGTATGTGCTGTGTAAGGATGAATTTGGCAGTCAGACTTCTACATTATTTTGAAAGTCATAACAAAGAATTTGCATGTAGACTTCGCTGCCTATCTGCAGGAGAAGCAGACATATTTTGTTTTATTCTGAGTGGTTTATGAAATGAGTGTTGCTGACGAACTGAGTTTCATGCAGTATAGTCTCAGGTGGATGTGGGTTAATCACAAAAGCAAGGGAAAAGATGTCCTGCTTAGGTGAAATCTCTTTTTTCTGTCATTCTCATTACACGAAGGTCCATAAATCACCAGCCATAAGGCCAGCCAGGTGTGCATATGAAAAGAGAACTTAGGCTGTCATTTTCAAAGGAGTTGAAGACTGCTATGCTATTGAAATGCAGTTTACAGTTCATTAAACCTTCAGTAATTTTTGCTTTTCATAAATTAATATTTATTATCCATGTTGTAGTAATAACAAGTACATTTCTCAAGTAAAAGGTTTTGCGGTTAGGTGGAGGATATGGCTGAAGAAGACTAGCTGCATACACACCAAAAATGTATCAACTTGTATATTTGTAATTAATTTTTTTTCAAGTTTTTCTTTTTTGCTTTTGAAGGACAGACAAAATATGAAGATGAAGCCTCAGCTAGGGGGAAGAAAAAATCTCCAGTGATTGTTCTGCTAAATACATTTTTGAAACATAGCTCATAGGACCAATGCAGTACTGCATAGTCCTCACAACAGTTAGTTGGCCTCAGTTAGTACACAAGCTCTAAAATGCAGCACTAATCTTTCCAAGAATTTGCAGGGGGTTTTCTCCTCCTTTCGTTTATATTCCCCTCCTGGATAACTGTTCTTATTTTAGTTCATTTCTCTCTGTTAATACCCATCTGTCCCAAGGATTCCTCTGCTGAGTTAACAAAAAAAGGCATTGATAAACTTCCATGCTACAATATTTAGAGCATCACAAATCATGGTCATATCATGAAACACATTTGAACATTTTCTTATGCCCCTTGGTTGAAAGAGGCTGCTTGGAAATGTGTCTGCACTTTAATCCCTGAGAACATACATCAGTAAACCAGGGACATGAACTATAAAAATTCTTAATGGGAAGTAAAATAGATGTTTCATAAAAATAAAGGTGGAATTCCTTCAGAGGGACTTTTTGAGGCCATTATTCTTAGCTAACAGAAGTTAAAAGAGCTGACAGCAAAAATGTCATTCAGAATTGCCTTCCTTTTCCTTTAATGCAGGCGTATTTTGGTTGTTTCAGCTTGAGTGCCCTTCTTCCTCACTCTGTGACAGCTGGGAGGAACACTATTAAGCACAAGGATTTTTTTTTTTTTTCAGGATGGTAGCATGTAGGGAAGATGATTAGGAATGAAGCTCCCACTGAGACAAGCATGCAGGAAGACCCACCAGTCTTTCAAAGAAAGATTAATTTGTTTCTTATTTAGGTGTTTGGGTTTGTAAAGAATGTAAACAAAGAAAATTTAGGCCTAAGAAGTTTGTTTCAAGTTTCACTTCTTTAAATAGGTCTTCAAAACAAACCTGTGTGTTAATATGAGAAGAATATATAGCTTGCTACACAGAGATCTTGCTTGTTGATTAAAAAAAAAAAAAAGAGGGACAACTTTTTATTAAAATGTTTGTATTGTTTTCTAGAATTATTTAATTAGCAATGACATTGAAGATTAGGCTGTAATAGTCATGCAGTCATGATGTTATGATAAGAACTCTTTATGTAAGGCTGAAGAAAAGTTAAATTATATGTGCCTGTATTAGAAAGGATAGCTAGCAAATAAACAAACATTAACTTGGAGAGAGAAGATTGAGCATGAAAGTATGAGTGTTTGGAAGCTTCCCCAAAATTACGGTTTTTAAATACCACTTATGCTAGTCTCTGGTAAGATAGGCTAGGCAAATACTACTTTCAAGTCAACAGTGAAGAGTGTTGACTCTCCCTCTTGATATATGCATCAATGAAACTTTTGATAATTTTGCTCTGATGGTCAGAACAGTCCTAGAAAAAGCAACATGTCAACTATACCCATTTAATCATAGTTTAATGTGACCACCTACGCATCACTTGTGCTAGGGCATCTGAAACTAAAGCTACTTTAATATAAAATACTTTCAAAATCTGGAGTTTGTAGGTGGTTATATTGATAGTAAGAATTCCTTTGCAACAATTTATTGATAATCAAAGTTACTACTCAAATTAGCAAAAAGTTGTTAAAAGGTCTGTTGGATGATATAGCTACAAACTCATACATCAGATGCAACCCCTAATCTCAGGTGAGAAGGGAAATACTTTACTGATTGTGTCAGTAAGCCTCCTCTGTTGTATCTCACAGCTCCCAACCCACCCACCATTCGAGAAGAGCTCTGTACAGCTTCTTATGATACCATTACTGTCCACTGGACGTCGGATGATGAATTCAGTGTGGTCTCTTATGAGCTGCAGTACACCATATTCACTGGACAAGCTAATGTTGTTAGTAAGTATAAACCTTCTCTTTTCTATTTCTGTTTCCTTGTGATATCTTTGTCAACCAAGTGCCTTTAAATATATATGTACTTGTATATCAAGAACAGGAAGCAAAAATATTTTCTAGGAAGATTTAAAGCCAAAATCCAATCCAATAATGATGTCAAACGTTCTAAAATTTAGAATTAATTCAATTAAAATTTCCTGTGTCTTTTCTGGGAGTGCCATGTAGTGAGAGCTTTTGAAGAGCAAAACCAGCACACATCCCCAAAGGCACAAGTATTGTCCCTGTTAACAGGACTTGTTTCTTGTGTCCTGAATCCTTTGTTGCAGATGTAGCAGGGGCAAAGACCTCAATTCCATTGTCTGAGCTAGTCGGGCACTTGGGAGCCTGTGTTGAACTGGTCATTATTTAGAACTGCAGTCCTGTTGTCATTTAGATAACCTTGACAAGTGGACCTTTGTCAGAAATACAGATTAAATCCTTCCCTCTGATTTTTACTGTCTTCAAGGCTACAAAGCATAGGTGTCAGTATACTGAAGGTTAAGGCAGCAAACAGCAGTGCAAAAACAATTAATATGATAACTTTGTTGAACTTATAATTACATCAACAATAATTGGTTTATATTTTGTATTATAGCACATTTTTTATTAAATACACCCTCTGTTTTGAATCTGTGATTTTCTTTAATGAACAAACTTACCGATCATTTCTTCGATTGTTTTGTTGTTAAATAACTATTCCTCTGAGAAAAAAATATTTTCTAATCTTTGGCCAGGAAGTCAACACTTCTGGGTTCAGTGCATAGTGATCACTGACTGTGAATTTGGAGAAGTCATTTAACTTCTTCCTGTTCCCCATATGTTTAACAGGAATACCACTAGCTGACACGTATTTGCTTTATGAAACAAGGATTCTGAAATGAACCAAATCAATCAAAAGGTGGAGTTTATTGAGTCAACATGAATTTAAATTGGGAACTCATTGCCACAGAGCATTGTTGTGTTTTTGAGTTCAAGAGATGACTGGACAGATCATGCAAGAAAAATCCACTGAGAAGAATGAAATGCAGAGACTCCTTTCTGTCTCAGGAGGTCCCAGAGCTGTAAGATGTTGAGGCCTGGGAGAGCGTGGTGAGAAATGATTGTGCTTTCCCTGTTCCTTAACACCCTCCTGTGCTCTTGCTTTTGTCCACCATCAGATACCCCAGCCACACACTGAGCTAGGTAGGTTTAGTTCTGATCCAGCACAGAAGTGTTTTTCTTCTTACAGAATTTGTTGAGATACTTTGATGAAAGTCAGTGCTGTGGACGTGTTTACAAGCTATATGTTAGTGGAAAAATGGTACGGTCTATGCCAAATTTCAGTACTGAGCCAAATGCTTGCACTGACACTTTTGTTGCTGTATGCACGTCATTTTCTCCATCACTAAACTGGAGTTAGTTTTCCAAGCCATCTGAAAGGATATCTGAGGATTCATGTGCTGGCTTTTTAACACCATTTTTAAGTAGATACTGTGAATATATTATGGTATTCAGGACTGACTAAAAAATAAGGTGGACTACTGAAAATTTGATGAGTGTTTTGCCAAAACCTCCATTTAGCATTTCACTTAACAGCCTAATTTTGGACAATACAGTGTAAAATTTAAGACTGCTGGAAAGACCAAGTAAACTTCAACACATGCTCCTACATCTGAGCAAGCTGGATAACAAAAAGGTCTAATAGTAATTTGGAAGAAAGTGGAGCAAGGTAGATAAGGAAGGAAAAGATTCCCTGATTAATCACTACTAAGTAGACAGGACTTAATGATAACACGGTACAGTACTTGCTTTCTAACCCATTTTTATCTGTGGCTTTATGCTAGAAGACTTTATTCAAGTCAGTTATTGGCACTACGTGTGAAGAGGGCAGCAGAGAGGTGTGCCATTTCCACATGTTTGTGATGTGGGGTTTTATTCTTTGCTTACTAGTGAATAAATAACAAGTTATTTAATTTTTAGACTGCATTGTAGGTTTCCCATGTGGAGGTGAAAGCTTTGATCTGTAAAACATGTATCAATTAGTCTGCTTTCAGAGATGCAGTATGATAATTTTGGGGTATATCATGAAGTGCTCAGTGTGCAGTCTGAACTGTCATTGTATCACTTTGCAAAAATGGTATCATTAAAAGTTTGAAGATAAAACAAATCAACACTGTAAGAAACTTTGTTTACAAAATGCTCTGAAGACCTGAAATGACAGTAGAAAGAAATGTAAGAACCGGGTCTTTTCCTTTTTCTTTTCCTTTTTCTTTTCCTTTTTCTTTTCCTTTTTCTTTTCCTTTTTCTTTTCCTTTTTCTTTTCCTTTTTCTTTTCCTTTTTCTTTTTCTTTTTTCTTTTTCTTTTTTCTTTTTCTTTTTTCTTTTTTCTTTTTTCTTTTTTCTTTTTTCTTTTTTCTTTTTTCTTTTTTCTTTTTTCTTTTTTCTTTTTTCTTTTTTCTTTTTTCTTTTTTCTTTTTTCTTTTTTCTTTTTTCTTTTTTCTTTTTCTTTTTCCTCTTCCTTTTCCTTTTCCTCTTCCTTTTTCTCTTCTCCTTTTCCCCTTTTCTCCTTTTCTCCTTCTCCTTCTTCTTCTTCCTCCTTTTAATGCAGCTAGCTCTTACACAAATATCCTGGTTATTAGTTTAAATTTAATTGAAAGCTGTGTTAACGCATTGCATGCATATATATATATATATACACACATATACATGCATATATAAGTATATGTGGAAAGGTTTTCTAAATGTTGTAAAGCTTTTTTTTAATCTCATTATTTAATGTAGACTTGAACACCTCCAATGGAGATGTTCCCACCAAATCTAACTGCTACAAATCTGCCCAGGTTTCTAACACGTGAGGCTCTCCCAGTTCATTCCAACTTCCACTGGTAATGGAGATTTGTCCACTAACATCCTGATTTTACTTAGAACACTACTTGGATGTTTCTTCACTTTGTTGGATTATATTCTTTGTCCTGCAAAAGGGTCTAATATCCCAACTTTTATAAATTACTTTCCAAGATTGTCCCTAGAATATTGGAGTGTACCTTAATAGTGTGGTTGAACAGAGTGCTATTTTCACTGTAAATGTGTTAGCAGGCACTGCACTGCAGCTTTCTTGTTTTGATGAACTGAAGCTAGGTGATATTTTTTTTTTTAAATCCCATTTTAATGGAACATATTTTGGATTAGCATGATTTTTTTTCTATTTATGACATTTGCATGCTGTTGCACATAACTATTTTTTTAATTTATTTCTCTGTCACATCCCAAAAAGTTGCCATTGGTATTGTGTGTTGCTTCTAGCAGATAATGTAAACAGGTTCATAGATTGTCTACGGTTCTGTGTTTTTGTAGCTATGAATTAGTCATGAGGGAGTAGCTACAGTACTGCATTAAACCAACAAGCTTTTTTCCCCTGAGACAATAGGAATCACTTTGCATATATACCCACCTACCGTGCTAATGGAGGCTGTTATTTTGGAATCCATTTCTTAAAACCACATAGCCAGACTGACTGTACTTTCCACTCCCCAGTACATTTCCCCCACCAGAGGCATATATCATTCAGACATTGCTAAGAATTCAGTAACAAAAACAAGCAATGCTATGTTTTTCTAGTGTATTTTCTATCCAACATAATCAACTATATTCTTTTTTATTAACTGAAAAATTGGGGAGTTAACATTTGATGGAAAAGGTCCAAATAGAGTATTTCATTTTGAATCCTATTTCATACAGGAAAGATTATTTCCAAATGTGGCCAAACCGCTTGGCTATTAAATGCTTGGCAGCCCTATTCTGTGCATAAGAGCAATACAGAACTTTAAATTAAGCAGGCTTTTACTAAAGCAGTTGTTCTCAGAGTTATACCATTTGCACATTTGCATTTCTGAGAGGCAGCTAATCACCTGCAATCTGAATATTGTAAAGGCTTTTAAAATTACTTTGTCACTAGCTAGCTAACATGCATTATAATTTCATTATCCCATTTCAATAAATTTTCAAGTATTTATTGAGCATGCATTTTTTTAACATCATGGATTTCCTTCAGTATGCTTCAGGAAGGTTAAAATTTAAACACCCAGTTTTTTATGAGCTGTGATACAAGATGTCTTCATGAAAAACACATCTTCAAGACAAAAAGCAGTAAATAATTACCTCTTTCCTGGTAAATGAAAATTAGGTTCGTTAGTTACATCAGCTAAATACTAAAAATCACTGTGTTAAGGATACAGTATACTGTAAGAACCCTTTCAGTGTTACATAGTTACTCTTCCTATGAGATAGGATAAAATTTTATTGAAGGATCTAAAACAATTAGGAGCCCCAGCTTCCATGAAAAAACAGTGAATTTATGATTCACCAATTAAGTTTTGAATAGTCTGGCTTTTTTCTGTTTCTGGAAATTTTAATTTATTAAAAACCAATTCCTTACAATCTTCAGATTGCTTCCAAGGATTTTAGTGAGTATCTTTTAATGGCACAAAAGAAAATCTGGGATACAACCAGGAAAACTTCTGCCTCTTGAAAAGTATAAAAAGAGTGTATTTCTTAAAAAAATGTGATGTGTTTTGCAGAAATCCTGCATATGTTGTTTTCTTTCACATGACAGTACAGAGTGCGGGTGGAGAGCTATCTGTTACCTTCACCTACTGTATTTGTCCTACCAAGTTGAACTGGTAATAGTCTATTTAAATAAAGCATTTTAAAATAATTAAAATACTCAAGAGATTAAATAACCTTCCCATGACTTTTGTGCTCCTCTTCCAGTTTTCAAGATATATTTTATTAAAATCTACCAGAGTAAATTTTAAGAGGATTTACACCTTGGGATTTTTCCCATCTGTTTTTTAAAGTGCATCAACAGCCAACACCAGGGAAACAGCTTTACAAATTATTACCTCCAGACTATGAGAAACTTATTTTGAAAAGTCACACATCCTGTACGGACATCACTGTGCTCACTGCACCATTCCAGGATGTAATTTAAATTCTCTACATTTTTGTAGGCCACAGTTTTAAAATACATTGTTTTACCACCTGCATAACCCTGTAAAAAGCCCTGGGTTTTTGAAACAAGAAACGTGAATGTAGGAGTGGATTAGGAGTGGGTACAATAGGAAACCCTTAGCTCCTGCTGCTGCACCAGTGAGGAGAAGATGCGTGCTTTTCCACTTAACCTGCTGCCACCGGCAGGGATCTGAGAGGACAAACACTACCTCTGGATGCCCAGTTAACAGGCTGCTTGCTCATTTCCCTGAGCTTTCTTAATCATCTTCTTGCATATTCAGAGAAGGGCTGTCCTGACAGGGCATAACTGGAGACAAATTCTTCTGATGCAGTGACAAAATATTCTTTCACACCTAAAAGCTTAACTTGGCTGCCACTAGTTACTATTCTCTGTTTTGAAGGATTTTGGACTTGTACTTTGACACCATCAAAACTTCATTCACAAGATTTTCAAATCAAAGTTCAATTTAAAGCCTGTTATCAAATAGCTCGCAGTCAGGAAGCACATGGACACTGAGCCCCTTGGTGCATAGGCAAGAGCTGAGATTGTTGGAACAGCAAGGTTTGTTGAGCAAAGTAACTAAGTCAGTCACTGCACATCCAGCATTTATTGTACACTGGTAGTTTGAGATGCCTAAGATTGGAAGGACAAAAAAAAACCAAACCAAGGTGTCTTACATCATCAAAGAGGATAGAGCCTTTGCCTAGAACATGAGTCAGGACAAAAGGATGGTTCCCAACTCTCTCTGTTGACTCATCAGAGTTTAGGTTAGGTAAAGTCCTAACTCAGGAACTCTGCTCTTTGTTCAAGGTCAGGTGGATGAATGTACACCTACCTGTGAGTGTTTTGACATTAACCCCAGCAGCAGAAGCCAAGATGTAGCAATACCTAAAATTACTGTGGCTCTGCCTTCTATACAGAAATCTAAATTAACCATTAACTGGATTATTTAATAATATAATAATTTACTCTGTGTGGGTATTTACAGACTAGTGAGTATTGGGTATATATAAATCTACATACATGGGAGGAGAGGATAGACTGGAGAGGAGACTCATAGCAATGCAACTCTACCTTTGCAGTCCTTCATATACCTATTTAGATCCAAATTTTACACTTCATTAAGAAGCAATCAGACTCTGGAGGGTATCATAAAAAGTGTAATGCAAGCCTGAAAAATGTGCCCTTTAGAGAGTTGTAGTGACTAATGCAAATCTAGTTTCAAGAAGATTTAGCAAAAATCTGGGCATTTCTGTGTCTGTGTAAGGGTTTGTTTATATATGGCCTATGTATACCATAGAGCTTTGCTTTTAAAGTGTGGTTATGGAAGGAGAAGACACTTCCAGGACCATTATCTGGATCCATCCTGCTTACTGTCTTATGTTATTTGATACCCCATCAGAGGCATCTGAGTTAAGGATTCCTTGATCATCCTGGACTCCCTCTAAATCCAGTGCTTCATTCTGTTTTATTTTAATTGAGCACTTATTTTGCAATAGCACCTATGAGTCAGGGTAAGTCATGGTCTCAATGCAAAATCAGTGTGGTAGTTCAGCTACAGAACAAGTGTGCCTTTACTCTAGTACATGTGGCAAATTTTTACTGGGAAAAGACGATGATTCTTCAGAGCAGTCAGTGAAATATTTTATGCCAGGAAACTGCTGCTTTTATTTCCTTTCTTCCTCTTAGGAAACCCATTCACACCCAGCCTAAAAAAATAAATATCATTCAGTATGTATGGTTCAGTGAAACAAGAGGTGGACTGATGTTGTTATAAGCAGTTTACTACAAGTGCTAGGCACAACTGAGATTTTCATGGGGTATAACACTGGGTTCTTTTTTTTCAGGAGGTAGACAGATGATTACTCCATGTGATCTAATTTTTCAATAGTCTTGAGAAAAACAGTGCTGCAATGTTGCTTTTCTTTGCTTCTTCTATTCACATAGAGCAAACTGTTTGAATCCCTTGTAACTGATATTTAGGGAGGCTACATGTGGCCAGGATGCTTGCTGGTTGGAGCATAAGGAACATGCTACAATTCTTTTTTTCCCACTTCACACCAGGAAACTGCAACAGAGAAATGTTCTCATTCTGGTAAATCATGGTCCAAAGGCTACAACCCACGTGTGAGTTCAGCCACAGGCTTAGACTTCCAGACTTCAAATCGGGGGGTGGGGGGGTGGGGGATGTCATCTCACCTCATTTTAGATACCTGAAATTAGAGATCTCACCTGCGCTAGTCACCTAGGCTTCCTCTGTGGCCAAGAAAAGAGAGACACTTGTGGTAGGATGTTCATACCTGGAGAAGTGAAAGAAATTATTCACTGATTTCTGCCTCTTCTCAGAGTCCAGAAAAATAGGTTAGTCATTGCAGCTCTTCATATGATGAGGTGATGAGTCCCACCTGAAACTGTGCCTCAGTTGCCCATTTGCACAGCATGATGAATAGCTGCCTGCCTCTCAAGGATGTTATGTAATATAAGAGAACTTTGAGACAAAAGCTACATAATTCTTAGATCAAAATTTGGGGTTTAAGTTCTGTTTCTAATGATCTTTTGTTACGAAAAATGTGTCCCAAATTAGCAAGGAATCTCCCAGTATGGTTATGAATTGTCTCTGAGTCTGTAAACCTGCATCACAGATCTTTTTCTTTCAAATTTTGTGCCCAGTAGGCTTTTAGTTTTTACTTTACATGAAGGTTTTTATATTGTCTAATATGCAGAGCTGAAATTACTACTTTCTGAAAGATTCTCTTTACTAATATTTACTGGTAAAACATGAGTTAAGAGCTGAAAGCTGTTTTTTTAATAACACAATAGCTTTCATAACATGTTCTATGCCCAGTAAGGCAGAGACCAAGAAGTCTGTCAGATTCCTAATCCACTCAAGCATTTTTCTTTTAAATTTTCCAGCCTTACATATGCACACACATGCATACACTTCCATCTGCATGTATCTTTTTCTAATTGTATAACTATATAAAAATATTGTGAATATATATACACTTCATGAAAGTTAAATTTGTTATTTATGTAAACATTTAAAATAAGAGAGCTATCAGTCTGGGGATCCATTAGTCCAAGAGCTGTTCAAAATGTACAGTAATACGGGTGATTGACTGCCATTGCAGTTATATCACAGTAGGAAAAATTTATGTAGGTGAATACGTTCTTTTTAGTGTAGTATTTCCCTGTGTTGAAGATGATATTGCTCCTCCCTTATTTTACTTACTTTCTACATATTATACTTCTGTGATAGGCATCAAATGTACACAAAAAAGTTTGTAACTGGAAAATTATCCAGCTCTTCCCCAGCTGACATATAACGATGAGGACATAAATCAAAAAGTTGCATCCATTGCATTTACTGGCTTAGATTACATCCTGGCAAAGTCTGGAGTGTAAGAGACAAAGCTTGATCTGAAGCCCGTGCTCTACCCTCTTTGGCCTCCCATGATTTGCTTCAGGTCCTGAAGAATGCATGCTTGGAGACTGTCAGCAAAGGTGCCTCCCCATCCCTCCTGGCTTTACCACTTACGTTAGTCTTCTGAGGCTTAAACTGAGTTCATTAATCCAAACAGTATATTGATGGGATCTCCATAATCCTTTAGTTCTTAAGCAATAAAGAATTCCTTGTGCTGGGACACGAAAAATCTCAGAGTGCTCGTGCCTCCACTGAATCATTTCTTAAATGCCCATTTTTTATGGTTGACTTCACGTAGCAAGAACTTAAAAGGTACGTTGACTGAGAGCTGATGAAATGAGTTAGTGGCATTAAGTAGCGACTCAGTAAATGTAACAACACTTTAAAAGGCACAGAAGCAAAATTCATATCGGTCTTTGGGTGCTTGGGAGTGCTCTAAATGTTCCTGTTACAAAGTGTTCAGTATGTTATGACTGATGTTCTCTGTTTGAAATTGCAGGTTTATGCAACTCAGCCGACAGCTGGATGATTGTTCCCAATATCAAACAAAACCACTACACAGTGCACGGGTTACAAAGTGGCACTAAGTACATCTTCATTGTTAAGGCTATTAATCAGGCAGGCAGCAGAAGCAGCGAGCCCGGCAAGCTCAAGACAAACAGTGAGTAACGTGAGATCCAGCACGCATGCATTCTTCTCCTTTTTTGTCTTCCTTTTTAGTTTTGATCTTTGGAAGATAGAAGAGCACAGAGCAGTTTAACTTGTTTAAAGTGCTTCCCACAATGAAAGCCACTTATTTAACTCAATTCAGGATTGCCAGAGTCTTCAGTAGTGAAGAAATTACTCTTTTTTTGAGATGCATCTGTAGTTTGGAAATATCATTTAGGAACAGAGCCATCACATGTGAAATGATTGAAACTACTCTTTTGGGGTTTTGTTTTAATGTCCCTTCTATTCTTTTTCCTCTACAAAGCAAAAACTTTTCTTATGTTTCAAAAAAACCCACTTTAATTTTGTATAGTATTCATAAATTTAATTTAAGCTAGTTTAATTTTATTTTCCAAAACGATCTCTTTCTCAGGACGCTAGAAAACTTCTTAACTCCATCTCCCTCAATTTTTTATGGAGTTCAACGAGGTGGTAGAGTAGTCAGAGATCCCACTTCAAAAAAAAACAATGGTTACGCAAATTATTAACAGATGTAGTATAGCAATTTTAAGACTGGTTTTCAGCGTTTTTCTTCCTGTGTCCCAGCCAATCCCTCAGTCGTGTAGTCATCACGGGCAGCTCTGAGTACAGGAAAGGGAACACTGGGATTTGTGCACCCTCTGAAACTTGCTTATTGTAGGAGAGGGTGCTCGAAGAGGGGCAATACTGAATGTTGTAAGAAGGAGGCTTTAGGGAGTGGCACGTGCATGTTTCTGATTTTCTCTTTTCTGCTATTAACCTAGCTTGCACTTCTGTGTAAAAGCTTCTCATACAATCCCCACATCTGCTACCAAGAATCTGCATATTGTTAAACCTGGTAACCTGCAAGCAAATACGTAACCAGAGGACCCACCTGGAAATGTCAATCCTTTATCCTTTTGTCTGTTTGTGATCCAGTGTGGCACAAAAGCAATCTCTCGGGTGACTGTGAGAAATGATGTGACCAGATACAATTCAGTACAGAGAAAGACATCCTCTAGATACTGCTTCAGCAACACAAGAGCTACTAACTAGTTAGAGAGGCAGGCCGTTGGTATTTTAATGCTATCAAGTGGTAGGAAAAAGCAGGTAAAATGTGCCCCAAAATACTTTCCAGTGGGTTTGATTTATACTTGGTCATAATACATAACTAAATACATATTGCAAAAGTAGATAACTGACCAATCTACATCTTATTTGAAGTACAGGTATGAGTGCCTCACACAGACCTCATGGGAGCACTCATTTCTATTTTCTGTGCATGTCATCAAATCTTCTGCTTACATTTTTTTACCCTTGATGTGAAAGACAGTAAGAAGGGGAAAGAGGTTTGCTGGATGACTTGTGGAGTCATACTTTCCTAGTTGACTCCTGTTGGAGGTAAATGATCATTTTGCTTTGTGACACAATGAGCAAGCCTGTCAGAATTGTGGTGGGCTTTCTATATCTACAGGGTTCAGTTTACCAAAAAGCTTCCTGTTATTGTCTTCAAACCTCGTGCTACAGCTGAAGATACTTGCCAAGAGCAACAACCTTCATAATGTTTTTTACACCACATTATTCGGACCAAGTTACAGTTCACTTCCTTCTTTTTAATGCACAGTATCCAGCACCACATGGGCATCCTTCCAGAATGATCCTGAATTGTTGACTGTGCTTGTTATAAATAAAGCTGTGAGTGAACGAACAGACAAGGCTAGTGCTTCTTATTTTCAAACTCATTTTGTGGAATTTGAAATCATACTTTTTTTAGTAACGATGAAGATGTTATTATGGAGCTTTATCCCTAGAACATTAATAGAATGCAATTTATTCTAAATCTAATATGCTGTGAAAAAAGCAACCCTCAGACCTTTATTAGCATGTATATTGGTTTCAATTACATGCAAGAATTAGAGTATTCAGGTTACCTCTAGTTCAGAGATAATGGGCATGATGATTATGCAGCGCTCTTTTCAGGGATTATTGACACAGGGAAGTTAGTGCACAATGAGATTGACAGTAAACTGACAATGCAAACCAGCTATTGCAGGGAGCAGAATAGGTTCATCTATCTCAAGAACACTTCAGAGGAGGAGATTAATATGGTTATGCAATCTTGTGGGCTTCTTAGAAGCTCGCTAATCCACTCTCCTTTTCAAAATCAAAGCCAAACCATTCTTCTGCCATCTTTGTCTCGCATCTCTAGGTCAGCCATTTAAACTGGACCCCAAATCTGCTCACAGAAAATTGAAAGTGTCTCATGATAACTTGACAGTCGAACGTGATGAAACATCCTCCAAAAAGAGTCACACACCAGAGCGATTCACGAGCCAAGGGAGCTATGGAGTAGCTGGCAACGTGTTTATTGACAGCGGGCGGCATTACTGGGAAGTGGTTATAAGCGGGAGTACGTGGTATGTATATAAAAATATATGTGAAAAGAACAGTAATTCACACTGTTCAGATCCTGGCACAGTTTATCTGATAGAGACCAGTTGCAGAGGCATGCAGAACAGTACAAGAACAGGAGAATTGTATACTTTCACACAGTTTGTCAGACTATTTTCTCAGTCTCCAGCACTTTCAGACTCTGGAGCTAAATCTGCCAGATTTACATTTAGCAGCCTTCACAGGACATTTACTCCATGACTTGGGATGGTTGTTTTTTGAATCCACATACAGTATGTTTTAAGATTTTAGTGAATTAGAGAGGTAAGAGCAGCAACACAACAGAGCAAACTTTGTAAGTGTGATCATTTCTTTACTAAACATGAAAGACCTTAGCATCTTTCAGTAAGAAAAAAAAATAAACATGAGGACAGTTTGATGATCCAGTTTCACAGGGGTGGAAGTCAGATTTGCTTCTGGGGTGGGGGTACGGAGCAGCAGAGCTGTAGGTCTGTGCCCCAGAGTATGAAGCAAGGGGCAGGAAATGGAGGATGATCCTGTATGATCCTCTGTGTCATACAGGGGTGGATTTCAGGGGCCCTTTAGTCAGTGGAAGAGATGTCATCCTTTGGTATTCAAAGGCAACAATGATGATGGAAGTTAATGGAGTGGAAAAATCAGTAAGGTCTTCAGGTATGCCCACTGTCTCAAACAAGACAAATGCTGTTTGCCTGTGCCAATGCTAGGGAATGGAAATAGAGTAACTTATGGCACGTTAATCTCTGTTGGTTAAAAGCCCAACAAATACTGCAGTGTCTCTAGAACATGAGGAAGTTTTACATTTCTGTTATATATGAGAAGTCAGGTATTTGCCCTCAGTGTCCATTAATGATAATATTTCCACAATTCTTTTACCCTGCATATCTTGCTATAAATTATGGTTTGCAGAGCAAATGTCTTCATCTATACTGCTTCACTTGGCCCAAAACACAGTCTCAGAAATGCGCATTTGAATCTAAAAACCACACCAACATCTGGCCAAAATATTTGGGAATGGCAGAAATTTTTTTTTTAATGTGTCCTTTGATGTTTACTCTTGCATTCTTTCTTCTGGGCCATATATTAAAGGAGCAAGGAGAGATCAGATTAGCTGACAGATAGCAGTGTATTTTAAAATCAATTAATTCCTCTGTATTTGTCTGTTTGGAAGTGGAAATCTGAGGCCCAGTGATTTAAACTCTTGAGCTGCTGATTACTCAACAATATTCCTTTTGAATACCAGAGGCAAGTGCTCCAAAAAATTACCATAGCAGCCAAACTACAAACAATACAAGGGACAATAACATTTCCCTGAGCTCTCAGACCCAAAAGAGAGGTGGGAAAAAACATTAATTAAGCCTGTGCAGATGTTGTGGTGAAATGTCGCTTAAGTAGATTTTAACCAGAAGAAGAGGCTGGGGCGTTCCAGTGAGTCCTCTGGGCTAACATTTGACTTTACTGAGAGCCAAACATGGCAGGAAGCTTTTGTTTCCTTGAGTTGTTTTTTGTTTTGCAGGTATGCCATTGGTATTTCCTACAAGTCAGCACCAAAACACGAGTGGATCGGGAAGAATTCTGCCTCCTGGGTGCTTTGCCGCTGCAATAACACGTGGGTGGTGCGGCACAACAGCAAAGAAATCCCCATAGAGCCTGCACCTCACCTCAGGCGGGTTGGGATTTTGCTGGACTATGACAACGGTTCCCTTGCTTTTTACGATGCTTTGAACTCCCTACACCTTTACACTTTTGACATTACATTTGGGCAGCCTGTGTGCCCCACGTTCACTGTGTGGAATAAGTGTTTGACCATTATAACTGGCTTGCCTATCCCTGACCACCTAGACTCCTCCGAGCAGCTTGCATGACTGCTAAAAGCCAAAAGGTAGGATGACGTGTCTTCCCAGGGCGGCCAGGCAGCTGCCCGCAGGAGCTTGCCCGGAGCTGGTGGACTGCGTGGCAACCCGGCCATCTCTGCTGAATCCAGCCAGAACTGAAAAGGGGAGAATATCTCTTTTCTGTGTACTTTGTATGGAACGACAAGAAGTGGCTTTAATAATATCTTAGAACTTTCTTTTGCAGTTGGTTTTGGTTGGTTGGTTTTGTATTTAGTCTCTTACAGGAAGATTTATAAATTATTTATAAAATCAAAAAAAAAAAAAAAATAGAAGGGAAAGCCTGGTTTGGACACCTGGAAAATGACTTACTTGTTTTGCACATTGATGGTCCTATTAATTAAAGTTTCATCAGCCCTTTGCATCATTTTATTTTATAGTGGATAAAAGCAGGAAATTGAAAGGATGAAAACTGCAGAGTGGACAAGACAGGTTTTACTCGTGTCAATATTGGCGCTCTCATTACCAGTCTTACTGAGTGCGAGATCTCCTAGTTTCTTCTTTGCACATGGGAGTGTGCAGACCAAAAAGAACAAAAATAAACAAGTGAGGAAGTGGAGCTAGCCAACACAGCAAAAGAAGAAAGTTTTATTTACTTCTGTTCACAAGGCAGTGCTCTCTCTGTTCATAAAAACATGTGGAATATCTCCTAGAAATGTGAGTGGATAAATCATCTGGTGCTTTATTTTACTGATGGCAACATTCCCATCTACCAGTGCTTCACCTTCATCTTTGGGAAACACTGTAGAATCACCGAGGATGTGAAAGACTGATACCATCTCTGAGAATCAGCAACACTGGAGGAGAGCAGCTAATCCAAGGTCTGACTGTAGACTAATCTGATAAAGCACGGCATCATTTAAGGATTGAGTGTAATAGAAGATGTCGTGGTTCTGATGGTAGATATGTGAATGCTTATTGCTGATTTTACAAGGTTCAACATAGCAAGCCCAGCCAACAACTCAGAAGTGAGACATGTGCCACTTTACCATTGATTTTAAATTAAATACAAATGTTGCATTGTTATACACTATGTGGTCTCTATAACAAAACAAGGAAATCTGTTTTACATGTGCTGTATAGAGAGACACTGCAGCTGGAGTTTGCTCGTAGTTATCATTGTCCTGGATTATTTGGGAAGGCACAGTTCTCTTTGTGAATGAGGAGTAAATAGCAAGTTTTCAGCAGCAGTAGGAATCTATATGTGCAGGCCCTACATTCATCCTGGTGTTGGTGGATGAGCTTCAGTGAAGGCAATAGAGGTTGTACCTACTTTATCTCAAAGCTGAATCAGGTGCATTTTTTTTCTCTTTTCCTTCTACAGAATAGAAGCCCTTTGTAATTACTACAATGCTTATGTATAAATGATCATTTTGGGAGATGATGAGGCATATGACAACTTTAAAAGAATGGTTTTCCTGCAGCGTTTAGTTGTTACTATGCAAGTGGTGAAAATCTGCTTGTGTAGAAAAAGGATAAATTGAATATCAGCTTTACGAAAAGATTTGCTCAGCAATTTATAACTCTGCTTTAGGTGTCTTTTGAAAAGGATGCCTTAAAGCACTTTGTTCACTAATGGGTCCAAAATAAAATAGTCCCAATCTCAGCTTCAGATTTTTTAAATACTGGTTCTCCATACAAAGCTGTACTGCAGTTTGCCTTATGATCAAGATGAGGAATACATACATGCCTATTTGTTTTTTTTCCATTTTTTAATAGAAGATAAATGTCTATCTGTGTTTCTTTGATTTCCCTTTACATGCTCTGCTAGCTGCTGAGTTAAACAGAGAAAAGTCTGGCAGTACGTTGCCGGTACCATGGCTTTCAGCTGCAGTAGCATCCCATGGTTCACAGGCAGGAGCCACTGATCTTTTCGGAGTTGACACAAATAAGGGAAAACATGTACATATAGTGAACTGCAGTGTTTATCATAGTGTCTTTAATAATCAAGAAATGTATACCCTCAAAAATGAAAAAGTAAATAAATCCCCAAACATTACATTTCATAATTGAGCACAATGTTACCGATACAGTCTGATCTACATTGTCCAGATGATCTGGCCTGGGATGTTTGGGAGGTAGCCAGGATGGCACAAAAATTATTATAATGAGTTGACAGGAGATGACTGATGCAAAGCAGTGATAAAGAGATGCAGGAGGAAAGTAGTTTTAATCTAGGATTATTGCCAAGTTTCTGCCTATAAGAAAAGGGTGTATTACCAAAGTACACGTAGCAAGGCTGTGTATCTTCTCTTTTGCCAGAAGTATTAAATCTAGAAGCTGATTTCAGTAGTGGACAAACTGAAAACACTGTTCAGTGTTTGGCCATACAATATTGGCAGAGATGGAACTGGATGGAAGTAATACCATGAATGTGGAAAGATCCCAAATGATCTCACATATTTTCATTCTAAAGATCGCCGTGAGTCTAAAGACAGATCATGGTTTTGGCCAATGGAAAAAGAATGATTGTTATCTACAGATCTTGCTGTATCATTTTTATTTTAACACAGAATACTTCATTTGGAGCCAAGTCACATTTCTGCAGTGGACTATTAATTCAGTGTGTACTCTTTATGCATATATGTTTGTGTATATATGTACACATATGTATGGGTACACACACACCAGTATATGCACAAATATAGTGTGTAATTTGTGTATATGCATACATACATGTATACATACACAAACTGACAGTAATTAGTCAGGTGTTCCTTTTTTGCTTGTTTCTTGAACAATTTCATATTCTGTATGACCATGAGGAAACAAGTTTGTTATGAATGGTCTTCTGGACATTTTTTAACAAACAAAATCTGTTTATTTTACAGTACTTGATTCAATGCCTCATTAATCAATAAAAACATCGATTTGAAAATGTAGCTTCTGTGGTCTGTGGCATTTTGCATGGTCCATAGTAATCAATTGAAATCTGGGGGAAGGGTAATCCTCACGTAAAAATAAAACATGGTACTTTAATGTAGCTTGCAGTCTTAAATGAGGGATTTTCCCTGACGTTTGAAAGTTTTGTGACTAGGAATGAGGTAGCATTGTATAATGCTGTGTTTAACAAAGGCAGATTTTTGAGGAATAGTCTGATGTGATGCAAGCAATGAATGTAGTAGATAAAGCCTGTGTTGATATGATTGTTTCAAAGGTGTATTTAAAACCCAAGTTGGGATTCAGCAGAGTTAGAGCAAACTATAGCACAATATCTTTAGAAGACAGGAGCATCAGCTCAGAGTAGTCAAACTTGAGGTAATGGAAGGGTGGGGGACTTTTTTCTCTCTGAGAACAGATAAGTTTTTCCATGTGTTAGGCTCCCATGTATTAATACATGTCTAACAGGGAAAAAAAATAATTCAAGAATGGTGTGTATGTCATAGATCATTTAGTAGACTGTCTCCGGCCCATTGTAGTTTCCCACTGTTGGCTTTCAGAGAGCAAAAAATTTGCTGCATTTTCTGCCATGAGTTTATTCTTTGTCTGTTTTGGGTATCCCATTTCTCAATGGCTCAGCGAAGAGACCCCCACGGAGCAGTGGGTCCCAAGGGTAGGAAGCATAAAAATCCCTCAGATGTGGGTACACTGAAAAGCTGGAAATCTGCAAGTACAGGTGAAAACACATGCATGTTCTTCATTATATTAGCAATAGTAAGTCACTAGAGAGCAGCATGCATCATCAGTTTTAATCCTGCGTCTTAATTGCAAAGACTATATTCTTTCCATTTTAAGAAATGCAACAGGACGCTATTGACAGCACAAATTGAAGTGTCAGCTCTTTAACCAGTTCATTTTGAGATGGCCAGCATTTATAACACTATGAAGAACTGTTGGCTGGGGGAGATTTCATTAAACTATTATTTGACATCGAACACTGTATAAATATTTCTTTCTTAATTATTCTGATAAAGCAAATGTCTAGTAGTTCCCAGATTCTGCTTTTAGTTACAGCAGCACAAATTCCAGCTAAGCCCATGCAACAAACAAGGTGAGAATTGCTAGTGGCTCTTACTGCATCACCAAAACTGAGACTGTTCATTTTAATTGGAAACACTGTCTTCATTTCTGGTTTAGGAGTAAAGAAGTGTTGGACCCACACAGAAAGTACACACTATGCCATTTCAGTAACCAGCCAGGACACACCTGGCCTGAAGGCCATTGGTGGGGCAGCTTTGGGAAGCCAGTGATAAATTAAAAACATGCACAGGTTGCTTATGTAGTAATGTACTGGCCATGTTCTTGTAACACTATCTCTAATGTCTTTTCACATACTGATCTTTCTAGTAGTGGAAGTGTGTATTAAGATATAGGAATGTAAAATGCAGTATTTTTCTGTGTTATTGGGTTGGTTGCTTTTTAGAAATTAGTTCAGTGTTCTGAGCTTCAGCCTTAATTCTCCACATGGAGAAAAGCCCTTGTCACTCCCAAGTGCTGATGGTGAGTGCTCTAGATTATGCTGAGCTATTTGTTTTAATTGTGCTTTCTGAAGTGAAAGAAACTCTCTTTACATTTTAACCTGTGATTTAGCACTTGATTTTCATATAAAAAAATGAAGAGACTAAAGAGCAATGATTTTAACAATGCTTCAATGTGGATGAGACTCTTGGTTTGGACTGTGAGGCTTAAGGCATCTGTGTACATAAATCTCTGTGCCAGGATAGACTGATTTGTCATTCGTCTGAGAGTTGAACAGTACAAGTGCAAGTGTTTTCTTCTGAGGTAGGCTTTTGCATTAACTCCACTCTTGGAGTGAAATATTCTGTTTCTTTAATTTTTTTAAATGGGTTTTCTGATTCAAGTGCAGACCCTGTTAGTAAGAATGCAAGTAATTCATCTTTCATCATGTTCTTTATTTTAACAAGCACTACTGTGTCATGTGCCTCTGGCAGGTCACTGAACACATCAGCTGCAACCATAACCTTTGCAACACCACCTCCAATGTGTGGACTGATGTTTAAGACATTGACCAAGTATATAACTTTCCCAGGTGGGATTCATCTTGCTTTGAGTAAGGAACTCTAGCATAAATGGTGACACCAGTTCAAGGTGGGAGGTTCATACATTTCACAAAGATGATATATGAAAGATAGGGGCTTAAATACCATCAGCATTGGGGCAGTTCTCATTTAGAAGCATGATGATGTATTAGGAAGGCATGAAGTCTTCTACTACAATGTGATCAACATTGTCATGATTACTGGTACCTGAGAGAGGGTTGGTGGTAGCAAAAGAGGGAGTTCTGGAGCGGTGCTGAGAGATCATGCAGAATGACAGGACATCTGAAAACCTGCAACCACTACCTGCCCTGGTGCCATGCTGTAGCTTTGCAAAGCAAGTCTGAACCTATTCTTCCTTTTGTGACAGCTCAGCCCGAATCCACATTCCCAAATGACAGGAAAAAAAAATATTGCAATTATATGTTTGAAATCCTAACCTAAATAAAAACAGCAGGGCAGGGATGACAGCCATGGGCCTTGATTATCCTTTATTCACCCAGATTTTTCCATCTGTTGACTTCAAGGTATATAGTCCTGATTTACATAGAGGTAGGTGCAAGCCCATGAATCTTCAGTTTCCAAAGGGTCAAACCCAAGTGAAGCAGGAGCTCAGCATTCCTATTAAATCATGTCTTTGGAGAAAGCACATTTGCTGCTAGCAAATGCAGTTTCTCATGAGCTGTTTCCCAAGGCCAGCACAGGTGTGTTTTAAAATGTATAGTTCTTTTAAAATGTATGATTCAATAACATTCTTCTTGGGTCAATTGTTCAGGCAATGCTTTACTGTTTCCTCCAAGCAGGGTGGGAACAAGCCTCTTAGCAGGTGCTGTGTTACTTTTATAAAAATCATGAGAACAGCAGATACGTAAGTTATGATATAATGCTGCAACATAAGACTATTGTTCTTGGACTTCCATTTAAAAATAGGTAATAGCTAAAGAAGCTGAGAAGTCTACTTCCTCTAATTGTTTGTCCTAATTGATATAATTATTTGAATGTATAGAGATATTTCCTCTCAAGGAATATCACTTCATTTCTTTTTAATACACAGACACATAGTAATTAGGAGTTTACCTGAAAATCCATGATTTCATAGAATAGCTTATAGTCATGCCTTTGAAAGACAGCAAATGGAGGCTTTGTGTTTTACATGTTAGTCATTGAGCAAGGAAAAAAAGCTATAGCTGTTTAGGTTACTGAAACATTTAAAAATGACAGCCAGCTGCCACACAAGAGGATGGGAAAGTTTTCGTTAACAATTTTTTATTTCTCCCTCATTTTTATATTTCTCTGTTATCCTTCCATTTCTTCACCTTTATTTTCTGCTTTCAGTCTCATTTTCAGATTTTAAATATTAGAGTAGCAAGAAATGTGTGTTTTTAAAAGTTGGATTTATTTTTTATTTCCTTGAAAATTACCATTTTCAGGAGGCTCACAGAACACAGAATGAGAAGTCAAAATACTAATGCAATATGGCAGCTTGAAAGTTGAGAATATTTTTGAAATAGAAATTAAAGAACGAATACAGATAAGCCTGTCACTCCTACAACTGCTGAATTATTTAGTTTCATCATTCTGGGCTTAATAGTATTGCTCTCTACTTAAAACAGTGTTATGAGATCTGATTAAGGAGCACAAGCAGAGGAAATGTAGTTATTTTAGGATAACCCTGAAACAAGTTCCCTTTAATAGCAATATATATATTCAACCTCATTAATGTCAGCTCATTGTTTTGGGGTTTTTTCCATTTTTAAATTGTGTGTCCTCTCTAGCAGTAGTTCCCAGCCTAGAAGAATGTGTCTCTTTTGGGAAGCATAGGGTCTAATTCCTTATGGAATTTGGAAGAAGTCCTCCCTATGGCAGGTGTGAAGGTGTTGCTAGCAGTGAGGACATCTCCCACTGGCAGGGGGCAATTTGATCTGTATTTCTGTCATCTTATCTGTGCAAGTAGTAGTGATGGCCAAACAGGATGAAATAGGTTCATCCAGATTGTGGGTGTGGGCAGATGTGGAAGACCTCTCTGGTGAATCACAGCTAGTGATTACAACCAGTGGTATACCCAGCCCAGAACTGGAAATTAACAAATGGAGATTTGTTGCATGATACAGTAACATATCCTTTTAATTTCTTCAAATGAGTGTGACCTCTCTCTCAATTTGTCCACTGGTTTACATCCATATGCTCATTGAACATCTGTTAAAGTTGGAGTTGAAAATGTTCGTTGGTTGGGATTTTTTTTTAACTGAGAGGTTTTTGTCAAACTACTTCAAAAACAAACATTGCTGATACTATGTCAGTAGCTTATGGCAGAGGGTAGAGGTGAGGCACAATGTAGGATCTAGACAATAAATACAGTTGCAGATTGAGTTCAGAACAACATAATGCTGCTCATAAACATAGCTTCCACCAATCCTAATTGAAATTATTCATGTAGGTGAAGAGAGAAAAACAGAACTGAATTCAACATTGGCATGTGCATGAATAATTGTCAGTAGAAAGTAGCATAGGTGCTGAAACAATTGAAAACCAAGATTCTTTACTGTAAAATTAATAGTTGATACTGTTTCTTTTCTAACAGTTGGGTCATAGCATTCCTACATTGCATATATTTAGACAAACAAGAGGTATTATTAAGAAAGTGGCCCATTCTTACAAAGGCAAGACCAGTTGAGGAAATTAGGATAAATCTTTGAATGATATACACAAAAAGAACAACAGGAAAAGAAAGTTATTTATTCACAATTAATAATTCAAACAACTGTACCCAAACCATCCTTTCTTATTAGAATCTTGATGATGCCTTCCTGCATCCCTCCATGGGGAAGATGAAATACGAACACTTTGTCTTTCTGTTCTTATGAAGTCAGTGCTCTGTATTAGTGTTCCTTGGAAATCTCTCAGGATGAATAAATTTAGTAGGAACAAGGACAGAGTTCTCACCAGTCTTTAAGCCTGAATAAACTATTATCCAGTTTCAAGGCTGAATTACCATCAAGTTATGAATGCTTTCATGTATTTTTAACTGTGCAAGAAGAAACATGTAACATTGGAAAAAAAAAAAAAAGTGATCGGTTTTATGTAGATGTGGGAATAGTCATCATTCTGTCCAGCTACAAAGCTGCTATTTAGTACAGGGACAGGAAAATATTTTTATGGATTTGATATAAAGCACCTGCACTTGTGCTGGTCCTCATGCACACAGAAGTGTTGTAGCCCTAGATCCTGAACAACCTTTTAGCTGTCTGTGGAATTCAAAAGCTCTGCAAATCATGCTGTGGGGTGGGTTGGTGTGTGCGAGTACAACTTTCCCTAAAAGTGCTCTTACTGTCTCAATTTTTCCTGCTTCCCCAAAAGTAGAAGGAGAGGCAAGCCAGCTCCCAAAGGTCTTCAGATCTAATCCTTCCCTGACTTTTCTCATGGCAGGAACAGTGAGGCCACAGGCTGGCCCTTGCCTCCACATTTTGCGTGGCAACAGAATTATGCTATGAAGCTTTAGGCAGGAACCTGACACCACAGAAAGAGAGTTTAAACTAGCTCCGCTAGCAAGGTTCAGACACTTCTCCAGTAGTTTCCCCAGCTTCTACTATAGTCAGGAAATGCAAGGGAAATCTGCTACAGGACAGGGTGTGAAGATGACACATCTTCTAAAGGCATGTCCAAAAGGCTGAAAGGGAAAATGTTAAGTGGCATTCATCCTCGTAGGAAGGTCTGTATAAGAAGGCTGGGATACATTTTTCCATGTTTCCATGAAGGCATGGAAATCTGCCTCCTTATGCCTCAGGTTTGGCAGTGCTTGTGGGCAGACAGGCCTCACAGTTCGTTTTGAAGAGTGGAAAATCATCGTCCCACGTTTTTCTCCCCACTCTCCCTATAAGTTTGGCAAATGGGAAGAAAAAATTGTCAAATTTCACTGCATGAAAGCTCATACCACTGGTCTTCATTGTCAAAATGAAAACAATGCAAAAAGAGGCAACCAAACTTGTGTGTGCAAAATTGTTATTTGTTACAGCTGACATATCTGACGTATTTTTAATCAGATATTATAGTAGTAACAGAAGCAAAGTGGAAGAGTTATCATGACTGGAACTCTGATAATGAAAGATAGAAATAGAAGTTGAAGAAAGAAATAAAGTAACTGGGGAATGCACCTCTGGTAAAACCATAAAGTGTTGCTAGCATAGTGCAATGAGTCTAGTAGAAGCTCATCTGGAAGACTGCAAAATTCTGGTGTACCATAGCCAAGAAAGGTGATACTGAGTAACACAGGGTCAGAAAAAGGACGATCAGAAGGGAAAGCCAAGGGAGATCCTAGGTTAGAAGGGGAGACCTATATGTGATTTATTAAGTCTAGCAATTGATGGCTGAATGGAGATAAGATTGTTGTGTCTGTAAACATATGACTAGGGGTGGGTAGCACTAGGAAAGGAGAGTAACAATTTTAAGTAAAAGTCAATATTGGTTCGAGAATAAATGCAGTCAACTTGTTTAGGGACAGTTAGGTCTATAGAAATCAAGAAGGTTACTTCAGGGACCAGTAAGAGGAAAAAAGGAACTTTGCTGTTTCTGAGATGAAGCTTTGTGGGTGAGATTAATCACACTTCAATCTAAATGCCCAAATATTAGTTGACTGGGCTTAAACATATATTCTAAGCATCCTCTATAATGAATAGGAAGCAAATAGCATCTCCAAATAATCATCCCAGGTATTCTAGCATCCTAACTTGGAACAGGAAGAATCCCCCTCCATGACTGATCTTTCACCATTGGTCATATGAGGAATCACAGGCAGCTAGTGTGTACTTGATACCTGCCTTTTAGGTACCTAAAGGCATATCAAGCCACTCTCACTCTATATATTTAGCAAATAAGATATCAACATTTTTATAGTGGCAATTAAAGAGTAAATCCATTTCTTTGGATATAATACAGAAATTTATAGACAACTTCTGACTGAAAATCCTTGCTGTGCTGAAGTAAGCAGGCAATTTTTCACTGACCTTGATTAAACACAGATTTCACCTCTTAAATATGATCAAGGTGAAATATTCTAAATCCAAGTCATATTAAATGTAGACATCTGACCCAACTAAAGACTGTTGTAGCCACTGAGCCCTTGTTTTTTCAAAGCAAGTTGTTTGTAGTAATGCTTCAGTAAAATGGCATCCAGGCAAAGTCAATGAATGAAAATGCATCTATTTGACCCCCAGAACAAACTGCACTGGAGATTATATGTGCTTGTATGCATTCTATTTCAGTGATCGTGTGCAGAAGTATTTTAGATGCCAAACGGGGTTGTTTATCCAACATTGCAAAATGCTATGTATTAATAGTTAGCATTGTCCTAGCATTATTCTTAAAGGGTTTTTTTTTAATAGATGTCACAGTCAGATCTCCTCTGGCATTTCCTGAATTCAACATATAACTGTAAGATTGTATCAAAGCTAGAACAGCTAGATAACAGTTGACATGGCTGCATCATGCATTCCTCACAATAGTAAGCATATGTCTGTATGATAGACTGAGCACAAGTATTAAACTCACAGTGCCTGTGCCAAACAGGTCTTGATTATGGAATCAAGAGCTCCTCAGCAAAATTCTCTTCTAATGGAAAAGTAGCCATCAATTATAAGTTAAAAGGATGTATAAGAGATATCTGAGAAGTGCTGTCTCTTTAAGTCAGATGCTGAGGTTAAAAGTATTTATTTTACTATGTAATTTACTTGCATCTTCTGCAAAGGAAATAGGGCTGGTTCTCTGAAGAATGAGAGTCCTTTTGATATTCATGGCAGATTGTTTTGGATGGCTACTGTCCAGAAAATCTTAATGGGGAGAGAAATATATTTTGTGGATGGATGTAAATATTCCTTTTTCCAGGGTTTTATCTTAGACTCACCTCTACACTGTATAGGTTACTTTCAGAGGTTTCTTTTTATCTATTTCTAACAACATGAGTATTTATCTAATGATGCTGTGGTGAGGTATGATTCATCCTTCAGGTTAATAGAGTGCACAGTTGAAAAAACCCTTCACATGCAAAGTATTGTTAACTGCTTGTTCTTCATAAAAGGGAAGGAAATGACTCAGGCTGGAGAAATGTTGTAGTGAAGATTGTTGGCACTATTCAGGCTGATAGAACAAGAATTGCTCAAATAAAAGGTGAGTGTTTCTGCAGGAAGCACTTTCTGATGGGAAAAGGATTAGCACTCCAGGAAGGATAACTAAGGAATACTGACAGAAAATCACCCAAACTAGGCAAATATTTTGGAAAAGGCTTGGCAAAGAGGGATTGAATGGGGTTCAAGTCACAGTGAAAAGTGGAATATGGAAGGACTGAGATAGTCTGGTGTTCTTTGGAGGGACCAGTCTGAGGATTTCTATTTGCAGAGTATGAGAATAGCTTGTGAAACTACACTGGCCCATCCTGCTTAAGGGTCTCGGAGTCAGAAGCAGCAACAGAAAATAAAGGAACTGAAATACAAGTCAAGAAAGGAGGAACTGGGAACATTTTCTTTTCCTTTTCTATGCATTAAAAAGAAAAAGAAATCTGAAATATCCAACAGCAGGAAACAACACAGCGTGAAAAAGCTTTTGTAAAATGAGAGTCTTTTTCCTTACTTCTGTGATTTGTAATATCAATGATTATTGAAACGGAGACAGCTTTTAAACTGTAACTTATTTTCACTGGTTGTGGAAACTTGCTTCATTACTTATGTTAATTTTCACTATTTGAACACAATGTTCCTTCATTTCTGCTGCCTAAAACTCAGTCAGCCTATGATCCTGATTCATATGCAAGCAGGGCCTTATGTCCTTAGGTATTTCCCAATTAATATAAGCATGGCATTAATCTCTTTATAAACCCCTGGGCCCTTCCAAAAGGATGGTGGGAACGTGGAGCCGCTTTTTTCCAGCTCTAGTTGACCCTACCAAGTTTTTTGGTAAATGATGTAACTAGGAGGCTACTGTGTCTCTCTGTGATGCCTCTAGGTTTGGCAGCTTGGTGGGTTGATGTGGCAGAAGTAGGGCTGGTTTGTCTTTCACACAGAAGCAGGCACTGATTAAGCAGTTAAAAGCAATGATGGATAGTTTTGTGCTGAATTGCTGGAATGGAATGTGTCTGAAGGGTGGTAAGGATGTTTGATGCTGGATGATGAGGAAGTTTTGCCAAGGCATTGGTGAGGTCTCACTATCAAGGATGTTAATGAAATGTAACTACAGTCACTGTAACCCAAAAGGATTTTGAGAAAATCTTTGTAAGGTTATTGTGCTCCGATGGTGTTAAAATATGGAATTTATGTAAATGTAAATGAACTGATGTTTAGTTATTGGAATAAGATACTGCAGATGTACTGTGGAATATATATAAATGAATGTGTAATCTAGATGATTTGGGTTATAAAAGATGGTGCTTTGGCCATCTGTCAGTGATTTTCTTTTACCAGGCTAAGGAAATTGTGGATATGAAAAGAAATAACAATTTATTAGCAAGTTTTGGATTGTATGAATGTGTCTTGATTTTTGTAATAAAGAATGTTAACTCTACCTCTTAATTTCTGCTAAAGTAAACCTGTGACTTTCAGTAATGATTTTAGTTTGGGGAGAATCGAGTTTAACCAAAGTAAAAGTGACAGTTAAACCTTATCTAATCTCAATTTAAGATAATGGCCAACGGACTAGTAATTTGTTCATGAATCACTGCCTTGCCAAGGAATTCCCATTGAAGGGAAATCACAGGGCATATGCAGCTGGAGGCAACTTTCCAGAAATTTATCCCAGTGATAGCCTTGAGGAAAACAGTGAAAGCTGTAGTGAGGAAAAACATCAGGTCAACACATGGGTGGATTTGCCTGACTTTTTATGACCAAGGATAGCAGCCTTCATGGCAAGGGCAAGGGAAGGGCTCCCAGACTCACACCTTCACATTAGATCAAGGTGACTCCCTGAAACCAAGCCACTCATCCCTGCTCACACAAGATTCCTCATCCACGTAATTTCATAGAAACTGAAACAGTTCTGGAGCAAAATTATTTTGTGATGTAGAACTATTGAAGTCAAGGGTAATAACAGCAAAGCTAAATTTGGAGAGATGCACAGGTAAGGGAGAGAACAAAGAGGGGTTTTACTGGGATTAATGAGCTGTGGGCAGGATGAATAAAACAAAGTTCAGAGGATTTTTTTCTCTCTCTCTGAATCAACATAGTTTGGGGATTATCTCTGAGTCACAAATTCCAGCCAGCAGCATGAAAAAATGTTTAATTTAAACTTTGGCTGAAAGACAGCTTTCCATCACATTCCCGCAGCCTTGCCTCAGAGATATCCTATCTAAATTTTCTCAGAACGGCTCATCAAGCTCATGCTAGGAGAATCACACCTATTTAGTCACCTTTTATTACTAAAAAATGAAAAGAATATAAAGTACTATGGTGGTTTGACCTTGGCTAAATGCCAGGTACCCACCAAGTCGCTCTATCACTTCCCCCCCCTTCCCTTTTTTTCTCAACAGGGCAAAGAGGGGAAAGAATGTAAGATAGCCAACCCTTGTGGGTAAAACAAAAGCAGTTTTAATATAAGCAAAGTGAAGCAAAGGTCCGCGCACAGAAGCAAAAAAAAGAAAACAGATTTATTCTCTACTTCCCATTGACAGGCGATGTCGGGCCTTCTCAGGAAGCAGGGCTCCCATATGCGTAGTGGTTGCCTTGGAGGACCAAGGGTGACCCCACCCCCTTCCTCCTTTCTCCCAGCTTTATACTGAGCAGACGTCATATGGTCTGGAATATCCCTTTGGTCAGTTCGGGTCAGCTGTCCTGGTTGTGTCCCCTCCCAAGATCTTGCCCACCCTGTCCCACTTCGGGGGGGGGGGGGGGGGGGGGGAATGTCGGAAAGAGCCTTCGTGGTGCTGTGTAAGCACTACTCAGCAGTAGCCACAACACCAGTGTGCTATCAACACCCTGCCAGCTCCCAACATAAAACACAGCACCATGAGGGCTGCTACAGGGGAAAACCAATTCTGGCTCAGCCAGACCCAGTACAAGTACATGAACCAACTAAGATACAAGATTTATAAACTCTACACTTTTCTTCTGGAAAAGGCATGACATGATACATAGTTAATTGTTCCTTGAATTAGCATGCTTTATAATCACTTTAGTCAAGGGAAACTCTCTGTGATTTCAGTGTGCCTGCAACTATCACAGGCCCGTGCTAGTGTCCTATCAGCTCTCCCAAGCAGGGCTAGGCGAGGCCTAAGTGTTGAACCCCATTATGGGGTTGTGGCATACCAACACCAGCAAAGAGGTCTAACTGGAGCACACATGGGTCTACTGAATAAGCTCAACTGAAGCTAATTCTGACACCAAGAGCCGTAAACATCTAAATACGGCAGTTAGGCAACATTTTGCTTGCTGTGTTTGAAAATTGATACCACATTCCCTATGGGTTTTTCTTCTCTTGTTTTAGGTTTGAAGTCCCTAGTTGATTGAGTCTTTCCCCATAAATCATGGTTTTTGAGATTTGGTATAATTTGCATTGCTTCCTTGTGGATTCTTTTCAATCGATCTACATTGTTTTTACCACAAAGGCAGTGCCCAAAACTGGACACAAAATTCAGTGCAAGACTTTCGCAGCTGTTCGGAGCAGAAGGATAAAAACAATCATCTTTCAAGTCTTCAAACCCCAATATAGTGCTTGCCTTTCTCATGACACCATTGCAATGTTGGGTAACATACATGTCACAGTCATTGCAATAGCTGTAGGCTCTTCAGGAGAGCTACCTCCAGTCTGTCTTCACCTTGTCGGGATCATGTTTGGTTTTAGTTCTGTGCTGCAATGAATTTACAGTAATCTTTGTGGCTTTGTGTCAGCTGCAAATGTAATAAATATATCCTCTGTTCCACCTCTTTGTGGTGTCTGGGACATAACCAAGAAGTGCTCAGCCTGTGACAGACCCTCACTTCCTCTGAGGAATACCCATCAGTGTCACTCTTGTGACAATGAACTTAATGATAGCTACTCTCCGAACAGAATTTTTGTAACAACTCTCTTATACTTACTTGTGGTAATTTCAGACTGATAACATTTCCCTTGTTTGTTTCTAAGATTGTCACAGGAGGCAGTGTCAGAAGCTTCACTGAGTACTATGTGACAAGTACTGCCTCTTCTCGTCCCTGATATGGTTACCCTACTGTAGAAGGAAATAAGATTTGTCAGATATATTTTGTTCTTGACAAATGCATGTTAACTTCTACTCATTTTGAAGCTATTTTCTATGTGCTTACCAATTTATTTTACATGAACAGACACATAAAGAGCTGACAATGATGACTGTTATTCTGAAAAAAATTATGTGATTCTTTTTCCAAACACTACTACACGCTTTCTCCAGCTTTATATGTAGTATAAACCAACCAAACAAAATAATAATTTCAGAGCAGATGAAAGAGGAAACAGATATTCTATGAGATGGTTGGTCCAAAACTAAGACACCTAAATGCCAACCTGTAAGTAACTAGTGCATAAGCATAGGCATCTAGTGCCATTTGAGAAAACTCAGAGGGCATGGGAGATGTCTATGGGGGCTGGCAGATGTGCCACAGGATATACAGGAGACATGGCTTTTCCAGAGCAGCAGGCAAGCTACTCTAGACACATAAAATGGCCCATAGTTAACAACTCGGTCATCCCTTGGTTGACCTAAATTAATTGACCTTAATTTTGTCATTTTACTCTCTAGTGGAATCTCATCTCATTCAGTTTTATGTTACTGCTGAACTTTGATCCCCTGGTTTTGGTAGGCCCTCTTGAGCATATCATCTTGAGCCTCCAGCTGAAAGGAAAAAAAAAAAAAAACAAACCCAAACTATTTTTTTGTATTTCCTGTCCTTCCAGAATACAGTTATTTTTATGTATAATGAGAAGGAGGAGGAAAATCTTTTCTCTTTACTATAGCCTCCTCATAGTAGACTTATCAGTATCAGTAGCTCTATTTAACTGCCCTTGCACCAGTAATTACAGTGAGTCAGAAATCATTCCCAGCACTGCTACTTGCATTTGAATTACTGGTGTTCTCTCAAGTTTTGAAAAATGTCAGGAAACAAAGAAAGGGGATTCACATACTGGTCTGAGTTAGAAAAGTCCTTAGTGGGTACAATAAATCACTAGCTTAATCCAGGAAGAAAAGAGAACATATGAAAAAAAAATCTCATATCGTGGGAATCACTGTAGCACTGTGGTGCAAATGGAGAATCTTCAAATCAGAAAAGAATATGCATAAGGAAAAAGAAAACGTCAGCTGAAGTTACTTTTATTTGCACAGAAGTAGCTAACAAGCACCCTTTATCATACTTACAGAAGTATACAGCAGAAAGCACGAATTCCTCCATCTATGTCATGTGATTTATTCATTTAAGGCCAGATCTCTCTTACTGGAACAGCTGGAGTTGCACAGAAGTTTGGTGCTGCCTCCATGCTCCTTTCCTCTGAGCATGCTGCAGAGGGGTAGATGGATTTGTGTTTGTTGGGGGACCAGGCGCTCTGCCTGAGAAAAGCAGAGTGTCCTTTCTGCACCCCTAATAGAGGCCACATATGCGCTCAGAATGCAGCTGCCAGATCCCTGTCTGTCTGTCCGTCCTGTCTGGGGATGGGATTTACAGCCTGGAGAACCCTGGGGGGAGACTCATCTTCTGCAGCAGCCCCCTTGGCTCTGCAGCAGTTCCACTGCCAGGGTATCAGCCCCAGCCCCGGGGTTCCTGCTGACCTTCTTGCACTCTGATGGCTCGCACAGTTTAGGGCTTGTCTCCCACATGCCATACACATGTGGGGATGAAAATTAATGATGGCAACATATTTCCTTCAGCATTAGCAGGGAGACCCATTATACTTATAATTATGTTCTCTTTTAGGTATGTCCACTTTGGCAAATGCCCAGTTTTTAAGCTGACCGTATACAAGACAGTTGTGGTCTGGAAGCTGTAGAGCTGTGTTAACATTGGACTTTCCCAAGTTAACATGTAATGTTAGGAGGCAAAGTGTAAGAAGCGAATTGCTTTGTTGCAACATAACTCCCATGCTAGCAGAGCCATATACTTTCCAGCTGAGGCAGGCTTACAGATGCGTTCCCAGAGTGTGGATCATCTCTATCCATATGTGCATCCATGCTTCAACCAATTAACATCTTATCCATTGATGTAAGTGCAATACAAGCTAAATCTTCATAAAATGGATTTGAAACAAAAACATTTTTTAAGTGTCCTGGCAACAAAACTTAACAACTTTTTTCCAAATATGTTTCTTTTAAAAAAGCCACAAATTTGTAGCCCCACATCTTTTCCAGAATTATATCTGTGAATATAATCCAACTTCCTATCTGTTTTGGAGATGTCTTCTGTGCTTAAAAAAAAAAAAAATAGAAAATGTTAAAGAAAAAATGCATTTAAAAAGTTGAAAAATTATTCAATGTTTGTTTCAGGATCAATTTTAATTTCATGTTAAAAACTGACAAGGCATGTGAATGCTGTGATTCCTGATCAATGAACAGCTATAACATGACAAGCAGTCTCAAATGTGTTCCAGTTACTAAAAATCTCATAATTTTCATTGTGAAACTGTTTAAATTACAGAAGGCTCCTCTTCTTTTTTTCAGCGTCTCCAGGCCAGACGCTGCAAAGTGCTCACTAGCAAGCCTCATCTTTAGCTTCCAGGGGAAGAGTCGGAGCAGGATGAGTTATGTCTAGTAGGAGGAGAAGGTGCTTGCAGGACCTTGGTGAGGGTCTTAAGCCATTTAAGGAACACTTTTATCCCAGTCTACATGTAAATCAGGGCATAGATTCAGTAAATAAATGCGTATATATTCACACTATATATTACATACCTAAAATAGTTTGCCTAAATAAAGGAATGATTCATGCAGACAGATATTTACATAGATGCATTGCTAGTTTTAAGCCCAGAGAGGAAGACTGGCTGCTTCTCTGTTTTCTGTGGAGGGTGGCCTTGGAAGCCAGCCCCTGGGCTGGGGGCTCACCCATCCCACACAAGCCTGCTGTGAACGTGGCAATAAGAGGAAGCAGGCACATGCCCTTCGGAAGACACTAGTCATCTGTGTGAGCGTGCCAGGGCAGCATGAGGGCTGGCTCCGGGGACAAGGAGGAAGCTGCTAGCCAGGGGCAGGCAGGGCATGCCATGGGATGCCAGCTATGGATCCAGCTCCTTTGGAGCGTATTGGCATAGCTGTAACGGGGGACCTACCAAATGGGTGTCTTTCAGCCTGTGCAAAGACTTGAGGAAGGACTGTACACAGTTTGTGAGTACACAGCATGTATTTAATTGGCTAGTAAGTGCTAATAGGCTCACCAATCACTGGAGAGGCTCTGCTGGCCCTGCAGCCATGAGTCAGGTGGAGAAGTGCCATCCCTCATTGCTGATTTGCCATCATCTGCATCTCTACTTACCACCACCACCTGGTTTTACAGCCTTTACATCAATATTTCCCTCTGAACTCCTAGACTATTACAGACTCACTCCCATCTTTGTTTTCACTTTTCTTTGCTTGTGTAGCAGGGAGAGGGCTCACAGACCCCCAGCAGCACTTCTGCAGGAGCAGCACTGAGCCAAGCTCACAACGGTGCATCACAAAGCCAGCCCTGGGGTTGTACCACCCTTGGCATTAAAACTGAGCTTTAAGACAGTGACTTTAAGACTCAAGACAGTGTGAGTGTGTCTCCTAAGTGTGGACTCAGGGTAGTTTTACAGATTTCAATCGATGGAGAGTTTTTATATTAAAATTGTTCCAGTGATTAATGTAATAGAATTTTAAAATAAATCTTAGCTTAATTCCACTTTTAATTGATCTAGTTTCAGCTGCACATGCAAACACTCAATTCAAGATTTAAACAAACAAACAAAAAATCCCTTTTTGAGAAATAAGTATACATGAAACAATGGAGGTGGAAAATTTCTTAGAACAATGTTTTTAAAACTTGGCATTATACATATGATTGCTTGGGGGGAAAAAAAAAAACTTTGGGGGGAAAAATTATCTTTTTCCCCTCCTGTTTAAATCATCAGATAATTCAATAAACAGAAGAGCACCTCTCTTTGTCATATTCTAAGCTTTAATCTCAGCTATAGAAAGCCAGTCCATTGTTAAAGACTTAAAAACCTCTACTGTGAAGAGAAATATAATAACCTTTGCTATATATATACCAGGTGTTTTTCCCTAACGAGCACTGTTGATAGAGTGATGTTTAATCTTTGATGGTAATATCTAGGATGTATTGAATTGCAATAAAAACACTTTCCAGACACAGTATCTTCCAGGGTTATAAAATCTATAGACAAACCATATGATTCTGTACAATGGCATTAAATACTGACTAGTAGTGCCAGGGAAATGTGGGTAATGTTGTAAGTTTGATCTTTTACGTGGGAAAAATCCAGAGTGTTTAATAGCTTTATTAAGTGTCAAGATTTTGTTCCTGCTTATCAGGTCAGCAATAAATTTTTGCATTACTACTGTTATAAAACTCAGTAACAGAAACCTGAAGCTGTGTTATATGACTCTCCCCTAAGAAGGGTCAGCGATTCACTTCTCTCAGTGCTGCACAGTGATGGTAAGAAGCACCAGATTGACACAAAAATCTAGAAAGAATTGTGATCCAGACTCAGTACTACACAGTTGCAATTTAATTTTCCCCTGAAAAATTAATTTGATTATCATGATCAAAGTGGATTCTCACTGAAAGCAGAATTTGGGAGGCAAAGAATGTTATTAAAATAAACTGAGAATTCTGCATGAGCTGAAAATGAAAGAGTGGGAGGAAGAAAAAGGTAGAGGCAGAAGCTAGAGTGATTTGCACCCATTCTCATATGACATTCTTCATCAGGCATCTAACTTGTTCATGATTTCAAAAATCCTGTCTCAATCTAGCATCATTTTTAATCCTTATCCTGCAAGATAGGTCATGGCCTTAAATGACAGACAGATGGACACCTTCACACACACAAAGACAGTAGTTCAGTCTTATGCCCTGAAAAAAGCAGGAAAATCACCACCTGTCTCAACATGAATGCCCTAAGTAACAGAACCCCACCAAAAAAAAAAAAAAAAATCTCATGTGTCTTAGGGCCTTTGCTTAGGATATCTTTGTCTTTCTGTAAGACCCAGCTCATTGTTACCACTGAAAAGTAAAATTCAGGTTTCAAACCAGCTCTGGCCACAAACTGGAACCCAGGAGAAAGTTGAGATAAAGGGTTAATGTGGCTCCTGCAGCTTAGCACAAGGCAGAAGTCTTCCTCTGCGTTCCAGAGCTTGAAACAAGACTCATTTCCACCTCTAGGCAATAGTAAAGTATGTTACAGAATTCACAGGAAGGCATTAAGCATGTTGTAGCCAGGGAAGTTTTAAAATGAATTGGGATTAATCTTGACTACCAATTAAATGCTAATCATTTAGCCTAAACTAGCACTTAGCTTCCTGCTATAGCCAAGGGAGAAGGACAGACACCTCCAAAGAGTGATTATTCCACCCTCTACTGAATACCCCGGGTGGGATGAATCGCCTTTCATAAATGTCTGTAAGTCTCCACAGAATACAGAAGGAATCTAGATGATTAACTAAACTCACAACTTTATTTTGAGTCAGCTTAAACTAGATGAGATTAATTTCACTGCTGGTGAATAAAATAAGGCATTTTTCACTGCTAGCATCAATAGTCTGGACAATTGTCAAATGCATCCACTTCAACCCAGTCTGGTAAATAGAGGAAAACATGGAAATGGAGTATGGTATTTCAGCTGGTTCATTATTTTCTTTCAGGTAGTATTATCTGAAAAGTGGATTAGTGCCCAGCGTGCAATAAACCAATCTTAACACGCTCAGGAGAGATATTGTATTTATTCAGACCTGGGTGCTCAGTGGTCTTTTCCACAAATCAAGCACACCAACAGCAGGTTTTTGTTCTTGTTTTATACACAAAAATCAGAGGTTAGTACTTTTCCAAACACACCTCTTAGATACTGATTGGTTAGGGATTAACATACAATTATAATATGGTTTACATAATGCTTCTACTACTACGCATGCTCAGGGGAAGGGTCTTAACCTGGGCAGGGGTCTTTTTGACCCATGGGTGTGTATTTTAGTATTATAATGAAGGTAGTTCACTTTCAAGACACTCAAGTTTCATTGCCAAGTTAATTAATCAATTAGTCACTTTGCCAGGTTGTCAAATAATTCATCCTCAACACAATCCCAGACATTGTCAGTCTGGTCCAGGGTGTTCTACTTATTTTCTAGGGTTTGGAGATCAAGATCTATTCTTGATGAATCTCTTATCACTAATCAAGGTCATCTTGACCACTCTTCAAAACTTTGTAATTGTTCCCATATGTGTGGTAACTATGGCTACTAGCAAAAGTGAAGTATACTATATCAGTAGCATTATTTAAGTCTGGCATGGATAGTCTGAGTCAGCGATTTTTCCTCCCCATGTTGATTCCTCCTAGGAGAAAATCAATCTTATAATGTAGCTCGCTATGCCAGAGCATCGTCAGCCTTCTGTGGGCCTGGCATCACGTAAAATCCCACCACAATCCCAAATATTTATATTTTGAAAATATAAAAAAAAAGAACATTTGGGCTAGAAAGCCTATTGCCTACCATGTGTCACCGACTTTTGTTAAGGAGGAATACTTAAAACCACAGTAATGGTTATTCCAGGTGTTGTGACTCTGTAACTCATGCTCTGCAGTTCTGGAGCTGCAGAGAGACAAAAAATAGGAACTTTAGAATGTGATTGGTATTCATTGTCTTAAGTAATATTATAGTACCTTGAGGACCAGTTCACCCCAATTGCAAAACATGATGGCAGATGTCACATGCTTTTCATTCTCTGTCTCTCAGAAGTTTTCCCAGGCTGGAGATAGGGAAATGGGTGATGTGGCTTTTCTAACTTCCTTATTCTTTTCGAAACTATGGCTGTTTTCAGGGAGCTTGACAAGCTAGCTCCTTTGAAGAAGGTGTTGATAATTTCCATTAGCAGTAGACAGTAGTTTTTCCACTGGCTTTCAGCAGTCAGGGAGAGTACAAATCTGCTTTATAGGAGGCAGCTTGCATAATCCTAGGGGCTTCTAGAGTTTCATTGTGTTTGATGGAGTTTCATTATGCTGGAGTAGTGAGGTGGTTAATACCTACCAGACCAACTGAAAGCTTTCTGCCCCTGTGAGTTCCTGTCTCATTTAGTTTATTTCTTCTGTGAAGTAAGATGAGAGTTCTTTGCAATGAGCTGGTCTCAGGTTTAAATCAAAGATTTCCAGTCTTTGAACGTCAACTCTAACTGGCCTTTACTGATTACTGATCACACTATACTTAAGCAGAAATGAAAATACAAATAATAGATACAGGCAGACAAAGATGGACAAATAGATAGACAGACACTTTCACACACACAAAGACAGCCTTTACACAGATGAGTCATGCACAGAGCTTCCTCATCTTCTACATGGTATCCCTAGTCACTGCACTGTTGGCCAAAAATCAGCTTTTCTGAAGAGAAAAATTACTTAGCTAGTCCCTTAACTAAGTAGCCAGACACTGAATGCGCACAGAAAGGCATCAGTGTTCCAGGAAAAGCTACAGTCACATTCAGGAAAGAACACAGCCCCAATGAATTGAGATCTCCCTGTTTTGTGATGGTTTATATCGCAAGGCGGTACCAAGAGTGGCAAGACCTCTGCAGCCCTGCTTGAGGTCTTGCAGCCGGTGTGAGGCTAAAGAGCTGGAGAGAGGCTAAAGAGTTGGGCTAGGAATCCATGTTTGCCAGGGCCATGCAGAGCTGACTGTGAGACAGGCACTGCTGGGAGGGAGAAGAGCCTTTCTATCAGGGTAAACCCTGTGCCTGTTCATATGGACACCTTGGACTAGAAGTATTAACCCTCTGAAACAGAAAAGGGCTGGTCTCTGCTCAGCTTCCCTGGGTGTCCCACAGAAAGCGGCATAAAAACATTCAGCTTTACCATGAATGGTCAGAGTCTGGATCAATCTTTTTTATACTCACACCTAAAAACAAACCAAAAACAAATTAGGCTGGTACATTGTTGGAAAATCAGCACAAATGACAAGACTACTAAAGAACATGCCAGGATTTTGCCATATGCAAATGGTTGTCTTTGTGTGATTTAAGGAGACAATTATCCTTCTAGATAATTTTAACTATCATTTATCTTTATTATCATATCAGCTGTAATTACAGAGTAAATTATTGACATCATGAGGAATTAAAACTACCCATTTAGCTCCAAAGCTTTGTTAAGATTTCCTTGAAGTTTTACACCTTTTTGCTATTTTGAATGGACATTTTCAGCAAGTTCGAGACCTTGATTGAAATGACTGTGAAGCAACCATGCATTCTTCCAGTGAGACATGCCACAGGGCACACGGAAGTAAAAAAATCCACCTTGTGCTCAGGACCAAGAGGCATTTTTCTCTACAGGGTGTCAAATCTAAATCTAGCTACTGTCAGAAATGGCTACCCTTCATTTTTACCCCAACGGCTCTTCACAGCTTTGGTTGGGATTTCTAATAACTATGTTGTAAATCTGTCATCATTTTCCCTTCTAATTCTGAGTTACTTTTCATCTGACAACACGCCTAAGAGTATATCATGGATCTTTTTTCAGTATCAGATGAAAGGCAGATGAGAATAATTCTTTTTGTTAGTTCCCACTCTACTCACATCTCTCTAGTGCAAAATTAATATCATGTGGCATAAGGCTTTATTACAAGCATTTTCTGAATGACCACATTTCTAAAAAATGAGCATCTTTTGACTTAAATAGGCATATCACAGGGTAGTGGAGTTTGAAAGGGACCTCTGGAGATCATCTCATCCAACCATTCTGCTCAAAGCAGGGTCAGATGGAGCAAGTTGCCCAGAACCATGTCCAGTCAGGTTTGGAATCATTCCACAGACCGAGCCTCCACAGCCTCTCTGGGCAAACTGTGCCAGTGTCCAATCACCCTCAGAGGAGAAAAGTTTTTTCTTATGTTTAAACAGTTTGTGCCTGCTGCCTCTTGTCCTGTCATTGGGTACCACCAAGTGAGGGCAGAGGCTGTCTTCTGCTTTACTTCTCCCACGAGGTATTTATATACATGGACAAGATCCCCCTGACCTTTCCCATCTCCAAGCTGAGCTCTCTCAGCCTCTCCTTTTATGGAAGATGTCCAGTCTCTTAATCATATTTGTGGCCCTTTGCTGGACTCACTGCAGTATCTCCATGTCTCTCTTGTACTAAAGATGTCAGAACTGGACCCAGAACTCCAGAGGTGTCTCACCAAGGCTGAGTATAGATGAAGGATCATCTCCCTGGACCTGTTGGTGAAACTTTGCCTAAAGCAGCCCAGGATGTTTTTGGCTGCCTTTGCCATACTGGTTCACGGTCAGCTTCATGTCCACCAGACCACCCAGGTCCTCTTCCCAGCCAATTGGCATGGTGTTAGTTCTCCCTAGCAATAACAAATGCAGGACTTTGCATTTGTCTTTGCTGAACTTCATGCAGTAACTTTCTGCCCATTTCTCAGTCTGTGAAGGTCACTCTGAATGACAGCACACCCATCTAGGGTATCAGCCATTTGTCCCAGTTTTGTAACAAACACCTGCAAACTTGCTAAGAATGCACTCTGTCTGAACATCCAGACCATTAATGAGGATATTAAACTGTACTGGAAATTGTACTGATCCCCTGTGACCAACCTCCAGCTGGGTTCCGTGCTGCTGGTCACAACCATCTGAGGCTGGCAGTTCAGTCAGTTTTTAATCCATCTCACTGTTCATTTATCTAGTTCATATATTTTTTGCTGTTCTCTTGGCACTTCCTTATCTGCATGCATATGCTTGAGCGGGGCCTCCTTGGCCCTGATTTGTTGATTAAGAAATCTCTCTTGTGCACATCATCCTGCATCTTTTGATTACCAACCCAGTCCACCATTTCCTCTCTTGACTGTGGGTCATCATTTCCATCCCTCACTGTTCCTACTTTAAAGGTCTTCTCCCCATGTTGCCAGCCTGTTGACAAAAATGCTTTTGCTCTATTTGGTCATCTGGATCCTATCTCTTCTAGACAGTCCCCATCAACAAAAGATGCACAGCCAGGCATTGAGCTGCAGGACCCATCCACTCCTCCTGAACCCTTCCCCCTCATTGACAGAATTGAGGAGAAAATCATGTGCATGTGGACCCCCAAGCCTTTCATCCTTGCCATGAGAGTCATGTAGCCAAGACTGAGACTTTCCAAGTCTTATTGCTCATGCCAACACAGAAGAATAGCATGAGAAAAGGGGCAGACACCTACATCTCTTCCTCCAAGACCCTGGCAAGAAGCAACTTCCCCCAAAAGCAGGTCAGGTTGACAGAGCGGGCCTCCATTCACACAGGAGGGAGTCTCCCACTGTTGTCAGTAGCTGATTCTTCCTGGTGCTGCCATGGGGCTCAGGCTCAGCTGCTGTGGTGCTGAGATGGGGAGAGATTCCAACTCACTGACTGCTATCAGGGCACTGAACCCATTTGGAAGGTGCAGACCTGCAGACAGAGAAGCAGTCATTCCCCTGGTGGCCGAAGTCATGAGCTTCCAGCTTTTGCCTTTGTGTCTCTATTTCCTAAATTGATAAGCACAGATCCTGCCTGCCCCTCAGGCTCACAGAGAAGCTTAGGTCACTCTCCTCTTCATCATCCCCAAGACCACACAGCCTGCTGACCTACTCTCCCAGCTCCTTTCCCTGCACCTGAGGATCTCCTCTGCCCTGACCCGCAGAGGGAGGCACCATGCACCCCTTAGTGCCCTGGGCCTGTATCCTCCTGGAGGAGGTCACTCTGGGTCAAGGCCTCTGCTGTGCCAGGGGGAGTTGCTCCAGTGCGTGCTGGGGACCGTGCCTTGTGGCATGTCACCACCATTGCCAAGCATGTGTACAGAGTTTCTGTCCCCCTCTTATGCACCCTTCTGCAGCAATTGCTGCACCTGTTGGCTGCCTTTGCTAGCTGCACATGTTCTCATAGTTTCCCCGGTCTGCATTCAGGTCATCTGACAGATCCCTCTCCATAAAAATTCCCAAGCATATTTTATGCATGCTTACAGAAAAATGGACTCAAGCTAACCTGTTGCAGCATTGCTCAGTCTTGTCCTTCCTTTTCTGTCTATACATTTTGTATAAGGAACAGGTTAATAATGTAGTTATATTGAAGATACTTTTCCATATAAATAAATGATTAAATAAATGAAAGCACATGTGTGCACATGCCTGTGCACGTGAAGAAACATCCCATAAGGCAGGCATTCAGCAGAGGACCCATGGTAATATGACAGGTATTGCCACAATGCCTGAAAGCCCAGAAGCCAAATTTGCCAGGGTCATTTATGGGCTTGAAGAGCTCTAGAGCCTGTATGGGGACACATTAGGCTTTCAGACCAGGGTCTGACAGTGCCAGCTCTGTGGTGCCAAAGACAGGCCAGAGTTTCATGCCTTCCAGTCCTGGCTTTTGCTTAGGGAGTTGCCACTGTAGTAGGTGTTCTGGGAAAACAGGATTTAGTGCCTGAAATAATTTCCTTCATTTGGACAACTAGAGTTGTAGTTATGTGACTTCTACAGCAAAAGGAAGGCTCTGGAATTACTGGTGTCTCCTGGTGGAGCCACTGGCCAGCTTGGCACATCAGGAGAGTGCCATATCCACTGGATCCTGGAGAGCAGGGAATCTGCACCACCTTTCCTATTGAAATTGGGCTGGCGTGCAGCCAGGAAAACCAAATTGTGGGACTTGCTTGTAGGTTAGGGATGAAAAAAAGAAAATAAGCCAATAGAATTTCCACACACAAAAGAGTGGAAAATAAGTATTTTTTTCAATCAAAATATTTCATGATGGTAAATAACTTCCAGTGCAATGAGAGCTACCATTTTCACAGATAGAGCAGAACAAGAGCTTAAAGAGGAAAAAGATGCAACTAGAGGTGACTTGCTCTATGAATAAGTTTTTGTGAGTGGGACTAAGCTAGAAGTTTGCCAGGACCAGTACATTTAATGTACAGTAGATGTGCTATAATGGTGTACAAGTGGTGTAATGATGACAGTAAGTGTTATCAAACCAGTCACCACTGAAATAGTCCTAAAAACATTCTAGAAATTTCAGGTTACATTAAAACTTGGTGAACTTTTTTTTTTTATTATTATTATTTTAGGACTTTTCCTGGAAGACTCTACTGCTTTACAAATATAAGAAAAATATCTCATATTTCTGAGTTGGTTTTTGGGGAAAAAACTTAATTAGCAAGAGGACAAAGGAAACAGATGCAGAGTCACACTGATGTGCTACAAGAATCTTACCTATGAAGGCTATCTGTGAAAAATATGTACTGCAAGTTACACACAGATTTGGCAATTGTCTGTCATGTTTTCCAAAATATTATGGGTGTTAATTTCTGAATACTATATCCAAGGACTCTTTGTGCTGATTTTTTTTTTTTTATTTTGGGATTCTAAGGTTTCCAGTGATGTCTGTATCTTCTCAGAGAGACTGAAATTGTATTTCTGAAGCAGATTTCTTACAGCACTTCTGTATCCTCAAAAGTCACTGACAGGAAGTAGTATCTCTAAGAGATACTGCTGAACTGAAGTTAAAGTCCAGTCCAATTACTCATTTCCTTGTCTGTGAATGACCATTCCCTATAGACTCCTTTGTAAATTGTGTAGCTCAGCCTAGCTTTCAAATGACCTCAGAGCCTTTAAAAAAATCTTAGTGACAGAGCTGAACAGTGCAGTCATAGAAATATGTCTCAACAGAAGAAAAAGTTTATTGACCTTTTGAATATTCAGGAATGCAATACAACAATGCATGACTTAAATTATGTGAATCTTTACATATTATTAAACATACTTTAAGTCTCCCTATTGGGAGTCTATATCAGAGTTCAAACCAGAACTAGTATGTTGATATATTTATTGTCTGCCAGTAACATAATATATGTTTTGGTCAGGTAAGGGGACCAACAGCTAGGGAATTAAGTGTTAGAATGGAGAAAGATCATTTATCCATGCTGTGATGGGCCTAATTTAAGAGTTTGAACTGTCAGGGAAGGAAACCATGTTTAAAGTTCTCATTTTTATTATTTCAGTGAGTTATTCTGGATTCACACCAGACTCCAGTTTTTCATGTTCTAAGCCTGATATGAAGCTCCCATTATGACTGCAACAAAGCTTTTAGCACCTCCTATAGTTCATTAAAACTTGCACTTATTTTTATGGTCTTTCCTTCCATACATCCTTTAGCATATGTTGTCTCGAACTGACCATTTGTTTAGCACATAACCAGGTGGATTTGTATTTTTAGGCCAGATGTTGTGGGGAAACAAGGATCTTGAGTGACACTCTGCAGATTTTCTTCAGGTTTGTTCAGCTGAGCAGCTTCCTTTGGCATCACTTCAACAGTTGTCATCCAAGAAGCTCCATGGGTTGAGACGAGATTTGGGTCTTACCTTATAACCACCCTTTCAATGTCACGTGCTGATCAAGCTTTTCACAGTCATAAGCTCTGTGAGTGTCAGTGAACCTCATGGCTCTGTCCTGAGCCTTTCAGATCTTCCATTAAATTTAAGTCTCCTTGAAGCATTGATTGTGTCATATGGCTTTCATTACCATAAGCATGCTGATGATATTCAGATTCGTGGTTCATGTTAACCTTTCCTACTGGGGTCAGTAACAGTATCTCTGAGCATCTAACAGCTGTCTCCCTGTGGATGTCTCATAATTTTTTGACATTAAACACAGGCAGTAGGAGACTCTCTTAATTGAGTCTGACAGTTTCTATTCTTCTTTTGGTTTGCATTTCATGGAATCTGCTCAGTACCTTTAGCTGGGAACTTGGGTCTTATTCCTGACAACAATTTGTCATTTATTACTTTTATTTTTTCCTTCAATAAAGATCATGTCGTTACTTAACATCTCATAAATTTGCCTGTACTTAATCATTACATCAATAAAAACTTCTGTCTGTATGCTTGTGGTTTTGTGTTTAGAGTTTGCCTTTATTCAAAAACATATTTGTCATGTCAACATATGCATACTCTCCTGCTTATAGCATCTTTCTTTATACTGGTGGCATCTCTCCTTATACTGGATGTGCCAAGGCCAGCAAGTACGCGTGCTTAGTGACAATGTATATGAGCCTGGGCACGATGCCCCCTAGTGCACAAGGCACTTATCTTCTGGGCTGAAGCATGTTTGGCCAGCTTGGAGTATGGGCAAAAGAGCCAGTCAGAGACAAACGTTTTTGTAATTTAACTAAATTGTCTCTGTGGGCATGAAAGAAGAGCGTATGGTCTGCTCCCTGCTTCTCAGTAGGGGCTTTTGCTCTCAAGCAGGGTATTAAATAAAACAGTACAGTCATTCTCTGATGGTCCTTGAAGTGATTAATAATACTGTTGTGTCCAACCAGCAGCTCCTCTCCTGATTGACAGCAATGGGGCAAGTAAAAAGTTTCTGTTCAAACAGATTAGTAGAGGGAGTACACATGTGGTTTTCCTGTATCAAAGGTTAAAAAAAAAAAAAAAAAAATTATTTGGTGGCCATTGAGAAATGACAGAGATGGTTTTCATGTTATGTTTATGCTGTTTTAAATAGGTGCCAGTTGTTCTGCCAGAGTTAAAATGTTGTCCTCATCTAGGCAAAGACCAGCTTGTACTTTTTTTCATTTTAAAACCAGGAGCAACAGAAATATAGCCTTCAGCCTGTAATGAAAAAAAGCAACAAATAACAAAGGCTTCAAAGTCTTGAATGTCTGTAGATGGAGTGTATTGCTGTATATAACCAGGTACCCCAGAGTAATGGTGAATATCAGGTAAAAGGTATGTGGACTTTTTTGGTATTGCACGACTTGGTTGTCCTTCACAATGCTGAGAGAGACATAGGAAGGAAATTTGTCTCATGATAATGGACACAGTAAGTTCTTTACAGTCAATATTGTGCTGCTCTGCACCTATTCAGCTCTCTAAGAAGAAAGATCTCAGCTCTCAACCCAGTGTTGTCCCTCTCTGAGAAGCTTCCCGATGGAATATGGGAAAACATAAATTCTGGATATGTTCTGAGAGCAGCATGCTTACACAGGCACAAATGCTAGCCCCGAGCTGAGCGGGTTGCAGAGTAGTGTCTGGGGAATTATGTCAGAAATGCATGACAAAAATCAGTGCTTGAACTATTCTCCAGAAAATTAGCTTGTGTCAGATTTGAGTGCACCAGGACTGCCACACTGTACTGTCAGGCTTACTGCTGCCTACTGGCATCAGTAGCTTCCATGCAGGTGACCTGCTGCCTCTTCAGTTTGTGGAGAGAGGGTGGTACTCAGCAGCACTACCCTCCAGGAGGCAGGCTGTCAGTGAGAGATAACCCCAGAAAGGTTTGGTTGTGCAGATTAGCTCCTTCCTGCTGAGAGACTGGACACTTCTGTGTGCTCAGCTGCTGTCAGGCACCCTCACCTGAAGCTTAAGGCAAGTCATTCCTTTCTCAAATGAACTCAGGGGTAATTGCATTGCTGGGGATTTTCACCTTGAAATACATACACTTTCCTGACAATCTGGGAACAAGGGTTCTCTGCTTGATTTGAAATTGGGATTTGAACCTCTGAGCATAACAAGAGTGCCCCAGCTCCTATGTTATTCAGAGGCAAATGTCTCCCATTACAGCTAGGCATCTGTTATAAGCAGCCATTATCCCATGAAGCAGTACGATAAAAGTGTCTTGCCCACCAGGCAGTGATAAGTCTCACTTTTTATGCCTTCCTCTGCTCAGTGAAAAGGAAATAATTCTGACATTTAGAATCAAAAAAAAGCATTAAAAATAAGTATTCTACTTTATTGCACTAAGAAGTGCTTCAGTTTTTATATATTTATACTTATACAATTGGGAATCAAAAGAAGTTAAGATAGTATTCTCTATTCAGCGAAATGTTTCATGGATGATGATGGAAGAGAAAATTTGGGGAAAACATGATGCATATTTCTATTCTATTGTAATACGGTCTTACGTAGTTGGAAATAATTTTGGTTTTCCCACTGCAAGGATGGCAAAGGCACCATGAATCTTCATATGAAAAAGACTGTTTCAACATGACCTGCAAATGGAATGAAAGTCATTACAAGCTGAAGGAATGGAATCAGACATACTTGTAACTACAGTATTATGCTGCAAGGAAAAATAAGTTTTAACAAGCCCTTTCTGAGGGAACAGGAGAAAGATTTGGGAGAATTGTGTGGGAAGTTCGATTGACAGTTAGTTGAAGGAACACATAATGATAATGGGTTTATTTTTTAATTTCATAACTTTTCTTAAAGCATTACTAGCTGCAATCTGGAAAGAACAGAGGAAAACTTCCAACACTGACTGTGAAATTAGTAATCACAGAAAAAACTTTCTCTGAATTTAAATGCCTCTACCTCATGCAGCTAGATCATTTGTAGGCATTTTCAATGGCTAGTATACATTTTACATTCTTTTTCCTGCTTTTTGGACAAAATTTCCCTTGCCTCCCAGAAATCTTAAAAGAATTTATGTATGTTCGGCAAGTAGAAAGATCATATCAAGACATAATAAAAATAGTCATAGTGAATGAATCTATGAGTACAGATTTTGAGGTAAAAAAGTAGAAACCACTCTTCACATTTTTTGCTTATCTTCTGCATATTTCACTGATGAAGATGTTACTAGCACCTCAGTGCTGGACACATCTATTAGCTTGAATCCTAGGAGGAATTTCCTTGCTTAGACTCTGTTTACAAATAATTTCTAGGGCAGTTTCCTTTGTCAGAATATTTAAGTCTCTTTCACTGAACTCCTATAAATAATTTTTACAATTCTTGCTTTCTAACGTCATTGCCTGTTGGAAATACCCTAAAAGAGCAGGAGCAAACAGTTCCTGAGGACTATCTGGAAATAAATGTGACTCCAAACGCTCCCTGGAACAGAGTCGTTTGAAGATTTTTGTTGAGAAAGTTCTTAAAATACAGTTGGAAAATTTCCTAATCCATGTCCCATTTCTCATTATGGCCACTAAATCTTTTAAGAATATAAGCAAAACACTAGTGTATGAGACCATATAGAAGTATAGACCCAAATATGCTATTCCATTCTTCTGTGAAAGAGCTGTCTCTGTCAAACATGAGCTTATGCATCATTTACTTTCCGTATTAACTATGTACAGCTACCCTATCTGCTCCAAACAGCTAGGTGCTTTGAACAACAATCTGATAGAAAAAGTAAAAACACATATTCCTCTCACCATGGCAGTATGGTGCATCTCAATGCTCAGTGCTAATAAACATGGTTCTTACAGGGTTGTAAAGGGTAATCCAGCACAAGATCCTTGTAAGAAACTGCTGAAGACAGGATAGTATTCTTCATTGCGTTTTTACTACCTTCATTATATGGTAATGCATCACTGACAGATGTACAACCTTGAGCACCACAATAAACATAGAAAGCAAACTGAAATGAATTCTGGTCATGTGAATATTGATGTAATCTAAATTGTCATTGCCACTATTCTTATTACAACAAATTTTTGCTAAAGAGAACAATGTATGGCCCAGACTGTGGTTCATATCTCAAACTTTTCACATTTCTTTGCTCCTGATAATATTTTTCTTAGGCTTTTTTTCCTCCAGCAAAGTTTTATAGAGTAATTCTTGCCACTTTACTAAAGCTAAATTCCATTTTACTAAAGCTAAATTAGAAAAAGAAATCTGAAGTATATGGTCTAAAGCATTACACATATAAAAAATGTCAAGTTAGAGAAATAATCAGCTAACCCTGAAGAGATTTTATTTCTATAAAAATAGGCACATAAGAGTATTTAAATTCAAGTTAAACCAGAGGTAGTTAGGGCTAGTTTGGCCATTCTCATAAGACTGACAAATCTGACATATGGGAACTATAAATTTGGTAAAGAAATTAAGGACTGAGACCTAATTTGTTTTATTTGACTTGACCATATAAATGAGAACTACATTTTCCTCATCTTGACTGCTATAACGTTTTTTTCAAAGTTGTTACTCAAAGCTACCTTTCTTTACTCATGTAAAATATCTTGTGTTGGATATATTCCTTTAGCATCTTTGGTCTAGGCAGTGGCAGATCCTAAAAACACCCAGAATTCCAAAATAATATAATATGTAACTGAAGGGGGAAAAAAAAAAAGAAAAAAAAAAAAAAAAAGGCATGGTTTGTGTGCATTCCAGGACCATTCTGAAAATCTTTATATCAGAACCACAGCTGATATAGGGCCAATACCAGTAAGGACCTAAAGCATACAAGTTGTGTAAGGTGTTGTATATATGTTAGATGCTTGGCTTTCAGACCATGGTCTGAAATGTAGAGTGAGGATCTAAAGTCTCTTCTCAGTGCATGGGTCAAGCAAGATACTCCAGAGGAGTTTTTCAGATAATTCCATGCACCGAGTGAAGGGGTGCTTTGACTTGTTGCTAAGCGAGCTGAATATTCTCCAGTCTAACAGAAACAGGGATTTAATTTACAAAACAGGTCTTTGTGAGGTGGATCACTTTGACTAGGTGCCCATACAAGCAGCACCATAGAGGGCACAGACCACTGAGCAGCAGAGCCTTGAAGCAGAGGACTGGCAGAGGTCATTCCTTGGCTGGCACAGCACCCTGCTCCTGCAAAGAACCTAAACAGGAACGGGTGTGTTTCTTGCATTGCATGTGGACTAGACACACTCACACCTACACAGGTTTAGTTTGCTGTGTACAGGTGTTTATGATGCCTGGGTATCCAACTAGAACAGTTCAACCCTTTTTGAAATCTGCACTGCCTTGTCTGCCAATATGTGTTTTAAAGTTTTTAGGATATGTTTAATCAACCCTTACGAACACCAGTCTTCTGCTAAGTTCACATATGCCTTGGAGATGCAATGCTATCTTGACATTGCTCAGCCTCCCCTTAAGGACACTATATCCCATCCAAAATATAGCAACTATCAAATATTGTCGTATCCTTTTTTTTTTTTTAGTTATACTAATTTCTGTTCACAATACCTGCTGTACTTCTGTTTTCCAGCTTCTTTTAACCAATGCCTTGTGGCTAGCAATCTCTACGGTTTAAAGGGACCTCTTTGTTTGTTTGTTTTTTCCTGATAATTTCCAGATGTTTCCTATGGCAATTTGTTCTGTGATGCAGGAATTCCATCTGTTCCTTTCTATACATTGGCTCTGTTTTATTTCGCATCTGCATCACATTGTGATTCAGAGGGTTTGAATTAGTACCTCTTATTTGCTGTACCGCCTATTTATCATAATTTCTGCATTTTCAGATTGTCTCTTCCACTTGTTTGAGTTAATTATTGCAATAAATAATAAATAATTCATCAAGATGTATTAGGTACTTTTCTATACATGTCAGTGTACCCCTAAACTCATATTTGCAACTCCTTGCACAAAGCTATTCCTGTCCTTAACAGAGTTCCAAAGATAATGCGTACTTGAAAGGTGACAATTAATAAAGACATGTAGGATAGCACTAATACATAGGTATGACAAATATAAAGAGTCTTGGAAAGTATATAAACATCCATATGTTTATTGCAAAATAATACAGACAAGTTAGTACTCAACTTACTGCTAGAAAGCTAGTAGCTCTCTGAAAATTGTGAGTAGATTTAGGAAGTACTAGGTCATTAGCAGGACATTTTATTTATTTTCAGTAAATAGCTGTGTTTACAGGCAAGACCTCTGCTTGGCTTTGACCCAATAAATTTTAAAAATAACTCAATGCAGAAGAGAAGTTAGACTCCAGTGGTCAGCCAGCAGCTGCAAGATGTGGTAAAACTGACACCTTCATAAAGTTTATTAATCATAAGAAGCACCAGCTGGGAAGAGTTCCTTAGTAATGGATCACTCTATATGGAACCACATATATGAGAGGACTTCTGCCTCTGTGCATTATTCTCTTTAGAAGAAAAGCATCCCCACTGACATCTGGGAGCTTTTTAGTTGAAATATCAGTAGGAAACCTTTACAGAGCTTACCAAAATCCAGAGTTTTTACCTATCTCTGTGCATCTGTCTTTAAACATAATAATTATTTTTTAATCCTTGCAATTATTATAAAATTATTTATGTTACACTTTTCTCATGTTAAATATGACTTTAGGATGGCTGGCTAAACCTGAGGAAATTTGTTCTCCAAAGGAGAGTTTCTAAACAGGTTGTTGGTCCATTCTTGTCATGTCCAGAACCCTCAAAAACACTGGACAGCAACAAGCTCTGAGACACAGGGGGACAGTTTGGTTATGCAGAGTAGCAACCTAGAGAAAGCATTTCTGATGAGTGAAATATGTCTGGTATGCAAGGAGAATGCCTATATAATGTAAATTTTCTTGTAATTATAAAATTAGCTTTTGAAGTTCCCACACAAATCCTGGGAGTTATAAAGAATGTAAAACTTACCTTTTAAAATTAATTTGGCTGGTTAAACTCAGTCAGAACTATTATCAGTGAAGGATGAGCAAGCACTGTCTGAAATTACATATTTAAGGATGTGAGGTGATTGACTGAGGGTAAGAAACAAAGATGAAATTCAAACATTTAGAATGCTTTTGGGTAATTATCTTCTACCAATTTTAATGCATTTATTTTATGCAATGCCTTTGTTCTCATCAGCAAGACACCAGTTTTGCTATATTAAGCTTTTACATACAGGCTAACAGACTTCGTGATACAAAGGGTGAATCAGTAGTAATGGCTGGAGAAAATCCCACATCGTGCTCCAGCATGACTCTTTGTGCAGCTGTTCTGAACTAACAAAACCAAAAAAACAACGAGACCCTAAAAACCTGCCAGAAATTATATTAAACTGATTGACTCCCCGATAGAGTTCACAGTCTATCCATTCAAGAAACTGTGCAGGTGAACTCAGGAAAAGATAGTAATGGGAATGCCTGCAGCCAATATTGCTGTTAGAGACTTCACGTTGTGGAACCACAGGTAATGCATGTTACTGGGGGCAGAACATCTAAATGATGTACCCTGGGTCATTATGTCCCTTACCAAAATCTTTAAGTCTTCTCCTCATACTTTCTTTGGCATTCTCACTGCTTTAGGAAATAGTAATCAAGAATTAAGCTCTTAGATTTTGTGTGTTACCAGTTATCCAGTTCATCAAATCAGATACACTTCCTCATTGACCTAGTTATTTCCATAAGTGCCAGCGCTTCAATATTGACATTTTAGTGTATCTCTGAACTGCCTGGTTGCGGAATGATGTAAGGAATTTTCCATGTGTATTTTTTAAAACTTCAGGTTTTTACTATCTCCCCATTGAATCTTAATCTCATATCCAAAAAGTCATCTAGAAGTTTATCTCACTTCTATTGGTACTAAATATATTCTTCTTTATTCCAAGGATTTCTCAAATGCATTCCATTTTGCACACTGCTAATACAGTAATGACCAAATGTTTGGATTTTATATATAAATGTGATTTGTATGGCCTATGTTAAAATACCTTGTTCTTACTAGCACGCTACTGGTATGGTTATCAGAATCCAGTCTGCTTTCAATAATTTTAATTTGCATTTAAAACAGTCTAGTGAGTTGCTATTACCTCTGACTATAGTGTATAATCTCTGTTTTGGACACTCATAAATAGCTGAGCCATGTACAGAAAAAAATTCCACAAAATTACCAAAACAGAAACTGGTGGATGTGTTGCTTATCCAGAAACATAAAGTGTAAATCCCCAAATATTCACATAAGTTTTGAGAAGCTTGCTTACATGTTCAACTTCATCATTATGTCTTGTTTTCTCTCACCCTAATAAGGCATAAAGCCTCCTTTATTCCTTCTAACCCTTTGCTGTGGAGAGATTTCATCAGCTGAAACCCAATACAGCCATTCCTGTCAATTTACAACAGAAATCCTTTTCTTCCTTCCTTCCCTCTGTTTGTTGTTTTTTCATGTAAACTGTTTAGAAAGGCTACTGAGATTAGACTGCTCCTTGTATCAGTAGGCATTGCTTTCCCAGAGTGACAGGCTAATTTCCTCCTTTTCTCCTTGTAGCCTTGCACCCTGCTAGCACTGTCGTGGGAACCAAAGAGTTCGCCATTAGCATCCTGAAAAGGTTTACCTAGGTCTTCATTTGTATGCATTGGCAAGTGAAAAACGGAGGGATAAAACTGAAATGCATGGGGTATGGAGGTGGGGCTTTACTGCTTCAAGTGTTGGTAATCAAACCTTCAGGGACAAAAATGTGGCGTTTGGGCCTCTAACACAGTTACAGATATTTTGCAAAATACAAAGAATTACATAATGGCAATGTTTTTAAAATATGGGTTTAAAACCAGTTTAGAGGATATTCTTATAAGAGGAATGAAATCACCCTTTCTGAGGGAAAAGCTGAAGCAGTACACAGCAGTCTGACAAACTGGCGCACTGTGGCTCTTCCTCCTGGCATCGCAAAACTTAGTTTGGTTTCTGTTTCCACATCAGAATGTGAGACTGAGAGTTTTCAGAACTGAACCAATACAGGTAGAGGGGAGGGAATATGACTGAGTACAAGTGCACCGTTGCTGGTTTTGTCCACATCTGCCTTTAGATGCCCATTAGATGTTATCAGGTCCTTGCTCAGCTGTGAAACCTGCTGCAGAGAGGAATGTGTAACTGAGCTGAAAGGCATCTCACCAGCTTCCCCTCAGCATAAGATGTTCTGCTCCCCTGGAGGACAGTCATGGAGGGGGCTGTGGTACAGCCTGCAAGGGCACTTTCTCTCTTTACTGCATGATCACTGTGGGAAAGTAAATAATAAGGAAGTTTTGATTTCAGCTGCTATCTCACCCCATTGAAGTCCTTTGTCATATTTGAATGGGTCAAAAGGAGATTTTCAGTCTGAAGTTTTAGCTGAATCATGAATCTGCTCTGAATCAAAATCAGGTATTCTCCTTTTCCTAAAAGCTAAAGCTAAGATGCCTATTTCTAGCCAAATCCTACTGCTAACTCCCTTTACATTTTATTCCCTCAAGCTCATATTTTAGCAAATCACAAACTTATTCTCATATTGATTATGCCCTCAGCACGAAACGGTTTCAATTTCACAGCAAATTGTAGTGCTGATCTTATTAAACACCATTGAAAGCCCTTACCTTATGCACTGATGTCATACCCCTTTCTGATGACAGCATTAAAAATGTATATATCTGATATCAACCATGCATGCTTCTTACCTAGTATGACCATAGCATGGTTAGAAATCACTTGAAGAACTGCTTTTTTGAGAACATCCTTAGTCAAACAGTGTGAGACCTTCCTGACAGAAAAATACTTCACAAGTGAGTCAGGATGAATCTGGAGTAGTACTAAAATACAGATGGAATTCAGTATTTTTACAGTAAAATACATAGAAATCTGATCTGGAGTACAGAGGAAAATTAATTAGCACAGCAATTTAAATTAATTTAGTACAGCAGTAGATGCTGATTTCTTTTATTTGCTTTCTGTACCTAGAAACTGTATATTTTAGGTCAGTAAAGACACACTACTCAGTCTAAACTGTCTAGCTACTCAAATACCAGAGAGCTCGAATAATTTTTTTAAAAATCTGTGTCTTAGGGAGAGAGGCGGAGACAGTATTTGTTGCAGCAAGCAGTTTTTTTCCTTTGTTTCATGGGTTTTCTTACACAACTAAACAAAGACAACCCTTTCAGTTTTCTGCTATAGTTTTTACTTCTAAGGGAGGCATGGAATCAAAGGATGGTCCAGAAGCGGTCACAAAATTAGATTGCATGTCTGTGTTTAAAAAAGAAAAAAAAAAAAAAAAAAAACCAACACTCTCCAGCCTCAATTTTCAGAAGGAGGAAGAACAGTTCCTGTCTGGAAATTGTTTTAAAGGGTAGAACCACCCTTGCTTTAAAAATAGATGATTATAGCTTGGCAACAGCACTAACCAGAGGTAGGACTCTGACTCTGGACCTCTGTGCGGCTTCTGGAGTGAGACCTGCTCGGGCAGGACAGTTTACATCTCCCTGCAGAGATTTTCTGAAAATGACAGTAAGAGACTGTAACATGACTGGCCCATTTAATCACTAGGTAGCCTGTATAAGAACGTAAAGGCAAAAGGATTCAGTACCAAAATGTGGTTCTGTTACAACTGCCCAGAAATTCAATGCATTGCCAATACAAGCCCACCAAGTATTTCACTTATTCGTTACAGGTGGGCTACAAAAGCAGAGCAGCCTGGCATATTACTACACAGAACTCCTTTTAAGTTGAGTGAGTTGAAGCCTCTTTGGACCTACATTTTTTCTCATGAAAATTTAAAGATATACCTTTGAACTCAGTAGATCTTACCTGAACCAATACAAAAGGAAGAGGCTGACGTGCTGAAATAATAATACACAATATAAGTGCCATTTTTCTCATCTCCTCTTTGTTGTTTTCTTGTAAGCTTTTCATATAGGTTTCCCCTCTAATCAATGCAGAGTGGGTGAGGATTTTCTGCAAAAAGGTTCATTCCACACTGAAATAAATGTCTAAGGCAAGGGACCCTGGAAGCATCTCTCTCTGCAGACTATGGAGGGAGTTGACATAACCAGCTTAAACACAGGACTCAGCCAGAAATTCAGTTCCAGATTCAGACTATTGTGTTCCTGTCACAATTAATGAAAATTGACAGCTCCATTTGGTCGCCCCAACTTAGCACCTAGTGCCTTTTAAGATGCCCTAGGTAAGATATTTTTTCTGCTTGCTGGCTACCTGTCCATCATAGTGTGGGTCACTCGTAAGCCTGACCCATATTTATCATACCTGAGAAGATTTTCCTGACATCTTGAGTCCTCTGAAATGGCCTATTTTTAGGCCACCCTTATTCAGGCAACTGAATTGAGCCTCCAGTAACCACAGTAAACAAAAGGTGAAATTCAGTTACCTAAACTTGGGCAGCTAGTGCCCAATGAGATGCCACAGGGCACCCAAGGCCTTCACTGCTCGGGGCTGGCTGCAGCAGTGTAGAATGATTAAAAATGTCTAAGCAGAGAATACATTTACCATCCCAAAAGGCGGGTTCAGGCAACTGAATTTTCCCTCTCCCTGGGTCTAAAGAGCTATTCAGCTGATGAAAAGTATTTCTAGACATTGGGTTCAATTCGCTGTAACATCTTACTTGCACCCAGAGGGTAGCATAGACACCTAAGTACAGGTGCTTGAATATTGGTCTCAATGTGTAAATTAATTAATTTTAGATGGGATGAATCCCACTGCAGTTGCTTTATGCAGATGAAGTTATATATAAACCTTTGCTGATCTGGCAGTGATTGCCATGATTAGAATTTGCAAAGTATACATGTTTCTACTGTCAATTATAAAAGAATACCTCACAAAATATGCACATTATTTAATGCCATTTTACTCTCTAGCACTGTGATAGTTATGGTTTGTCAGCGTTTCCCTTTACCTTTTTTGAATCCAACTTTTCTCAGTGAGTTTTACACCATTAGAGTAATTTCTTTTCAAATTAAATTACACCCTGCTTTGCTTGTCATCGGCCTAAATACAATTTTTACCAAACATTGTAAATCAGGGAAAACATTTTAACCTCAGGCAGGTTAATTCTTCTAGACACATTTTTGGCATGCTATATATAACAATTTGGACTAGAAACAGAAATTTGGCATCACAATTTTAGTTTTCCCTGAAGACTGGTTTAGGCTGAATGATCTAGAAGTTGTGATCAGGACTGAGCCCAAACTTACTTTTTCCACTTAGGTTTAAACTATTTGGGGGGATAGATTCTTTTTTTCAAAAGCCAAGGCTATTAGTTTGAAAGTCTAAAAATTCAAACTGTTATCACTTATTAGAAACAGTTCTGGCAACTTGAGGCCTTTTTTCATTTCATGGACTAATTTCTGGTTCCACTTCTACTTTCTTACTTGATGGTGCCTTAGATGTATATTATATACACATGCCTGTGTGGTACATATTAATTGTTGGTTACCATGTTAACAATCCTATGAAAGAAAGAAGATTATTATAGATGTTGGAATGGGAAAACAAGAAAATTAAATTATGTGAACTGCTTGTAGGTATAGAAAAAAGGTCTAGGATATAAATACCAGTCACATACCTCAGTCATAATAATGACTTTGTTTCTGCGGTTATAGGAACAAGCATCTCAGAACTCTTGCTCTTGGAGGAATTGCATTAGGATCCTGACTATCTTCCCTCATTAGGATGTATCACAGATGTGACACGTTAACTTAATTGTTGCAGGAAGCACAGAAAGATGACATGGAGAAATCTGTTGTCTTTTTTCATCCTCATATGTTAGAAAAAAAGGTAAAATTTTCGCTGGACAAAAATAATTACCTCTGGAAATTGTACCTTGAATGTCACTTTTTTTTCTTTTCTTTTTTAATTCTTACTCTGTGGCTTAGGGCAAGTGACCAGCATGATACAACTTTACACATGACTAATAAAATAAAACTGATCCAAGAAAGGACTCAATACCCATAGCTATATAACACTGTGTCTTTGCTTAGATAGCCAACAAACATTCCCAAGGGGTCCTGAGACTTTTCTGTTTCTGCAGTTAGTTCAACCAAGAAAAATCTTGGTGCTTACTGAAGTCCTAAAGGAAGTCTATAACAAGAATTGCTGATCTCTTTGGAAAGGATGTGACTGTAAGTGCTGGGAAGCGTCTCCCCGTGTGTGGTTTCCAGTGGCTGGGGTCACAGTTCCCCACTGCCAGATGCTCTCTCTCCATGCTGCCTCTTCGAAACCCGGCTCGTCCCAGCACTCCCCTCCGCTGTCTTCCGTATCCAGCTCACTGCCAGGAACTGCTGGCAACTTGCATTTTAGAGGCACTAGCCTGCTACAGAACAGATAACTCTTTCTGAACTGAACTTTCTTTGTCCTGAAAGAATGATACTTTCAGCAGTAAAAATACACTTTCAATCTGCTCGGGTAGTCATGTTCCGTAAGTGGGATAAATGGCTGCTGGCCTGTTTGCCTAATTGTTGCTTTGATTCACCACTGGTTGGAAGGGACAGAAACTTCACAGCAGAACCATGTAGTTATGTATTAGTTTTGCAGCTGAACCTAACCTCCTCCCCAGTATATGTATTTATTGTCTGTGATAGGCAACTGTATCACCTCTTGCTGAAGATCTTAAATAGTTTGTAAATAGGAGTCTAGTTATATCAATTTAATGCATGTGAGACTGAGACACATAATTTTTCAATTACTATATGCCATATTCTTGTATGTGTCTTTTTTGTCTTCTAGAAAGCTGTTTTCATAATATGGTGGAAAACCTATCTAACTGAAATCACTGCAGTATTGTAGAAATTACACTTTGCAGCTAGCGCATCCAATCAGAATAACACCTTTTCTATCAAATTTGAAATTCCTCTGAAAAGTCCATAGCAAGCATTATCTCTCATATTCTAGGCCACCTTAAAAATAGCTATAATTTTCCTTCTGACTCCTGGGGAATTTTCATAAGCACTAGAAAACTCTTGGCTGAATCCTACTTTCCTTCTTCTGAGATTTAGTCTGGGTCTTACTGAAATTACCAGGAATGTTTGCATGAGTAAGGCAGGAAACATTTTATGCTATCCCCACAAACTGTGCGACAGGGAAATTTGTCAGCCAGGCTTTCCAGGAATGATTGCATTGATTTATCTTCAGTGTGGTATGTCTCAACAAGATTTCTTCAAACACTTCATTCCTAAAGCTATTTCCCTTTAAGATACTCCTGACATCTGCAGCTTTTATAGCTTGAAGCGCTAGAAGGTTGCTCCTCAGATGGTCGTTACTTCACAAACAGTTGTGGTTTTGACAGTCATGGGCTATGCACTGCAAAATCCCAAATCTCTACATCAGAGACTGGAATTCTTCTTTTAGAGAATAATTCTTCTGACTTTCTCCAACACTTTCTTGTTTTGTTTTACTTAGTTGCTTGTTATACATTTTGGAGCCAAAAAGGGGCTCTTTATCCCCTCCCATGAGCTCCCTACATGCCACACTTGTGAGTGCGTTCTCTCCTGTGCCTGTCCTCCCAAAAACCTCTCTGCCATGGCAGTTGGCTATGTTACAAGTGGAGGATAAAGAATAACAGTATCTTCTGGGTCCCTTGACTCCAGGGTAAATCCTGTATGGCAGTAGCAGTCACTGGTTGTTCAGGAGAGCTGCAGTGGGACAGATAGGAAAGGCATGTGGGCTCTGGGGAGACCCTCCATGGGAGGCAGGGGCCTCTGCAAAAATGGAGCTCTAAGCACCAGGAGGGAAGTGCCTGGGATATGTCCCATGCAGACTGACCAGAAAACAAGGACATATCCTAATTCCACAGTGAGTTCAACCTTTTTTCCATCACAGATCTTATAGCTTGAAAGAGTTCTTGTTTTAATCTGGAGTCTCCTCCAGTAAGACCACAGTGGTATTCATCCTGAGCTGTGAAGGGAGAACTTTTGAAAGCTGAGGCTTGGCAGCTTTGTCTGGAAAAGCTTTGCTGCTGCCATAATGCCCTGGGAGAATGACGGACAAAATGTAGGCTGCTAAAAATTAAAAGGATTAATAATGTAAACAACCTGATTAAATTCTGTAACCTCTTCAACTTCATGGCTCTAGGGTGGCTTATGTCCTGCTAAAAATGAATGGATTCTGCAAGCTGGGATGAGAAAATTAGAGTTGGCTAACAGAAAACAAACAAAGAAGTGTACTGTAAAAGAAAGCACAGATAACTAAAGATAAATTGCTATTTTATTTTATCCATCTGGTCTACCCTTGCGGTGATCTGCCTCATTATTTCATAGAGCAGAATATGATAAGTGCCTACAGAGAAGGCTTTACAAAATGCAGGTAATTTTTTTGACCTGGTTATCCAATCCTGTTTAAAGCAGGTTTGAAGGATACCATGCCCAAAGCACTTTCCAGGGTAATTGTTTCCATCCAAATCTAAAATACATTAAGATATAATAAGACAAAATTCTCATTCTGTCCTATTTCCAAATTGCTGAGATGCAAAGTGTATTCAAATTAAGAAAAGTATGAAGGATGAAACTTCTTGCCAGCCATTCCTTTATAGCACAGTCGTATTTTCATGAAGATTAATAGGTAGGACTCCATATAATAAGGTAGGAGAGAGAGAGTAAATATAAACTATTAAACATGCCACAGGTTGTCTTTTTATGTGTGTGAACTTAGAAGAGGAACAGGATCTTTTGTGTCTCTGTTCTTTGCCAAAAGTTTTGTCAGCCTGGGAAGCTTTATCTTCTTTGGAGTGTCCCAAAGTACCTACATGGTGGCAGTCCCATGAAGCATGTGCCTACTTTGTCTGCAGCTGGACACACACCGATGCAGCTGAAGAGCTGTCTTTGGAATTACCATTAACGTGCTTGATAAGCCCTGTGGAGGACAATATAATAAAAACACATGGTCACAGGTTCCCTTGGGATCCTTGAGTTTCAGAGGTGTTCTGCACTGCAAGAGGACACATGAGCCAGTGAAGGTGCAGATGGTCAGCTGGCCCTGCTGTCTCAGGTAAGAGGTGCAGGTGATGTGATGTCATACTCTGAGCATGCTAAAATGGGGTATGTGTACCCATGGCAGTGGAATAAGACAGAGGAAACTTCCCTTTTCCTCGGGAAAGTGTGGAGAAAATCATCACTGAAAGAAATCTGTGCAAGTCTTGAGCTGGTAATGTCATTAGCAGAGGAAGAGGTCAGGCAGAGTAGAAATGTATCTACAGATTTACACCTACTTAGTGAACACACTTCTAGAGAGACACACCAGTGTTGGAGAAGTGCACACTTTGCTGTGAAAAAGGATGATGAAGCTACCACTCTGGAGGTCTTAGGTCAGAGAAGAACAGGATGTAATGAACTGAAATGTGTCATGAAATTATCAGTCCTGTTTCTTCTCACTCATACTGTGAATACAGCTAGTGTCCCACACAAGGAATTCTGGCCAGGCAGGAGAACAACTGAGAGGGGTTGAAATACTCCAGTAAGAATCAAAACAGTAGAAGGACTTTGATGAGTTCAGTCCCCTGTCATTTCTGACAGTCACATCATGTAACCCCACAGGTTTATAATTGATCAAGCTCTATTTTACAGCTAATTAGATTTTTTTCTTTTCCTTAATGCCTCCAAGTAGAAAGCTATTCCAGATCTTCACTGTAATAATGTCTAAAAGTCTTCTAATTATCAGCATAAGCTTCTTTACAGACAGGTTATATTAGTTCCTTAACCTAAATAACACTTTATCCACCATGGGATTTCTTTTGTTAATATATTTATGAAGACCAACCATAGTCCCTTTCAGACATTAATGGGAACCTAAACAAACCAAGTTGGTTGCTTTCTTATTATTTACACATGCTATCCTTAACAAGTGGAGTGGGGGAGGGAGAGATGGGAATCTGGGGACACAATCTGCATTAAACTTGATATGAGTCAGAGGGTTAAGCCTCTGCTCATCACTCAGAATAGAAGCACCTCTGGGATTCTCCCTTTCTAAACTGGTAGAAGAGTTAAATAGTTCAGACAAAACTCTTGTTTCCAATTGACTGAACTGCATTGGATGCCTAAATGTTGCCTTTGATATAAATTAAAAATGAGCCAGCCAATGTTATTGTCATTATAAACTCATGGGAATGAGCTTTTATACACGTACTGTACTTTCTCTCATTGATTTCTTTTCTCATTCTGGTTTGTTTGATCTTCATTTACTTGTAATAATAGAGGAAAGAGAAACTTGAACTGGTTTTCCTATTCAGTGTTTAAAGTGTTTGTATAATTTCAAGCACGTAAGACACAATATCATATTGTTAATGGGTGCTTTTATAAATTCTTTGAAAACTAACCTATGTGGCACTGTTTAGACATTTTTTACACAGAGACAACCTTTGGTATAACATAATACAGTGAATGGAAGTGTAAATGAAATAAAATCAAATTAGAAGTACAATACAAAACTGCAATAGCCAAAATAGGTGAACTTTGGAACAGGTTATTTAGAATAATGGGAGTTTCTAGAGCAGCATCTATTATAAAATCAAGACTGCGTGCTTTTTTTAAATGTACCATTTTCTAAAATGTATGTATTATCTTAGAGAAGAAATTAGTGAAGTATTTAGGTTACACTAGGTGTTCATAGTAATCCTGTCTGTCAATAAAAACAATTTGTTTAAAATTACTGGCTGTATTGTAAGATTATTCAAACTGCTCTAGGCTAGAGCTGTAAAAAATGAGGTAACTCTGCTGCAGGGAGGTGAAGCTGGTAGCTACTTACTCTAATAAGAAGTTGAAGTGGCAGCAAAAAAAGCTTATACACAAATATGAAATAATTATGGTTCCTTTTAATGACTGTTTCCTGCTAAGGTTAGCAAGTTCTCTGAAATAATGAATACAATAGGTGAGGTATTCACTGTTACGGGTGGCTAGGGGAGCCAATAAAACTTGCAAGGCCAGCTCCTGTTTGTGCTTAAAGGAGCAATTCCTGGAATTGAAAATCCTTGTGAAACCTCTCCACAGGTGTCAAGGACACTGGGAGAAGCTGACTGGAAGCTTTCTACTACACAAATTTCAGACAAAATGCCAATAATGTGATGTTTATACTGAGTACGAACACGCAGCAGTACACCAGACCTGCTCTTCCATGTTCAGCATGAACAAAGTATTGCCATATTGTAAGGAAGATTCATTCCAAGATAATACATGGTGATACTAACCAGATGTTTCCCTTCAGTCACCAAAACATGCAGTAGAAATTCTGTTTGGAGGAAGCCTCTGGAGTCATCTAGCTCAAAAAGCTGGGCTACTGCTAGTCATCAGCTCTGGCATTGTCTTGCCACATCTTGAAATCCTCTGGAGAGGGAGATCCCACAATGTCTCTGGGCATCTGTTCCAGCACTGCACTGCCCTCCTACACTTTTCATACATCATGACTTCCAGAGTTACCTAACCTCCAAACTGAACTCCCATTTTGTGGGCATTGCCCTCTGCTTTATCTTAAATTCAGAGGGCTTGGATCCATCATCTTTGTAGCAATCTTTCCCTAGCAGGATTGCCCCTTTGGCAAGTTTTGACTTGGTTTTCTCTTTACTTATACAACTTTCTCTACCTTTTTACTGCCTCCCACTCATTAGTTACATTTCTTGACACCTTTATATTCCAAATTCTGTGGCCATTTTAGTAATCTCTGATGGGGAAAAGCATCGCATTTCCCCTTACCTTGTGATGTTTCTATGATGTAATTCTCAGTTCTGCTTGACTTATGAAGCATTTGAGGGACCAACTCAAAGTTCACTGAAATCCTGTGGAAAAGGTCTCAAAAATGCTGATTTGATTTCAGCTTCAGGTGAGCTGTTCTAACCTTCTTCAACGTATTGACCATTCCAGAAGTAAAAGTGCAATAAGGCTGCACAGCATTAAGGTTCCCCACATATAGCATGAGGCTTAGCAACAGAAACTAGTGTAAGGATAATGATTTCAGCCCTCTGTCCAAGTAGGTGTAAATCCAAGCCTTACTTATTTCTCAAACAAGGATAGAACAGGCTGAAGGGGGGCAAAATGTGAGGAATTTTCTTTTTAACATACAGGTGATGGAGTTTTTGACAATAAGTGTTAACTGGTTTTATGCTTCTCTTCTGCAAGATGGAGAGAGAGGAGCATAAGACAAAATTTTTACTAAGTGCTACCCTATGTACAAGGTACATTCTTTTGAACTATCAATGCTTTTTTAGAACATCTGCTCTTCAAAGGAAAAAATGATAACTGGTTTGAATAGGAAACCTTAAGCCCTAAGCATAATAGATAAAGAATGTGAATGTCTTTTGATGTAACCAGAAGTCTTTGATGTATTTATAAAATCTTGCAACTCATCTTGTATTTTCAGCCAGTTAATATATAGATTAAAATAATTAGTTATAACTAACATGCTTTACAATGTTTTAAAGCTGTTCTCCTGGATCTTCCCTTTTCTTCCTTGACTGCTGACATGCCTGCAACTTTTGGAAGCCATATCACTGGTTTCTATAGTCAAAGGCAGATGTGCTAATACAGAAACGCTTAATGATCCAAATAAAGCTTGCTTAATACAAATGGAAATTAAAAGCAGAGTGTGTGTTGGATGAGGGAAACCAGGCTGTTGCTATGCGGCTGGTTTCATTTATAAAGTTGACAGTTCCCTTGCTTAGCAGAGCAAGAGCCAAACTGTACTTTCTTTTCATGACACAATAGTATAATCCACACTAGCCCCACTGAGGTCAGTGAGTTTATTGTCAATTTATCTCTTGGGGAGCAGTATTTGGCCTTCACTAGAATAGGATTTAATTTGCCACCTTATAAAAGAAATGCGTTGGAGATATTTAAGAAAAATCTAAACAGAAGTATTCATTCTGTAAAGATATCAGTGTTATTAAAATCATCTTATTCCTTTTCACTGACTGTCTTCTATGAAGAAAAAAAACCCCTTCCTCACGGGTTTGGGAATTTTGTCTCGCCAGCACTCTTCACTGCTCCTGTCCTGCAATCTGAGAATAATGCCTTCTCTGAAGCCCTTCTTTAATAGCTCCAGACTTGTCTGGTGCTTCAATTTCACAGAAAAGTTGTTGCCCTCAGAAAATATCCAGAGTTCTTTTGACTTTTTGGCCACTCATGACTTTATTTTTCACAATAAAATCAGTTGTTTTCAAATCAGCAGAGTGTAATTGCATATGCTAAGGGAGCATTCACATCTCCTCTGCTATAATTAATGTGTCCCAGGGCTATGGTATCTATCTGCCCTTTCGAACTGCCTGCTTAATTTCCCCTGCAGCAGCCCGGCACCTGCTGCTCATTTCACCATGGGGACTCATCGTGAATTTTTCTAATATTCATGCATCTGTCCTGCACACTTTCTTATGTGGACATCTCTATTACTTTCCTTCAATCAACCTACCTTTGTTTCTATGACCTTTCTTTTATGAATAACTAGGGACTTTGTGCTGTGTGAAACTTTATCACACGAGTGCCACCTGGTCTTCAGAGTTGTCCACATACCTGAATGACAGATATGATATACCAAACACCAGAAATACAACTCCTGGTCTTTAGTTCATGTATTTTATACTTTCAAAGAAGGTTTTTCTTGTAAAATCATGTGATTTAGGGGCAAACGTCAACAAAATGCTCTTTCTGCTTCATATTTCTTCTGTCTTACTGTCCCCTCGTCACTTTTTTTTCTTGCAGGTCAGTGCGATTGCTCCAGCAGAATTATTGTCAATCATTACTGCAGTTACTAAGTAATGCTTCTGTTCTTTGCTTGGTTTATTGCTTTGTTAGAAGTCCACAGGTAATGTCACCATGGCTGTTCTCCCGTGATGTACTGGACAATATGGTGGCAAGATTCAGCCTGGGATTGACATGTGAATTGAGGTGTCTGTGTTTGAACTACAGGGGAAAATCAGTTGCTAAACTCAGCCTGACGGCAGGTGCCTCATGTCAACTGAGATGTGTCAGGACATCCAGCATATCCATAAAGGACTGGCAGTCATGACACAGAAGTCATAGGAGATCTGGAGAAACTGGTCAAGGCAGAAGGCCCTATAGCATCTAAAATGATGTTTAAACTTCTACCACCAGGCAACTGCAAGCCTGTTGCCAATACTATCTTTTTTTAGATGCCCTAATCTTGAACTGAATCCTGCCTTATGTTATATAAGAGGAGTCAATCCAGCATGCTTTATTCAGGCAAGAACTAGTCCATTGGCAGATGGGCTTTTGCCTGAACAAGGCCAGTTGGGTTGGGATTCTAAGCATGTATGTGATTACTTCTAATGCGTGATCTACTTGAAATATTTGTTTTTGTTTAGAATATGATTTGTTAAAACCAATTCTTTTTTTTTCTAAAAAAAAAAACAGGTGAAAGCTGCCAAATTTGAAGGTTTTCTTTTCCATTCTTATACAGTAACTTTCAGTTTTTCCTAAGTCTAGCACATAGGTTTCTCATTATTTCCTTTTGAATTGCTCCCAGATACATAATGGGCCCTATTTGCACTCTTGTTGAATAGGTGTCATGAGCAATGGTTTTTGTTCAGCACTTTGTTGCATCAGGCCTTCACACATTTTCTGTGGAAATTCTGCAACATCATGGGCCAGATCTGTGCTGTGATCAGAGAATTAGCACAACTCGTAACTGGTGTGAGAAGGGCAGTTTCCAAGATTTGAGTAGTGCATGATGATCCAGCTGATGCTTTTCAGCCTGGACCTGGACCATGTTTTTATCGCAGCTGGCCTCTTGCCTTTAGTTCACATTAGAAAAGGGGTTGTTTTTCATTGATTCTGGAGAATGATCTAAAAAAGAGTCTTCCAAACTGGCATCTGTTGCACTGTATTAAGAATGTCTCTCCCAGTTTGCACCAGTGAATAATAGTAAATGAGAAGCAGAATCTGGAACAGCCTCATTCAAACTATTCAGATCCCCCATCCTACTCCTTCAGCAAGAATAGGAATGCTGCAGATTGTCATAGGACCTCCTGCTCTGGAGCCTCTGCTTGACTTCATAGCACTCCGGGCTGAGCAGCTACACTGATAGATAAGGTCCTAATACTTCAGATTGTCTCCAGGAGAGTTTTGTTTACTTCTGACCTTACAAAGATGAATTAATCATAACCTTTGACTTCTGATTTTTACCAGGATTCCTCCTCTCTCTTGGATTAAAAAAAAAGTAATCCCAGAGGTTTGGTTTTAATAAAGATGACTTATCTTCTCTTAGATTTTCTTTATGAAGGTGACTCTCCCGGTTTTGCAAACTCCTCCTCAAATCTCCTGCTGGTGCCCCATGCACATACATCAGGTGGATGAGTAGAAGACGACAGGAAGGAAAACTATAGTGCTTCACTGAAGCTGCATTATATTTAATCTCCTCCAGATACATAATACCTTGAAAGAATGAGTAATGCAGTGAGTTGAAAGGAAAAGCTACTCTGTGGAACTGAGTGAATTAATGAGAAATAGACAAACATCAACACAAAGAAAAGGACTACAAGAGAGTGAGGCAAGGCATCAAGAGAATACAGTTCAGTGAAGCCCACCTTCAATCTTTAAAATTATTCTTTTCCCTCTTTAAACAAAAATTAAAAGCTAGAAAGGAAAATGCTGGAGGCCTTGTAAGAAGTTTAAAGAAGAAAGTAATCAAATGGCAGGAAATATGAAAGTTCAAATGAGGAGTAAAGGCTTGGAAAACACTTCCTGGGTCACTGAGTTTGATCCTCTGCCATTTCAGACAATCTTTCTGGTAAACCGAGCAACTGCCCCCAAAGCAGCTGAGCTTTTTGTCCCTTCACTCCTAAAGGGAGGCCACTGCAGCATTGCTGATTTCCTGCCTAAATTTGTCCAGATTAGTGCAAAACAATGCATTCTTTTTTTAGCATTATTAATTGACTTCAATATCCTCTTATATTCATCCCATATGAGCTACTAATACAAAGAAAACTTTTTAAAAAAAAGTAGTTTTGAATTTCTCCTTTATGAATACATCATTATGATCATCAAACGTAAGTAGTAAGCATTATATTGCATGGAATACATGCACCAAAGATTAAGATTATTACAACATTATAGCAAGGTTTTAGAAGACTGTTTAATAAAACTCTTGATAAAGAAATCACCCCATAACCCACAAAAGTAAGAGATACAGGTTAACAATGCATATTTCTGGAAATTGAAGAGCATGGATGATGCAGGTTAAGGTGGGTGATAAAGTTCTCAGTGCCCATATTAGCTTAAGTTTCCCCTATGGCCTTGGGGTGTCACTTTGCCAACCTTTGCTGTGCTGTCCCCAGGTTTACTAAAATGGGGGTAACTGCATGTCACAGAGTCACCATGAGGGTAAAGGGTTTCAGATCCTGTGATAACAATAGTCATATTTTAGATAGACTGGCAACAGGTGTTTATTGTGAAAACGTTGCACCCTTAATTCTTATATGGGACAGACATATGTTTCATATACAGTATATAAAGTGTGTGTCATATTTCATATAGCAACACTGAAGACTGTGGTACATTAAAGCTTCTTTGATAGAATGAGTTACTCTATGATCTCATATAAATTCAGTCTGTGAAACATTTGCAAGAACTATAGTGTTTGTAAAAGTACTTGTACCATATGAACTGCAGTATATAGTCCCCAGCAAAGAGCAGGTAGCATCCTATTCACATCACGGCACATAAACATATTAATAAATGGAAATTTCTAGTAGTGGGAACCTAGAATTAATTTAATGTTGGTTATGAGAGCCTGAACAGTTAAATAATCCTGAATATTTATATAATTCACAAATTAGAATGGAGGACTTGCTCACTCTTGAAAAATGCATTTAGCCAAACGAAAATGTGAGTGGAAGAGGGGAAAACCTTTAATTTGCCTTAATTAAGGGGAAGTAAAGGAATTTAATGACCGCAATCAATCACAGAAATTTTTAAATAAAAATGATGTAATACAGTGACAAATTTTTCCATGTTCATGCAAAGTAGCACTTGATTTTGCCAGAAGTTTCACAGATTGCATCAGTTTATGTGGACGTTAAGGTGTATCTCATCTCACCTAGCTTTTGGTGTTCATAGTCAACAGAGAGAAACAGATCTGGGCATGACTCACAGCATTTTAGAGGCAAGATTTAGCATGGATAGAGTCCTGCCTAATTCTGAGCACTGACTATAACATGAGGTTAGACACCCAGCTCAGAGGTAGATGTACGCTGTGGTATGTTGCCAACGTTTACAGCAGGATTCAGCTGCCTGAATATAGGCATGCAGTGTTGCTCTAGGCGCTGTTGGGTGTCTCACCTATCTCTTGCTATTCCAGCAAGATGTGAATTTCCCAGCTGGCCTGTGTCATGTCTGCTGTTTCCATGCTCGTATCTTAGATAAACTATGTCATCTGACACAGAACGGTGTGCCTGTGTTTAGGCAACTTAGTGCCCTTCAAAGGTCCATGGCATTGTCATCCAAGGGGCATATAAAATACAAATAAAAAGCATAGGAGAAAGTTTAAGGGGGAGGAAAGGAGAAGGAAGAAAATGGACTTGAACAACTTCAAAGCTGGGGAGGAGTGGCTGGAGACCTGCCAGTCAGAGAGGGACCTAGGGGTGTTGATTGACAGCCAGCTGAACAGGAGCCAGCAGTGTGCCCAGGTGGCCAAGAAGGCCAATGGTATCCTGGCTTGTATCAGAAATAGCGTGGCCAGCAGGGACAGGGAAGTGATCTTACCCCTGTAAGGGGTACTCGGCACTGGTGAGGCCACACCTCGATTACTGTGTTCAGTTTGGGGCTCCTCACTACAAAAAGGACATTGAATTACTCGAGCGTGTCCAAAGAAGGGCAACGAAGCTGGTGAAGGGTCTGGAGCACATGTCGTACGAGGAGCTGCTGAGGGAACTGGGGTTGTTTAGTCTGGAGAAGAGGAGGCTGAGGGGAGACCTCATCGCCCTCTACAACGACCTGAAAGGAGGTTGCAGAGAGCTGGGGATGAGCCTCTTCAACGAAGTAACAAGTGATAGGACAAGAGGGAATGGCCTCAAGTTGCACCAGGGAAGGTTTAGACTAGATATTAGGAAACATTTCTTTACAGAATGGCTTGTTAGGTGTTGGAATGGGCTGCCCAGGTCAGTGGTGGAGTCCCCATCCCTGGAGGTGTTTAAGAGTAGGGTCGACATAGCGCTGAGGGATATGGTGTAGTTGGGAACTGTCAGTGTTAGGTTAATGGTTGGACTGGACGATCTTCAAGGTCTTTTCCAACCCAGATGATTCTGTGATTCAGTGAAAAGTACAATATGCACTAATCATTTGCAAAAGGATTTCCTGTATATTTAAAAGATGCAGTGATTTAACATGTCCTACATTTGGAAGTCCAAAACTATATGCTGATTAACTTGGACTACAGTTTGAGCTCTTTAAATGACAAAGCAGGTGTTTATCTAAAAAGTGGGAACATTCTTAAAACCTAGTTATAAACTTTGACGACTCACAGAAAGAATAAACAATTCTTAATATTTTACAGAAAAAAAAAGGTGAATCAAGAATATTGTAAACTGAAACACATGGCAATATCACTCTTTGCCTAAAGGAGTAATTATTACAGAAAACAAATTGTTATAACTGCATTTTCCTACACTGGATATGACAATTCATCTCTTAGCAAAAGAGTGTGATGCAGTTACATTTGAAATTGTATGGGAAAAAAATCTCTGTGTGCATGTGTATACTGTGACCAGGATTTTTAGAGAGGTTGATTTTTGCAGCAGGGGAAGAAAGGCTGTTTATTAGGCTACATAATGAAAACCATAGCACATGCACTTTGTGAAACAAGATAAAGGCTATCTTCATATCTATCTTTCTTATTAGAGAGTAAGGTACATGGCGGGTGAAGCAAAGAATTTAAAGGATCTTTCTTATTAAGGCCTTTCAATTGTTGTTTCTCCATTTAGCCACATGGACACAGAGCACTAAAAACACTGATCTTCTGTGGTAATGAAATCTATCCCAATGGCTTTGCACAGTTTTCCTTCAGGCACTTGAACAACCTTCAGAAGACACCTAGCACTCTCCAGTAATTAAACAGGAACGTATGCTTCAATGTAAAGTACTCTGAATCATGTGTAAGGCAGACCATCTAAAACCATCTTCTCAGAAGTGGACTGAACCATTATATACCTTCTTTCCATCTTGACCTACTGTGGGTTCATGGTCACCAATGGTCTTTATCTTCATTGATTTATTCAGTCTCTTTGTGGTCATATTCGTTTCTGGTTTCTACAACAGCCTGCAGCAATAAGTTTTACTTTTCTTATTAAGTGCTGAGTGAGGTAAATAACTGTTTTGCTCTTAAGATTTTGGCCTTGGCAAAATGGAGGTGTGTTAAGACTAGACAATGGCCCTTTTCGCGTAATATTAACTGTGTGCATTACAGTGCTTTTCTACCCTTACAGATAAGTATCCCATTTGAGAAGGTATCCACATGAACTGTCTTCAAGACTTAAAAATTAAATGAAATAATTTTTTTGTTGCTTCTTCAGCACTCTTAAATTGAACAGTTAAATATCCAGTGATTTTTTATAAAATCTCCAAGAATTATACAATATTGGAATCTCACAAGGTTGAAGTAACCTAATTTTCACATCTACAGCCAAACTGCATGAAACTAAGCCCGCTGAGCTGCAGACAATCTTCTTATTACAAGGGTATACAGTGCCTACCACATGGGAGACATAACTCCTGGCTCTTCCTCTGTGGCTTTTTTATTCTCCCTGAGCAAATATGTTCTTGTCAGCACTGCATCTATGGTTTGGCTGGGTGTAATAGGATGGCTTCTGTATTCTTTCATTGGTTGGCCATTTGTGTTGGAATTAGCATTTGTCTAGTCTTCTGAGACACACTGTCAACATCTGGAAAGCTTTAGTTCATTGAGGACATTGAGTTTGTACTTTTTCCTGTACTTGTAACATTGCCTATATACCTTAATGTGAAATATTTTTGTTGCATTTTTAATATGAATATATTGAATGTGCTGCTAGATTGATAATGATACTATTTTATTATTTTAGATATACATATGTGCAACATTTTAAAGAACATATTTTCCAAGAGTTTATCTCACCTACTTTTTCAATTATGACTATGAAATAATTCTCAAAATAGATAGTTATAAACATTGTGGGTGTTTGGCAGGAAGTTTTTTGTGGCTGACTGCAAGAATCAGGAACGATGCAATACTTTACTCAAAAAACATGTTCAGACCTAAGACGTCTACTTGACAGAGGGAGTTTTCTGGATTGAATCTCTCTGATGCATCTCATGAGCATTTTCTACTAAAGTCTTAGGTGGAATTTTGCGTCATTGAGTATTTTATGCCACATGAATCTTTCCCTCTTCCATTCTTACTGTTCTGTTGTCCACACCATTGTTTTTTAGATTTTTACAGGTTGATTTAATAATTTATGTACAAACATTGTTTAATTTTTTAATGGGTAGTGGGCCCAGCTTCTTAGGTCTTTTTTAGGTGAATTTAAATATTAAGTATTTAGATACCTTTAGCACAGCTGATCCTTCATGCTTAGAGCATTAGAAAATCTATTGGCAGATTTTATATTTGTATAGTATATCATATTGAATGAGTCATTTATCATCTCTATGCTATAGTTGTCTCACCTATCAAACTAGGGAAAATAATCCCAACCGATCTCACAGGGATAAGGTTATTTATGTAATATGTTGTACAGCTCTCTATATGTATAAAATATGGGTGATTGTCAGTCATTACTATTAAAGACCCATTGTTTCAAAGTAGATCACTTTTCAGATCATATCTTTTCAAAATGTGAGTTCATTGACATTAAAAATGTATTTGTCTCTGAATTCAACTGTATATAGCACTAAATTGTTATTAAAGAATGTCAAATTGTCTTAAACTATGAGGAACTTTGGTTTTGAAAGTGAACAAGTGAATTTAATTAATGACCTGGCATAGAAAAATAAGGAAGACTGCAAAAACTTTGGTGCATTTCTCCTGTTGAGATTGCTTTTAAACTTCATTTTTTTCTTCAGTCATCAGAGAAATGCAAATTCTTTCATAAAAGTCTCTGTATACTGAGAGTAAATACTGTCATGGTATGCTAAAATCCTTTTTCTTTAAGAAAAAATACGGTTTTTTAAAATCAAATAGCTGAATAATAAAAGAACGAGTACAAGAGTCCATAAACCCTTTTTTTCTTTTTCTTTTCCCCCGGTCATTTTAGCTCCAGGCCTCAAACACAGAGTTTTAGTTGTTTGAAACTGTCTATGATTCATAACACTTGTTTTTAATCAAGAGAAATTCTGCTTTGATTAAGGGTTTTGAATACAGTGTGAGTGTAGGCATGAAGCACTCCCATGGCTCCTCAGGAAGCTGTCCCACCACACTGGCTGGCTGGAGGATCCCTGTTATGATCACATACAGAAATGCATAGCCATCACAGGGGAGGAACTTGCTCATGACCTGCTGGGTGGAAATCTCTCTGCATATCCCTCCATCCAAAGAAATCAAAATAAAAATAACTTTTGGATGTGCTGCTTACAAAAAAATGCCTTCCACAAAGCGCTACACAGATTATAAGCTCAGAGAGTCTTTACAAGCACTCCTTCCTTTTCTAATGCTATCATCTGCTTGACAGTGAAGAGTGATCCTCAAGATCACTGTCTTCTCAAACTTGTACAGCTTTGGGCCTTTCCAGGTTGTTCGACATGTTAGTCTCGAGTCCTGTACAAGAGGCAACAGGCCACAGCTTATGACAGGTTTAAGGGTGTGTTGAGAAAGGAAGAGGACAGAACCCCTCTCCCTACTGTTTCATGGAAAAAGTGTTTTCTCTGCTGAATGATATAGTAGGTGACAAAATAAGAGGAAGACCAAATACCTTAAAGAAGCTAAATTCTAAAGAAGCAAAAAGAAATGAACGCTTCGATGATGTGAAAAGGAAGCTTTTGGAGTCTGAATTTTATATCAGGACTTCAGTAAAAGAGGAGAACTTGGGCCAATAGATGCCAATCTCAGGTGAAGAAGTAATGTAAGGCTGCAGCTCTGGGTGGGCATCTAATTATCCTTTTACAATTAGATCACCATTTAGGAGGATAGAGAGAAGGTAATACTGAGTGTGCCTCTCTTGTCTGCTGAAGGCATCTGTGCAGGTAACAAATGAGCAAATGTGGACATGGAATAGTTGAGAAATACCTTGTGTGATATGTGAGAACCCATCTGTCTGAGTAGGCACGGTGGGTTTGCATTGGGCAGGGTGCCTACAGCTTATTGGGATGGGCTTTCTGCACATTATTTGTTAGGCAGTCCCATGAAGAAGAAGTAGAGAAAATCCTAAGCGAAGCTGTTCAGAGAGCGCTTACAGCTTGTTGGAAGCTGTTTGAAATGTGAAGTCTGAAATTAAATAGAGTGTCCCTTTGTCAGAAAGTGGAGAAAAAAAATTAAATCCAGATAGATATAAATGCATATACTTGTAAGGAAGCATATCAAGTAGTTACTATATTCCCACACTAATCAGATAAAGGGATGTACAGTAAAAAAGGAAAGAAATAAGGGAGGCAAAGAGAAAAATCTGGAAGGAAAACAAGGGTGGGAGAGAAAAATGGAAGATAGTAAGATTCATGTATGCATTGACAAACACTGTTTAAAGTCAGGCTAGTAGTTTTTTTGTCAAGCAAGCAGATAAGTTACTTTGGTATTGCTGTTAGGTTTTTCTCCAAAATGCTGATCATTTACATGTTGCCTGAAGTTTGAACAGAGCCACAGAGTGTAGTCGGCTAAATAGAGAGCCAGGCTTTTGGTATTTAAATAAAATCCCTGGCTTTCCTTGTAAACAGGTTAGTATCACTTTTCTGATTTTTTTCTAAATAAAGAAAAGAAAAAAAATTCACTCCTTGAGTTCAAGCATCTAAAGCAGAATGCATGACTTCATCAGGCATTCAACTAGTTAATAGTTAACTGTTTTAAAAAATCGTTACAAAGAGCTCTCTGTCTTAGCTGAATGAGCAGCTACCTTTGGTGGTTTAAAACCTGCCTAGAAAGTCTGCAGAGTGTATATGTGTGTAAGAGGGATAGGAAGAGGTAATAAGAAACTCAGGGAAAAATATTCTGAATAAGTATTCAACACCCATGGTCAGGCCAAAATGCTGACATAAAAGTAAACATTAAAAATATTTCCTAACGTAAAATGTTTAGTTTGAGTTCTGACCTAAAATGTTTAAATTCTGTTTGTAGCTGAGACTGTAATCCAGGTAACTGCACAGCCTTCAAAATCACTAGCACCATAAAGCAGAACTAAAATTCAGTGAGATACATGGTACAATTTAACTTGGTGTGCTTAAAAATGGTGGGCTTAAAAACCCCAACCTTCACCCAAACCCAGGCAAATTACTTTTAATATTCTGCACTGATTTTTTCCTGAGACACTGAAAGGCAGTAAGACTGCATGACATTATAAACCAACACAAACTAGTTTTATGCATTCCCTCCATTCCTAATCTCACTCTAAAAGATCAGAGTGAATTATCCCAGGCTTCAGAAACATTAAATCCCCAGGACATTGGTGACTCCAAGAAGAGAGTAAGAGTCGATCATAAAAATCAATGCCAGTAGTCTGGTTTTTCTCTATTAACAGCTACTTGCAGCAGAGTGTTAATTAGCATACACCCACATATTAGTTCAGAATCAAGTGGACAAACTGATGTTAAGATTCTAAACTGCTTTGTTGTTTCTTTCTCCTTTTCCTGTATCCTAAGGGATCCTTGTCTCACATTGGACCCTGATGGAAACTAAACTCATTTTATTTCAGACAAATCCCTATTAACTTTAATTATTACCACTGCAGTCTCTCATAGTGTCAGTGCAGCTGATGCTGACAGCATCTCAGATGTCTTCCCCTGGCCCTGGCACTAATGGGGTGATCATGGGACTCCTCTCTCTGTGTCAAAGCAAGTGTCTAGGAGCTGCAGGGCTGAAATTTAGGGGCTATCAGAAAGGAGCTTGTCATAAGCAACCCACGGCTCCCACAGGTCTTGGAGCACACCCTGTCAAATTCATATGTATTTTCTCTCAATGTCAGCTGTGCCATGAGTTCTGCTGGTTAAAAGACATGTTGTTGCAGGGTTTTGCTGAAGAAACGTAATAACTAGGCATGAGTTGTTTCACTGATTTTTCTGGCTCACGACTAGTTTAAAATAGACAAGTATATTTTGTATGCTCTTTGCTCTTACTATCCTGCTTTCTTTCTTGACTCTTCATGACAGTGTCTCTTATTTACACCTGAGTGATGGCTTTACTGAGTGAAGGAGAAAAATGGACATAGGAGGGATGTGCTACTGCAATGTTACTTGGTAGCCACTCATAGTCCCTTGTCCCACCTACAGTGCAACAATACTATCCACTTCCATGCTCATGTTCATGACAGCAGTCACCAGTGCTGTTTGCAGACTTCACTTCCCAAAGCAGCTTGGCTCAGTTTCCAACACCTGAGAACTCATGCTTCTAGGCCATGTCAATACCTCGGTCTTGAGATGACTGGAAAAAGGTCCTGTGCAAAGTCAAGACCCGTTGTAGAGAAGAGGATCCCACTCCTCTTTCCCATCCCCAGTGATCAGGGTATTTGATCCTGTCTTTTAGTTTCCTTGCTTTGTCTTGAGAAGGAGAATGTGTGGGTGATGGGGAGATTGTCTCACATTGTCTGAAGGAAGGAAAGTTCCATACCTCAGATTTGGAAGAAAGAGATTTTAGAAAGCAAAACAAACTGCCTTTAGTCACCATTTGCCTTCCATCCCTTCCATGCTTTGTCCCTCTAGAACACAGTCCTTTTGTCTCCAGGTACAGGGAACAAACTATTATTAGTTTCTGCAGAGCACTGCCTGGGTCCTTCGTGTTTCTCTTTATTTGTCCTGTTATCTCTCCTGATTGCAGAAACATGACTCTCTTTCTTCCCTGGATGCTTGTAAAGAATTTCCCAGGCTGTTGTTCTCAGGAGTGACTTCTACCATCCTGTCCTTCTTTCTGTAATCAAGGTTGAGTTTGGTTGCTCCAACTGACTCCATTAACAAATGGAGCTGCAGAATTTCTAATGTGACACTGTGTTGAGCCTTCATGAGTATTCAGTCCAAAATAGTGAAGGATATTATTTCTCTGGTGGTAAAGCTGCCTGTGTTATAGTTGTAGGGGTAATTGCATGGTCACGGCATCCATCAGAGTTCTTGGGTATTTTTCTTCACAGTTTGCCAAAATAATGTACAACTTGATACAATATCTAGGAAAGTTTCTTTTTAAAACAACTGCAAATAGTACTGATGTCTAAATGTGCTCCAGCTTATTTAAAAATTGAAAACAATCCCATAGTTGATGGTTTTTAGCCTTTTCCCTCACTTTTTTTTTTAGGTTACCTATGTACAAAACATAAAGGTAATCCAATCCACAGAATATTTAAATATCAATGTCAGCCCCTGCAAATAAGATACCGTGTCTCAAAAACATAAGGCAAACATTTTTGTTCACTGAGTTAAAAGAAAGAAAAAAAGAACTGCAATTATATGTCATGTGCAGTTACCTGGAAGGTCAGACAAAAAGCTGTTGAGAGAAACTTGTAGGCATTGTGGGTTGTTGTGGAAGGAATCTCACTTACTGGAGCCCCACGGCACAAATGTGTGAGTCAGTTTGCGATAACCTTGGAGTGTTTGATAAGAAATGTAACATGCTTTTGCTCTGAGCTACTTCTCCAGCTATCCACCAGTTTACCATGGAGTCAAACCCCCTACATGAAAGCTTTGACAATTTTGCTATAAATTGCACCCTTTCAGAGGTCCCCTGCAGCCTACCTGTTTGTTCCCTCAGGATTTGAAAGCTACATAGCACAGAGGCCTCTGTCCTCTTTCCATGTATTCTTTCCTGATGCTCTCTGAAATAGCTTTCCTGACCAGCAAAAGGATTAAAGCTGAAGAAAACCAGAGACCACTGGCTTCGTCTCTGATATTAACCAGAGGAATTCTCCAATCAGCGGCACTTATCTTCAGCCAGGGAACATGAAGTTCCAATACGTGCTGAGGTCTTATATATTGGGGGCTCTGAATTAGATCCCATTAACATATGAAGCATTTTCTACTAGTTTCAGTGGAGTTAATCCAACCTTATTCTAAGAGTTAAAGGACTCAAGTCTTTAGCATGCTCCTTTGAAAATGACCTATTTTGTCTGGCGTGATACCTCATGAGATGGGATACCAAACCATGGAAGACATGAGAGAGCATGGTAAATCAGGGTTGTATGTGCATGGGATCTGTAGGCCATTCTGTAATCCTTCCAAATGATTGTCAAACAGAGCTATGTAAGGACAGAGCTTCCCTTTTCATGGGAAGAAAAAAAAAAGACCTTTCAATTAAATATTTAAAAAAAAATAAACAACTTTAATTCAGAACAGCACCTATGAGAATCTGAACAACTTTCACTCTAATTTTTCTTCTTTATCAGACTTAATTTCCATGATTCTTCATTTCTTTCTTCTCAGTAGAAAAGGAATCCCTTGCTGTGATGTGCTTTGAAGAAAGATGACCTCAACCAACTAAGAGTAGAGGAACACGCAGTGCCCAAATGTAATTCACTAGAGACACCACTGCTACCTCGGTTTTTTTGCAAACATTCTTTAGTACTAGATATACTATTTTTAATATGAAATTTCAACAGACATAAACCATCAACATTCTGCTTTTAAAAATCTACAGATTAAAAATGTTGTTCATCTTTATTTCTTGTAGAATAACAGCTTTTTAAGGAAACTTCCACCTGCTATTGTAACATTTCTTTTGTCTCACTCTCCTACAGATTGTTCCTTCAAATTGTCAGAATTACATTGCCACAGTGCAGCTGCATAATTCCTATATGATCATTTGAGAGTAATAGGACTGGATTGCCTGGGGCAGTTGTTCACCCTAAGGAAGTGAGTGTTAGGTGGAACGAAGCAAAAGTGTCTATTTATGGTGTCTCACGTTGGAAAATAAAGTGAGTGCAAAGTTGACAAGACACCTGAGTGTGTCTGATTTGTCAAGAGACTCTGCTGCCATCAGGTAGCTTCCCCATCAGTCAGTCTTGCCTGCTCTGCACTTAGAGGGTTCCCATCTCATTAATTTTAATAGGGTTGCTTGCTTGGCTATGGGGGTCAACACTGATTAAAATTGTTTCAGACTGTTGCTGATAAACTGGAGCCCAGATGTAATCCTAATGAGAGGTCAAGAAAGGTCATGAATCAGATCGTACTAGTTTTGGACAATTGGGCCAACAGTTGTCAGAAGAGGAGGGAATGCAACAAATAAGTTCCTACAAGTGACCCAATAAACAAGTTACAAGGAGACTGCAAAAATACTGAGTCCTATATATAAAGATGATAGTCAGAAGTACTAGTTAAGAGGCCTGAAATACCAGTACTGGCCTTTATATTACGAGGTGTTATCCCAACAAGAATTCCCTCTTCCTCTCTTTTTATGATACAAGCTGTAGCACTAGGTAATTACATCTCAGGTAAACATCCCAGGCTCATTTTGCAGTCAATAGAGAGAAAGATGTTCTTCTAAGTGCAATTCATCATTTTGTAAAATTTCAAATAAGCCTGATGAATCACACTCTAGAGGTTTACTCTGTTGACTGCAAATGAAGCTTAAGATGATTCAATAATCTCAGGTGCAGGTATCTTCACTGTTACCATTCGGAGTCAGGAGAGATGAATCTCACTGAAAAGTACTGTACTTGTGAAGATGCTCTGCTTTTATTAATGGAAAGGCACAGACTCAAGGAGCGTGTTCTTGTATTAAAGACATTAATTTCTAGCCAAACCTGACGGTCTGGATAAACACCACATGAGGTAAACGCAGGTCCTAATGTGGTTCCCCAGTCACAGGCCTCTGCTGGAAATAGACAAAGCTGTTGGAGAAAAAAACAGTGTTTCTGAACACCAAGTTTTTGCACAAGCTCCATAGAAAAGAGCTGGTTGAATCTGGAGAGATCAGTGACAAGCCTATGAGGTTTGTTTTGTCCAAAATGCTTGCCTGCCCAAGAGCAAAGAAAGTATAGAAAAAATAGAGGACAAAAATATCTTTCATTTATATTATTACCCAAATGGCTCTTTTTCAGAGCCTTGCATCTTCAGGCTGAATCTTAGCAAGCTGAGATCTACGTGGGTAACTAGTAAATCAAAATGCAAATAAGAATTTATTTTAATGAGATAGTGTTATTAGCAGAATCACAAAACCAGTACAAAAAGTGAACTATGTATCACCTTCTTTTTAAGGCTAGGAGATGCAGAAGTGATAGATGGATTTCCAAAGGGCACAAGGTACAGTTTTGCTTGGATCGTTTTCATGATACTAATTCTTTCTTCTTTGTCTGGAGAGTCTTATTATGTATTTTCATGGGACAAACCTTCCTGTAAGATTTCCTGACATTAGTTGTCTCTGAATTTCATGTGAGAATGTTTTTTTCTTGTGGAGTTTTGGTATTACTGCCTCTGATCTCAGTCCACTCCTAACTGTTGAAATCAGCAGAGCTGAGTGAGATAATTTTGAGCTTTAAAAAAATTACATTTTGAGGCTTCTTACTGAATGTGAATATTTAATTCCTGAAACAAGGGCTTGGCTTCTTTAGGTGGCTGAACAGCTTGTCAAACCTCTATGGTCTCTGCTGAGATGTTTGCTTAGCAACCGTGCTCAGCTTCCACTTGCTCAGGCTGGTGCAGGTAGTATTATGTGTGAATGGTTGAGAAGATAAATACAAAGGTGACTAGTGACAGGTCAAAACAGTTTAAATATGTGCATGTTCTTTATAACTGAAGTAAAACTGTAAGCAAAGAGATATAAGACAAGGGTGATACCAAACAACTGATTACTGGCCTACCTTTGCAGAAAATGGAGATGAGGTCAAATATTGAAATGAGCCAGGAGACTACTGGGCAGAAGAGATTTATGATAACTGGTGATATAGCTCATACTGCTAGTGCTGACCAGAAACTGAAGAGCTCTTTCATAGAAAATTTTGGTTTTTTCCAAACTTCCTGCAAAATAAAATAATCCCAGCCTAATTAGCAATAGGAATACCATACGTGAAAAGAGGGTGCCTGGTCTGAACAATGCAGCTTTTGATGGCTGACTAGTTAGAAGTCCAGACCAAACTACCTCAGAAATCATACCTTGTATTTGTTTTCAAATATTCATCAAATCCAAAGACTTCCAGACCAAAGATGTTGACCTCAACATATTGCATTTTCAGATTTTTTTTTTTTAATGGGAATGTTTCCAAATAGTTCAGCATACAGAATTTCTCACCTCTGAAGAGCAACTGGAAGCAACTGTTGAAAAATTTCCATGAGAGATGTAGCTGTGTAAACAAGGTCCAACACTGATTTTTTTTATTCAATTGACACATTTCATCCTAGGTCAATTAAATAAAAAATCAGTGTTGGACCTTGTTTACTATGCTTACTCTATATTACATTGATGAGCTATCCAAGACTGTCTTCTCATTCCAAAACTGTCCTACCTGTATTAAATATCTATTTCTGGAAGTGACAAACTGCCCCTGGAAGTCTCTCTCACTCTTAAGTTAGGTGAGATGATTTAAAATCTAAAATGCCACATACTAATCGATTGCAAGAACGTTCCATTTGATCTAATTAAATCCAACAGTGTGCAATAATTTATCTAGCCTTGACATCACTCTCCTTATTTCAGTCACATTATTCTCTGTCTTTCAGTAGACACCAAGTGCCACAGAGAGGTTTGGGCCAAGAAGAAATTTTGGGACCATAAATTGATAAAATTCCCAAGATATTTTGATTCTGATATCAAGAACAAGAGCAACTGATCAAAGACAGGAGAGTAGGAGAAATGGGAAAGCTACCTTGCAAAAGCATAGTAAAAGTATAGTATCTATGCTTACATTCCTTCAGTTTGTCAGTGCCTGATGTTCAGCTGGCAAAAGTGACATTTAACATGATGATTTGCAAGACAGGAGAAAAAAATAGTTTCTATAGCACTGCTCTAAGCTGTGGCCATGCTGGAGGTACCAGAGAGCAGAATGAGGTATAGTTGAATAGGGACAATCTCCTATATATGCAGGTTCTCATGCTTTGCTGTGATAAATCAAGTCATTTCCACACATCTGGGTTGTTTGTCCATATTTTGCCCATTGCCAAAGAAGAAATATTTGAGAAACAAATCTCCATTTCTTACCCCAAAGTGACCTTGGCAACTTATTAGAAGCCCCAGCACCAGACTTTCTCAGTTTGTCTTCCACATCGTTTCTTTTGACAGGTTTGTAAGTTCTAGCTATCACATACACACACAGAAATGAGATGATAAGGCCTTATTTATGCCCTGTTCTAGACACCTTTACAGCATGCCCAGGTTCTTACTTTGGATTCCTTTCTCCTCTCTGCCAAAGAGAACTCCAGGTCACAAGGTCTTGCCTCAAAGCCATTTCCTTGATCTGCTGGGCTCCCATGAGATTGCTCGTGGTTCTGATACTGAGTCTCCTGTTGCAGTTTTTGGCTGCTGTTCAGCAGACAGCATTTATTCCATTTTTTTTTTCTTTTTTTCTTTCACATCAGAATTTGTATTTGAAAGAACTGTCTTCTAGTACATTATAGGATAGAGGAAATCCTCATCAGAGGTTTAACAACTCCTGGTCTGGGTTGGTTTTTGTTGGTTTCCTCTTTTAATATGATACTGAAAAAGAACGTCCTAGACTTCCCTGCATGGTTCTGTGAAATATTTGCTGGCACTGAAAACACTTTATGGATTCCAGCCACGATTGCAATACCTTTGATCTGGAACTGGGACTACTCCAATAAACACATTCTCTGTGTGTGATGCACTGTGTTTCTTTTTCACCTGGTCTGTTTCATTTAAATGCTCTCCTCTCTGTACTTAGCTTTTAACTCTTTAATATTAATATTTTAAATGTTATGCTCTAACCAGTCCATATTGATTTTTCCCTGCTTCTTAATACAGTCATATAAAGAAAGAAGTAGTATAAAAAATTTATTGGGAAGACATGAACAAAACCGGTTTGAGATGAGAAGAAAAAGTAGCCTAAATCTCTGGGGACTTGCTTTAGAAACATGTAAGGTACATGTACTTTTTAGTAATGAATGTTACATTCTGAAGCAGTGCATTGCTGTAGCAAGAAGTCTCAGTGTAGGTCCAAAGTGGTTCAGTAACAAGCATGATAAAACAGAAAAAGGGCATCAGGATTTGCTTCCAATAGTTTCAGGGCAGGCACAGCAGCAAAACTGCATTCTAAATATCAGAATAACTGTTTCACACTCAGAGACCGTATCCAATGTATGCAACACTGATCTGTCAGTTACACCAGCCATTTGTCTACTGCATTCAGATTATGGGCTTTAAAATGAGATGGTAAACACAAATTAAGGTTATCAAGCAACAAGTCAGGAACAAGACAAACTTGTAGAAGAATAGGTATACTTTTGAAAAGAAAAATTGCATAAACAATTCAGGAGCAAAATAGCCACTGATTTATTTCTTCTTACCATGATCCATTTTCACTTCAACAACAGATTTCTTTCTAAGGGCTTCCAACAAAGGGCGACATGTTTACATATGTAATCAAATATCACAGATAAAATAGGACATTTGGAAAAATGTTGAAGTGAAGGAGGATTTGTTTCCAGTAACTTGATTTTGTACTCCTAAATGAGGTAGGTGTATTTTAAAATTCCAGTTACTTTCTAAACCCTTTCATCCTTTTGCAGACATCAATGCCTTTTTTCCACACTGTACTAGGAATTCAGTCAACAGGACAGTCAGATCTGATTTATCTGACCAGATGTAGATGTTTACATCTGGGTTGGTCATCTGGCTGTATTACCTAGCAGGGACTTAACAGGTGAAATTAATCTGGAAATAGGTACCTCCCTTCATAAGGTATGTTTCTATGCATGCTACAATAGCCAAATCCTAAGAGTGCCTCTTTCTTTTCTGTGACTGAAAAGAGGTATGGATGAGCAACCCAGGTATAAATGTTTTTATGGTAGACACCGCAAGTCAGGTAGGATGAATCCCAGTCTGAGAGTCAGTTCCAGACAACACATCCACATTACCCATATCACACCAAAGAGCCACAATCAGTCTTCATTTGCTGCTAAAAGAAAGATGTCATTCATCCCTGCCACTCTAAAGCAACAGTGGTGATGCCATGACAGAGTGCATACCCCAGCCAACAAACCTCATTCAAACAAAACACACACAGTTTTTCAGGATGGAGGATAAAAGCAGTGTTATTTTCAAATACAAAAGTCTTCTTGACTCTCTCGAGAGTTTTCCCACCTGCTGTGTTACAAGGCCACGGGCAAGAAAAATCAATACATTATAGTTAACTACTATCAAACCTTCCATCTTTGAAGCGATGGTCCTTATTTTTTCCCTTTCTGACAAGAACTGCACATTTGACCAAAAAAGCTCAAACATAAAAGGCCACCATTTTGTTCACTTTTTGTTTGTCTTTTATATTAAAGATATGTTAGTATCAAATAAATCCTAGCAGATAAGGGATATTTTTGCCTTCTGCGACATTGTTACTATTCCCAGCTCCCCCTTGGTTAAAAGGTGTTCAGCTGCTTTCGTTGTCATGTCTGCACCCTTTCTGTTATTCTGTTAGTATTCCCCAACATGCTGCCTTTTAAGGTTTTTCCCTCTTTTACCACATTTGACAGCACTATCTCCATTTCATCCTCAGTGCATTAGCGAGGTTGTCTTGTGCAACACAGTGAATTTCTGTCTGGTTTTGTGATATTTGCTGGGTAAAACCTATGATGATTTGTCATTCAGGCTGTGCTGCAAATTGGAAGCCTTATTATCACTGACAGCTGTTGACGAGGGCGGCTGTGAGGGGGGAAGAGCTGCCCCGTGTCCCTCCGAGGCTGGCTTGTGCTGGAGGCAGCGACCAGGGGCTGGTGGGGCACCCACAGCCACACACCACTCCAGGCCACTCCAGCGTTGTGGCGGTACCATCACACAAGTCTCCTGTGTCCACCGCCCCTGTGGCCTTTAACTTCATGTATTGTAATGCATTGAACTAGAATTTCCTTTCAAACAAGGCAGGGAGAAGTGGGAAGTACTCTGGGCTGGTTTTTTTCCAGAAAGGCACTCTTCTTTCAAACTCAGTCAGTCCCAGATTTTTAAGAGTATGATTCACTTGCTAGGTCCTTGTTAGAGGGTAACTATTTTGTCCTTTCTCAAAGCAGAAATAAATAATCCAAGTACAAATTCTTAATTTTCCAGTATAGTAAAGTGGCTATATAGATAATGCCACTCCAAACAACTGCTCTAATTCTTTTCAACCAATAATTTTTTCCTTCTGCACTAACTCATAGGAATGAAGCTCATATCTCTGAAAAATATGCTTACTGATATACATACTAGTGTGAAAATATAGGTCCTTGAAGTAGTATCTTTAGAATACACACTGAAGCAACTGGGAAACTTCTGTTATCGTTGCATATCTCCTCTGGAATACATTTACTTCTTCATGCACGATTGCTTTTATATGCACTGCTTGTGATCTTGATTTTGTTTTAATTAATTTAGTCCCTGTTCAAAAAACAAGTAGACATTACCACCTGGCTGAGTCTTAATTTGAATATGTAGAATAGAATAAAGCTGAACAGAACAAAGTAGAATAGAATAAAGCCAAACAGAACAAAATAGAATAGAACAGAATGAACATGTCAATATAATTAATATAGGATATTCTAGCATTTATTACTTTTTAAAGTGCACTTCAGTCATATGCATATTTTAGCTTTTCTCTGCAATCATAATGGCTAAAATATTAATTTTTTTTTTAAAAAAAAAGTCTTACATGATTTCAAGGCATTTATAAGTAGTGTGAATTATCATGAGATCTGTCAGAAATTGTGAAAGTTGGCAATGCTGTTTAGAGTACCAAGATTTGACCAATTTTTTGCAAATGATAAGAAATAAGACTCCCTCAGCCTTCTTTGTTTATTTGCAACAAGAAGAAGCAAAAAACCCCAAGATTTTCTTTTTAATGGTTTGTACTGAACTTGTCTAAAAATGTGTAGATAAAGATATTTCTTTGGGAGCAGTACTCTTTATTCCTAAATCCTTTGTCTGGATGGCTGAGTATTGCAGTGCTGGGTAAGAGAGTTTTTGCAAACACTGAAGAAATAAGGTTTGGGCCTTCTTTTGAATGGTGTCTATAAACTGGAGTCTTTGCTCAGCTGATTTTGTCTGATCAGACTTTATCTGTCTGGTGTCCCTCTGCAATCAGTGGAGAGAAATAATCACCTCCAGGCAGATTCTATCATGTCAGCTGAAATGCCCTCTCCGGGTGCCTACGTGTCTCCACAGAGGGTGCCTTGGTGAATACTGAGAATAGATAGGCAGCTTTTACAGAGGAAAAAAAATTAGATGAGAGGGATCCCTCCTGACTGATCATGAGCGGAAAGAGCCCTGCCCCCATCCTGAGCCAGTGAGACCTGCTACAATAATTCATCCAGGCTTTAAACAGTCAAAGTGCTGGTGATCCTGCATTCCTCGGTACATGATGTGAAGAGCTTCAAAGGGAGCTTGTTCTTCACTCAGACTTCAGCAAAAATACCAGGTCAAAGGTTGAGGGTATGTAAACTAATAATCCCCAGATGACAGAAGAGGAACCCTTACCAAAATTCTTTCCATCATTTTTTTTCTCATTTCTTTACTTCATGGGGACTACGTCAAAAAATGGTCGAAGGAAGAGAATTTTTAATGCAAGCAGCAAGGCTGTGAATATCTTGGGTAAGGAGGGAGAGAATACATACACATTTTCACACATACATTTTAAAAAAGGAATATGCATGAGCCCAGAGGAGGCTTATGGTTCAACTCACTTAAGACTGTATTAGCATTTGCAACAATGTTCATCTTTGGTGTTTCCTGTCTACCCTCTTTTAGTTGTCTTGGAGCCACCTGAATTGTGCAATAAAGAGGAAAAACAGGCATTCAGCTGCTATCCCCACCTTTTTTGGTAAATGGGTTATTAAAAAAATACACAAGACAAAGCAGATCCTGGATGCAAATTTCAGTACCCAGTCTGTCACAGGTCTGCTTTACTAATGCAAAGCTTAGTTTCATATGGGAGACTCTGTAGCCAGAGAATATGAGTGGAAGGTATGCAACGACTTGAGGTGCTGAAATAGTCTTTAGGAGAGCAATTTCCACCCAGAGGCATCTGTTGTCTCTCAGCCAGCAATCCCAACCTGTGCAAGATCACAAGTTTATCTCCAGGAGGCTTTCTCCAGCTCAAGCTCCCACAGTTCAAGTACCTCCATCTCTGAAAAAACGTGAGAAAAAGCGGCTCATTCTTTCACCCATGATCCGTCACTACTTGGTCTGTGAAGGAATTTCTTTATTGGGGTTTCTATATGTGTATATAGATAATGAAGACATTTACAGCTACACTAAGAGGAAAAAAGAAGCCAGGGAGCAAGCTGCATGAACGGCAATGCTTTCCCAATGTACAGCCACACTTCTCAACATGTGTAAGGTGCCACACAGAATAGCAGGAGAGCAGGGCAGACACATCCAGCAGCTACTGATGTCAGGGATGTATGAAATTTCTTAACTGCCTGGCAATGGGACAGAAGTTAAAAACTTCTACTACACTAAGGCCTGGCAACAAATCCACACAGTTGGTCTTTGACTCCCACCACAGTTCTCTTGGACCATTATGGGCTTTGTCTGAGAGAGATATAGTCACATCTGATATGACAGTCGCTCTGCATATCAGACTCACCAAATCAGCTCGTAGGCTTTCTTGCAGCTAGAAATATGGATGAAAAAAGGAAGTAACTGTATCCATTTAAAGGGTAGATGTCCAGTCTGAGCTGGTCATCCACGCTCTACTTATAACTGCAGAGGTGGAGGAAGAAGAAAAAAGAATTTTGTTAGCAGCTCCTCTCATGCCATATGGGAATTATTAATTTGCAAGCCTTCATACTTTGACTGAATTTGTGCTAAAGTCTAAGTGGGAAATAGCTGCTTTGAAGCTCTTCTCAACCTCATGTGCTATGACAACCAGATCTCTATAACTCAGCCTGTCTGAAGCCCAGATGAATTACTGTAGCAGGCTTCACCAACTCAGGACAGGTTGACCATACTGCTTACTCCAAGTGGGAGCCATCTTCACTTGCTTAGAAGATGGGCTGGTTTAACCTTTCAGGCTCTGCTTAAATAAATGCTGGAGTCTTTAGAGGTCAGTTCAGCCACCTCTCTTGAACACCTGTATCAGGATCTGCTGAACTGCCTTCTTGAGTTGCAGTTTTTCCTCTCTCCCTCTTGCATTGACCACAGGCAGCTCCCAGGGAGCCAGCCCAGAAGAGGCACCTTCTCCAAGGACTCCACTGAACTACTCAGGGAAAATGGCACAAAGAGGTGTGGAAGAGGAAGACAAGAACAGTGGGCATAAAGCTAAAGAGTAAAAGTGTCATGGTGTGTAGTGCTTCAGAGGTGGAAAAATAAACTGTGCATCCATTCATTTAGTCACATACAACTGCTTCCTACACAGCACTGCTGTTTTTCCTGCTGGGGGCTTTGTTCAATCCTCCATCCAAAGAAAAATACTTCAGGTTTTCAGAGAAATAGCTTTGTCTGCAAAATTTTTTGTCTTTGTGAGCAATGACCAGAAAAAGTTGAACATAAAGCCACAGAATGGTGGCCCCTGTCCACATATTCTACCTCCAACGTAGCCAGCATGGTTTTCCTTAAGAATAGCAAATCTGTCATATAGCAAATACACGACATGCTCCGTATGGCTTATAATAGACAAAAATACATGACAGAGAAAAGAAGTAAAATGTTTAGTGTTACAAAATCAACAGAACTCATGCTCAGAAAAATGCAAGCAATTTATTACTAGTCTAACTGGTATCATTCTGCACAATTGTAAGAAAGCAGAGGAGTTTATTTGTTGGGAAAAAAACAATCAATCTTTTACTGGAATCTGAAGGATCAAGGCAAAACATGGCATTGAGCCCAGCTTTAATAACCTTCAATGACATATGAACTTTAATTTTCTTCAGTAGAGAGGTATTTCTTCTTCAAGTACATTTTTTTTTCTTTCGGACAGATATTTGACTACTGTAGAGCACAAAATACACACAAACGGGCTTCAATTCATTTTTTTATAAAGTGTGTGGTGTCCAGTTCTGGATTAAGAAGAAAATTTTGAGAACAACTAGAAATCCCTGAATATATTTTTTTAAAAGTTTTTAAGGATTTTCTAACTCTTCTGTGGTAAAATAGATGAATTAATTAAAAAGATATTTAAGTTCATATAACTGGCTTCTACAGAAATAATGAAATTCCCAGGTCTCAAGCTGTAAAACTGCATTGCCCTTTAATATAAGCATACCCAATATTTGATAGAGCTGCGATCTTTAATATTTTTTTCCAGTGTATCTGTCCCATATTTCCCCTGTATATTTTTTTCACACTGGCTTATCTGTGAGGAAAATCCCCGCTGTTGTTAAATCCAAGTACAACTGGAAAAAACAGGCCTTTGAATTTTCCCACAACACTTCTGCTTCTGCATTCCCTAGATGATGGATGAGGATTGGTTTGAGTCCAGGAGTTTTCCTGTGCACTATGCCATAAAAAGTTGGGGGTGAAACAAAACAGGAGAAATCTTAGCTAGGTTTTGTTGGCTTTGCCCTATGTTCCCTTCTTGTACTCCATTGTATATACAAAAGTTTCGTCATTAAATTCCATTCTTTCTTGCATGCAGCCAGTGAACCATACTGAAGTCATACAAAACTGAAATATCTCTATGAATATATGCAAAGTTAAAATCTGCCTTTAAGTGTCTATAGACAGAACCAATTCTGCTGAGAGAACCTAATACACCCTTTATCACATACATGATGCTGGGAAAGGTTAGAAAGAGCCTAGGGAAGGAATGTTGGCCTTGCCATTAGACTCACTCTATACAGGTACACTCTCATGCAGCTAACTAATAATAAGATGTTTTGTCAGAAAACAGAGCTGCTTCCAGCTCTGGGGCCTCCAGCACAAGACAGACAGGGACTTGTTAGAGTGGGTCCAGAGGAGGGCCACAAAAATAGTCAGAGGGCTGGTACACCTCTCCTCTGAAGAAAGACCGAGAGAGCTGGGGTTGTTCAGACTGCAGAAGAGAAGGCTCTGGGGAGATGTTATTGCAGCCTTTTGATACTTGAAGAGGGCTTAGAAAAGAAAGAAAACTTTTTAGCAGGGCCTATTGCAATAGGACAAGGGGCAATGGTTTTAAACTAAAAGAAGGTATATATAGATTAGATATAAGGAAGAAATTCTTCATTGTGAGGGTGGTGAGATAGACACTGGAACAGGTTGCCCAGAGAAGATGTGGATGCCCCATCATCGGAAGGTCAGGATGGACGGGGCTTTGAGCAACCCATCTAGTGAAAGATGTCCCTGCTCATTGCAAGATGATTGTTAAAGGTCCCTTCCAACCCAAATCATTCTGTGACTCCATGAAAACATCCTTTACATTCCTTACCTTTTTACATTTGTGCCAGTATCCTGGTTCCAGTTTATTTCCATTTTATCAATCTTCCTTTTTCCCCTTTTTCTTCTTCCCTCCCTGCCTGAAGAAAAATAATTCGGGCTACTGGACAATGGAAATTTTAGAAAATGTGATTCTCCAATTCCTTTTCGGATGGAAAACAAATTAAAACTTCACAAATGGTCAGAAGATTGGGAAAGACTTTCCTTCTCAATTCTGTTGTTAACAGTTATATTTGACATATTGGCGAAATCTTGATCCAATGATATCTGTACAAAAAAATTCAATTGATTTTAGTGAGAGCTGTTCTTAAATGATATCTTACATCCATTGAGTAGCCAAAAATATGATTCTCTACTGTCAGAAGATAAGCGAGACTACTCATTAGTCTCAATAGTATTGCTCTAGGTATCGCTATTTTAACTTTTATCTGCAGGTCCTACAACAGGAAAAATCTCTTCTCTGTTAGATATGTAACAGCCAGTGTGCTACAGCCAGGGATATTTCTTCTGAACTGCAGAACAAACCCAGTGTCCTTGATGCTGCTAAACTGCAGAGCTACATGGGTTTGTATGCAGCTGAACAAATTTTATTATACATTTAATAGACCTTGTTGTACTTCTAAAGCCAATGAAGATATGAATACCAGTGTCAGTGCTTAAAGGTATCATTGCTGGTACTCTACCTAACAGTGCCAAGCATACTATTAATTATACAGGTGCCTCAAGTGACTTGCAGTTACGTTAAGTGATCAGAGTAAAAACTTGCTGAATTTCAACCATTTGGAAATGGCTGGTTGCTGCCCTGCTGTTTTGGTTGGATTCTAGCATTAAATCAAAAGGTATGTGAGTGAGTGTTTGAAGATTCCCAATGGGTAAAAGTTGTAATATGCCAAAGGGAGCATGAATGACTCACAGCTATTTTAGGAAGAACTTGCTACGACAAACTTAAAACCCTTATGATGGGTTTAGAACTGCATTTATTTTCAGTACTACCTCCTGCTATAAAAAGGTGCAGAAATTATTTCATCTCTTGCTCACTGTATGAAAGACCCACAAAAACAGGCTAATTTTAAATTCCAGGAAAACAAAAGGCAGCACAAAGAAAGGGAAAAATGTTTTCCAATCATAGTCTTTTTACGAATGACTTAAAACAACTGATTTCAGCTGACAGTACCTTTGTAAAGTCCAAAGACATTAGCTGATTGTATTGATCTCTATTCCATTGTAGTAAACCACTACCAGCTCCACATAAAATGACCACAGCTTGACAGTCTCTGTGCTGATACATTTTGAAGCCAAATCTTTGGAAGCTAAGTTATACAACTGCTCGTTACTGCCTTTAAATTCAACTAGTGAAATGACATCATACTCTCACATAGGCAGTTATCGACGTTTGCTCCGAGGACCTTTGACTTTGAAGAGAACTAAATGATACAGTTGTTTGCATGCATAATATCCTAATATTTGCACAGGCTATATATATTTGCCCAGGGCTGTGTTTATACAGGTTCCTGTCTGAAGTGGCTAGCTAAAAACAAACTCCCTTCCTAAAGCTACACGATCATGTCAGCATGGAATGATGCTGGGTGGACTATGTCAGGCAAAGCACTCCATAGGCTTTTTTGATCCAGGCTGGTTTCAGGGACTCAGCTGAGTCAAAACAGGGGAGTCCTCAGCTTCACTGGACTTCTCTGTGCAGATGTGCCCCAGGGCTGCACAGAGAGCTGTTTGGAGGCATCTTGGCTCTGGGGTTTTGTGTCTGCAGGCAGACGGCCAGGTCAGAGGAGGAAGGGGCACGAACCCGTGTGTGCTTCTGCACCCCACTCCCGGCTGGAGCTGGGGCGCAGCCAGTTTAGAGACAGCCTTTATGTTTTCACTGGAGGCTGAAATTATCTGTAATGGCTTACAGGCTTAGCCTGGGTTCTGTAAACACTTAAACATTTGGAAATGGTGGGGGCCAGGGCCGTGGTGGTGTGGGCAGAGCAGGGCCCTGCAGGTGGGAGGGACGCCCAAGACCCCATTCCACCCTCCCAGCCCAGCAGGCACTGAGCTGCTGCTGAGTGAAGAACTGAGCACAGGCGGGTTATCAGGAGGTGAGCCCAGGGCAGCCTGGGGGGACCAGGGCCATGGCTCGCTACAATGGGAAGCTCTCCTCCTGTCCCTCCTGCTGCGCATGATGGCTGCCGGCCTGCGCTCCTCAGGAACAGATATGCGTCGTCTTGAACTCGTTAAAATTGTCCTCGTCTCTTACGGCTTTTTTTCTTTTTTGTTTGTTTTTTTTTCTTTGCGCAAACAAACTGTGTTTACTCTCCCTTCATCTACAAAACAAGGGTGATATCCAATGATCTGGTAACCCCTCAAGATATTTATTTTGATACACTGGCCTTTCACTTCTGAAGATTAGAGAGTTCTCTGGGGGCCAAGAAAACCTTAACAGTGAAATTCAAAGGGACGTGGAAATGTTTTGGTTTGGATTCATTAAACATCTTACATGTGTGAAAGACTTCTTTACTAGTTTTGCTAGTAAGGCCGATACAGCACATTGTATTCTGGAACTGGGTTTGATCCAAGACATTTCTCCTGTTAAAAATGTCCACCCGAGTCATAGAAAGATGGATGATCTCTCTGCTCCAAGACACAATACCATTCAGAAAGGGCTCTGCACTGCACGAGGGAGGGAAAATACTGGAGGACAGCAGCCATCATCAGGATGTGTCTAACCTGCTCCACCGGCAATTTTGCAAAGACCCCTCCCAGCTCCCCAAACGCAGGGAGTGGCGCTGGCTCCAGGGCAGCCATGGGTCCTGCAGGAGGTATTTCTGCCCCGAGCCCCCCCTGTAGCTGGAGAGCAAGTGTGCAGACTCTGGGGGGGGATGCAGGAGGGACTCCTCAGAAATGCTGGGACTTTTTCAGTGTTAGAAATCGCAGCCTTCAAAAATTAAAGCTGTAACTGTTCCTTCTCAGCTACAAGGACTTTGACTAATAGCTTTGGCAGGATCAGGTGCCCAATTAGTCAAAGGAAAGAGCAGCCGCTGGTCCCTGCATACAGCAGAGATACCCAGATCAGGGATGAAGAAATCTGAGGAACAGACACAGTTTTAAGAAGTAGTTCATAAAAAAATGTAAGTGCATCCATAAAATCCCTGGCAGATCTTCTTCTTTGTTGAAGAAATTAAGATGCCTCTTGTCTCCTGTTAAAGCTTTAAATTGTTTCTGTCACTTAGAGGAGCTGCTGAGATGTTTCTTTTTAAAATGTGATATTAAGAAATCAGAGTCAAAGGCACATTGGTGGCTTTTCTGTCTGATGTTAAATGGCTGCCTTAGAAAGTATGGAGCTCTATTTTTAGGAAGGAAATGGTTTTATGGACTAAAATTCAAAGGATAAGGTAAACAATTGCACATAACTCTTTACTGCAAAAGATGATTTTTCCCTTCAGTGCAGTTTGGTGTTTTCACAACAAGCTGATGAAAGAGGCCCTTGCTGCTTTTTTCCATGCATAGGCTACACAGGGTCTCAGGTGAAGTAATAAATTATGGAAGAGCAGCACTAGTGTATATGGAGGAGAGAGGGAAGGGGGAGATAAAGCCAGCAAAATTAGCTTCTGATAGTCGACTGTCCCAGCTGGAATTAGATTATGTCACTTGTGAATATTTCATGGTTACCAGCTGAAAGACATCTAGTCAAGCAATTAAAGCCAATCAGTGGAAGATCTGAGTATTTTGCTTCTCAGTCAGCTAAAATAAGCCATGAGTATTAACATTTAAGGGGAAAACCAATATATTTCTTCCTATTGGCAACAGGCTGAAAATGAAGGTACAATTTTGTCAGTGAGTGTGTATTGCTGAGTGGTAATTTCCCCCCATCCCCTGGCTGGGGGAATGACTTAGGGACTCCTGTGGGAGGCAACATGCCAGGAGAGGGTGGGTGTGCATCTGCGGTGCCCTGGTCCATTCAGGGGGCATCAGGGAAAACCCCCACTTCCTACCTGGTGAAAGGTGTTGGAGGATGTTTGGCTAGCTTAGGTGGCCTTCCCCTGAACCCCATCTCTAAGCTAAATTCCCACTGGTGTTAAAGGCAGTAGTCTGAAGGAGGCAGCAGAGGCAGAGCTTCATGCTGCAATCCAGCCCTCTTTTTTTTTCCTTTTTCCTTCTGATGCAATGCTAGGGCTATGGAGCAGATTGCTTGCAGTACAGAGCAAAAACAAAGTTCTTGTTTCCTGAGCACCAGCACATCAGGAGAAATTAAACCTAATGCTCATTTTCTAGAATAACATTAACTTCTATGAAGAAATGAATTGTTCAGCTGGCCTCTTAATCTAGATGACAGTTTTATTACAATTAAATATCACCTCTAGGAGGCTCTTTGTTTGCATTTGACAGATTTTATTGTGTTTATATAGGCTAATGAAGCAGAATGAAATTATTCAGCTTATATTAAATTTAAATGACTGATTTATTGTATTTAAAACCCAAAATTTATCATGCATGTTCTTTAATGCCACATGAACTACATTATTTCACTGCTGGTTTATATTCTACTTCGGTGATTTGTCCAACTGAAAAAGGTTTTGTGAGTGCACTAAAATAAGGTGAATTAGTGTCCAAATAGTTAAAACAGGAAATACTATCTTTAAGCATTTTAGAACGGTATGCTAGGTCTAGCCTGTGCTTCAGGTCAGTGGCTCTAATTTCATGGGTTACTACCAGTGATTTCACTGAAGGACTTTAATTTGAGCCTTTGCCAACTGAGCTCAACTTTCCACTCCCTCATTTTTGTTGTTGAGCTTTCTTGTTACTTATTTTTATTGATCTAGCAAACTCTGTTATTCCCCATTGAACGTGCAGCTCAAATAGTCCCTACTGCATACATTATTTGACAGAAAGGAGCAGCAAGTACTCAGGTTTCCATGTAAGATCTGAGCTGATCACTGTAAATCTGAATGCAACCTGATTCATGTTGATCTTAATATTTTCTGATGATGGAATTCCTCTCAATTTTAGATTTCTGTCCCATAGATGCTTATAGCTTATCTCGTTACTCCATGTTTTCTTCCTTCATTAAGAGAGAGAATTAGATATGTGGTGAGATTCACTGAATAGGTCTTTTAGATGCTGGTTTTAGGATGAGATGGGTTGTGCTGTAATGCCTCTATTCCTTTCCGTATAGAGGAAGCCAAAGGTGATTAGTTCAGATGTAGAAGACATCTATAGTGCAGAAACCTGTTTAGTCAGATAAATCTCATGGCTAATATCTGAAACAGTGCTAAGATATGTTCCAATCACAGTGAATACTGATACTTTTTATTGTCAATACAAGCATAAATGAAGGGCTTGGGATAAAACTTTTTGTAAATCAACCTCCAAAACAAATAACTGGAATCACTACTATTAGAGTGTATCAGACAATTCTAGGAAACTTTAAGTAGACCAAGAAGTGCTATTTAAGAATAGCAATTTTGCTGAAAACTTGACTTTCAGGAAATAAATTAATTTCATATATCCAGTTTGAATCTGATAACCAATTTTGGCCAGAGGAAGTACAGAAGGAGAATTTTCAGAAGATCATTTTTCTTTTATAACAGCAGTGCTTGGTGAACTCATGACATCACCGATTTATTTTCCTTTGTAGTATTGCTATATCTTCAGCTTGGCTTTCCACTTTGACTATTAGCTCATTGACATATATTGTTTCATACGTAATACTATGGGGAAAGAAAGATATTTGGGCCGATTTTCTGCTCAGTTATTGCAATGGTATGACTGAGTGAACAACTTAAATGATTTCTGTGATTAAATGTATTGTGTAACAATACAGATATTTGTGGGAATGAGCAAGTTGGACCTAGGAGTCAGCTTTAGTTTCTAGGACTTTATGCAGGACAATAAGTCTCACTGCCCTCATCCTTCAGGTCCCAACTGTCTGTACATAGGGTCTGTAGGGTATGTAGTGCATGGATTTGTCTTGTCCGTGAGTGGCATCCACCAGTTTCATGAGCAGAAATCTTCATGTAATCTCCAGGACTCCACTGTGCTGATACCAGCTTCTGTTCAGTGTAAGCAAAGATTCAGTAACCTGCATTCCTTTGTGGTGCCTATTTGAACTGTAGAAAAGTAGGTCTAAGCAGGAAACAAGGTGGAAATAGGCTCCTGGCAGATCGTTCCTACTTCTTGCTAACTCCTCATTCAGCCATGGGAAAAACAGGCTCACAGACTTGTTAAGTACCTATAGCGTACAGGGATTTGGCAACTGCTATGCTTCAGAGGTAGGGAATCCCAGCAAACAGGATCATCTTTAAAATATAAAGACTCTGATTCTGAAATACTTAGTTTTTATACCTGATACAAAGAGCAGCTGTGTCTGATCATATAAGTTCTGCATGAATTTTCCTCTGCATGACTCACTTGAGGAAATAACACTTCCCCACTGAATGTCCAGTGAGAGAAGTTAACACGCCATGTTAGAACACACAGAACCCAATACTGAAAAATGCAGCTGCTTTAATAGACCACTGTTGTCCTCCCTAAAATCAAGGGGTCAGGTTATGGGCCATCCTGCAGCAAAGGGCCTAGACCAAAGTCCCATATGTTGCCCCTTCCAAAGTTTCTAGCCTGAGGATGGATTTGTGTCTCTAAGACAGGTCAAGGGTCCTGCCCATGGATTGCATGAAGAGCCCAGAAGCCCTGGCAATCCTGGAAAGCTCATTAGGTGAAGAATATGAGTTGCCATGGGACCCTTTCTTATATTAAAAAAAAAAAAAAAAAGAAAAGAAAATAAGATTAATAAGCCTTTGAGTAGGGGAACAATATACTTCTTCCCTGGAGCAGCATCACCTATTCCTTGCTGTCTGACTTGTCTGCCTTCTGTCCTTTTCATTCTGTGAAAATCACAGTGATGCAATGAGCCTTATAAGCAAAGTTGTTCCTCTGTGCTAATGATGTGCTTGCCCACTTGGCGTTGTTAAATAATGCCTATTGTATTTTGCAGCAGATAATTTGTTATAAAATAGATACCAGTTTGCAGTGTAGAAAAAGGTGAAGAATTTGTGACAAAGAAGGAAAAGGCTCTTTCTGTGAGCTTGTATAAAGAATATACACCAAGGAAGAGTCTTATCTCTGTGTATGGATCAGCTATAAGTTGGACACGATATCCTTGAAAGTGATGAAGCTGTTCAGAGTTAGAGACACGAAGTCTGTAGAGACATTTGATGCTGTGGACGTTGCATTGCCACACTTATCTAGGATAGGTTTTTGGTGGTTTCTTTGTGATAAATGAATAACTTCTTAGTTTCTTAGGATAACAAAATTTAAAATGTAAATCTGTGATCGTCTACTGCTTTCCCCCTCATCTTTGTGATGTGATGAGTGACTCATTGCTTTTTCCTTTGGAAAGTTTTGCATGCAAGTTGGAGAAGACAGACTCATGGAGGGATTGAGGGCCACAGAGGACTGTCTTTACTCCAAACTAACTGGACAAATCCCTAAATGTTTTAAATTTTTATTGACAGCTTATGCTGTTAGAGATTCCATACTTTCATTTTAATGCTGTTATTTTCATTTTTCATTAAGTCATTTGAATTAGGAAAGGAAGATATTCCATTCTGCAGTTTATGGGCAGAAATCTGTGTGTTAGTGTATTTAATTGGGCCTGTTACAACCACTGAGATTGTGCAGTCCAGGCTGTATATAGTAAGGCTATATGGAGCAGAAGTGAATATGCCAAAAAAACAGTCAGCCCTTACAGTTGCCAGAAAAGGTGTTAATATTTTTCTTCATTCTAGTAGAAGCTCATTGGGATATGCAAAACTCGTTCGTTAAGCACAGTTGCAGAATGACAGATGCTGACATATATAATTTGACAGCTGCAAATACCAGGTACTAGAAAGTGTCATTTCCCATAAGTATAAAATAATGGGTCATTATTCCCTGACAGATTAAAAACCAAGTACTATGAATAAATGAATCGGTAATCCTGCGTACTTTAGAAGAAAAAATAGAACATTTTTTTTCTTCTTCCAGAAATAAAGGTGATTTCCTTTGTTCTCCTCTCACCTGAGTGCATTGCCGCCAATAGCCAATCCACTGATGAGGTGGAGCAGAGGAGGGAGTTGCTCATACCATCTACTTAAGGCATTTAAGACCTTTATGTTTCCAAGCAAGGGATGCCGGCTCCCCAGATAGCCAGTGCAGAAACAGCACGTGTATCCAGCAGTTAGTTCAGAGGAGAGGCTTACTGTCTCTTTGATTGCAAGAGGGTCCCAGGAGCGCAGGTGCCCAGGTTAAGTGCCTGACATGAAGGGTGCAAATACCTGTTCTGCTTTGTGCTGATCGATAGGACACACGCTGTTATGTTATCCCATAAGAGGGCTTCAGCTGTGACTACTTCTTGCCTTTAATTCTGAACCCACATTCCTACTGCTGGGGTACTGGCCATGGTGACCTTCCTCAGGCAGACAGTTAACAGCATCGGCCCCCTGAGACTTTGGAAGGTGCACCATTAGAGATGTTTGCCTTGCTCAGGGCAGGGGGAAATCTGTCCACTGGCTGAAAATGAAGTTCAGGAGGGGAGCAGGGATGGATCATGCTCAGCAGAGCTCTGCTGGGCCGTGCTCGCTGGGCTCACTGGAGGGGCTGTGTCTCACTGGGGGCTGGAGTGATGCTCTGCCTAATATGGCCTGAGTCCTAAAACAAGCCACCAGGCATCATTCCCAATATGCATACACTTAACCATTTAAACAGGGATCTAGCTGATACCAAATTGGTTTCCAGTGCCTGTCTGTACTTACCATGCTTGCACCCACAAGTATGGCTACCCTGTACCCCACGATTAGCAGTTAAAACATGGCTATAACATATCTTCTTTCCTCTCTCCCATCTGATTATCAAACCCATTCCCACAGTAACATTACATGGCACTAGATGTTGCTGAGACCATAGACTGTTCTCCAGCCGAGGTGGTGGATATTCCCCAGTCATGAAAACTCATTGTTACCATGGAAAGGAGCATGGCAGAAGCTATGGCAGTGCCTTTGAGTCATTGGAGAAGTCACCTGAAGAGAGGGTATCTCCTGACATCTAATTAAGTAGGCTCTGACAATCCTTGCCAGCAGCTCTGCAAGAGCCAAGCAAGTCTTTGTTGCTTGAGGAAAGTGTTCTTTGGTGTCTTTTGGGACAATGTTTTCTTTTGTGCATTAGTTACTTTCAAAAAGAAGTATTGTTTATTCATTTATTTCAGCTTCCTTAAATCTACGTGCCTCAGATGTAACACGAGATAGAGCCATTACAACTTACAAGTTTGAGCTCTTGTATAATGGAGGCCCCACAGAATTTCACTCTCCTGCATTAAGGACTTGCTCTTTGTTTCATATAAGCAAAATCACTCACATAAAAGACAAATAAAATAGTGCCTTCACCTATTACTTACTGAATCTGCGTTGGTAAGATTTTTAACAAAATACTTGAAGATTTTCAATTAATTTTAAAATGTAACTTGCGTTTTACTGCCAGAGCAACATAAAGATTTAGATGACAAATCTTGCCATGTTTAAGATCTGTTCTTTGTGTTTTTAGTAAATTATGCTTGCTACTGTCTTTGTGTGTAGCAGATTAATTAGAAGCATGATAAAACCAACTGGAAAAACAACATTGAAGTTAATGGGTGGATTTCCTATAATCTTTAGGGTTCAAGACACTTTTTCACATCTTCTACATTTAGCACAGTAGCCTTCTGGTCTGTGACTGGGCTCCTAAGAACTACAATCATATAAATAATAATTAGATAGAAGTTAAAAACAGCATGACTGTACTGAACAATTACAACAGCATAATTACAAATGTGTCTGTATCAGTGGGAGCAAAAGAATGTGAATATACTTCAAATATTCAGATTTTAATACCTCATTACTCAGAGATCATAAATGTTCGTTTAAGGCATGGATTAAAGAGAACTCTTCCCCTTCCCCCAATCCACTTGTTTCATCTCCCATATTAAACAATTGATGGTGGTTCAGAGATCTGAAGAATTTGTTGAGGTTTTCCCATGTTTTATTCCTAGAAGGTTTTATCTTCAGGCTGCCAATCATCAGGCTGAACTGGTTAAAGGGGACATTTCTGGGTGCTTCACACCTGTAACTGTGAACTCAGCCTCATGACATCCACGGCATGAGATGCCGGTCTTCCAGAACTAGTTCTGTTTAAAGACAGATACTTGTACTGTTGGTTGGCAATGGGGTATATTCTTGGCTTCAAGAACATACTCTTGAAGTCTTTGAAGACAAGAAGCATTGGAACAAGTTTGCAGAAAGGAGATTACAGACAAATCTGTGTAGCCAACATTACGGAGCTGAAATTAACGCTTTCCCCAGTCTCTTAAGCTCCACATTAATAAAAAATATTAAAGACCTGTTAAATATTGTTATCAATGAATACTTATTCAAGGCCCAAACTTCTATACATTTACAGCATATGTGGGATACATGTATTTACAGTAACATTGGTTAACTTTCAGAGAACACAGGTAACTTTTCTTTTGAATTCCTATATCATAAACAATAGAGTTAATGCATTTTTACTACTTCAGGGCCCAAGATTTAAAAGGGAAAGAAAAAATTCAACCCAAAAATTAAGGTTAAAAGCTTTTATCGAGGGACCTGAGAGGCACGTCTACATGTTATCATTTTCTTCTTTTAGTTCTATGCGTTGGTAACTGAAATTTCCCTTTGGTACAGCAGATGTCTGTCGCCTTAATATTTGTTGGCAGTCTAGTTTGCCTTTGTGTAAAGTAGAAAGGAGTTTTAAAGGCAGTAGCTCAGGATGTGTGGTGCATAGAGTGCTAGTAAAGTGGTTGAGACGCTGCTGGCAGCAGGAGTCTGCAAAGAAACCATCATATCGGAATGAAAACAGCTGTCTGCCAGCACCATAAACTTTAGGAAATGTTGTGGGTGATTAGTTGCCACTCCTAATGTGTGAAAGTTGGCCTGTCTGCATACAGGCAAAATAAACTCCCTTTTACTTCTTGCCACTCATACATAGAAATCACAGGACATTATGGGATTGATTATAAGCCATAAAAGCCAGGAAGTTCAGTTTTAGAGTGAAAAACATGGCAATGACTGTCTCTTTCTATTTGGATGTCATTGTGTGAAAAGCTAAGGTGAAATGAAAAGGAACAGGAAACAAATCTCAAATGGAGAATGGGAAAAGCAACTCGGTCAGGAAGGAACACTAGAGCATATAATATAAGGCACCTGGACTCTCTGAAGCTTTTGGGTTTTTTAAGTAAACTTTAGTGGTCCTGGAACAATAGCATGAGAACAGTCCAGCAAACGCACATTCTGCTGAGTACCACATAGTATTTTTCCCCAAAGAAAGACACCCTTCCCATTTCCACCATCCCATTAGCTGAAATATTCTGAATAAATTCCACTTCAATTAAAGCAAAAAAGAATCTGGGTTGATGGCAAAGATGAGACTATAAAAGGGGTTTTTTTGTTATGAAACTATTCAGTTACATTTGTCTGGGATAAACAGTTTTGTGGGTCATTTCAAAACTGAATCAGCTGTGACTGTAAACCTGGGAACTTAACATGGATTAAAATTATCCTTGTTTTGTGCTGCCAGGCAGTTTGAATGTTTTCCTTCTGTGAGGGTTTTCTCTCACTGAATTGATTATGAAATAGAGTGAAAACCAAGGGCAGAAGGTGGGGCTACTTATTTTTTTCTTTTATATACGTCTAAGCCTTCTGCTTTAAGCAATCATAACAAAGATAAATATTTATATAGCACCTGCCAGTCTATGGCTTAAAAGCACTTAGCACTCTTGAACATATACTATTTCAGAGAAATAGAAAAAATTCAGTTCTAGGGTGAAAGGTAACTTCTAGCTGATAGCAATGCTGGAAAACAGAAAGTAAACAGGGTTTAGAGCAAAGTAAGCCAGAACTATTTCAACTAGAAATTGTCTAGAAGAGCAAAGCAAATATTTCCACTGTGGCAAAAATTGTCAGTGAGAATTTCAAAGCCTGATTTTTCTTATCTTTCATAAACAGGCTGTAAACCTTAGGCCCCACAAAGTAAATGGATGGTTTAGTACTTACCCTAACAAAGGACAAGATTTTATTCCCCCAATTTAGTAAGATACAGCCTTGGAAGAAATGGTAAGATCTGAGTCTAAGAGCCTGCAAGGGGTTAAGAGGGGCTGTAGAAATGACTAAAGCTTTTCCCTAAGCCATAAAAGCAAATTCTTGGGTGGGGGGAGACCGCAATATTTTTGAGTGCTTTTTCCTCACAAAAATGTCACAAAAGGATTTACTTTCATTCAGCATGATCCACTTCATTGTATTTGCAAGAAAAGTAAAGGAAATGAAGACTTTTACTCTTGGAAATGCTGTTTTTGCTTTTTAATACTAGTCAGCAGCCCAGTGATTTAGGAGTCATCCTCAGGAGAATACCAGGACTAACAGATGATATCAGAGAGAACTTTATTTTGTTCTATTCTTTCTGGTCAACACTGGCTAAATAATTAACAATTTACTAGAGAAAGCTAAGGAGCAGCAGAACCACAGGCCTTAGGTAAAAGTTCTAGAGGTTGTTCCAGAAAGTCACTCTCATCCTGTGAAATGCATATTTAGTATTCATGGAAAGTAGGACACCTCCGAGAGGAAGGCCTGAAAGAGTCCTTCCTTCGAATGCCCTGTCTCACAGGACAGATTTATTTCATAAAGATAAGCAAACTACTAACTTTTGCATGTGTAACCTTAATTACAGCAGAATTCAACATTTTTTTTCTTTTAAGTCGGTTAGGAGATTTTTCTGCTTACTGGGGAGACTATTTTAAGAATCAATTTAAATATCCTAAATGATTGTGTATATATAGTACAAATATGCTAATTTTAACCTTTGAAGTCGTTCTTAGCTCTTTTGCTTCCAAAATTAAAACGACTGAATAAGAATTGCTCTGGATTAAAGAGGCATACTATGTATTTCACTTTTAGGACAGAGAGACCTCAGTCCAGGGCTGTAAAGTACCGAAGCAGCTTTGGTCCCTAACAGCTTCAAATGAGGTTTCACAAAATCTCCATCACCTCTTTCAGATCCCTCAGAGTCAGTAGGAATCGATTCACTGCCAGCTGTGCTGATCCAAACAAGCTGTTACAGGGCAATACATGTTATGCCAAGACACTAACCCTGGTCCTGGTGTATTCTAGCTCTGTAGGTACAACACTTACTGTCCGCTAATCTTTTCTCCACGCTTCCTAGGAGGGAGGGTGGTTGCTAGCCCAAGCAACGAGTCGTGTTGCCTCCTGTTCAGGATCCACATTTTCAGAGCCAGCTACAGATCTCCAAACAAGTGTGCTGCACTTTGCCATGACTCCCTAAGCTTTTGGAGACAGCCTCTAGCACATGGGAGAACTCGGTCTGTCTAAGCCAAGCCAGACTTCTGGCACCTACCTCCAGCCTTTTGGAGCTCACAAATCTGGCCTCTCCCCAGCCTCAGCTGGTGCTCTGGCATTGCTGAATGTCACAACCTACTTACTTCCAGGTACATGACACAAGAAAGAAGCAATGCACCAGCAGAGCATCACTTGGCCGTAAGACCGTCCTCAGACTGGAGCTATCAGCAGCCACAGCCTCATCTCTCAAGGGGCTGCCCTGACCTTCAGGCTAGGAAGGAGCAGAGAGGAAATCAGTCTTTGCCTTTCCTGCTGAAGCTGGGCCACAGGAATGCATGATGCTGGGCCACAGAGGGCAAAGGGAAACTCTCTAGCCTAATTGCTGTGGCATTTACGTCACAGGTGGGAGACTTCAGTTCTGTCCTTGTTCCTAAGCTTGGTAATATATTGTACACTTTAAAAAAGTAAGTAAAATACATAAGCAGAGTTGGGAGAAGGGGTGGGAATGCAAAGCTTTCTTCTACTAACTGCAGTAATATCTCTCCTCCCTCCTGCCTTTCCCATGCTAATTTTGCTGGGGGGTTGGGGAGTGGTGTCAGCCTCCTGAAAAGAAGTGGGGGGGGTGGAAAGCCCTGAGCCCTCATTTTCTTCTTCCCTTAGAGCTTAATGCTCTAAGTGCATGGGCCACAGCACCAGAAGCATTTCCACAAGTTCTCAGACATTTTTCACAAGAAAAAAGCAAGCAAGTGCACTGAGACTTTGCTCAGGCATATGATCCAGAGGGACAGGATGCTTCTGTGATCTCTAATATAGGGAAGAGGTGAGATTTTAAGGTCTCCTCTGGTATTTTTCAGTAGCTAACATCAACTTTTGCCTGTTCTGTGTGGTGGCTGCAGTGAAACCCGTTCCTTAGCACTTAATTCTCATTATACTTTAAAAGGGTATTTAACCACCTAACTTGGGGTTGTAAATTGCACAGAAAGCTAAAGGTTACATATGGTAATGCTGCCCACCAAGGAGCCTATGCTGTTTCCTAGATCTGACCAAATGCTTTATGGGGAAGGCTTTTTACTCAATTCTCTAATGGTGTTTACTATGTTTTAGAGTTGCCATTGCAAAATAGATTTCTGTGCTCTAAGGGCCTCTGTGCGTTCCCTACACAGATTTTGCTATGCCAGGGGAAATGCTTATGCAAATAGGAATGATGGTAAAGAAAGTGGAGAAGAAAAATGTCAGGACAGAAGAACAAAACTGCATTTCTTTTAGCTCCATCAGCTTGGCTATATTTTCTTCCTGACAGCAACTTCGAAATGGCAAAGGAATTCCTTCTTCCAACTCTTCCTGTGACCTAAATGCATAATTGATGAAAATGCATTGGTTACATGAAAGCCTCACAGAAACCACCAGGAAAGCATTGTAGATTATTTTTTCCTCCTTTTGCCACTATGTTTTTACAGATGTGATATGCGGTTTAAGAAGCCAAAGCAGACAGTTGTGCTTTAGCCTTGCCAAATAGTCCAAACAAAGAAAAAGGTTTCTTTCTTTCCTCTCCCTTTTCGCCTAGAGTATATCAAGCTAAATTTAAAAAAAAAAAAAAAAAAAAAAAAAAAGCTGTTAATTGGCATATCTAAGAAAATTAATGAGAAAAACTACACATTTAGAGCAAAAAATTAAACAGCTTTGATTCCTGAAAGAATCAGAAGTCAGCGGGCAGCAAGGGCACCCCAATGGCCTTTGTCAGCCGGTGCATGGCTTGTGGCACCAGCGCTGCCATGGCAAGGATTTGAATGCCACCTAGTGGGCCTCTGCCACCCGAACCCGCTACAGCCGTTAAATTAAATCCCTGCTCATTACCCTGACACTGATTAATAAATACTGCAGCTGAATGTAGAGCCTGAAGCAGTGGATCACCAAATACCCCGGGCGATCAGTGCAGCAGCAGCAGGAGGTGAGGGGACCGCTTGCCCCGGCGTGTTGCAGGGGTGCCTGAAATGTCGTCTTCTGGTTCGGGGGCAGCACAGGGCACCCATGCACCACTGCTAGCTCTCCTCAGGCTCACAAGGATACTGGCCTCTCTCAAGTGTCCTCTGGTACTTGAATACCCTTATAACTGATCAGATCTTCTCTTCGTGAAGCTCACAGAAAATCTAAATGCAAAGACAGTTGTGAGGCCCTTTTGGCGCTGCAGGAAAGGTGTGAGGCTAGATGGTGCCTGGCTGCTCTGGTCAACTGCCAGCTCCTTGTGCTCAGCGCAGGGGGAGCTGTGGTAGATGTAACGATGGATTTGGCTTTTGGATTGGTCTGAGAAAGGCAGACTGTGTGCATCTGTAAGAAAAAACGCTAACTGCAATTCCTGGTATGGCTCTGTAGTGCAACGCAGTTACTCACTGAATACTCCTCCCCTGACAAACTGTGAGCTTAGCAGGAAGGAGCCGTGGGAAGGAAATGGCCAGCCAGAGCTTCTGAGGACCTGCTAAAAGGTCAGTCCCAACAGGGAGGATCCTCAGCCACCTTTTTCCTCTGTGCATTTCTGTTGTCAGAGCCCTACAGCGCCAGGACAATGGAGATGGGAGGAGGTGGTGGCAGTGGCCTCCAGCTGTGCTGGAGAGGAGGTGTCCGCACTGCTGCTCGAACTGCTGTTTGCATGGCAATGTCACTCTAGGTAGAAAAGAGCACCTGGTCTTTCTGTGCGTGGGGCTTGGTGTGCCAGTGGTTTGAGGCAAAAAAGTGGTGGAGATCAGGCTTTGCTGGAGGGTCTTTGTGCGGGGACCGATGTGAATGGATACATAAATGTATTGCTGAGTTAGCAGAGAGAATGAAGACACTACCTTGGTAGGGACAGGACTGGAAAGGGACAACCGCTTTTTTCTTGTCCCTTACCTTGTGTCAATAGTGAGTTGCAATTCTCCAAATAAGAAAGAGTAAACTTCTGTAAGGGGATGGGAAGAGAAGACTTACCCTTTTGCAGAGCCACACTGTGATCCACAGAAGAGAAGGTCCCGTACTTGTCTGTGAGGGGCTGGCCACCAGGCAGCCGCATGTGCTCCAGCATGGCCCTTTGCCATAAGGAAAACATTTTAGTCTTGCCCCTCACTCCCTCTATGTCTATCAATCAATCACAGCTGTTGCAGGTTTTTACACTGGAGGGCATGGTCAGTGCTAACAGGCTGATGTGAAAAGCTCACACATCCTATACAATGTCTGGTGAAACTCTGGGCACCTACAAAAGAAACTGCAGGAGCTGGTCATGTTGGTGGAGTGCTGCCTGTTAGAAACATGGAGGATAGATGTGCATGCAACCTTGCCTCTTCACAGGTTTTATCCCTGGCTGAATGTCCAGCTGGATATCACATTTGAGTTTGGCACTTACACTAACCATTTCTCACAGTTCCCTTGTTTCCCTGCACACACGGACTTATCTCTCTAACACAAACATCTTGATGGTTTCAGATGGGAGGCAGAAGCCTTGGGTTCAGTTCTTGCCTCTGCATTCAGTGAGCAAATGTAACCACTGCTAAGAAGGCTGTTTTCTTCCCTGACATAATGGATATGTTCATGGAGAATGAAACATCTTCAGGAAGAGAGGCAAAATACTTCATAGCCTCATGAATGGGGAATTCTCCTGAGAAAAAGGGATCTTGGCAAGGGAATAATTCCCCCTTTTCCCCTATATTGTTGAAGCTTGACCACCAAGAAGCCAGAATTAGAACATGGAGCCAGATGAAGAGCAAATGAGAAAGTATATGTTACTGTGGTCTGTATGTACCGGGCCCTTAGATGAGCAAGCTGGCTTCTGGTCCTAGTCCCTCAACAGCTTGTCTTTTACAATTCACCAGCCCTGAATGTTTATTCAGTGGAAATAATGCTGGGAATTAGACTATTTCTTAGCTAATGACTTTGCTCCTGACAAATTTGCATTCTGCACAGTAGTCCCACTTCAACAGAAAGAGCAGATGTGTTGATTTGTTTGGGGTTTGGGATTATTACAGAAAAGCTACAGTGGGGAGGCAGAGTGGGCTGGGACTGAGGCTCAACAAGGAGAAAGGCAGAAGTGTTCGAAGCAGAGAAGGGAAGTAAGAAAAGGCGGAGGGGGATGAGGGTGTTTGTTAGTTACCTGCCCTACCTGGCTATCTTTACACAGAAGGAAAACTGGTACACTTGGAATGGGGCCTGTGTGTCTGGAAGGAGGCAGCCTGGCGTGGTGAGATTTACTGAACAGAAGTTGCTGTAGCTGTTGAAAGCGCAGGGATTTCTGTTGCCTAAACCCAGCTTGGCAGAGAGATAAGAGTTTCGTGTATGTTCCTTCAGGCTTGGAAAGGAGAGGTGCAGTACAGACCATGACTTATTCCTTGTGCTCCTGTGGCTAGTGCTTTGTGGTAGTGGTCCTTAAAAGCTGAGGTGTGGTGAAAACATAATTCAGATTCAATGCTGATTATCTGTGATGTGCAAAATCTTCAGCCAGACTGTGTTTATACCTTTGTTCTACATCTAATTATAGTACTGCTTGAATTAGTTAATTGAATAAATAAATAATATGAAACAGGTGCTTAAATGTAGAACAGAGATTAAAAATTATGAATTACTACAATAATCCAAATGATGATTAATCTCAAGCAATGACTGCATAGAAGATTAATATTCTGGTCAATGACGAATGGATATTAGGTGTTCTGTTTTTTGACTTTGTTTGTTGGGTTTTCTTCAACCATTTCAGCATTTTAATATTCTGTGCCAGTGAAATACCTTAAGGAATCAGAAATTATGAACCAACTGTTTAGCAGTCTGGAAACCAGGATTCTCAAAATTGAGGAATTTTACAGAGCCAAACTCAGACTGTCCATTTTGTTCTTGTAACTGTACTTAAATGAAGCCAGCTACTGTGTTCAGACTACAGCAAGGCCTAAGAATGTGATGGACGCCCCCATATGGTAACTATGAGAGTATAAGCAGGAGCCTAAATTCTCTATAAAAATCAAGATACAGAGACTGCATCTCAACATCACTCAGAATAGCCAGCTGAGACATCTCTAAGGAGAAGTCTACAAATGCTTGTAGGATAATGCTCCTCCTGGCTTGCCAGAAAGCCAGCCAGAGCAGCATTAGCAAAGAAGGAGCTTCACTGGGGTAAGTGAACTGTGCTTACATCAGGAGGTCAGGTGCCACTCAACACCTAGAAGACTTGTATTATGGGGATTAGGACATTTACCTAACATTATAACTGAATCCCAGCCCTACCAGCTCCCAAGAGTCTCTAACTATGAGGCTACTACAAAAAAGGAAAGGGCTGGTGATGGCACCTTTTGTGCTCTGTTTTTTCTGGAACTCCATGGTGACTGGGGCTGTTTTGTGGCCTTTGGTAGAGTTTGTGGCCTTCCCCTCATCCCTGCATTATGGCAGAGTTTAGGTGTCTGTCTTCCCAGGTTTGAGGACTTCAAGAGTCTGGTTGCCCCCTCTAATTAATTCAGAAATTTTGGTGCCTAATGGTCATCCAATCTGAGAGTTAGGAGAGTAAAATTTGTCTCTAGGTAAAATGTAACTTTGTGAATGATCTAAACATAAATATACTTTATAAATCATAAGGCTACAAAGTAAGGAAACACCTTTCCATGTTACCTGGTGGGAAACTTTAGAAGGAGAAAACTACAGTTCATCTCACTTTTTAATTATTTGGAATGGTCCTTTCCCACAGCACAATTATTGCAGCCCCTCATTTCTGCTGCATTTATCAAAGCGGAAATGTTCAGCAGCATGTGACATATCAGCCCTGCAGCACTCCTCATCAAATTGTGTGCAGCACAGTCACAGTCCAGTTCTCACAAGCAACCATTGAAAGAGCAAGCTTACTTCAAAGGGGGAAAAAGTTGTCATTTAGAATACATTAGGAAAGAAAAACAATAACATTTGCTGTACTCAGTAGAAAGATACAATTTTAGCTTTATTTTAGGTATTAATCCTTCCTAGTAATGAAACTAGCCAGTGAACACTTCACAGGGGATGGTTCTCCTGAGAGATGCCTATGTAGACATTGAGACAATGAAGTGACTCTCCCTAGCTAATATAGTTGACTAGTTAGTTTCCTAAGCAATCTGCACATTTTTTTCTGTGCCCTTTACTGAATCTTTGTGGATTAAGAAAGGCTGGGTAATCTGTAGGATATGTATGTGCTCTATATGATGGCAGGCCCATGCAGACATTACTTCAAATGTTGTGCAAGCCAGGAATGGACCACAGAGGCTTTGCAAATCCCCACTAAAAGCCATGCACTGATTGTTCAGGCTGCAGAATCATTTCTCAGATGAAACACAGCTGAAGTGCCAAATACGTAGTCTTACCAATCTGGCTGTTACATATAATAGTGCCTTCCTAACCAGTTAACTGCTGTGGCTGGGGAAAGCACTGTATCTGTAGGAACACTCAGATTGTTTTGACCCTGACTATACGACATAATTCTCAGGAGAGCAAGGGTTGAAATCGTAAACTGTGCTTAAACTGAGCATATTAATTATGCTCAGAATGCAAGAAAGATTAAAGGAGGGATGCAGAGTTGACCAAATGCTGCAGCTACTGGTCAGCAATTCTGCCTAAGAGCTCATAAATGCTTCAGGATACAGTTCTCACAGTCATGTCCCACCTCCTGATTGCCTTCACTGTGAAGTCTCTAGTTACTGGTTGAGATGGTGAACATGTATATATTGATCTGTGCAAATGCAGCAGGTATTTTTCTGAAAAGTCCATCTTTCTGGTATTGCATTATGATAGCAAGCCAAAAACCAATCAAAAGACTCAGTGCAGAGTACCAGTGCCAGTAACACCATGTTTGCTGTGTCCTCTAGCAGGCAACAATATAAAATCCCATATGCCGTGAGAGGGGCCCATCCACCACAGGTGCACATTTCTTGTGTGGGATAATGTGTCTGTAAGTCCGTGTTCGGTGGGCATCCAGGCCACCACAGTGGAGAAGAGTTGGAAGCAAGAACACGTATTGAGTAGAGGAACAGGAATAATGTTGCTTGTAGGAAATATATGAGGAGGGAGGGCCTTCCAAAAGAGCAAAAAGGCACAGGGATGGGATGGCAATAGGCTATTTGGTTTAGACAAAATGAGCACCTAGGCCAGGATACATGGTGCACAGCTGTAACAGGGCACCGCTGAATTCCTCTCAAAATTTTCTCTTCCATTTCCCAGCTGTGCCATCACAAGTGATGACAGTTAGGTCTAAGGCTTAATCCCTAGTTACCAACTACAAACTACAGGAACTATTACTACTTAAGTTGCTGCATGCCTGATGCCTCCTGGCTTTTCAGTGTGTGCATTAGACCATGTTAGGGCCACAGCAATCCATGGAAGAAGCTGGAGCTGCTGAGACTCCAGCACCAGCTTCTGAAATGAATAATTTAACTTAAAGTAGGATATTGCTGATATATCAGTTTTTATCAAACTTGTTCTTTGGAGCATGTCTTGAAATATGTAATGCTCCTTTTGGATAAACCATTGATTAACGTCTCATTTGCACAAAGCTATAGTGCCTTTCTGCTTGCTTGATTGGTACATTAATCAGGATGAAGCCCAAATTCTTTGCTACTACCTAAAAGTTA